>NC_077227.1:485389499-485998314 GCF_027887165.1 Monodelphis domestica
CTGTGCCACATTCATTGCTTCTTCAGATCTTTTGCCTCTTCTTTTTCTTCACATTGAAGCCCTTCTCCTGGTTTTTAAGGAATACTTTCTCCCCCTAAAAACCTGGAGAAGCATTTTTCTAAAAGCTTTTACAAAGGCACATTTACTTCAAAGATGTAGTGAGAACAAAGAGCTAGTCCTGGTGGTACACAACTGTCATTTCTACTATTGGGGAGGCTGAAACTGGTAGATCATTGAGCTTAGGAGTCCTGAGGTACAGTGGGCTGAGTTGATCTGGTGACAATATTGGGGATCACTGGGAAGGGGTGATTGCCTTAGGAGGGGCAAAATGGCCTAGAGCAGGGCAGAGCTTCTGTGTCATTCAGGATTGGGTCTGTGAGAATTCAGTGCATTTTCAGCATGGATGAGAGAGGGAGTCCCAGGCTCACAAAACAAATACCTTTTGTCCAGATGCTTGGAGAAATTGGAAATGAACAAGGTTTTGAAATAACAGATTTGGGTATAGAATTGAGTGTGAATGGACAGTACCAGTTTCTTGCTGAACTTTCAACCAGCCCCGTCATAGTCTGCCACCATTCTAGGATCTCCTGTGGCAGTGCTCATAGTGATACAGCTCACAGTGCTCCACAGTATGTAAAGGTAATAGCAGAAAGAAAGTAAAATTGGAGTGACTTTAAGAAAAATCCTTCAGCAACAGTAGCAACACATAAAAGGAAGCTGTTTCTTTTTCCCTCCAAGTAAAATGTTGACTCTAATGTTTAGTTTGTAATGTTTCTAAATCACTTTCTTGGAAACCATCAGACTATAATTTTCCTTATATCACAGCAGCAGTTATGAATTGAGCTCTTTTTAATGGCTTCAACTTTGTATATTTTTGTATTTGTAAACTTTATATTATGAAGCAGAGGGTAGCACCTAGTATAGTGCCATGCACACACAGTGGGCAATAAGTCAATATTTCTTCTTTATAATGATGATGACAGTGATGAAATAAAACTACTACTGAGAGACCTTGTTTACTTGTGCTCAAATCCTGCCTCATGCAAAGCTTAGTAAATGATTTTCTAAAGAACCCATTATAATGAGGGACTAGCATTGGCCTTATAGGCTAACTGTTATATCAGACTTTTTTTGCATGCAATTGTTATATTTTGGAGGACATGATTTGACTATAGTATCTATGAATCAATGTACTAAGGAGCTTTATTATAATGGGGTTCTACTTGAAAAAAAAAAACAGACATTTCCCCCCAACAGCAGGAGAACCTACTCTTGGCTTAGTTACTATATAACATTGGTCCCACCAAGTTCATGTCCAGATGCACTCTGACTGCTGAATGGGTTCTGATCTCATCTACCACCGCTGTGGATCTGGAAGGTCCTTCTTTACTCCTTAGATGATCAATGCTATCCTGCCTGAAAAGTCATGCTCTGGAATGCTGCGTACCTTCCTGACCTTTTGGTGGGCTTCACCCCCTTCACCTAAAACAGAGAAGAATAAACTCAGAGGCCAGAGGCCAAAGCCACCTAACCCTGAAGGCAGAAGGCCCCAAACCTTCAACTATGTTCAAATAAGATTTTAGGATAAACTGGGGATGGTCTCAGAGGAAAGAGGCCTTTTTGCAGGAGGTGGAACTTTAGATGAGATTTAAAGAAATCCAGGGAGGATAGAAGTAAAGATGAGGGAAGAGAATTCCAGGCATGGGAACTCTTCAGAAAATGAAAATAGCCAATGAACATCTTCAGACCCTTATTGAATGGTCTCTCACTGGATACAAGATACAGAGAGTCCAAAAATGAACAGAGCAGCAGAAAGGAATGAGGTAATAGTTTGGAGAAGCATATGAACCCTTTTATCTTTTCTTCTTGAAGGAAGAACAGATGACATTTTTGAAGCATAAATAACAGACATTCAGTCATGGCAGAAATACAAAAAATCACATATTATGCAGGGCACATATGAATGAATCTTCTTGCCCTCTTGTTGAAGGGGGCTCCTCAGTTCTCTATGATTCTTGCCAGCTGCTCCCCTGAAGGTCTACTGCAGATAACTTATCTTTGGAGAATCTTTACCTTTTTTTTAACCAGTACAGCATCTCCTTAGTACCGTCACAGTACTAGAAAATTTTATTCAGCTTCCTTTCCCTCTTATTATTAATATCTTAAACTGTCTTACTCATTTGTTCAGTCAGTCAAAAGCATTTATTAAGGACAGAGAAATGCAGAGACTAACCTCTGCCCTCAAGGGACTCAAAGTCTAATGGAAGAGGCTCAGCTGGGTGGCTCAGTGGATAGAGAGCCAGGCCTGGAGATGGGAAGTTCTGAGTTCAATTCTGGCCATAGACACTTCCTATCTATGTGACCCTGGGCAAGTCACTTAACTCCCATTGCCTAGCCCTTACAATTCTTCTGCATTACCATTCTTCTGACTATATAGTTAGTATTAATTCTAAGACAGAAGTATTTTTTTTTTAATTCTAATGGAGGAGGCAACACACAAACTATGTGCAAACAAGATTTATACAGGAAAATGTGGGGGTAGTCTCTGAGAGAAGGTACTAAGATTAAGGAGGACACAGAAAGTCTTTTTTGAAGAAGATGGGATTTTAGATGAGATTTGAAGGAAGCCAGGGAAGTTAGGAAGTGGAGATGAGGAGGGAGAGAATTCCAGGTGTGGTAGAGCCAGTGAAAATGCTCAGAACTAGGAAATGGAATGATTCATGGAATTACCAAGATTAAAAGAACTGAGAGAACATCTAGTCCAGTCTACACCTGAACTAGAATTCACCCCTGTAACATATTCCTTGAATCCTCTTCTTCCTCCTTCTCTGCCTTAGTCCTCCTTCCTAAGTTTATCCTCTCTTTCCTTCTGTTGGAATTGTCCTTCAGTTCAATTCCTTATCCCCCTGCAATTTACTCTGCTTGACACTAGAGGCAATCTGTAGATTTTTATCAGATTTGGCTCAATGTAAATAAAAAACTCAATTAGATGGCGCAGTAAATTAGAGTCAGGAGCCCTAGAATTCAAGTTCAGTCACTAACTGGGTGACCCTGGGCAAAACACTATACTCAGTTTGCCTGTCTCCATATCTATAAAATGAGTTGCAGAAGGAAATGGCAAATCACTTCAGTATCTTTACCAAGAATCCAAATGAAGTCATGAAGAGTCAGACCCAACTAATCAACTAACATATAAAATAAACAAAAACCTCCTAACTAGAGTTGTACATGACGCTTCAGAGTAGAGTAGAACATGGTGCTTCAGTTGGTCTTGGGTTTCCCAATAATAGTCTTCAAATAAAGGCTGAATTATCCCTTGTTGGGCATTTGAAGATTTCTGTTCATATATGGATTATACTTTCCTCTCCCATTTCCAAGATTCTGTGATAACATTGAACCCTGATCTGTTTTCTAAGAAGCTTTGACCCTAAATATAGGAAAAGAGTGGCTCAGTTGGCTAAGCTGAGACCCCTTCTCTCAAGAAAGGAAATGGGACTAGATTTTCTTGCCTAGCCTCAAGTCTTAGAATTAGAAGTCTTAGTCCTAGGTTCCTAGAATTTTCCTGAACATCCCCAATTTTAAAAAATCATTACTACTAACTCATTTCCTTTTCACTCTTTTTCTCTTTCAATGTCTTATTTTCCTTCAATTACAAATAAAAACAACTTTTTAACATTGGTTTTCTAAAATTTTCAGAGTCTATGTGTATATACACACAAACAGATATGTGTATATGAAAAGTGTGATATTATACAAAACAAATTTCCATATTGGTCAAGTTGTAGAAGAACACATGTAAAAAACCCATGAAGAAAATAAAGTGAAAATAGCCATTTCAATCTGTATTAAGACTCCATCAGTTCTCTCTCTGAAACGAATAGCATTTTTTGCCATAAGTCCTTCAGAATCATCTCAGATTATTGTATTCCTGAGAATAACAAAATCATTCATAGTTGATCATTATACAATATTGCTGTTACTGGTTATAATGTTCTCCTCATTCTGTTAACTTCAATTTGCATTGGTTCATGTAAGTTTCCATGTTTTTCTGAAATCATCCTGCTCATCGTTTCTAATAGCACTATAGTATTCCATTACAATCATGTACCACAATTTGTTTAGCCATTCCAATTCTTTGCAACCACAAAAAGAACTACTATAAACATTTTGGTACAAATAAGTCCTTTTCCTTTTTTAAAAAAGAAATCTCTTTGGTGTAGCAAAAATGTATTAGCCAAGACACCAAAAAATAAAACAAAGTCTCTAAGCCAAAAAGAAATAGGTTTAAATTGAGAGAGGGCCAGTTTCAGAATAAAGCCAGACTCCTATTAACAACCAAAGACCTCAAGCCTTGTGAGCAGTCTCCTTTTAGAGCACAGTTTACAGAAATGCTGTCAGAAACACAATTGAAGTTCTTTAACTCAGAGTTCAGTGTACAGGGTTGACAACTATAACTTATGTCAAGGAGCACAAACTCATAATAGAGTAAGGTGTACAGCTTTGTCAGCCTAAGATGAATGAGGTCAAAAATTTACATCATGGTGGGGTAATAATAGCAGAAGTAAGGTCAGAAATGCACATTTGACCATCTTTACTTACTTGGCCCATACCATTGACACCATCACAGTCAGCATGTATATTCCCATGCAGTGGGTCTTGGCCACCTGCAGGGGTTCTTACACCAATTACAATGTAAGGATTAGTCTAACAGATATACTGGTCTCAGGTCCTATGGCCTTCAGTGTAAATTACAGAATTATTTCAGAATCATAAAAGGGAATTGGATTTCATATCCTCATTGGGATACAGATATAGTAATGCTATTGCTGTGACAAAGGGTATGCCCTTTGGGCATGGTTCCAAATTGCTCTCCATAATGGTTGGATCTGTTCACAACTCCACCAACAGTGCATTAGTGCCCCAATTTTCCCATGTCCTACCCAATATTTGTCATTTTTCTTTTCTGTCATATTAGCCAATCTGATAGGTGTGAAGTGATACCTGAGAGTTGTTCATTTTAATGTGCATTTCTGTAATTAATAGTAATTGGTACATTCTTTCATACGACTATATTTTAGATAGCTTTGGTTTCTTTGTCTGATTCCTTGACCATTTTTCAACTGGTGAATTGACTTTGTAGTCTTATAACCAGTTCTCTTTATAATTGAGAAATGAGACCTTCATCAGAGATACTTGTATAAAAATTTTCCCCAACTTTCTGTTTTTCTTCTAATCTTGGTTGTATTGGTTTTGTTTGTGCAAAAAATTTTTCTAAAAAAATGATATTTTAAAAATACAATCCAAATTATCTATTTTACGTCTTGTAATTCTCTCTCTCATTTAGTCATAAATTCTTCCCTTATCTATAGATCTGATAGGTAAACTATTCCATGCTCCCCTAATTTGCTTATGGTAGCACCCTTTATGTCTAAGTAATCGTGTGCTCATTTTTACTTTATCTTGCTACACAGTGTGAGATATTGATCTATATCTAGTTTCTGCTATACTGTTTTCCAGTTTTCCTAGCTGTTTTTGTCAAATAGTAACTTCTTGTCCCAAAGGCTTGGATCTTTGGGTTCATTAGTCACAAATTTACTTGGTCATTTACTACTGAGTATTGTATACTTATCTATTCCACTGATCCATCTCTATTTCTTAGCCAATATCAAGTTGTTTTGATAATTACTGTTTTGTAATACAGTTTGAGATCTGGGATGACTAGGTCATCTTCCCTCACATATTTTTTCCACTAATTCCCATGATATTCTTGACCTCTTCTTCCAGATGAATTTTGTAATTATTTTTTCTAGATCTATTAAAATAATTTTTGGGTAGTTTGATTGGCGTGGCTCTCTAATTCTTGTTTCATGATGACTATTAGATACTTATTCACCCTAGTCTCTCTCTGTCTGTCTTCCAGACCTGAAGCTGGGGTAGGGGCACCCTCATCTTTTTTCTAGCTGCCCATACTACCATGTCATGTGCCTAGGGTTTTAGGATGCTGCTGCTCCCTTCAGATCAGAGTCTCTCGCCCTCTACCACACACACCCATGCCTAGTTATCCTTCTGAAGTAGGGTGAACCATGAGGTTTGGGGGGAGGAGCTGGACTGATGAGGCCCCTCTGGCTATTCAGAACTTAGGTCCCCTGGAGATGTGCCAGTCTCAAAAATAGATCTATTTTAAAAATAACTTGGGCTGGGTTTTTGTTTTGATTTTTTTTTCTTTTTCCCTTGTTCCTCACAAATATGCAGTTTTGGGAAAAGGTCAGGGCTATGGAGGGAAAAGGGAGGGGACGTGAGTGGAAACAACAATTCTAGGCCCCCTAGCGTAGAGTTTGGGCAGGTGATATCCTGAGTACCACCTAACGCCCCATTCACTAACCTGGTCTCCTTCCTCCCACCCATGCCCTAAGCAGTGGAGCCTTACCCTGAGGGAAGGAACACTGGTGAACTGGGTGTAGGCTGCTCTAAGTGTATGGCCACCATTATAGGTGAAGGGATCTCTGTATTAGGGAAGGAAATGCAAGGCTCCGGGCCCAGGGAATGAAAAGGTCCCCTTCAATACAGAAATTTTATATGGGAGAGGTCCTATAGGTTGAGGCAATTATTTCTTCTTACATCACTCCCTTAAATTTCCTAATTGAAAATATTATAAAATGCCTTCCTTCCCCCAACCACTGCTGTTTGACCTGTGATGGTTAAAGGATGAACCCCAAGCATCCAGGAGTTACCCTCTTCTAGGCTCCATTAACTGACCCGAGTTGGGAGATTTGGTCCATGTAGTTAACAGGAGAACAACTCATCCCAGGGAACAAATCCTTCTTCTCCCCCATCCCCACTTTCCCTCTAAGAAGAGTGTTGAGGAGGGGGGGGGGGGCTCTATTCTCTGGTCTCCTGCTTCTATCTGGTGGAGTCTGTGTTTGTGTAAATGCTCTCAGCTGGGAAATATGTGGTTATAGAAGCAAGCCAGGGCCTTTCAGAGGGTGTGGCCAATGTGGCCCCAGCCGTAGAACCAACGTGAGGCTGGGGAAGCTGCCACCGCTTGAAGTGTCAGGAAGTATTTATCCTGAGCCCTGTGTGAGCCATCCCCCAGAACCCTCTGACCCCCTCACCCTGGGAAGGGGGCAGGAGAGGAGGCTCCTGGAGCTCAGAGGGTCAGGAAACATTTTATCCTGAGCCCTGCACGTCCCCCCATTCCTCTGACCCCCCTTTATTCCCTCACCCCAAGAAGGGGGCAGGAGAGGAGGCTCCTGGAGCTCAGAGGGTCAGGAAACATTTTATCCTGAGCCCTGCATGTCCCCCCATTCCTCTGACCCCCCTTTATTCCCTCACCCCAAGAAGGGGGCAGGAGAGGAGGCTCCCAGTCCAGGCCTCTAGGCCTGGCCTTGTCTTCTCAGGCCCCCAAGAGACCCATGTTGTTGATCATCTGTTCTCCCTCCTTAGTCTCCTGGGAGACAGCAAGAAGGTTTCACCAGTGCCCATCTCCCCAGCCTCCTCTCCTTCAGCTGGTCTGTGCCAGTCTCTGGTGACCTTTCCAGGGTGTGTGTTCAGCAAGTTGGATGGAGTGGTTAGTTTGGCTCTCGCCAGGCCTATTCCCCACAGAATGACCTGCCAGGGTCAGGGGCATTTGGCAGGGTTTCCAGTCCCCTGTGCTCTGGACAGTGCCTCACCCTAGGACCCCTAGCTGGCCGGGCCCAGACGCAGCCCCCTCTCTCCCAGGGGGGCTGGGGCGTTGCTGCCAAAAGGGAATGGAAAAAAACACCAAATCTGATCAAACCAGGGAATGAATAGCTTCTCCTACTTCCCTCCTCCCTTATCCCCATCCCAGCCCAGGCCCTTTTGGGAAAAGCTGCTCTGGATTGCACGCAGACCAGCAAGCTCTGCTTGGCTTTGGTTTTGTCCCTGCAAGCTCCCGGCTGCTTGGGGAGACGCTCTGTCCATCCCCACCCCCTCCTCCAGGCCGAGGAACAAGAGGACACCCAGCCTTTTCCCATCAATGATGCCCCGTGAATGCCTCTTTCAGCCTGTGGAGCTGGGAAAAGGCACGCCCTTTTGGGAAAGGGAAGCATGGATTTTCTTCTGAGGAGGTACTGGGTCCTCCTTGGTAGCCTCCCTCCCACAGGGCTGCTCTCTCAGGCCTTTCACAGACCCAGGGATGGTAGAGATTATCTACTCTAATGCCCTCGTTCTAAGATGGGGAAACTGAGGCCCAGGGAAGGCGATAGACACATCGATGGTCACACAGCTAGCTAGTGGCAGAAATGAAGTTCAAACTCAGGCCTCTGACTCAAGTCCTGTCTTTGGCTCCAGGTTTTAGATCCTAAACTAGACTTTGTAAAACTCCTGGAAATCCCTGAGTATAGATCCAGGGGAATTAGAAGTGGCTTAAAGCCAGGGTAGTTAGTGCCGGCTGACACTGGAGACTCCCCGTGGAAACAGCACTGCCGTGGGAAAGGGGGTGGAAAGGCTGCCCTTGGGATTGATGCTTTCAAGCCACCGTGGACAAATGTCAGAATTGGGCAGAAACCTAGGAGGGGTTTAACCAGAATCCTAGATTTGGAGTCTAATTGGAGGCCCTGATTTGATGGGCTGTGTGGCACCGGGCACATCACATCTGCTCTCTGGGCTTATTTCCTCATCTGTATAACAAGTTCCATAGGATGATCGAAGCCCTTTTAGCTCTCAATGCAAGGACAATACACTTAATGATAACCCATAGCCATCTACTCCATCACCCTGGTTTTACAGATGAGGAAACTGAGGTACACAGAGGGTGCATGATTTGTCCAAGGTCTTGGAGCCCTCCTCTGCGTGCCCCCCTCTTGTAACATTTCGTGTTTTTCTGTGACCACATTCTGTGTCCCTCCTCTGTATGTCTGAACACTCGATTGCATGTCTCTCCCCATCTTGAGGGCACATTCCCCTTGGCAGAGCAGAGACCTCCCCACCCTTCCCTGTCTCCTGGGCCCTGCGGAGCCCAAACCCAAATGCAGTGACTACAGAGGGAGCAAGAAGAGCCTTGTCTCCATCAATCCTGCTGGCTGGGCCAGAACTCCTTATACAGTTCCATGCCAGTGGTGCTGCTGATAGGGGACTCAAAGGCCCTAATTTGTCAGAGAGAAGCACCCAGACTCCAGGGCTGGGGGACACGGGGAGAGGAGTTTTATTTTGAGCAGGAAAGACACAGACTTAACCTCTCCTCATCCTTATTTTCTCAACTATAAAACAAAAGAATTGGAGTGGGGGACAGCTGGCTGGCACAGTAGATTGAAAGCCAGAACTAGAGATGGGAGGTTTGGGGTTCAAATCTGGCCTTGTGTGACCCTGGCCAAGTCACTTAACCCCTTTTGCCTAGCCCTTATCACTCTTATGCCTTAGAACCAATACAGAGTATTGAATCTAAGAGGGAACATAAGGGTTTAAAAAAAAAACTGGACTGGGTGATCTCTAAGGTCTTTTCTGGGCAGCTAGGTGGTATAGTGGATAGAGCTCCAAACCTATAGTCAGGAAAACCTGAGTTCAAATCTGGCCTCAGACACTGATTAGCTTTGCCCCAGGGCAAGTCACTTAACTCTGCCTCAGTTTCCTCAATTGTAAAATGAGCTGGAAAAGGAAGTGGCAAAGCACTCCATTGTCTTTGCCAAGAAAACTTTAAATGGGGTCAGGAAGAATCAGATACAATTGAAAATAACTGAACAACAATAAAGAAGGTCTCTTCCAGCCCTCAATCCCATGATCTTTGTGCTGAGATGTATTTCAGTATAGGAAGGAAGGAAGGAAGGAAGGAAGGAAGGAAGGAAGGAAGGAAGGAAGGACGAGGAAAAGGAGGAAGGAAGGAAAGAAGGGAAAAAGGAGGAAGGAAGGAAAGAAGGAAGTGGGAAGTACAAAAGACTATCCCAAATGCTGGGAATATAACTATAAGACAGTCCTTGTCCTGGAGGATGTCCTCATTTGAATTGCACATAGGTAGGTAGAACTGCCTATGAGCATGAGTATACATTGGACAGTTATGTATATGTCTTTACTTAAGTCCAAATAAACATGAAATGTGGGTGAGTGAATGCACCCATTTGTATAGGACCCAGGAAGTGGGTGTTCCTGTGCTGGGGCCACATGGAAATGGGTGCTATAATAGCCCCAGGCCCTATTCCTTTGGGAATCTGTGCCTCCTGGCTTTGTAAGACCAGACTTCCTCTTGACTTCCTCTGAACCCAATGGATCAGGAGGCAGGTGCCTACTCAGGGCTGCTGTCCCGTTCCCAGACTATTTTTAGCCCAAGACCCAGGCTGCCCTCCCCATGGAGGCATGTGTGACGCAGGTCCTTGGAGATGTGAGGGACAGGGGAGGCCAACCACCTCCCCAAAGCCCGCGCCACTCAGGAAACAGGAGCCTATCCCCTTCTTGGGAAGAACCCTGTATCCTGCTCCCTTCTTGCCAGAAGGAATCTTGTTGGCAGGGCTGCCTAGTCAATTTGGCAAGGATGAACTCAGCTACATGCCAGGTGCTTTGGTATGCATAGTAGGGATGAGATCACTGTGGGCTGGAATAGGATAATAAGATCAGATTTAGAGCTGTAAGGGACCTTAGGAACTATCTAGTTTAACCTCCATACTTTACAGAGGAGGAAACCGAGAAGCCAAGTGATTTCTGGGGTCACATAATAAGTGTCTAAGGCAGCATTTGAACTCAGATCTTCCCAAATCCAAGTCTGGCACTCTACCCACTACTTACCTACTGTTCCCAAATAATTGGGATGGGTCTTATGGGAGACATTGGGAAACTAGGATTAAGAAGTTGTCCTTTTTTGAACATTGTACTGCGCAGGATACCATGTGAAAAAGAAGTTATTTCCCACTCTAGGCTGCAGTTATTCCCAGATGTGAGGCTCTGGCCCTTCAGCCCATATGTGGAAAGTAGTGTGTGAAGAGAGAGTTGTAGCTGTGGGTGGTATGAGTAGGGAAGATCTCAAGAACTAGAAAAAAATCTGGTTAGATCCCCACTCAAATAAGCAGCAAACACCAATTCAGCCCTAGGGATTTGGGATAAAGGGATTTGGTTCTAGGATGATCTAAAGAGAGGCATCCCTCCATTTTCACCCCAAAACAACCTCAGCCCTGAGGTCCCTCCTGGAATGAAGGAAGTTGAGGTGGGGCTGGGAACCTCCAGAGGAGCTGGATTCCTCCATAATTTGACCCAGGGGGCAGCCAGAGGGAGATAAGGGGGAGCTCACCTTCTCAGGAATGTAGCTTTGCTTAGCTTTCCTTAGGAGAAGAATGTAGTGGGAGCCTTGTTCTTCCCCACCCCCCACCCTGAGCGCTTGAGAGAGCTGCTGGAATGTCATGAGGATGTGTAAAAGCTGCACTGCTAAGGGAATGAGAAGGGTCCAAGAAGAGATACCCCATTCATCCTCCACTCCATTGAGAAGGCCACTTTGCATACTTCTTCCCATCCCAGTTCCTGCCAGAGCTGCTTTCCCTGTTCTGAGGTCTCTGGCTTCTTTCTTTCTTTAATCTTTCTAAGTTCTAAAAACCCTCTGATCAAGAAATGCAAATCAAAACAACTCTGAGGTATCACCTCACACCTAGCAGACTGGCTAACATGACTGGAAAGGAAAGTAATGAATGCTGGAGGGGATGCGGCAAAGTAGGGACACTAATTCGTTGCTGGTGGAGCTGTGAACTGATCCAACCATTCTGGAGGGCAATTTGGAACTATGCCCAAAGGGTGATAAGAGACTGTCTGCCCTTTGATCCAGCCATAGCCCTGCTGGGCTTGTACCCCAAAGAGATAATAAGGAAAAAGACTTGTACAAGAATATTCATAGCTGCTCTCTTTGTGGTGGCAAAAATTTGGAAAATGAGGGGATGCCCTTCAATTGGAGAATGGCTGAGCAAATTGTGGTATCTGTTGGTGATGGAATACTATTGTGCTCAAAGGAATAATAAAGTGGAGGAATTCCATGGGAACTGAAATGACCTCTAGGAAGTGATGCAGACTGAAAGGAGCAGAACCAGGAGAACATTGTACATAGAAACTGATACAATGTGGTACAATCGAGTGTAATGGACTTCTCCATTAGTGGCAATGCAGTGATCCAGGACAATTCTAAGGGACTTATGAGAAAGAACACTATCCACCTTCAGAGGAAGAACTGTGAGAGTAGAAACACAAAAGAAAAACAACTGCTTGATCACAAGGGTTTATGGGGATATGATTGGGGATGTAGACTCTAAATGATCACCCTAGAGCAAATATCAATGGTATGGAAATGGCCTTAATCAATGACATGTAAAACCTAGAGGAATTGTGTGTTGGCTACAGGAGGGGGCTGGAGGGAGGACTGGGAAAGAACATGATTCTTGTAACCATGGAAGAATATTCTAAATTAATTAATTAAATAAAATTTTCAAGAAAATAAAAACCCTTTGATCATAAGAGGACAAGGTTGACATGGAGAGAAAAATCAGAGGGAAGGAAAAACAGTCAGAGACTGAAACATCTTGAAATGGAATTTCAGATATAGGACAACATAGCATTCAAAGCTAGAAGAGTCTTAGAAATCATCTGGTCCAAAACTCTTCTTTTACAGACAAGAACCTTGATCCTCAGGAAATAAAGCTTGGCCAAAGTTACACAAGTCATACATAGCAGTGTCTAAATCTGAACCGAAGTCCTCTGCTTAATCCCAGAGTTCTTTTCACCATATCATCACTGATATCCTCTTTGAGGGTTATTAGTATAGGTTTGGAATAAGCATAAGTGTACTGGGGCAGTAGGGAGTAGAAAAAAGCAAGATAAACATCTTTTACTCTCCTTGTTTCCTCAGTTTCAGAAATGCTTTCCTGAGAATGGGGACCCAGGAGCCAGGGTGTGGGGGGGCTATTTTTCTGAGAAGAGACAGACTCAAGAGAAAAATGCCTGCAGACAGGGCAGAATTATTCAGGCTCCCCATTTTATCTTCTGGTGTCAGTGGACCCAACCTGGTCCTGAGGCACTTGTCAAATAATGCATCCCTGTAGAGAGAGTTGCCCAATGGGTGTTGGGATTAGAGAGGGGCTAGATCCCCCTGAGCCAGCTCTTCATCCCAAGTGTAAAGGTGGGGGAATCCAGAACAGTCTCCCTGTCATACTTCATCTGCTAAATCCTGGAAGCTTTGAGCAGAGTGCCGTGGTACCTGCTGGAATAATGCAACTTTTTCTTTGGGACAACAATATTACCACAGAAGTTACTTGGGTAGGAGAAAAAGGATGATGATGGAAGGAACTTCCCTCCCTCTGATGCCTGGGAGAATCAGGGACAGGGTAAAGAATTCATTCTCTAACAATTTACTCTTGTTTATTTCCATCTTGGGGCCAAATAAGGGTGTGTGTCTAGAAGGGGAGACCCTGAGGGGACTCTGACCCTTGGGTCCTTTATCCAGAGAGGAAGCAAGAGTTTGGACTTTCCCAGCTCCCTTGGGGTGGGGACCCAGCTATCTCTGGGCAAAAGGGGTGATTTTTTTTGGTCCAGTGGCCAGACCTTTGGGGAGGGGATGCTGACTAGGCAAGGAGCCAACCTCTCCTCCTCATCTCTATCTTTCCCCAACACCAGACCTTTTTGACAGGATGATGAATGGGAAGGTCCTCTGAATAAGCTAACTGCTTCAAGGGGGAGGGGAAAAGGGATTCCAGCCAGGGCCCCCCAAGCCCTGTAAGATACTGTCTGATAGGCCCTGCTAAATGTCCCAAAGCTAATGGCTAGATTTCTTTGTGAATAATCTAAGTGCCTTTTCAGCCTTGTTTCCAGACCAGAACAAGGCAGAGTCTGCTGAAAATTCCCTTCCTTTCCCTTTTTCCTTTGGTCTCCACATATATTCTATTCCTGCCTTGGTAACATATCCCACCTTGGGTCTAATCCCAGTCACACACTAAATGCAATGGTTCAGTTTTTCTCTGATGCTAAGGAATAAAAGATACACAGAATGTACATCAACAAAGTTTACTGGAAACACTAGAAGATCATTTAACCCATGTCACATGCAGCCCATAACACTCCCAAGGGCAGCCAGAACCAGATTAAAATATAGTTCCTCTATGATCTTAATGTGCTAATGTATGAATAAAAAGGACATAAATGTATGTGGTTTTCTATATGCAACCCAAAAAGATCTTTATGTACAGTTTAGTGGCCCCAGTTTCTATTTGAGATTGACAGCACTACTCTAGCCCTCGCTTTACAGATAAAGAAATAGAGACCTTAAGAAAAGAAATGACAAGCTCACCGAACAAGCTGGTGCCAGAACTAAAACTATTCCTATTTCTATTGTGCTTCCTCAGGAGAATTATCTATTAAAGGGAGTTTCTGTATGAATGAGATGACAATTCTACTGAAGCATAGAGGAGACTGCCTTCCTAAATAGTGTAGACACTACATTATACCATGAACCTGTAGCCTATCGCCTCAGATAAATAGAATGAAAAAAAAGGTATAACCAACAGAGAGGTGTAGCTCTTTCTGGGGACATGAATACTCCAGAGTTCATGAGATGCTTCAAATCATGGAATCATAGATGTAGAGCTGAACAACCTTAGCAGCCATCCAGTGAGCCACCTCATTTTACAGACTCAGGCAAGTGGTTGCCCTATAGTCAGTGTCATAAGCAAAATTTGTCCCCACATCCTCCTGACTCCAGGTCCTTTTCTATCATAGTCATGTTCTTGTCGAGGACAAGTACCTATCAGGGCAGCGAGTGATGGGTGTGAGGAAATACCCTAGCCAGGCAGGTATCAGTCCAGTATCTTCCTTGAGAAGATACTCCGCTCCCTTTATCTTTGTCCTCACCTGAATTTCTTCTTTTTCAGCTTTTTCATGTGGCTTATGTCCTCCTCAAGTTTGCCAACTCCCCACGTCCAGACCTCTGGGTACTCGAGAGATCCACTGACTTTGGACTCACCTACCAACCTTGGCAGTACTTTGCCTGTAAGTAAACTCTAAACTGTGTCCCTTGGCCACAGGAAGGAGGGAGATGATGGTGGAGGTCTGGGATCAGTGGGACATGCCCATGGGAGACCTAGAGGGGAAACTTGCACTGTTTCCTTTGGTGAGAGGCTCTGTGGCTCCCTGAACAGAGCAATGACCAAAGTGGGCATAGGAAATACCAGAAAGCTACTGTTATACTTCTCTTCCCCATTGGCCCACAGTGCCTGGCATTTTGGCTTTTGCTGTTGCCAAGAATGTGTTTATAGAGTAGGGACCACACTGACTGTTTAACTTCGATAATTAGGATGGTGGAGCATCTTCTTCGATTCCCACCTTTAACATACTTCTCCCAGTTTTCTTCTCTTCCTCTGAAGTGCTCACATGTCTGTTCTGGTCTGTTTGGCTTATGAAACTACCCTTTAAGAGTTCTATTGGTATAGTCTGGACTTTGCCGCTGACCTGGGCCAATCGCTTAGCTTATCTGGGCCTCAGTTTTCTTATCTTTTAAAATGGAGGGTTTGAATTATAGTTTCTCAAAATTCCCTTTCAAGTCTGCCATTCTTCATTCTTAGGTCACTTCGGCTTCTGAGATTCTATGTTTTAATGTTCCTTCCACAGCTGACATTTGATGTCCTCTGTCCTAAGGATTCCTTCCATTTTTGATATTTTTTAATTCTAAGATTCCCTTCTGCTTTGACATTCCATATTCTATGCTTTAAGAATTCTTTCTGTGTTTTCAGGTCCCATACTACTTTGACATTTCTTGTTCTAAGGTCCTTTCTAGCTCTGTTTTAAATCCTATTCTAGTTTGGACATTTTATGTTCTAAGGTTCATTTAAGATATAACATTCTGTGATTTTAAAAAGTCCTATTCCCATAGCTAGTATAATTGTTAACTTGGAGAATATTGCCTCAAGCAGCTCTCACCTTCTCTCCACTTTCTTGATCTTGATTCCCTCAATCCCACATCAAGGTCCTTGGGAACCCCTAGGAGGAAAATATAAATAAACTTTCTCCTTCTGATGTGTTCAGTGCTAAATAGGTTTTTCATTACAGGGGTGTTTCTATTTTAAAAGAAAACCTGGAGAGCATTACTTTCACTTTGGGTTATAGTTTTGCCTGTACTTGCTTTATCCTCCTACTAGTCTATAAAACTCTGAGGGCCTGGACTATATCATCTTTATCTTGAATCCTCCCCACTCTACTCCTGATTGCCCTGTGCCTGCACACATCAAGAAAAAGCTACTTAATTCACCCGAGATTTAGTAAGCATTTACTATGATGAAGGTACTGGGAATGTACAAAAGTGAAAATGAAACATTCCCTGCCCTCTACATATTTATTCTGCTGACGAGATACAGGAGTAAGAATAATATAGGTTAAATCTAGGGGGAGAACACCATCAATTGTGGGCTACAGTAAAAGACTGTACCACAATTTTTCTCTCTTCGCCAGCTCTTGTCCTCATACTAGGGACTTCAACATGAGCATTGACTCCCTAAAATACCTTGACCTCTCAGTTCCTCAGTTTGCTCCAATGAGCTATTCTTCCAACCTAACTCAGTCACACACAAAGGTGGTCTTACCCTCCATCTTGTCATCACCCACAAATGTAACACCCCCGTGTTCAGTAATTTTGAAATCCATCCATTCCTTTATCCAACCACAATCTATTGGCTTTTCTCCTTTCCCTCTGCCTTTCCTTACACAACCCTACTCTTCATCCACAATGGGACCTCCAATTCCTTGGCTCTGTCAATTTTTGCTCAGATCGTCTATCTCCCCATACTAGTTGGATCCTCCTCCCAAATCACACCCTCTACCCATAGGTGTCCCTCAGGGGTCTGTCCTGGGCTCTTTTCTTTTTCCTCCCTATTCTACTTCACTTGATAATCTCATTATTTCCCATTAATTAGTAATTAATTCATCATTATGCTGGTGATTCTCCAATATACCTTCCTTGCTCCAGTCTCTGCTGACCTCCAATCTCACACATCCAATTGACTTCCAGACATTTCAAACTGGATGTCCAGTAGATATTTTAAACTCAATATTGTGTGAAGAAATATATCCTCAATCTCTTTGATGTTGCAAATGTAACATTATTCTCTGGCAACAGCCTGCCTGTCCAATGGCCCCCGAGGAGGAGCTAGTTTAACTTTTAAAAGGCTGCTTGCAGAAGGAGACTTCCAGGAGGGAGATAGACAAGATGCTAGAGGTGGTTCCTGCCCTAAGGAGGATTTAGGCCTTAGTCAGCAAAATGGAGGCTCATCCTTTCCTTTCTGATTAATAAAATAATAAAATGCATGGCCGATCTCTCCATTTTAGTCTAACAGTATGTCAAAGTAGAACTCATCTTTCCTTCTAAACTCTCCTCCTACCTTCCCCTTTCCCATTGAGGACAACTCCAACCTTCAGTCCCTCATCCTGGATTCCTTACTATCTCCACACACCTCTCCCCTTATCCAAACTGTTGCCTATTCCAGTCCATTCCATCTTTGCTAGGTGTCTTGAATAAGCCCCTTTCTCTCCACTGATATTCCCATCATTGCAATGCAAGACCTTATCTCACAACTGAATTATTGTAAGAGCCTGCTGGTGGGTCTACAGGCCTCGTCTCTCCCCACTCCAATCCACCATCCAATCAGTGATTCTTCTGAGTGATTTTCCTAAAACCATCCAACCACATAACCCACTCTAGCTACTCTACAAACTCCATTGGCTTCCTGTTGCCTCCAGGAGCAAAACCAAAATGCTATGTCACCTTTAGCACTCAAAACCCTTTATAATCTAGCCTCCTCCTGCCTTCCTAGTCTTTTCACACTTTATTCCCCAACATTGTCTTCAACCCAGTGACACTGGCCAGACTCTCTCTTGGCTCTAAGCATTTTTCTCTGACTGCCTCCCTTGCCTAGAACACTCTTCTTCCTCCACTCTGACTCCTGACCTCCCCAGCTTCATTTTTTTAAATTTAAATTTATTTATTTGTTTGTTATACTAAAATTCCCAGGTAACTCCCTCACTAACTCCCCTTCCCCCATTAGGGACAGAAAGATAACATGTATATATAAAACTATCTCTTGCTTAAATCCCACCTTCTACAAGAGCCTCATCCAATCTCTCTTAACGCCAGTGCCTTCCCTCTTTCATTTTCTATTTCTCCTGTTTATAGCTTGCTTTGTATATATTTATTTGCATGTTGTCTCCTCTATTGGATTGTAAGTTCCTTAAGGGCAGGAACACTTTTTTGCCTTTTTTTGTAACCCCAATACTTACTAGCACAGGCCCTGGCACACAGAAAGTAATTAATAAATATTGATTAATTAATGATAGCAATAGCTAGCATTTTCTTTCATGTCTTTTATCTTATAATAACCCTGGGAGATAGGTGTTATTGTTATCTCCACTCTACAGATAGGGAAACTGAGGCAAACAGAGGTTAAGTGACTTGCCCAGAATCACACAGCTGGTAAGTGACTGAGGCATGATTCAGATGCAGGTCATCTTGACTCCAGGCCCAACACTCCATTCATTGAGACACTCAGCTGCTTCCTCCTTAAAGAAAGAAAAAGGATTCTGACAGGAGGCGGAGAGAGGTGAATGCATTCTAAGTTGTGGAAAGATTTGTCTAAAAGGAGAAAGGTGGAAAATAGAATGTTGAGATTGGAGATGAGCAAGGCTGTTGGGTACTGCAGTGTGTATAGAATATATATGAGAATAATATGAAATAAGATGGAAGGATAGATTAGAGCAATATAAAAGAAGGCCTTGACTGCCAGGCTGAGTCGATATTTCATTTCTGAAGCAATATAAAATTACTGAAGATTTTTAAGTCGGGGACTGACATGATCAGAACCTGTACTTTAGGAAAATTGTTTTTCAGCTCTAAGAAGGATGAAGTAGAGAGGAAAGAGATTAAATATGGCAAGACCAGTTGGGAAGCTATTATAGTCATCTAAATAAGAATTGACAAGAGCTTCAGGTAGACCTTGGATTTATGTCAGTTGAAAGAAGAGGATGGATTCAGCTAATGTTGTGGAGGCTTTTCACTGCTAGGACTTGGCAACTGGTTGAAAAAGGAGGTGAAGGGAGAATGGAGAGTCAGGAATGACTTTTGTACTTGGGGAAATGGAATGATGATGGTCCCTTTAGAAGAGAGAATAGAAAAAGCAGCTTTGGATACTTTGAGTTTGAAATGCTGACCAGATATCCAGCCAATAATTCACTCCAGAGTGATTAGCACCAAATATATATAGATTTGAGAATGGATGGTGTTGAGATATTAATGGAACCCAATGGGGGCAATTGAGATCACTAGAAGAGAAAGAAGAGAGACAGGAGAATGACCTATGATGGAGAACAAGCGAGGAAGTCTTCCTTTGGGAAAGTCCACCTCTTTTTTTGTAGCCCTGTTGCTTTCTTGATTTCTTCCATCTTCTGGTGAAATCTGGAAGGTTTTTTAATTCTTCCTGACACGCCTGTGCCTGGCCCATATTGTCCGTTCTCCTACAGCATCCAAGAGGGACTGCATTGAGAAGTTTGGATTTCAGACGCTGGAGCGGATCAACAAGGATGATGATGTCGTTTGTACCACCGAGTACTCACGAATTGTTCCTCTGGAAAATGGAGAGGTATGGCTGTGATGGAGACAATGGGAATGTGAAGGGATAGGAAAGAAAAAGAAGGAGCTAGAGACGGGCACTGGGTGTGAGGTTGAAGAGCAGGGAGGAATGAAGGAAAAGGCCTTAAAGTGAAGGAGTTATAGGGTTAAATTAGCTGTGAAAAAGGTTTCAGAAAGTCAGGTACACAAATGTTTTTGATTGGAGACTTTAAATGAATCCAAAGCACCTTCTGAGCTCTCTGCTGAGTCACCAAGAACAGCTTTCTTACAGTCTGCTGTAAAGATACTTGGAGCCCATACATGGACTCTCTCAAAAGCCCAACCTGTGTATTTTTGGTTTTCATTTGGCTCCCTGCCCGAGTTCTTTTAGACCCTGGTATATGGCTTTCTACCAGAGGCCAAAAGAGGAGGCCCAGTCCTTTATTTGAGGGAACCCCTGGCCTGAGGGAGACTCAGCACCTGCTCCGTGGAGCCCCAAGTCACTGGGAAATAGTAGAGAAAAGTATATATCCCTGGGGAATCTGTGACATGAGTAAAATAACACCTCCCCTTGGGGTTCCCTTAGTCTGATAATTCAGTGTCAGCCTTTGGGGAGTCCCTTATATGAGAACACAGAACCTGCTCTTGGGGGGGCCTTGTTTTTTTTTAATTTTATTTAATTGATTAGAGTATTTTTCCAAGATTACAAAAATCATGTTCTTTTCCTCCTCTCTCCCTCCCATAGCCGATGCACAATTCCACTGGCTTTTATATGTGTCCAGATCTATTTCCATATTATTGATATTTGCACTCGGGTGATCATTTAGGGTTTATAACCCCAATCATATCCCCATCGACCCATGTGATGAAGGGGAGCCCTTGTTCTATTGGGGAGAGGAGGCCCTGCTCTCCTGGAGAGAAGCCCACCTCCGCAATGCATGCCTACCAGGAGCATTTGGAGCTATGGCCTTAAATGCAGGGGTCGCCACCCCTGCCTCTACAATTTTTGAGCTTACTTTTCAGATCGTGGTGTCTCTGGTGAATGGGCGGCCCGGAGCCATGAATTTCTCCTACTCTCCACTCCTTCGGAATTTCACCAAGGCCACCAACATCCGCCTTCGTTTTCTACGAACCAATACTCTCCTTGGACACCTGATGGGGAAGGCACTACGAGATCCCACCGTGACTCGCCGGGTGAGCCTCCTGTCCGTAGCAGGGCTGCCCAGGGAAATTCTGATGTTCCTGATACCCCAGGCCACATGCTCTGAAACCAGGCAATGGTTTCAGGCCTGGCTTGGCTTCTTGGACGGTGATGCTCAGCTCAAATAGAAGTAGATCCCCGCTGCTTCCTATTGACTTGGAAAACCACAACTGAACATTATCTATGTTGTATTTTTATTTGTTAAACTTTTGCCATTTACATTTTAATCTGACATGGGCAGCACTCAAGAGTTTCACAGGCCTTTCATCAGAAACTTTGGCTCTGGGAAGCCTGTTGCCCCGAGGATGAGTGATTTTGCCCAAGTTAAATAGCAAGACCGGGGGTGAAAACAGTCATTAAGCTTTCCTTTCTGAGCCCTTATCTAGGACTCATTTTGACAGAGCAGCCAGGCAGCCCCCCACCCTGGGTCAGGCACATACTAGCTTTGGGGGAGTTCTTGGTCTGAACAGGGCGACCCTGGCCCTCCTGGACCTTGAGAAGTTCCCTGGTACAAGCTCGGCCATGGGTTCTGGGGGTGGCCGAGGGTTCCTGGGGGCTGGGAGGGCCTCACGGAGGTGCTTTCTCGCCCCACTCTTACAGTACTACTACAGCATCAAGGACATCAGCATCGGGGGACGCTGCGTCTGCAACGGTCACGCCGATGTCTGCAATGCCAAAGATCCCACAGACCCCTACAGGTAAGAAGACTCTGAGGTCCTATCCGTTCCCTGTCCCTCTCCTAATAAACAAATGTGCTTGCCCTGGAATGATCACTGAGTGGGAGGGAGAGCCTGCCACCACCAGCGAGCTGGAGTCTCTCCTTTCCCTTCATCTGTACGGGGGATGCATTCAGAATGCTCCCCCTCACTGGGCTGTTGGGTGGATCCCATAAGAGAATGTATTTAAAGTGAGCTCTAAGCCTCACATCCTCCATCCACTGCCATGGGGCGATTGGGTCTGTGTCTCCTAAGTGGCTGGGTGTTTGCCCTTCCTGATAGGACTGCATAAATGTTGGTGTGTATGGCTGGGTGTCTGTAAGTGACGGGTCAGTCATTTCCTCTGTGCTGGTCTCTGCGGTCAGATAGTCTCCCTGTTTTCTCCCCCACCCATTTTGCTTCCTGTTTTGTCCCCACCCTCTCCTTATCAGAATCTGTTTTCCATGGGTTTAATGCTATTTATGTGTTTGGAGAGATGAGCTTGGAATGCTAATGGAAAAATAAATAATTAAAGGGAAAAAAAAGGAAAACCAAAAGGAAAACTAATGGAGATCAGGGAGCAGCTGGATGGGTCAGTGGATTGAGAGCCAGGCTTAGAGATGGAAGGACCTGGGTTCAAGGGTGGCCTCAGACACTTCCCAACTATGGGACCCTGGACAAGTCATTTAACCCCAACTGACCAGCCCCTACCACTCTTCTGCCTTGGAACCAATACAAGATGGAAGATAAAACCCTTTCTTTTTTTTTTTAAACCCTTACCTTCCATCTTGGAATCAATACTGTTTTCCAAGGCAGAAGAGTGGTGAGGGCTAGGCAATGGGGGTCAAGTGACTCGCCCCCAAACCTTTCTTTTTAAAAGAAAGAGAACTAATGGAGCTCAGAAGGGGAAACAGCAATGCTGAGACCAGGTCTGGGAATCAAACATCCTGGAAGCAGGGCATTCCTTCAGACAGAGATGGCTTCTTCCCACCACAGACTTCCAGAAATGAATCTGTGGAGGCTTGAAGCCAGGACAGATGAGGCCTGCACAAGCTCCCACCCACGCCCATGTCCGGCAAATTAGACCCCTACACAGGCAGCCTCTGTTTCCAGTTACATCTCAGCAGCTGGAATGTGCCAGTCATGGCCACGGGGGTGGGGGGGAGTTTCTATATTACGGGCACAGATTTATTCTGGGCATCCACTGAAGGCCTGCAGAGTTCTTGATAATAAGGCCAAGTCCTAAGTAGGCTTTGGGGAAGGGGGTGGGTGGGAAAGCAGCTTATTACTGATATCAGGAACTGATGTCATGACTAAGAATGTGAAGATGGAAGTATTTAGACTGGAGGGACTCAGGATTTTCTAGTGGGTCTTGCTTAGTTCCCAGTCCTACACCAAGCCAGAATTTTGGTTTTTTTTTTCCTTTTTTTCTCATAGCTTCATGGAAAAAGCCAGGTCTCACTGTCTGCCTTTACCTTGAGTTTGTGCCAGACTTTGAGCTGGCAAGCCCCTGGCATCCTGAGCTGTCCCCTGGTCTCTCAAAGAAATCTCATTGACTCTCAAAGTTGGAAGAGATTTCTTTTCATTCTAGTGTAACGTCCTGCCCATACAGGACTCCTCTCTTAGCATCCTTTACAAGTACCTGGCTTCTGTTTGGGGACTTCCAAAGAAAAGAAGTGCATGGCCTCATGAGGTCAAAATCAGCCTCTGCTTGAGTCACTCCAGTGCTACTTCTCAGTTCCTAGAGAGCCAAACCATTGCTAGAGAATTTTCTCTTCCTGCTCAGCTGACTCTTAGTTGTTTAGGGCCATGGCAGGCTGCTAAGAGAGTGATACTGTTCTAGGGATTTTGGGGAGATTGGATTGGATGGGATAAGTGAACTACTTTGGGTCAGCAACAAAGGTTTGCACCATGGGTAAAAGGGCAGGCTTGCCCAGGCTAGAGCCTGGTCTAGGGTCCGGCACACAGACAACTCAGTCACAGAGTAGGCAAAAGACACTGGAAGTTTTAATTTATTCTTTAAGAGAGGTTTGATGGGAAAAGGGAATTACTATCACTATTTTACTAGTTAAGCAACCCAGGAACTAAACCTTGAGAGAAGGGTCTTCATAGAGTTTGATTGACTACTCTTATCTCCCTCTCCTCTCTCACCTAAAATCCTGAACCCTAAAGACTAGCTCTCCTGCACTAACCAAACCTCATTTGTTACTTGAGGTATTGGTCTGTGGCAGATTAGACAGGGACCCAAGGGAAAGATCCTAAATCCAGATGGACTCAGATCTCCCCTTACTGTCAGCTATAGATGATTGGATGTTGGTTCAGGCTAGCTTCAGGTTCAAAGATCTTCTTCCAAGGGAAACACAAATCTCAACAGCAAGGACAGGTACAGGAACTCCACCAAGTGCTTGTAGTCAGCAAACTCCCAGAGAGATTTAACTGTTCCTGAGTTTCCAGCTCAATCCTCCTTTCAACATTCCAGAATCTTCTTTTATGCATCTGTCCTCTGCAGACCTCATCTCTTACTATAACTCTTTCTTCCTTATAACAATACCCATAAATGTTATAAAAACCACTCTACCCATTTAATTCAGCTGATTCTTTCTCTTTCCCAATTGATGGCAGTATATCTTAACAGGAAGTGGAGAAAGGGATATAGTAGATTTGGGTTAATCAAGTTCTGACTGATTGAGATAGAGCTTTGGAGAGACTGTTAGTTTTGGAGGAGGGAGAGAGAGAGATTGAGAGAGAAAGATTGAGAGAGAGAGAGAGAGAGAGATTGAGAGAGAGAGAGAGATTGAGAGAGAGAGATTGAGAGAGAGAGAGAGGGAGAGAGAGAGGGAGAGAGAGAGATTGAGAGAGAGAGAGAGAGGGAGAGAGAGAGGGAGAGAGAGAGAGAGAGAGAGGGAGAGAGAGAGGGAGAGAGAGAGAGAGGGACTAAAAGTTCTTCACAATCTAGCCCTTTCATACCTTTCCAGTCTTCTTATACTTTAATCCTTCCATACACTCCACGGTCAAGGTATACTGGTCAGTTTGCTGTTTGTTGAACAGGACATTCCTATCTCCTTTTTCTCTGCCTTTGTCTCCCAAACCTAGAATCCTCTTTACCTCACCACCTCTTAGCTTTCTTCACTTTCTTCAAAACATAGCTTGTCTCCACTTCTGCAAGAGACCTTTCTCAGTTATCCCAGCTGCTACTTCCCTTCCCTCAGAAATTATTCTCTTCCATGTATTTTACATATATCTTGACTATATCTGGTTATTTACATGTTGTCTCTCCCACTAGAATGTAAGTTCTTTGAGGATAGGGACTGTTTTTGCCTTTCTTTGTGTACCCAGGGCTAAGCTCAGTGCCTGACATATGATAAATGTTTAAGAGATGCTGCTGAATGACTTGAGTATAAGGGATCTAACCCTGGACCTCACAGTTTGCTGATTACAGTCAGTTTTTCTGGGAATGCTGACCTCCTCTTTGGAATAGATTCAGGAAATCTCATCCTTGACACAAGAGCATTTCTCCTTTATAGATTTCTAGACCTTCCTTGATTTCTAATCACTGACCTAGAACACTGAGTTCTCTTGAACTTCTTGGTCCCTGAACATCTTTGAGTTCCATGTTTTGAAATCTCTTTCCCTATCCCCAATTGCCTTTCTACTTTCTCTTGGTCACTGCCATTGTCATCATGTAATCATTCTGTTCAACTCTAGGACCTTCTTCTTCTTCTCCTTACTACATCATAGCCATCTTTAATTTAAGTGGGTCATTCACAAGGAAAAAGATAAGTACCAATTTAAGAACAATATTCTAGCATGAGGTAATTAGAAGCACCTCTTTAAAACTTCTACTTAGCCAGTTGGGTGGTAGCTAACTTCTTTTCTTTTTTTAACCCTTACCTTCTCACTTAGAACCAATACTAGGTATCAGTTCCAAGACAGAAGATCAGCAAGGACTAGGCAATTGGGGTTAAGTGGCTTGCTCAGGTGGCCAACTCCTAAATCACTTAGTTTAGCTAGATTTCTTGGGATCTGTTAAGTTCCATATCTTCTCTGGGCCTGGTTCACATTGCTTCTTTTACAGATATAACCAACCACTTCAGCATCTGAGGCAGCCATTGCCCAGGGTAAGCACTGTGGAATGATCTCTCAAATCAATTTTGAAATTTATGCTGTGAAAACAATACAAGTAATTAAAACAAATTTATTGGAGTGGAAAGTAGAATTATTACAATAGTGTTTTAGGAGATTACATTTCATAATTGGAAGGGACCTTGGAGATTATCCAGGCCAACCTGTTGAACTTATGGACCGGTGCTCTTTCTACATCACCTAAATTCTGTTAGCAACCCTCTGTCCAACACAATATGAAGAGAGCTAGAAGGTCTCTGAATTATTACTCTTTGTTGCTTGAGGAAGGGAGGCTGCTAACAGAGAGGATGAGAGAGAGGCTGGTCTTTAGGCTAAAGAGGGAAGGGAGAAAAAACCTGGAGAGGGGAGTCTCCAGGTTAAGGGAGTGGGCCTGGGGATATTTCTCCACAAGATAGATGGAGGGAGAAAGGAAAGAAACAGTATGCAGTCTGCTGAATTGTATGAATGGAGTTCCTATGTCAACCTTTTTTACTCTTTAAATGTCATGTTTAAATGAGATGAAGCTTTAATAGGTCCCTCTAGTTAGAACTCTAGACTCTTCAACATCTCCCATGGAAAGTGCAATCTTATACTCCTGGATACCCACATACCCCTACCACGTAACTTTGCCAGGACTCATACAACAAATATTTACTAAGCATCTATGTGCCAGGCACTACACCAGGATAAAGACAGAAAGAAACAACTCCTCATCCCCCACCTCCCAAGGAATTTCTATTCTCTCAATTCACTCACTACTCTGTGAAAATAAGAAGTATAGGATTTAGAATTGAAAGAGACTATTAAAAATCATCTAGTACAGTCTTCTTGTTTTACAGGTAGGAAAACTGAATTCAAAGGGCTCAAATAACTTGAAAAGGCAGGAGGATTTCGAGTTCCTTTGTCTTCTAAACATAGATCTCTGATCTGATGAACTTATGTTTGAATCTCAGACCTTGATGCCCTCCTTCTTTGTGCTTATAAATTATTGAAGTAATTCCCTCAAACTATCAAATTCCTGTAAGGCTTCCCAATGGAAAGGCAGAAAGTACACTGGATTTGGAGTTCAAGGATAGTTATTCAAATCCCATCTGGGCCATTCACTACCTGAATGATCTTGAGCAAAGCCTTATCCTTTTGGGGGCTTCAGTTGTTTTTTTTTTTTAAATCTATATTTTAATCTTTGATCTATGAATTTTGTAATCTATGTTACCTATGTCATCTTGAGTTATTTCTCTGTGCCTCAGTTTCCCCTTCAGTGCAATGATGCAGTTGGACTAGAAGATGTCTAAGGTCACTTCATCCTTTAAAACTTTAAATACTGTTTATGTTATGATCCAAATCTCTCCTCCCCATTAGAGATTTAGGGTGTCTTGGATCAACTTCATTTGTTGATTTACAGCCCTATCAGGCAACCACCAGATTACTGCCAAGTTTTGGTTGCTCTGTCCACATTCCTATAGAATCTCCTGGCTAACTAGACATCTTTCCTTCCTTGGATTAAGGAGGGGGAAAAAAGAATGATTGTAGACTTTTTTTTTTAACCTATATCTTATGTCTTAGAATCAATACTGTGTATTGGTTCCAAGGCAGAAGAATGGTAAGAACTAGGCAATGGGGGTAAGTGACTTGCCCAGGGTCACACAGCTGGGAAGAGTCTAAGATTAGATTTGAACCCAGGACCTCCCATCTCTAGGCCCACCCAGCTGCTCCCTATTATAGACTCTTGAAGTTGAGAAATATCTTCAAGATCATCCAGTCCAACCCCTTCATTTTACAGGTGAAGAACCTAAAGCCTAGAGAAGGTAAGGGATTTGCCTAGGTTCACCTCCCTACTATGTGAATGAGCTGGGATTTGAGCCTAGATCTTCCAGCTCCATGTTCTTTGCTCTTCCATTATATCATGCTTCATGCATGATATTATGTGTGCTTCTACTCCATAATGCTTCATATATAACATGAAATTACTTCCTTCAACCAAAGCACAAAAGAATACTTCAACCAGTTAATTCACCCTTGAGGTTTCTAGAAGAGAATTCCTTTCCCTGTGGTGTGGGTGGTGGTTTTTTTAAATGGATGATTCAGTTAACCCTCAGATTTAGGAAAGGTTATAATATCTTCCACTGATACTTCCTCCCCCCCACACCCAAATACTTCCCGCCCCCAGGCCAGGTAGCCTTGGCTCACACGCCGAGTGCCCTTTCCTCATCTCCTTGCAGCTGTCCTGCTGAGTGATCTGGGTTCCCCCTTCTGGGGCCAACAGAATTTCTGTGTCTGTTGTCTCTAAGCTGGCTCCAGGGTTAGCAGTGGCTCTGGCTGTGCCCCATCCCCATCGGGATGCTGTTGGATTCAGAACTAGGAGACATCGTTGCCCCTAACAGCTGTTGGCTTCGAAGGAGCCGGATCTGGATGAAGAGAGTTAGCCTGTAACTGGAGCCTCTTGGAACCCTCCACTGGAGAAGCCATGGGAAACCTCCTTCTCCATCATCAGCATTAGCCTCTCTGAAGTAGAGGTTGTGGGCTGCCATAACCATGGCATGGTCTCTGCTTTACAGATGGAGAAACAGAGGACCAAACTTGAGTTTCATTGCTTAGTTCCTTAGTGGAAGGGGAGGACTCTGTAGGGAGGGGACTAGGTAAGCACTGGACATTGATTATAGGGAGGAGAGGAAGAGATCTGGTCCTCTCTTTATTTAGGATTTGGTTTCTAGTGACCTCCCCAACTCCCAGGGATTATCTTTGGGGCAGGCTAACATTGGACATTTGCTGTTGATGTGACTAAGCACTTTTTCTCAAAAATATGTCTTTAAGCTGCAGTGAAATTTGCTCTGTATAGAATAAGGGGCAAGGGGAGAGTAAAACTTGATCTCGCTTCAGTAGGTCCTGCCATCCCTCACATGCCCTAGTTCTGGGATACATAAGGGATGGATTCTGGGCCCCATTGTCAAGCCTGAGGTTTCTTCTCTTTCACTTGCTTTCTGGTTTTCTAGGATGATCTGCTGCCTGGTTTCTTCTGAGCTCATTTGATTTTTTTCTCATTTTTTGCCTAGAGATTCTTTTAAAAAATTTTTATTGATAGTTTTTGTTTTTCTTATCACATTTTCTAATCTATTTGTACCTCTTCCCAGAGAGCTATCTCATATGAACACAGAATAAAAAGAGAAAAAATAATGTAGCAAAATGTAAATGTTAACCAAGTTTGACATTATAGCCATAGTCCCTCACCTCTGCAAAGAAAAAAGAAAGGTATATTCTCATCTACTTTCTTTGGTCATTATAATTTTGACAGATTTAGTCTTTAAAATTTTGTTGCAATAAGTAAATAGAAAGCTTTTAAAAATTCAGTTTTGTGGGTGGTAGCTGGGTGGCTCAGTAGATTGAGAGCCAGGCCTAGAGACAGGATGTCTTAGGTTCAGATTTGGCCTCAGACACTTCCCAGCTGTGTGACCTTGGGCAAGTCATTTGACCCCCATTGCCTAGCCCTTATCACTCTTCTGCCTTGAAACTAATACATAGTATTGATTCCAAGATGGAAGGTAAGGGTTTAAAAAAAATCAATTTTGTGTTATTTTCAAGTCTGCCTTCACTTCCTTTTACCTCTACCCTCCTCCATTGGAAAAGCAGAAAAACAAAACTCATTATAAGCACTTATAGTCAAGCAAAACAAATTCCCACAATTGACCATGCTTTTTTTTTTTAAAGGCTTAATTTGTACCCTTGAGGGTTAGTACCATGTTTCATCATGAGTCATCTGTAATTATGGTTGATAATTGTATTGATCAGAATTCGTAAGTCTTTCAAAGTTATTTGTCCTCATGGTATTGTTGTTATCATATAAATTGTTCTCCTGGTTCTGCTGACTTCACTTTGAATCGGTTTGTACAAGTCTTCCCAAGTTTTCTTTAAGCCATCCACTTTAT
Source organism: Monodelphis domestica (assembly GCF_027887165.1). NCBI lineage: Eukaryota > Metazoa > Chordata > Mammalia > Didelphimorphia > Didelphidae > Monodelphis > Monodelphis domestica. Next base: position 485,418,996 of record NC_077227.1, read on the forward strand.
CCTTTCTTATAGCATAGTAGTGTTCCTTCACCTTCATATAGCATAACTTGTTCAGACATTGCCCAGTTGATGGGTATGCCTTCATTTTCTGATTCTTCACCACCACAAAAAGAGCTGCTAGAAATATTTTTGTGCACATGGACCCTTTTCCTCTTTCTTTGATCTCTTAGGACTCAAGATCTAGTAGTTTAAGTCAAGAGTATGCACAGCTTAGTAGCCTTTCAGAATGCATGGGCTGGTTACAGTTCTGTTAATAGTGCATTCTATACCTGTTTTCCCAAAACCGCTCCAGGATGCATCATTTTCCTTTTTTGTTAACTTTGCCAGTTTGGTGGCTATTTGAGGTCATAACTTGGAGTTGTTTTAATGTGCATTTCCCTAATTATGAATGATTTGGAGCATATTTTTATATGACCCTTGATAGCCTGAATTTCTTCCTCAAAAATTGCCTATTCATGTCTTTCAACCATTTTTCATTTGAGGAATAACTGACTAGAGAGATTCTTTAGGTAGTCCTCATGGGACTGTTCTGTCACCAGGGGCTACACTCAATACTATGTAGCCTTCACCCCGTTTGTGAGAAACTGAGAAATACCCACCTGGTCCATGATCCGTCCGGCTTAGTGATGAGTGACTCTTGGGATCCTTTGACCACACTTAGCCAGTCACTGTGCGTGTGCTAGTCTCCGACTCTCTTCATTTCACTAGTGTCAGTGCTCAGTGGGGCCACAGTTCCGCAGGGCAAAGACTACTGTACCCTAAACCAAGAAGCTTCGGAAGCTGCGGGCTCGGATCATTACCCCAGCTCTAAGTTTGGTGACTGTGGAAAAGAAACTGCCAACATTTTCCGCCGTCTGCTCGCCTGCTGGCGAGCCCCTCATCCTCCTGCCCCCGTGCTTCACCTGCGTTTTGTCCTAAGCTCCGTCCTCCCTTCTCTCCTCCAGGCTCCAGTGTGCCTGTCAGCACAACACTTGTGGGGGTGCCTGTGACCACTGCTGTCCCGGCTTCAACCAGCTGCCCTGGAAGCCAGCCACGATGGACAACGCTAACGAGTGTCAGTGTAAGTCTCTACCCTGGCCTGCTTGCAGACGTGTGCCGACCTTTACCTCTAGGAAGAAGACAAGGGGGACTTAGAAAGTTGAGTGGGGAAACATAACAGGACGTGACTGGGAGCTTGTTCTGGGTCATCATTAAGCCAGTCTTTTTTCTGCAGCCTGTAACTGTCACGGGCATGCGCATGACTGTTACTATGACCCAGAAGTGGATCGGCACAGAGCTAGCAAGAACCAGGACAACATCTACGAAGGTGGAGGTGTCTGTATTGACTGTCAGGTAAACTGAGACCACCAACCAAAGCACCCTAAAAATACCAATCATTCACTTTTATAAACACATTGCCCCTTGTAAGGAGGTAAAGTCTTCTGATCCCCATTTTTTGGATGAGGAAACTGAGACCCGGGAAAGTTCCGTGACTTGTCAATGGTCTCACAGCTTTTCAGCATATTTGTATTGTTGCTGAAGGCTCTTTTCCTCACCCCAGCCTTATGCATTTGGCAGTGTTAGAGCCAAGATTTGAATTCAAGCCTTTGGTGCCAAGAACAGGACCTTTTCTACAATGTGACACTCAGTACGTAGCTACACTAGGTCTCTAAGAGGAGAGGGACTGTCTTTTCATTGAGAGTAAGGTATAAGTTGCCAAGTGTTGGAAGGCGGAAGACTTTCCTGTTCTAGTTTTATCCAGATGTGGGGTCACAACCCAGGACCATCCAGAGGAACTTGGGAGAGAGAACGCTATCCACATCCAGAGAAAGAACTGTGGGAGCAGAAAGGCATTAGAGAAATATGTGATCGATCACGTGGTTTGGTGGGGATATGATTGGGATTTTGGTGTTAAAAGATCACTACTGCAGCTGTGAATAACATGGAAATAGGTTGTGAACAATAAAAAAAACACAAGTGGGCTCACAGATAGTATGACCACAGGGTCACAAGCCAGGGCATGCTATCCAAGCTAAAGGGCACCCCCCAATCTTCCCTCTTCTCCCCTTCCTTCCCACCCTCCCCCTCTAGCACCACACAACTGGCATCAACTGTGAGCGCTGTATCCCCGGCTACTATCGCTCCCCTGACCATCCCATCGACTCCCCCTACGTTTGCTACCGTGAGTATCCTCTCCTCTGGGCCCAGAATTCCCACCAAGGTTCCTCCCGTGTCTGCTGAAGTCCCAGGAGGGTCTGGGGATAGCATCCCCTCATTTTCCTGAGGTGGAAGGCAAAAAACGCAGAGCCGCGTTCCTAATGCTGACAGCGGGAGAACCAGGGCTCTGCTTCTTTCTTCTGAGTCCACCCTGGCTACGTGGAGGCTGCCTCCTTTCCCTGGACTCTGGGGAGAGTCTGGAACTCGAGCTACCTCTCCACTCTCCCATTCCCCGATTCCAGGCTGCAATTGTGAGTCAGAGTTCACCGATGGAACGTGTGAGGACCTGACTGGCCGTTGCTACTGCAAACCCAATTACACAGGGGAGCTGTGCGATGCGTGTGCCAAAGGCTTCACAGATTTCCCCCACTGCTATCGTGAGTATCAGAGCCTATCACTAAGGCCCCCAAGGGACTGAAAAAAGGGTAAGCAAACCCACGGGACCCTCCTTATATAACCAGAGAGACAGGCTGCCTTATGAAACTAAGCCACCCAAGTACAGTTGACCCAAATTGGTGGGTCTGGAGCTACGGTAATAGATTGGCGTGTCGTCGGAATAAATCTAGGAAGGCTTTTTGGAGGGGGGGCTACCTATAGGCTGTGATTTCTGGGAGCAGTACCTTCAGAGCTTTGTTCCCAAGTTAGGGGAAGTAGGTAGTGCCTGTATTTGCTTATGAGGCTCGCTTCCGTGTGAAATTAGAGTTTACGACAGCCAAAAGGGCCGAGGTAGGAGAATACTTCTTTGAGGTGGGAGTGAGAGATAGACACCTCGCTGGGGCAGTCTGGGTGACTCGAGGTTGTCTTTTCCCTCCTTCAACCCCTTAGCCGTGCCCTCATTCTCCCACAACGACACTGGGGCCCAGGTGCTCCCCGCCGGACAGATTGTGAGTAAGTATCGGATACTCGTGGCCCCTGCTCCCCGAAACCTCACCCCCTCTAGAGGCAGAACTGGGGCCAGAAGGCTGTACACCCCTAGAATTCCCATGCCCATTTCTGTCCTAGAGCCTCCTTGGGGCGTCCCCTGACGGAAGGGCCGTGCCGTTGGGGACAAACAAAGCCCCTGCCCAGCTGGACAGTATCTGGGGGGATCATTCCAAGAAGGTCCCCTGGAGAGAGTCAAAGGCTGGTGGGGGCCACGCTGGCTCAGGGCAGGCAGAGATAAAGGAGGGAAGTGACTGTGTGCGACCCCTTCTCTGCCTGTTTCCCCCAGACTGTGACTGCAGCGCCGCAGGGACCTTGGGAAATGCGTGCCGGAAAGACCCTCAGGTTGGCCAGTGTGTGTGCAAACCCAACTTCCAGGGCGTCCACTGTGAGCAGTGTGCCCCAGGCCACCATGGGCCAGGCTGCCTGCGTGAGTGCCCCCTCCCTGGGCTCCCCACCCTCGCCCTTGGGGACGATGCATCAAGGGGGGCCATTTGGGGGCCCCAAGAGTGGGATCTCATTGTCTCCCGTCCCAGGGACACAGAGAGGGTGGCTCTGAGGTCCAGAGGGTCCTCCCCGCTGACTCACACTCTCCCTCCTCCTCCAGCCTGCCGATGCTCCGGGCCTGGCCAGAAAGGCGACACTTGTGACGACGAGACGGGACAGTGTGTATGCCGCACCGGCTTTGAGGGCCCTGCCTGTGACCGCTGTGCCCCCGGCTACTTCAGCTACCCTCTGTGCCAGCGTAGGTGGCCCCTCTAAGACCTCCCATGCATGCAGAACACCCAGACCCACCTGTCATGGTTTCTTTAGCACTGCTTCCCCACCGTAATCTGGGGAGGGAGGGCTTACGATTATTATTGGCCCCATTTTGCAGATGAAAATTCAGATGTTGGGGTGGGTTCTTGGCCTGCTTCCGATCTTAGGCCGGGCTCCTAATAGCAAGCCTGCACTTTTCCCAGTGACTTAGAGTACAGCAGGCACAGAGGCACCCTGATACACAGACCTCTCCCCCCCCCCCGGGGTCAGACCCACTGGCCCAACTCTGGCAAACGCCCAGGACTTGGAGGCCATTCAAGGCCAGCCTGGGAGGAAGGATGGGGGAGTTGGGGATCGCAGACCCACAGGCCACAGGCAGGAGAGAGGGAAGGAGTGGGGAGCCTTTCTGGTAGGGGTACAGCCTTGCTCCTCTCCCCTGTAGTGTGTGGCTGTAGCCCTGTAGGAACTCTGCCCGAGGGCTGTGACGAGTCCGGGAGATGTTTGTGTCGCCCCGAGTTCGATGGTCTGCACTGCGACAGCTGCCGTGTGGGCTACCACTCCTACCCCCACTGCCAAGGTCAGCAGGGCTGGGGATCCCTCGGGAGCCAGAGGCCAGGCTTGGGGGCCGGGGGAATCGGGGAGCCAGGGAAGCACCTGGAGGGTTCAGGAAATGGCATTCACCCGTGTTGAGAAAGATGAAAGTCTGGTCGCTGCAGGAGTGCGTACTCGGCGCGGTACATTCAGAGGGGGGTCAGCGGGGTGGGCTTTTGGAGCAGAAGCAAGGGCAGTTCCGTAGAGGTTTGGAAGCATGTGTGCATGTGAAGGCAGAAGGAATGAGAAAGCATTCAAGCAGGGGGAAAGGGTGAGATGAAGCCTAGAGACAGGAAGACACCCATTATTTGGGGAACATAAAGAGGGAAGACCTATATTCAACACTACCAGCGTTTAGTAAGGGCTTCCTAGATGCTCGGAAGAATGGATGAGTTAGACTAGGAAGGCCCTTGAATGCTAGACTTTGGAGCAAAACGTTACCATCCACCCACTCACCGTCTCTTCGTCCTGTGCTTTACCTCTTCCCCAAGTTTGTTCCTGTGACCCCCGGGGCTCCTTGGACCAGTTCTGCAGTGGGGCTGGAATGTGTCACTGTCGGCCTGGCTATGGTGGCTCTATGTGCCAGGAATGTGCCCCTGGCTATTATGGATTCCCCAACTGTATGTGTGAGTGGCTCTTTCTGCCCCCCTTTGCCTTTCCTCCCACTTCCCAAGGACCCCCCTCCTCAGGAACCCAGGGTTCCTCACTCTCCATCCCAGAAGGGAGAGCAGAATCTCATTCTTTACTCCCAACTATAAAAGGGAGACATTGCCCAGTTCTGTCCCACCGTGATCACTTCAAGGCAGAGACTGTATGTGTGAGGAGGCCTCGCACCCAGGGAGGGACACTGACCGTGCCTCCTTCTCTGGCCTTAGCGTGTCACTGCTCAGAGGCTGGGTCCTTCCACGCCACCTGTCACCCCGAGACTGGGCAGTGCAGCTGCCGGCCACGAGTGAGCGGTGTGCACTGCGATACCTGTGTGCCTGGGACCTACGGGTTCCCCCGCTGCGAAGGTATGTGTGCCCCTTCCCCCGAAATGTAGGGGGCTCTGCCCACTGCCGAGGCCACCTCCCCATGGGAGCCCAGAATCTTTATTTTAATCTGGGGAATGTTGCCACAGCAGGGTCACACAGCTAGGAAATTTCTGAGGTCATATTTGAACCCAGATCCTCCCAAATCCTGACCTGGCCCCTCTATCCACTTTACTACCTAGCTGCTCCTTATTGCTTTCCAAATGAATTAAACAAAGGATTTTACCTAGGAAGCATCCCTCAGGATTCACTATTAATTAACAAATTTAATTTTTTAATTTAATTTTTATTTATTTATTTATTTATTTATATTTTATTTTATTATTTATTTATTCAATTTAATAACAGGGCATATATTTTTTGTTGGAAGGGTGCACTTTTCAGGAGGCTAAGAGCAGCATAGTCCACTTCTCTGCTGGATGCATATTGACTTAGTTTTACATTTTAATATTATCTATGTTTTGTTTTGGTTTTTTTTTTTGAATTTTTTATTTTTTTATTATTTCCCAATTTTAATCTGTTTTGAGATACTTTTGGGAAGATCCGTGTGTTGGACAAGGACTAGTCTAGACAATCCCTTTTGTACCATAGGACTCTGTTGTCATTTGGGGAATTATTCATGTTGGAGAGGAGGAAGCCCTTCTTCCTTGCAGGGGTCCTGGCACCTCACCTGTGCTTCAGAGACTACCCTTCTTTTCTTTGTCTCCCTACAGTTGGCTCCTGTGATCCAGCTGGCCAGGCGTCGGGCAACTCCTCTCTCTCTCAGGTAAAATTATCAGTGTTTTGCCTTCAACACAGCTTGGGGACTTGTGTGTGGCTGAGGCACAGTGGGTGGGTAGGGAGGCTCCAGGGCTGGGTATTGGGAGATCTGGATCCAAAGCCTGTTTATGCTCCTTTTCCTCTGTGTCCACAGCCTGGGATCCTCTCTGACCTTTATTTGCAGGTTCTTATGATGGAAGAAGGGAGCATTGCCTTCTCAGTAGTGTCTTATAAACCCCCAAGGCTCTGGGTTAGACTTTGAGACTGCCATCTCAGATTTTTAGAGTCGTGTCTCAGAACCAGCAACTAGACTGATCGATTCTTCATTATCTGCACTTGAATTTTCCAGAGATAAATGTTAATATCATGATGGTTTTTCTCTGCTCCCTTGCCAGTTTCTTTCCCCATACTTAGTTGGTTTGGGTTCAAGTAATAAAAATTTTAATATTATTTTTAATATTATTTAATAATATTTAGCACAACATAATAAGAAAATAAATATGTTGCCAGAATATCAAGTTATTGAATTATAAACTAAATGGAAATTCAGTGGGATCACAGGCCATGTGATCCCAGTGTAGGGATAATTGAGTAGTAGTTTGGCTTGGTATTTTGGAGTGGAGCACGCAAGTGTCCCAACTCTCTGCCTCTGTCTTTCTCACAAAAACACAGGGTTCCTGTGAATGCCGGGCTCATGTGGAGGGTCCAAAATGTGATAGATGCAAGCCTCTCTATTGGAATCTAAGTCCAGCGAACCCCTTTGGCTGCAGAAGTAAGTCTCTGTTCCTGCCATGCAGTTGGTAAGGACAGAGAACTGGACCCTGAGATCTCTGTATGCTCTCTGTCCTCCTCTCCCTGACTATCTCCATGCTCTTACTTTGTGATCAGTGGTGATGTTGGTCTTCAGGAGGTGCTCTCTCTAGGCACCCCAGTCTCATAGTTGAAACCCTAGAGATTATCTAACCTAGCAAGTACTTTGGTAAAATCCATATTCCCACTCCAACATCCCTGATACTATCCAGCCTCCTTTTTCTTCTTTAGTAATGTTTTATTTTTTTCCACTTACATGTAAAAACAATTTTTTGCAAACCTTTTTTTCAGGTTTTCAAAAGGTTTTCAAACCTTTTGAGTTCCACATTTTCTCCCTCTTCCCTCTCCTCCCTGCTCCCTGAGACAGTATGCAATTTGCTATTGATTACACACGTGATCGTGTAAAACATATTGAGATATTTGTCATGTTGTGGAAGAACACACACACATACCCATGAAAAAAATAAAGTGGAGAGTAGTCTGCTTCCAGACTTCCAGTTCTACATTCAGACTCCATCAATTTTTTCTCTGGAAGTAGATAACATTTTTCATTGTGGCCCCTTGCGATTGTCTTGGATCACTGGATTGCTTAGAATAGCTAAGATATTCACAATTGTTCATCATATATTATTGCTGTTACTGCCTATAATGTTCTCCTGTTTCTACTCATTTCTCTGTATCAGTTAATGTAGGTTTCCAGGTTTTTCTGAAATCTTTCTGCTCATGATTCATATAGCATAATAATATTCCATTACAATCACATACAACAATTAGTTCTGGTCATCTCCTTAGTTTCCAATTCTTTGACGCTACAAAAAGTTGCTATAAATATACAAATTTTTTTATACAAATAGGTTCCTCACACGCTTTTTAAAAATCTCTTTCAGATATAGACCTAGTAATAGTATTTCCATTCAGCCGCCTCCTTTTGAATACTTGTGATGAAAGGAACCTCTTTACTTTATGAGGCAGCCATGAAGTTTCCAAGAATTCTTTCCACTATACCTCCCAGTGACTTAGAGTTCACTTTTTTACAACTTTAATTATTAGGAAGTTTTTCTTTATTTAGCTCAGGTATGATATAGACCCATTCCCCCCACCCCCACCCCCAGATTCTTTCTCTGGGGCTGGCTCCGACCCCCTTTCTCTACCTGTACTCGGCTCTGAATGGTTCCTAAGAGAGGTAACCATGCAACTACTACTTTAATTCTAGTTAGTACGAGGGGGTAACTCTTGTCAGGGACTATTTACACCAATACCATCTCATAAGCCCCCACCAGTGCATTTCTTATTAATAAATTAGCCACTAACATTTAATCTTAACTGAAAAAATTACTGAAAATGCAAAGCAAGCACTTAATAATTATATAACATTCTGCCCATAAGCCTCCTTTATACTCTCTCACCAATGCACACAGTGTCTGTGGGAAGACTAGGAACACGTCTAAAGTTCCAGAGAATTAAAGCACATGCTTAGGGACAAATGGGCAAGCCAGCACGTAACTATGAACTGTGGTCTTAGATGTCCTCTCACTGTCTCATGAACTTCCCAGAAAAGTTCCTTGATGAGAATAGCTTCTGTATTGAACAGATGTTTCCGAGGTTAAGCTGACCTGCCTCATGCTGGGCTTGATTAATACCTGACTAACACCATCATTGCTGTTCACTCATTTCAATCATGTCCAACTCTTCAGGAACCCATTTGGGATTTTCTTGGCAAAGATACTGAAATGGTTTGCCATTACCTTCTCCAACTCATTTTACAGATGAGGAAACTGAGGCAAACAGGGTGAAGTGACTTGCCTTTAAGCGATTTGGTTACACAGATATTAAGTGTCTGAGAAGAGGCCCAGTACTCTTTTCTGCTGTACCCCCTAGCTGCCCAACTAACACCTTAATGGGCATTATATTTCAGCTAGACTAGTTGAACCACTAGATTCTCTACTTTGAAGTTGAACTTCTACCTGCCTGAACTCACTCTTCAATAGTTACTGTAATATCTGTAATTCCTAGCTTGAAGCTGAGCCAGTGTCTTGAGCTGCAGTAGTTATATTCTTTTAGGAAAAGGCAATGACCTTTATTCTGAAGTTGGCAAAAGCCTCTCCAGCTCTGCTTTTTGGGATCCTTTTCCTTTTCTGCCACTCAAAAAGAACAGGTATGTCTTGTCTTTTCTTTGATTCTTTTCTTCTCAGCAGCCAATCATAATAGAAAACAGAGCACATTTTCTCTACACCTTATTCTTTTTAGCAAGCAATAATATAGAAAAGAGTATATTCTCTCTAACTCTTCCTATTTTCAGCAGCAGATGGCAGGATAGGATACCCAAGTTTCTCATCAGCCAACCAACTGACCCAGCAACAAGTGGAAGGGGGCGGGGGGGGGGGGCAGAGAATGTGGATTTGTCTCCATCCTCTATGATTCTTCTAGGAGTGAAATTCTTTCCCCATTTCCTCTTTCCCTTCAGTGATTCAAGTTCATTAATTTTGTTTTTAACCAATGAGATTGAGCAGGAATTAGGGCTGAGCTTCATGACTTGCCTCCAGGCTTCCATAGCCCTGTGCCAGGAAGACCCAACTGCTTGCAGCTTTTGCATTTCTGCCCTTATCTTCTCTTGGGCTGTGCCTTAGCACCTACCCTCAGGCAAACCCTTCTTCCAACAGGCTGTAGCTGTGACCCTCGAGGTACCATCAATGGAGTGGCTGAATGTCAACAGGTGAGTGTCTAGGGCCCAGAGCATGGAAAGTGTGTTCAGAGAGCCAGAATTAAGGTGGCATCTTCCAGAGAATTTCCCTGACTAGCTAGCTCTCATGCCTCATTTCACCTTTGGACTACTGTCTCTAGGGCAATGGACAGTGTTTCTGCAAACCCAATGTCTGTGGTCAGATGTGCACAGTCTGCAAGGACGGCTACTTCAGATTGGACCAAGCAGATTACTTCGGCTGTCAGAGTGAGTATCTCTGAGACCTCATGGTTAGGGCCTTCCAAAGAAAGCTTCAGGGAGGACTTAGACCTGGTTTGAGGACTCAGACTCATCAATGGGCAACAATGGAACCCAAAATAGACATGGTGCTGATACCCTTTCCTCTGCAGTGTAGTGCTCATCGATTATAGCTAGAAGGACCAAGAGAGATCATCTAGTTCAACCTCTTCATTTTGTAGAGGATGAAACTGAGAGGGAAAGTTGCTTCTTTGGGGTCACATAGCAATTTAATAACACCCCAGGAACAGAATCCAAATCTAATGATTCCTAGTTTATTGCCATTTTTGATGGCACCGTACTATTGGACTCTCTCCAGACAACAAGTCACTATTTATTGAATATCCTTATACGGTGGATGCTGAGGAGAGAAAGACAAGACTCTACATGTTCCTCATCTTCAGGAACAGTCTAGATAGAGATAAGATTCACACACCTGGCACAATTAGAGAATACCACAGGACTGGGTATGATTCAAGGATGAATTCTGTTACTTAAATCATAAAGTCCATCAGAAATCAGCCTTGGCTAGAGTTCACAAGGCAGGCTTCTTGGAACAGCCAAGGACTTGAACTGGACCTTGAAGAATGGGTGTGATTTGAAGATGCAGAGAGGGGAGGGTTGGCTATTACCAGGAGAGGAGAATAATGGGAACAAAAACATGGTGGTAGGAATATGCCCAGTATCTGAAGAGAATGAACTGACTGGGATGGAGCGGTGTGGGTTGTAGACAGCATGGAGACATGAGTAGTAAAATTGAAACATTAGCAGGGTTATCCTTCTTGTAGTACCCCCTTTTCCAACTGCCAGTTCTCTAGCATCTGAAGAATATTTTTGTGCTTTCCTTCCTTTCCACAGCCTGTCAGTGTGACATTGGGGGGGCCCTGGCCCAGGGCTGTGAGCCAAGGACGGGGGCCTGTCAATGCCGGCCCAATACACAAGGGCCCACATGCAGTGAGTGAGTGCTGTGGCCAAACCCTGGGGTGTGGAGGCTGCAGGGTGACAGCCATATGTTTTCCATCATTTCTTCATCTCCCTGAAAAACTCTGGTCTGTGTATCAAAGGCTCAGGACAGGGGAAGCATAGGGGTCAAAAGACTCAGGTTCAAGCCCCCACTCTCACACTTCCTAACCAAGTGACTAGGAAAATCACTAACCACCTCCTACCAGCCTCACTTTTCTTACCTGTAAAATGAGGATAATGATGTTTGCATTTTATCTATAGGATTATTATGAGGAACGGATTTTGTAAACTTTAAAGAGTTACATAAATGTGACATTACTATTATTACTCTTATCATTATTCCTGCAAGACATAGAACTAAGTACAAAAGAGGTTCAGTCACTGTTTGGTCTTATTAGTACCACTGTTCCCCCAACTAGCATGGATAACCAACTACTCACAGGCCCTAAACAGTCCTAGCTTCTATGTCCCAAGATGAATCCATGTTCCTTCCTGGCTGCCTGGCCCTAGGCAGCTTGAGCAGTGCTTGTGTCTGGGAGAGGTGAACCAGACAGAGTCTGTGAACTGTCTCCCCCCAGGCCTGCAAGAGACCATTATCTCCCAGACCTGCACCATCTCAGGTTCGAGCTAGAGGAGGGCTCCACGCCTGATTGGCGGCCCGTGCGTTTTGGCTATAACCCCTTGGAGTTTGAGAATTTCAGCTGGCGGGGCTATGCACAGATGACTCTTGTTCAGGTAAGCCACCCTCTTCCTTCATTCCCTCCCCCATTCAATGGGCAACTCTTTATGGAGTCCCCCTCATCTGTACTTTGAGGGAAATAGGGACGAGGAGAGACTCAAGGAGCTCCTGGTCATTTGGGGAAAGCAAGACACACATTTGGAAAAAAGAATAATAAAATGTCCCCAAGTATGTGATTCGAGCCATTTGTGCAATAGACATTTTAGAAAGATGGTGTTGTGGGTTGGATTATCTATGGAGAGCTTTCCTGAATGAGGAAGGATATGAGCTTGAAAGATGGTTCAGATTAGAAATGATGCCGTGGCAATTCCAAGTGGAGAGAATGGTGGGATTAAAGAAATGGTGATGGGATTCACTCTCTGATAGGTGGTAGGACAAGGACAATGGCAAGTGGGGCTTGGATGGAAGAGCTCCCCAAGAATGTGTTTGGAAAGCAGAGGGATGGTGGGATCTGGAGTGTCAGGAAAGGCAATACCCTGCTGCCTGGGGTCAGGAGTGGCATTGCTGGATCAGGGGAAAGTGACTGAGATAGGGCCCACTTGCCTCCCTATTGCTTTTCTCACAGCCCAGAGTGGTGGTGAAACTCAATGTGACGTCCCCTGACCTATTCCATCTCGTTTTCCGCTATGTCAACCGGGGTCCCACAAATGTGAATGGGAAGGTTTCAGTCTTTGAGGAAGGGAAGTTTAATGCTTGCAGCAATTGTAAGTATGGCAATTCCCTGCAACCTTCAGGATTGTTTACTCTAATCTTATTTTAGAGAGGAGAAAACTGAGGCCTGGAGAGGTTAAAAGCCTCTCTCAGGGTCACCAAACTAATAGATGGCAGAGCCAAGATGAGAACTTTGGTCTTCCTGACACCAAGGCCAATGTTCTCCACTGCTCCATGCTGCCTCTCAGGCAATGTCAGCTTTCTGGATCTACTTTATCTTTCCTATCTCTGTATTTTCCTTGTTTTATCTTCTCTTTCCTTTCTTCATCTCCTGGATTTCCATGCTTGTGCCCTCACTGGCCATGCTGAAAGTTAGTCATTGGTGAGGCACCTGCTCCAAATAGACCCTGTCCTGGGCATGTTTGGGAATGTATGTGCCAAGGGAATCTACTTCTGCAGGGAGGGAACAGACTGGCCAGTCAGTGTGAGCACCGAGCAAGCTGAGCATGTCATGGTGGAGCCAAAAGGCCATGCAGGGAGATGAGGTGTTTCAGGAAGAACAACTTGGAGGATGTGCATTTTCACTGGTCCTCTTCCTCTCACTGATTCTAGGCACCGAGCAGTCCCATTGGGTCACCTTTGCCCCTAGCACAGAGCCCGTGTTTCTTACCGTGCCCCAGAGCAGCTATGGGGAGCCCTTTGTCCTGAACCCCAGTATCTGGTCCCTGGTTATTGAGGCTGAAGGTGTCCTGCTGGTAAGGACCTGGCGTTTTTTCCCAGGGTGTCCCTTGCCCTTCCTGTGCATCTGGTGTGATTTATGCCCTTGGCTATGCTTCTGACATTGTCTTCTGCCTCTTCCTCAGGACTATGTGGTCCTGCTTCCCAGTGCATACTATGAAGCCCCCATACTGCAGCTGAAGGTGACTGAGGCCTGTACCTACAACCCCAAACCTGAGCAAAAATGGAATAAGTAAGGATCACACTTATCTGAACTTTAACTTGAAATCTTAACATGTAAAAAAAAAAGAACTGCTCTGTAGTTAATTCATAGTGATCCATATGCCCATAGAGACAGTGGCAGAGAAGCAGGAAGGGCGGGGGCTTTGTGATCTAGCATTGGCCCAAGATGCCTTGCGCCATTCTGTACCAAGAGGACGTGTCTTGGGTTCTTGGTCTGTCGAGGGAATAGAAAGGGACTGCGCAGGGAGAGAGAGAGGGAGGGAGGTGGCCTGCCAATGTGTACGTTCCCTCTCCTTTCCCCAGCTGCCTCTTGTACACCTACCTCCCCTTGGACGGCTTCCCTTCTGCCAGCGGGACGGATGCCATCTGCCGCCGCGACAATAGTCTCCCCAAGGCCTGCCAGATGGAACAGATTAGTTCCTCTCACCCACCACTGGCCTCTTGCTGGGGCAACGACGTGAGTGCCTGGTTCTCGCTTCCCTTCTCCTGGTCAGAATGAGATGGGGTAGGGCCTTGGGTGAGAGAGAAAGGAGGCTCTGTTGCCCACCCTGACCGGTGCCTCCCTATCACCCTGCCATTGCCCCTGGGTGGCCTTGGGCTGGTCCCCTACCCTTATCACTGGGAGCCGCCATCATGTGCCTCTCAGAGGCAATGTGAGGATGAAACAGAAGATGCACTTGATATCTTTTTGTGCATTCTGTAGTGGATGGAGTGCCGGAAGTGGCCTCAGGAGCCTCGGGTGCGAAGCCAGCCTCAGCTGTTTATTAGCTCAGTGATCAGGGCCAAATCTTTTAAATGATATAAGGTTATTCCTTCATCTATAAAATGAGAGTAGTAATAGCAGTTACTACCTACCCCATAAGAGTTGTTATGAGGAAAATATTTTGCAAACTGGAAAGTCTTTTATAAATGTGTTATAATTTTTGTCATTGTTATATGATTCTTTCTGAGAAACTCAAAGTATATATGTATAATGACAGCTAGGTGGTGCAGTCGATAGTGTGAGGCCTAGAATCAGGAAGACTCTGAGTTCAAATCTGGCTTCAGACAATTGCTAGCTATGTGACCAGGGCAAGTCACTTAACCCTGTTTGTCTCAGTTTCTTAATCTGTAAAATGATCCAAAGAAAGAAATGGCAAACCATTCCAATATTTCTGCCAAAAAAACCCAAATGAGGTCACAAAAAGCCAGACATGACCAAAATTAACTGAACGATAATAGCAACAAAGCATTTCTAGCATGTACTGGATGCTTTTATTCTAAAAGAGGTTCTAGAAAAGGTTGTGATATATATCGGAGCCACTTTGCCAAGTGTGGCACTTGGACGAGATGTTACTCTAGAGGGGAAATTCCTATACAAGCTGGTGTCATAGTGTCAGTATAGGAGACTTTTTATAAAGTAGGGTATTATTCTCCAAGAAAGATGATTTCTAAATGAAGGTTATCACATGAGTTAGTGTTATGTAGGTGTAACATCACAATAATAACATTTATACATCACATGAAGACTTTTAAAGTACTTTCCTCGCCATACCACTGTGAGGGTGGTAGTAGAAGTATTATTCTCATTTTACATAAGGAACGACTGAGGTTCAGAGAGATTAAAGTAACTTCCTGTGGTCACACAGCTCCGAAGCGGATCTTGGCTTTGGGCAGAATGTAACTCATTTGCATATTCTCATCTTGTCTAATTCTTGCCCAATGTTTTCACATATATTCTTTCTGAAGGATCTGCCCAGTGGGCTGTAGGCCTTCTCTGGTTCTTTTAGTAACTTGGCAGTACACTCGGGCTTCATTTTGCCTCTCCTTGCTGGCAGGACTAGCTCACCTCATTCTCTGTTCATACACCATCTGGTTAATATTCTTTATGGATCATCTTGGTAATGTGTTGCTGCCAACTTACCCACACACATACACATACGATACATATATTTTTCTGTAGCTCCTTGGGTTACCTCTCACTTGGATTCTTCCACAGTCATGGTGCCATTCTATTTAAAAGGTGTTACATAAAACGATAGATCAGCTCCTCTGTTTAAGACCTTCCCTGCTGCCACACTGTGGTGAGGAGGGGACTGTGAGCTCTTGAAGGCTCTGTTATCCCCAAGCTCTAGAAAGCCCCTTAGAAGTGTAAAAAGAAAAGGACGGGACTATAAAAACGAATATAGCAATGACTTTGTTTATTGTTATAAATTGATTTCAGATACTCTGCTTGCTGCACTCACAAAATATGCTCAGTTTATATTAGTGAAGTGAAACTCATAAATGAACTTCTCTTTGGGGTCAGGCACAAGGACGCTAAAGAGACTCTGGTTATAAAAAATAAAATATTTACTGAAATATATAAGGATAAAAAGGATTTCTAACTCTAAGGATTTCTAACTCCACCCAAATAAAACTCCCTGGTTCCTAAAGGAACTGCTTCTCTTATTCCATAGGCTACACTGCTCCTTCCTGATTTGGCTAACTCAAATTTTCCCTATTTTACAATAAATTGCACTATTATCCTTAAAATTTTTAATTCACCCCCAAATTATAAAAATAACAAAGACTAACTAGTTGAGTCTCAACAAGACTCAAGTTAAGACTCTGAGCCTTAGCAGACTCGAGTCCAAACCAAAGACCAGGTCTTCTTTGGTCTTCTCAGAGTTAAACAATCTATAAAGACAGTAATAGATAGTCAATAGTGTTTCCCAAGTTGGAAAAAGAAAACACTTAACTCCTTCAGGTTTTTACCTCATACAGTGAGAGAGAGGCAAAGATATTACTTCCTCAAAGCCCTCAGAGCAAGAGACTCTGAGTGTGGCTGCCAACTGCCAGAGACCAATTGCCACACAGAAAAATCATTAGACTTGAATCTGACACTGTCTCAGCCCTGTTTGAAACTCCAGTTCCTTCTCAAGCCAGCTTCTCTACTTCTTATCCCTAAACTAATAAAACAATACTTATTTTCTAATATCATCCTTATATTCAGGTACACTCCTAGCAACAGATTGCTTCTGACCTTCAAAGGACCAGCCCAGAGGCTCCTCATCCCCAAACTGCCCACAGCAACTCTCTGAGACCTTCTACTAATTCCTAGAGGGCTTGAGATCTATTAGTGGAAGGATTATCCCCAGTGAAAAAATCACAAACTCTTGAAATATATTCAAATTCTGAAGTCATGAGTATGAGAATATGAGAGTTGTTATCTAAATTACAAAGGAAAACTATTATATGTAGTTTTTGTCTAGAAGAAATACTATATATGGGAGGCAAAATGGTGTAGTGGATGGAGACTTAGAGTCAAGGTAACCTGGGTTCAAATTCTACCTTAGTTACTTAATAACTATTTGAATTCTAGCCAAGTCACTTAACCATTTTTATACTAAGATTCCTAATCATTGTAAGGATTAAATAAAATAAAACAAGTTCTATAAAAATGTTAGCTACTACTATTTATTATTATATTAGAGAAGAGCATTCTATAGGAGAGATTTGGAAAGGATGTATCATTGTAGGAAAGCAAGAGGGAATAGCGATCTAAAAAAGGAGAGAGAATTGCATTTTGATAAGGGAGTGTGTGAAGGACACTTCTGTGAGCGCAACACTTCTACAGCAGAGGCCTTATAAGATGTTCTCTAATGGAAGGGACATGGGGGCAAGGGAAGTGGACATAGGCAGACCCTGTCACCCTTAGGGGAGGGAGACCAGAGGAGGGACCTGATCTCTCTGTCCACTTCCTTCTGTCTGCCAGGTGGATGTCCAGTTGCAAATGGTGGTGCCCCAGCCTGGCCAGTATGCACTTATTGTGGAGTACGCCAATGAGGATGACCTTCAGGATGTGAGTGTGACTGTGCATACGCCCCAGTGGATACTGCAGCAAGGGCTGCTCACGCTCTACCCCTGCCAGTACAGGTACCTGCTCCCCTCCCTATCCTTGCTCTCTCCCTGACTGACAGCCTGTTTTCTGGAAGAAAATTACGAGGCCCTGGATTTTGGGGGTGGTTTTTGGATCCCAGTCCCCTCCAAACTCTGAGGCTAGAAAGCAGGAGCCCTGACCTCAGGAAAACCGGGCCATTTCTCCCATCGAGGGTCCCCGGGGGTCTGAGAGACCAGGGCTTGTTCAGGAATCAAGCCACTCAGGGGAAGGAAAATTGAGATGAATTTGGGACAGAGGCAGGGATCAGGATCCATGGTTCTGCCTCCCTCCACCCATTCACTTGCCACTACCTAACTCTTGCAGCTTCTTGTGCCGGGGTACTGCCTTAGATTCCCAGAATCGCCTCGCAGCTTTTGAACTCACTGGTGAGGCTAGCATTCAGCTCACAGCAGAACACGCACAGTTCTTACTGGTAAGGATGCTGGCCCAAGACATCCCCAGATACTTTGGGAGTCCTGCAAGAGACATTCAATAAATGACTGTGTGAATGAGAACACATACATGGTACCCCAAAACAGACCCCCCCCAAAAAAAATTCATAGAAATCTAGCAAACAGAGAGAAGAGAACTTGGTTCATCACAAAATAGGATTTCCTGGGCACTTGCCATGGGTCCAGTCCTGTCCTAGTCATGAAGGGGAGAATTGGGGCAGGGTTCTAGCTCATAAGGATCTCACAATGTAGTTTGAGAGACAAGATTTGCAAGTCATTGAATGAATGAATGAATGAACAGGGCCAGGTGGGTGGTTTTGGAAAGTAAAAGCTTTTGATGTCAACAAGGAGAAATGATCACTGTAGGCTGGTGTGATCGGGAAGTTATTTTCATCGATACAATGAGAGGGTTGGCCCAGGTGATCTCTAAAGTCTGGTCCACATTTAGGATTTGGGAGAGAAAGTGGGATTTTGAGCTGGGCTGGGAGGGAAAAGTGGGATTTGGAAAGGCAGAAAGGAAGTGTGTGGGGCAGAGAGGCACTGCCTATAGAATCCTGTTGTCTGCTTTTCCCAGACACACAATCTGCTTTATTTAAGTCTCCTGGCAAGTTCACAGGGCTCACCTCAATTGTTCTCTTTTCTCCTCCCCCAGTACCGCATCTACCTGGTCCCCATAAACAAGTTCACCACAGAGTTTGTGGAACCCAGAGTTCACTGCATCAGCAGTCATGGAACCTTTGGACCGAGCAGGTACTCAGGCCAGAGTTAAGGACTTCTCCATTCCCTTGACCTTACCTTCTTGGGAGGGTCGGGAAGGGAAGAGGCACTTTCCCTTTCACAGATCAGGGGAGGGGGTATTAGGGGTCTGAGCTATGGCCATCGCCCTGGGAAGACTGTGTGCAGCTCCCATTTGGCCTAAGCTCACAAATCACATAAACGAAGCTCCTTCCCCATTCCTACCTCTCATCCTTCCCTCAGTCCTTCTCATAAGTCCTATGTTGGCCTGTTCTGACCCCCCTGTCTGTCCTTGTTCTTACTCCAGTGGTTCCTGCATCCCTTCCCGCTTCCAGAAGCTGTCCCAGCCCATTGTTTTAACAGAGTGCAGAGTCCTGCCTGTGCCCCCCGACTTCCCATTGAGCCACATGCACACGGTCACTCCTGCTGGACCCCCCACGAGCCCTCAGCCTCGCCCCCCCACAGCTGTGGACCCCGCCAGCAATCCCACCCTCCTGCATTCTTCCCAGGTGAGAGCCGTTCTCCAGGGGCTGCCTCAGGCCTACCACCATCCCCAGGTGGATTTCAGAATTCACAGGAGGACTTGGGAACAGTAAACTCTGGGTTTTAGGTGGGTTGCTCAGGGATCAGAGGGGGGATTCAGGGGACATTCCAAGAGAGTCAACAGAGACAGAATATATTCCGGTGGCTAAAGCTCAAGGCTGTTGGTTGAGAGGCCTAAATTTTACTTCTAGCTTTATTTCTAACTCACCGTGTGGCCTTGGGCAAATCTCCCTTCCTCTCATTTGTCTCATCATGACAGAGAGGTGGAACTAGAGCGCCTTGGGGAAGCCAAGGATAAGTCGGGAGAGGTGGAGGGAGAGCAGTGGCACTGGCACCCACCTCCCCGGGCTTCTCTCCACAGAGCACCGTCGTGTTTAGCACCCACATCCAGACGCTGGGACGTTACGCCTTCCTGCTCCACGGCTACCAACCCAACCACCCCACTTTCCCCGTGGAGGTGCTCATCAATGGTGGCCGGATCTGGCATGGTAAGTTGGGATGAGTGGTACGAGGGAGGGATCTGGGGCAGGTGGGCACACTATGGTGTCGAGATCCACTTTCCGAGAAGCCCCCACCTCCTCACGTGGGGCCCTTACTGCCCTCACTCTTACACACATCAGCAACAACCATGGGCTTGTTACAGGATCTGATAGAGCCCCACCAGGAGGGGAGGGTCCCGGAGGCGGCAGACCTGGGCACAGCCGGAGAGCAGGACGGCTTAGGTTAGCGGCTGCTCGTGCTGCCGTCCGCCAGCGCGGGGATGCCAGGTGCTGCTGGGAGCCGGTTGGGCCTTCGGCAAGCCCTGGGCCAACCACGGCCATGTGTGTGACGCTCCGGTTTTCCCAGGCCAGGCCAATGCCAGCTTCTGCCCCCACGCTTACGGTTGCCGCAGCCTGGTCATGTGTGAGGGTCAGATCATCCTGGATGTGACGGACAATGAGCTGACTGTGACTGTCCGTGTGCCTGAGGGCCAGCAGCTCTGGCTGGTGAGTGACCGAGGCAGAAAGGAAGGCCTTCTCAGCCCCCTCTGTCCTGCTGCTTTGGGAGGGAGGGAGGGTCTGCCCTGCGCTCTTCCTTCGCTTCCCCTAGAATCTCAGACTGCAGACTGCAGCCACAGTCCTAGGTGAGGAACAAGGTTGTCTATAATGAACAACCAACTATGTTCAGGCAGAACCACCATGATTCAAATTCCCTATACTTGGCTCTTCCTTCGAGCAGCTGGTGAGAGCTTCATCTGCAGGGGGAGTAGTGGTGAGGGAGGTAGAGGGGGGAAAGAGAGAGAGAGAAAAAGAGACACAGAGAGAGAGAATGAGAGGGAGAGAGACACACGCACGCACACACACACACACACACACACACACATATATGTATGTATCCTCCTGTTTGCTTTAGCCCGATTGAATTGAGAAGGGGAAAAAATGGCTTCCAGTTGAGTAGAAAGAGCCCCAATTTTTTTCCTCTGGTAGACTCAGGAGTCTCAGTCTCCAGCCTTTACCTGAGGAGCCCGCTAGAAGCAAGGAAAGAGCACTGACTGAGTAGAAAGTGGAA
The DNA here is from genome assembly GCF_027887165.1 of Monodelphis domestica. Taxonomy (NCBI): domain Eukaryota; kingdom Metazoa; phylum Chordata; class Mammalia; order Didelphimorphia; family Didelphidae; genus Monodelphis; species Monodelphis domestica. Next base: position 485,439,532 of record NC_077227.1, read on the forward strand.
AGAGTATTGGGTTGGAGGCAGATGATTTCTGGCTTTGCCACTTAATAATGGTGGAACCTTTGACGAATCATTTCACCTCCAGGCTTAGGTTTCTTCATCTATCATAAGTAGCTCAGTGGTGTCAAAGTCAACCCTAAAGTCTGTATAATAACTTAGAAAGCCACAAATTAACATTGATTATGTTGCATTGCATTTTTATTTATGTTGTTAATCATGTCCCAACTATATTTTAATCTGGTTTGGAAGCCTGTAAGTTTGACACTTCTGGACTAGAAAACCTCAAAATTCCCCTTCCAGCTCTGGGTCTTGGTCTCCTGGGAGCACCAAATGGGGAGTTCAAAGCCCTGCATTTTAGCATCTGCTTGGCTATTTACTACCTGCCTAATCTTGAATCCATAAGCAAGATGACTGTTGCCAGCAAAGATAAAATCTGGGCTGGCCTAGTTCTCCTCCTCCTCTTCCCAGGAGGCATAAGCTATTTTCTCTGCCAGCTCCCACAGCAGTTAGACATACCTTTTAAAACTTCTCATCCCATAGGATTATGTGTTAGTTGTCCCTGAGGATGGCTATAGCTCCAGCTACCTCCGAGAGGAGCCTCTGGACAAATCCTATGACTTCATCAGTCTCTGTGCAGCCAATGGCTTTTACATCAGGTACGAGGCAGGCTGAAGTAGTGGCGTGCTTAGCCAGGTGGAACAGTGCTGGACAAGGGCCTTTGGGACCTGGGGTGGGAGTGAGGGTGGAGGCTGTGATTTCAGGAGGGCTCAGAGGCAGAAATGGAATGCTCTCGGCATTGGGGAAGTGGGGGAGAGATTCAGGAATGTTAGGCCCAGGTTTAGGAAAATTTCAGGGGTTTGGGCAGTCTGTGTGCCAAGGGTATCTGTGGAAGAGCATCGAAGGAATCCCATCTGATGGCTCCAATGTACTGTCTGGGTCATTCCTGCAGCCCCAGCTCGACTCCGTTCTGCCAGAATGCCGCCATCTCACTCTCCCTTTTCTACAACAATGGGGCCCAGCCCTGCTACTGCCATGAAGTGGGAGCCACGAGCCCTACCTGCGAGCCTTTTGGGGGCCAGTGCTCCTGCCGGGCCCACGTCATCGGCAGGGACTGCTCCCGCTGTGCCACGGGCTACTGGGGCTTCCCTAACTGCAGACGTGAGTCCTTATTCCCTTTCCCTGCTCCCCTCCAGGGCCAGTCCTGGCCAGTGTCTCTTCTTTCTGACCAGGAGGAGGAAGGAACTCCATGGGGCACTAACACTGCGCTCTCCCTTAACAGCCTGTGACTGCGGCACCCGCCTCTGTGATGAGGTCACTGGCCAGTGCATCTGTCCACCCCGCACCATCCTACCAGACTGTGTGGTCTGCCAGGACCAAACCTTTGGTTGCCATCCCCTGATAGGCTGTGAAGACTGCAACTGTTCTCGCCCTGGCGTCGAGGAGCTCACAGATCCTGGCTGCGACTTGGACAGCGGGCAGTGCAAGTGAGGGCAGAGGGCCTAGGGAAGGGCTGAGAGGCATGGTGCCCCACCTGGAGGTGGAATAAGTGGGTGCCTACTGAGGAAAGCCTCAGAGTTGATGATTGAGCCTCTGGTCCTCATTAAAGGTGCAAACCCAATATCATCGGCCGCCGCTGTGACGCTTGTGCTCCTGGTTTCTATGGCTATCCCAACTGCCGGCGGTGCCAGTGCTTTGAGGCCGGCACAGTGGCTGGAGTATGTGACCCCATCACTGGCCAGTGCCATTGTAAGGTGAGTGTAGAGCCTGAGATGGAACCCTCTGTTAGGGTGCTTTTAGCAGTGCAAGACCCTTTAATACACAGTATTGTCCTTGGTTTTAATGACAGCCCCATCAAGAAGTCAGGGCGGGGATTCTTTCTCCCATATTACAGAGGAGTAAAATGGAAGCACAAGGAGGGAAAAGAATTCGCCCAAATCCACACTGGGAAGAGTAGCAAAACTAGCCCTAGATCCTGGGGCTTCCAAGCCATGGATTTTTCAACTGCAGCACACTTACCAAAAGTGACAAATTAAGTCAACTTTTATTTGTAATATTTGTATTGTATTAATATAAATGAATCCCATAAGTGAATGTCCCCATCCTGAGCCTCCTGGTTCCCAGCCTGTTCGTCCCTCTAGATCTTGAGGTAGAGGAAGGGGATTCATCTTCTGGGGAGATCCTAGCCTATTCCTCAGAGTTCCTAAGAAAGCTCACCCAACACCTGGATTCACCTTCAGGACAATGTGGAGGGCCTACGCTGTGATCAGTGCCGCGTGGGCACCTTCTCCCTGGATGCCACAAACCCCAAGGGCTGCACGCGCTGCTTCTGCTTTGGGGCCACCGACCGGTGCCAGAGCTCCCAGCAAGTCCGTGGAGAGGTAGGAACCCATAGGATAAGGATGTCTGTGGCCAGCCCCATCTCAGGACAATGCTATTCAGTCCCATCTTGTGCCTGATGGTCTGAGAGCAGAGTCCATAGTCTGAGGTCCTGGCTCAAACCTGCCTTCATCCACAACATTCATCCCTGTGCATGTAGGTTCAAGCACACATACACGCACACACTTTTACATATGTGTCCATGTACGTGTGCGCTCACATAGTTACATGAATGCCCACACATGCATTTAATAAGTTGCATCCATGCTGTCCTGTAGCTTTTAGACATGCAAGGCTGGGTGCTGCTGAGTGGGGAGCGGCAGGAGGTGCCAACCTCACTCCGTGCAGACATTGGTTTGGTCCATGCTGATGTTCGGAATGTCCCAGAAGCCTTTCAAGACCTTTACTGGCAGGCACCTGTCTGCTACCTGGGGGATCGGGTGAGTGGGGCATGGGGGTTGGACCCAGAGTTATCTGTGGCAGCGGGGGTGGGGTGGGGAGGGGCTTCAGGATGTCTGGGTGGTGAATCATGAACACGCCCCCTTTTTGGAAGTGGAGTATGGAGTAAGAGGGTATTCAGGCCCCAGACAGGGACTAAAACAGTCCGAGTGTACTGTATTGCAGGTGTCATCCTACGGCGGGAGGCTGAGCTATGAGCTGCACTCCGAGACCCAGCGTGGGGATGTCTTTGTCCCTACAGAGAGCAGGCCAGATGTGATCCTGAAGGTGGTGTCAGAGTGCAGGGGTGGGGAATCAAGGAAATGATGGACCAGAGGGGAATAAAAATTCAGGGAGGGGGTGCGTAGGGGGACGTAACCTCAGACCCTTAGCATAGAGAGAGACTGTGGGGAGTGGGGAGAAAAAAGAGCTCACAGACAGGGAGCCCAGGGGAAGAGACCCCAGACCAAGGGGGATAGCAGGCCACCAAGGAACAGAAGAGAGAACAAGCTATGGGACATAAAGATGGCTGGTCATAGCCTCTCCAAAGGCAAGGGGTCAATCTGGGAGTCCCTGGGACAGCGGAATCACATACCTTCACCTTTGTTCTTTATAGGGAAACCAGATGAGTATCACTTTCCTAGAGAGCTCCTACCCAGCCCCTGGGGACATTCATCGAGGGAAGGTGGATCTGGTGGAGGTCAGTGGGAATGGGGAAGCATATGGGGGTCTCTTTGGGGTTCTCATAGCCCCTTTCTTCCCTTAAGCTGACAGCACTCTCAGTGATGATCAAAGGAGGAAGCAATGGAAATTGGGAACTGGAAGGACTTCTCCCCATTTTACATGACAGAAAACTGAGATCCAGATGGAGAGGGAGGACTCCTTGGAGATCACATCTCAAGTCAGGGTCAAGGCTGGGGACCCAGCTACCTATTAAACTGAAATGTAAACTGGAATAGCTCTAGAGAGCAGACATTAAGAAGGACAAGCTTTGAAGACACTTCCATTTTCTAGCTCATCCTGAGCACCTCTTTCCTCCCGTGTAGGGCAATTTCCGTCACACAGAGACTCACAACCCTGTCTCCCGGGAGGAACTAATGATGGTGCTGGCTGGTCTGGAGCAGCTGCAGATCCGTGCCCTCTTCTCCCAGATCTCCTCAGCTGTCTCTCTTCAGAGGGTCGTGCTAGAGGTGGTGACAGATGCCCCTGGGGGAGCTCAGGCCAGCAATGTTGAGGTCTGCATGTGTCCTGCCAACTACCGTGGCGACTCATGCCAGGTAGGAGAATGGGCAAGAGCCCTCTTGGATTGGGGGAGGGGGCCAGGAGCCAGGGGCTTCACAGCCACTGCCCAGAGCCTTAGCCTCCTTCTTGGAATCTGTGGGACAAATTGACCAAACTCATCTTGGGCTTCCTATGAGCAAGAACCCTGCCTTCCCCATCATGTAACAGCACAGAATGGGCACACAGTAAGATGGAGAGCCACCCACAGAACCAATGATTGATGGACAAAGAGAAACGCTTCAGGGGAGGATTTATCACATCTTGGGGGAGCCTCTTTTATCAGGGCTGGGGAGGAAGACCACACAGGGATAGTCTAGAGGAAGGACCTGGTCCAAATCCTCCTGGTGTCTTTTTCTACCTGCATGATTGGGCAAATCATTTCTCCTATATGGGCCTTGATTTCCATTTGTATAAAATGACTACAAGAAACCCAATGTCCTTTCTGGCCTGAAGAGCTTATGCTTCAGTGACATAAGTCTAGACAGGGTACTAGCCAGATGATCAAAATCCTCCATGGTCTTGAGATATCCGATCTTCCCTGGGAGCCCTCCCTCCGTTGCTGTATCTCCCAGATGTTCCCTGCATCCTTCCTCACAAATTTTGCTATTTGCTCTCTTCTCATTTCTCCCCTTCCTTACCTCCCACTCTGTAGGAATGTGCTTCTGGCTATTACCGAGACACCAAGGGCCACTTCCTGGGCAAATGCATTCCATGCCACTGCAACGGGCACTCGGACCGATGCCTGCCAGGATCGGGCATCTGTGTGGTGAGTGTCAGTGCTGGCCAAGCACGCACTGTGTTTAGGTTCTTAGTAATCCTGAGAGTGTCATGAACCCCAGCCAAAGGGTTTCAAGGACAGAAAATAGCCAGGATGGAATGGGGGAAGAGAGGCTGAATCATAAGGAAGGGAATCACCAAGAGTGTTGAAGAGGACTTGCTCTTGTCTATAGAATTAGAAGGGGTTACCATAAGGACCTGATCTCCATATCCATGAAGGACTCAGTCAAAAGAAAGCAGCTTAAATGAAACCAAGTGATGCCGTGATTAATCAATTCAGCAACAAGAGTTTATTAAACACCTGCTTCTTGCCAGGCACTGTGTTAGAGGCCGGGGATATAAAGATAAAAAATAATGATGATCAATCCTATCTGACCAAGGGTAAGGACCCCCTTCTCTCTGGGCCCACAATTCCTCATTTATGGAATCAAGTGGTTGGGCGCCTCATTTTAGGCAGGACATTATTAACAAGGTGCAACAATCCAGAGGAGGATGACCATGAGGAAGAGGAACCCATGTCAGACCTGGATAGGTTGAAGGAATGGAGCGTGTTTAACCTAGAGTCAGGAAGACTTTAACAATGAAGAAGTGACCTGTATTATGTGTCTGTGAAATAGGAGTTCATCAGATATGTCCTCCTGGGCTACAGGAGGCTAAAATGCTCAGTGGATAGGGCACCAGAGACTGAAGATCCTGGATTCAAATCTGGTCTCAGACACTTCCTAGCTGGGTGACCCTGGACAAGTTACTCACCCCCATTGGCTAGCCCTTATTGCTCTTCTGCCTTGGAGCCAATACTTTTATCCATTCTAAAGGTTTTAAAAAACAACCACAAACCCCTAAGTAATGAATTGCCTGCCTCAGGAGGTAATAGATTCCTTGTCCCTGGAGGTCTTTATGGAGAGGCTGCAAGACCACTTATCAAGGATATTATGAGAGATTCTTATTCATGTACAGGTTAGGCTGGATGATTCCTGAGGGACCCTTTCAACTCTGAGATCCCATGAATAGTCCCTGCCAGACCCGTGACCAGATCACTGCCCTTGGTTCCTGAGCCTGAACCAGGGAAGATTCCAGTTCTGCCCTTGGAGGAGATCTCATTCTCCCTGGAAGTTTCCAGAATTCAGGGTGAAGTCCAAGCAGGCATACTTAGGAATTGAACCTGATGTCCTAGTTAACCAATGGTAGATTGTAGGAACTATGAAAGATAGTATCTGGCCTAAACCAGAAACAGATGATTCTGAGCACCCTTTCACTATAAATAAGAACTTCTAGGCCAGCTGGAGAAAGGAATTACTGGAAGTGATCAGGGGGAGATAACTACCAGGAAAACATATCTGTCATGGGGGCTAGGCCCAAAGGCCACCCAGTGTCTGTAAGATGCCATGGCCCATGTTTACTCCTCTGTTCTAGGGCTGCCAACACAACACTGAAGGTGACCACTGTGAACGGTGCAAGGGTGGCTTCGTGACCAACACAACCCAAGACCAATCGTCTTCCCTTTGCGTCAGCTGTCCCTGCCCTCTTTCTGTGCCTTCCAACAAGTAAGTGCTCTTAAGTGGTTCTCCATCTTCTGCCCAAAGATCTCCAGAAATTGGAGAGCCTACTACCTCCTGAGCTAGGCAGCCTTTTTCATCGGCTCTAGATGTTTTGAAGCCTGTCTTTACATAGCTACCAAGCTAACATCTGGCCCCTACATTTTCTACCCAACCCGTTGCTTTGAATTAACTCTGCTTTCTGTAGCCAAGCACGATCAGTAGATCCTTATTCCACAGTTACTTGAACACAGCTGATATGACCATCTCTCCCTCTCAAAGTCTTATTTATTCTGGGCTAAACATTCCCAGTTCCATCAGGCCCTGCCCCAACCCAATTCTTCTGTTTGACTTCCATTCCTTTGAACTAGACCTTTAATCATTCCTCCTCTAAGAAGGATGCCTTCCCCAATTGATCCCTGTAAAAGGATCTGTTACTAAGGCTTTAGACTCGTGCTCATCTGAGTCATCTTCTCAGGGTCTACAGCTCTTCCCTGGCACAGATTCAGGGGACCTGGACCACAGAGTTTTTCATTTATTTTCTAAGCCTGAATCTCCAAAGGAGAACTATGTCTCTCCAGGCGACTGCATGGCCATCTGGGTTCAGAGACTGACAACATCTGAACCCTAATTATGTACTGCTGCTGCTGCTATGTCCAGTTCCAGAATCCATAATATCCTTTTTTTTTTAATCCTTACCTTTCTTAGAATCAATGCTATGTATTAGTTCCAAGGCAGATGAGTGTCAAGGCCTAGGCAATAGGGGTTAAGTGATTTGTCCAGCACCACCCAGCTAGGAAGTGTCTGAGGCCAAATTTGAACCAGGGACATCTTGTCTCTAGGGCTGACTCTCAATCCACTGAACTATCCAACTGCCCCCAGAAATTTTTCATCTCTTTTGCCTTTTTCTCCTTCTTCCACATACCATAGGATATAAGAGTATTTTTTCTAGGATTTATTCAACAAGGAAAAAGAAAGTATACATTCTGAAAAACACAAGAAAAGGTCACTCAGTAGTCATGAAAAACCATCCTAGGCCCAAACTTGATGGTATTTAGCTTTCTAAACTGATGTTTAACTGAACTTCCTCAGACCTGGATTGACACTTATTTAGTGACTAAATTTAGTCAATTTTGTGACACTTGAAGCCTCCAAAAAGAATGGCATCCTCTGTATCAGAACTCGCCCCATTTTGTTGTCTACATGGGCATTTTGGGCCTAGTTCATTTGTTCATTCTGTAATCTCAGACTTGCTCTAAGTTAGTTGAGAAGCTTGGCCTCAAAATTTTCCCTTCTCTACCCACATCAGAAAGTAGATAATAAGAACCATGGAATGTAACAACATCCCCCCACCCCATTTCTTCATAAAAGTAGATCACATCACTTTTGACCATACAGAGACCTCAAATCTGACCTCAGATGCTTCTTAGCTTTATGACCCTGAGCAAGTCGCTTAACCCCCATTGCCTATGCCTTACTGCTTTTCTGCCTTAGAACCAATATTTGGTACTGATTCCAAGATTGAAGGGAGGGAGGGAGGGAGAGAGAGACAGAGACAGAGACAGAGACAGAGAGATAGAAAGAGAGAGAGAGACCCATCCATCACAGGTGCCACCTATCCTTTAGCTCCCCACACAGATATCCTCTTATAATCAAGAATATTTGTCCTGTGAGTCCCTTTTAGTCCATGAAGTCCTGTGGAAAGAAAAATACAAACCAAATTACAGAAAGATCAGCTCAAGGAACTGAGGCTTGTTCATCTGGGAACAGAAGACTTTAGAGTGGATATGTCCAAACTAATTGGATCAGCACGACCTTATTTCAGTCTGTGTGCTCCAGGATGGGGAGAGGGCCATTTGACAGCTGCTAACCAATGGGTTCTGAGAATATCCATCTTTTATCTTCCTATCCACTTTCAGCTTTGCAGTTGGATGTGTCCATAAAGGTGGCATTACCCAATGTCTCTGCCAGCCTGGGTATGCTGGAGCTTCTTGTCAACGGTGAGTAAATAATGATAACCACAGAACTGGTTTTTAAGGTTGCATAGTTCTTTTCTTATGATGTTTTGTTTGATTCTCACAAGAACCCATTGAGCTAAATGTTACAGGCAAGAGAGGAAAAGAGAAATGTAAAGGAAAGTGTACTAGTGCCATCTTTGTCTCCTCTCTCCTAACCTCTGTCTGTCTCTGTCTCTCTCTTCATCTCTTTCTCTTTGTCTCCCTCTCTCCCCTCCTCTTGTCTCCCTCCCTTTCTCTTTGTCTCCCTCTCTACCTCCCTCTCTCTCTTCATCTCTCTTGTCTCTCTCTCTCTCTCATTCTCTCTCTCTCTCTCTCTCATTCTCTCTCTCTCTCTCATCTCCCTCCCTTTCTCTGTCTCCCTTCCTCCCTCTCTTTCACACACATACGTCTCAGATCCAAGCTGCTATAATGTCTTTTGCATCCTTCCTTCCCTCTGAATTCCCTGTGCCAATCCCCTAGTATAAGCCATCATTGTGACACATCTAAATTAACAGCCTCCTACAGTCTTCCCATTCTACCTTTTTCCTCTCCGAGTCATCTGTCCTGCTGCCAGCCATCTTTTTAAAGTCTACATCTGCTTAGTTTATGCCCGTTCAAAAGTCTGCAGTGATTCCCTATTGCTTACTGAATCAAGTTCATCTTTCCTTGCCTGGCATTCATGGCCTTCTATGGTTGGGCTCTTGCCTTTATTTTCTGCTTTATCCCATACACTTTTTCTACATACAATTTATGCTTATGACAAGTTAGACTATCTTTGCCCCCAAATACTTCCTATATGTCTCCAGCTCCAAGCCTTTGTTCATCCTTATCCTTGGAATGCTCTTCCTCCTCTTTATATGCCCATTAAAGTCTAAATTGAATGCCTCCTCTTCCAGGAAGCTTTACAGTCTTCTTTTTGTCAGCACACATCCTTCCCCTTGGGCATCATGGGATACTTTGCCCTTATCATGGAATAGTGTGAAGTATAGGAAACTGTGTGAGGGCAGGGCTCATGTAGTTTATGAACAGTGCCCAGCCTGGCACTCCATCTATGTTAGAAACTTAAGACATAGTTATTAAATAAATTAGTAAATGCTCTTGGTGTCTGGGGCAGGTAGATAGCTTGGTGGTATAAAGATAATTTTAGTGTTGTAACCTAAAATATATTTAATTATTGGTCACCAGGGGATATCCCAAATAAAAATACCCAAGTCAGCTGGAAAATATGGTGATTTTAATTAATATAGAGAAAAGGAAATTAAGAAAGAGAGAGAGAGAGAGGAAAAAGTTAATTAAAACTGCTCCGGCTTAGGCTGAGCCAGGCAGGAGTTAAAGGCCTTGGCAAAGGGGCCTCCCTTGAGCGCCAAGGGAAAAGGGAGTCAGTTATCACTCACCATGAGACCGTCTCAAGGAAGCTGTCTGAGGGAGCTCCTCCAGGCTGAGTTCCAGGATCAAACTGGCGCCCAGGCTGCTCACAGGAAGTGATCAGCCAGATCCACCTCTCCGGGGAAAGAGAGCAAAGAGAGGAAGTGATGCGCCCTATATAGATGGTTTTATGTCACTTTCCTGCATCTTATCTGTACCAATGGTAGCTTAGCTTGACTTAGGACAGCACAGGGGTCTGTCAGCTGTTTCTGCACATGTCTATCAAAGACCATCCTCCTAGATACTTAATCCTTAAGTATGGGTGTAGACATTCCTGACCTTGTTAGACTAAGTAGGGTGGAGCAATGTAGAGTTCCCAAGACATTCTTGATGCTGTTAGACCAAGTGTCTCCATTGTTACAATCAAGAAATAGCTAAATCAAATCTTCTAAAGTACGTCCGAATAGGGTGGAGTAGTTTTAAAGTTCACAGTGGATAGAGCTATGGCCAGGAGGCAGGAGGTCCTGTGTTCAAATCTGGCCTCAGACACTGCCTAGCTGGGAGACCTTGGGCAAGTAATTTAATCCCAGTGCCCTAGCCCTTGCCCTTCTGTCCTAGAGTTGATGCTAGGAGAGAAAGTAACGGTTTAAAAAATAAAATAAAATTCTGGACTCCCATCTAGACTCTGCTCTCTCCTCCCTGCCTGGAGACCTCCTCTGGGGCTGAGCTTCCAGTCTCCATTAGTATTGAGTGAGGTGCTCCTGTTTCGAAGGTCAGAGCCAGGTGGAATCACACTGGTGCCTTGTCTCTGCCTCTGACCTCCCAGATTCTCTTCTACCTCCTCTCAGGTGTGCCCCCGGATACTATGGCAACCCCCTGGTGATCGGCAGCTCCTGCCAACCCTGTGACTGCAGTGGCAATGGGGACCCAAATATGTTATTCAGCCACTGCGACCCCCTGACCGGGGCCTGCCTAGGCTGCATGTACAACACGGCGGGCCCCCACTGCGAGAGCTGCGCTCCTGGCTACTATGGCAACGCTCTGCTCCCTGGGAACTGCACCAGTATGGTCGGGGCACCCCTGGCACTGAGTGGGGGCAGGCAGGGGGGTTCCCCTGGCATTGGGGGGCACCCCTGGCACTGAGTGGGGACAGACAGGGGGGCACCCCTGGCATAGGGTGCAGGCAGGGGGCACTCCTGGCACTGGGGGGGAGGCAGAGGGCACCCCTGGCACCAGGGGGGGCCTCACTGTGTCACTCTCGCCCTCAGAGTGTGACTGCTCGCCCTGTGGGACGGAGGCATGCGATGCTCGGAGTGGGCGCTGTCTGTGCAAAGCCGGTGTGACTGGCCCGCGCTGTGACCGCTGCCAGGTAACCCCTGCGGCTTGGAGGGAGGCATGAGGCAAAGGTTCCCCAAGGGTCTGACTTTACAGATTCTGCTTCCCACCAGGCCCCCTTCACAGAAATGGGTCCTTGTCCGGCGCTGGGTGACCCCCCTCTTTCCCTCTCCCTCTAGGACGGGTACTACGGCTTCGATGGCTGTGGAGGCTGCCAGCCCTGTAACTGCGGTCCGGCTGCGATGGGGCCCAGCTGCCACCCCCAGAGCGGGCAGTGCCATTGTCGGGTCGGGGTCAGTGGAGCTCAGTGCCAGCAGTGTGCCCCTGGCTACTGGGGGTTCAGTGAACACAGCTGTACTCGTGAGTCTCTGAGTCATGCAGGTTCCTGGGAGACGCGGCACCCGAGGGAGGATGCATGGGGAGGGCAGTCTGGGCGATGCCAGGGAGTCTGGTTAGGACATGTAGAAGAGGCCCTCTTAGCCTGCCCCAGTCACCGTCTCATCCTCCCCACAGGCTGTCCATGTCGAGGGGGCCACTGTGATCCCCGCACGGGCGAATGCACCTGCCCCCCAGGCCTGAGCGGGAAGCAGTGTGACTCCTGCAGCCACCAGCATCAAGTGCCTGTGACCCACGGCCCCGGGGGTGTCCACTGTGAAGGTGGGCCCTGATGCAACCCTCTTTCCTCACCCATGTTTTTCTCCTTCCTTTTTCCTCACTCTGGCCTGTCCCCTCCCTGCCTCCTCCTGTGAGCACCCCTTGATCCCCTGTCCAGTTGGGGGACAGGCTGACCTGGGAGATTAGCCCCCTTTGTTGTCCCCCAAGCCACAAGGACTGAACCCGACCCGGGGAACATCTCTGCGTTTCCCTCTGCTAACTCTGACAGGAGTTTACAAGGAAGGTTCAGGGTCTTGCTGGGGGCCAAGGTCTCCACGCTGACCGCTGACCGCTGCTCTTGCCTCCCCCAGTGTGTGACAACTGTGTGGTGCTGCTGCTGGACGACCTGGAGAGGATGGAACCACTCTTCCCTGCCATCCGCCAGCAGCTCAGCAGCCTCAATGCCAGCTCCATGGCCTGGACCCGATTACATGGGATCAACAGCTCCATCGTCGCCCTGGCAGTAGGTTGCCCTGACCCGGGCTCTGCTCCTCCCCGCTAAGCGAAGTCTCCGGAGCCTTTAACCCGGCTTCCTTTCCCTCCCCAGGATCAGCTGCGCGGCCCCGCGGGGTCTCGGGAGCCAACAAGGCAGAGACTAGACGAGCTGGAGCGTCAGAGTGGAGTTCTGGACGAAGAGACTGAAGTGCTTCACAGCAAGGAAGGGTGCCCCCCTCCCCCCCACCCCCCAGCCGATCCTGCACCCTTTCTCTGCCGCCTGGCCCTTCACCGGGCAAGACTCTTTGCTTGCTCGTGTTTTAAGCTGGGCCGTGTTGTTCAGGCTTCCTGTCCCGTCCCTCACACCTTTAGGGCTTCCCAAATTCCTTTTCTCCAGTGCAGACCCTCAGCCTCTTCTCACTGACTTCTTTGAGCTTTCGGTTGACTGCAGCCTCTTTTGACCCTGTAGGTAGCAGACGCTCAAGCCCGGGCAGGTCAGCTCCAGGAGAGTTCCGGGGACAACCTGCAGCGGGCAGAGGCCCTGCTCCGGAGCATCCAGAACATGGAACGGGCTCTGGGAGGTATGCCTGGAATGAGGGCTATCCTGGCCAGGGCTTCCCCCGGGCCCTGCCCGCTCAAAGCGTGGAAAGAGGGCAGGATTGTTTAGAGGGAGATGAGGTTACAGCCGCTGGTGGCTCAGGGGAGAGACACTCCTGGAGACGGGAGGTCCTGGGTCCAGATCTGACCCTCAGTCACTTCCTAGGGGTGTCGCCCCGGGCACGAATCACTGAATTGTGATTGCCCAGCCCTTCCTTCCACTCTTCTGCCTTAGAAGCAGTACTTACTAAGGATTCTAAGCCCAAAGGTAAGGGCTTTAAAAATAAGAAGTAAGAGATGCAGTGAGACTAGAGAGGAGATGGCAGAGGAAGGTCCCGGGGATTTTCCTTTCCCTGAAGCATCCTTGGGATGACCCCATTTGGGGAGCTGTTCTAGAGAGCACATCTGTGCAGGTGTGGGCTGGACTGAACGACCCTGTAAATGCGGTCTGTGGCCTGTGGGGACACTCGTGCCCAGACTCACTCGCTCGGCTTCCTCCCCAGAGCTGATATCTCAGATGGACAGACTGTCCCCGTCTAATGCCAGCGCAGCCTCTGGCGAAGAGTTCCTGCGGACGCTGGGGGAGGTGGAGCGGATGCTGCAGGAGATGCGGGGCAGGGATTTCGGAGGGCCACGGGCGGTGGCCGAAGGGGAGCTGAGAGAGGCACAGAGCTGTGAGTGGAAGAGGGTGGCCTCAATTCCCTAAGCAAAGCAGTCTTTACTAGTCCTGTGTTCTCTGCCCTCGGGAGGCTCCGAACCTGAGAAAACAAGACTCCCACGTGTGAATTTCATGATAAGAATTCAATGAGAATCTCTTAAAATATAACTGATTTGTATTGCTTAAAGTTTTATCGAGACTCCCTTCTTCACACTCGTCATTTAATAACCACAGTCACAGCAATAACTAGAATTTACATAGCATTTTAAAGCCTGTGAAGTTTATAAATATTTATAAATATTCTCATTTGATTCATCCAACCACCCCAGGAGGTAGGTGCTATTATTATTCCCATTTTACAGATGAGGAAACTGAGGCAGGCAGCAGTTAAGTGACTTACCCAAAGTTACCTAGCTAGTGACTGAGACTGGATTTGAACTCGATCTTCCTGACTCTGTGTCCAGCACGATTTCCTGTGCCACCCAGCAGCCTGAGAGTATTTTACACTGCACTGTCCCCCAAACACATTCAAAGCAAAGCAAACCAATAGAGCAAGACTGATGGACACATATGACAACACATGTAGCCTTCTAGCCCTGTGGACTATGTCTGCTGAGAGGAGAGAAGTGTATTGCACCGACTATTCTATGAGACTAATTACTACAGCTACTACTTAACTTCTTAAGCTGAATTTAGCTGCTCTTGAGGGTGATTATCATTGTAGATGGCATTCCCCTGCTTCAGTTTAGATAAGTTCTTCCATGTTTCTCTGAATTCCTCCTATTCATTTTTCCTTATTATGTATTATATTCCATTACAATACTATATTGTAAGTAACTCAGGCATTCCCTGGACATGGTCATCTCAATAAGATTACAGCCTTAAATATCCGGGTTCAGATCCTGACTTTGTTATGTTATATGACTTTGGTCAAGTCACTTCCCTCCCCTGAGCTCTAGTATTCTCAATAATATAATGAAGAAGTTAGATTAGATTGGTGGTACTCACAGCAAGGTCCCAGGGAACACCTGGGAGTCCCTAAGACCTCTTTAAGGGATTTATAAGGTTCAGAGGGACCATGAATTCAAAACTATTCTCATAAAAATACTAAGAAGTATTTTCTAATATGGTAAATGGTGATAGACGTACTCCACATTTTAAAACTCTATGTCCTATGATCCTTTGGCAGCAAATGACCCACTTCTTTTCCTCTCTTTCTCTGCCACTGCTGTCTTTGTCCTGGGTCAGTACTGAACCGAGTACAGAGTCAACTGACCAGCCGGTGGGAAGAGAGCCAGGCTTTGGCATCAAGCATCCGGGAGCGGTTAGCTCAGCACAATTCACAACTTATGGACCTCCGGGATGCCTTGAATGAGGCTGTCAATAAGACTCGTCTCACTGAAGAACTCAACAGCCGGAACCAAGGGTACCTGGAGGAGAGGCTGGTGAGACCACCCAGCAGCCCAGGACCTTTGCTTTGCTCTGGCCCCTCTATTCTCTTCTCCCCCATCCCAACTTTCCTGCCCAAGGTAGCTGGGTTCTGAGACACAGGAGTGAGATGTCCAGGGACAGGATCATCTTCTCTAAGCCATCTTCCTTTTACTAGCCCAACAACTCCATTACAAGGGAATTATGGGCTTCAGGAAGGGAAAGGGGAGGGCCTGGGAGCTCCTGGTAAAGGCAGTGGACATTGCCTCCTTCTCATTTCAGCAAAAGAAGCAGGAGTTGGAGAGGGAAAATTCAACACTGAGAGATATCCTGCGCATGGCGGAAGATGCTTTAGCTCAAGTCTCTGAACTTTTGCAGACCATGGACAGGGCCAAGGAGGTGAGAGAGGGAGGCTTGGAAGATGGTGGATAGTCCCTCCTTTTGAATCATCTTTTGGTTAGTTAAAAAATGTTGAATTGAACTGACCCGAATGAGACCTTAGGGATGGAGGAGGAAGAAACTTAGGGGCAAAGGAAGTGACTTTCCCAAGAACATACAGCAAATCCAAGAACCCAAGTGTCCTGACTTTCAGTCCAAAACACATTTCATTGCATTACTGTTTTGCATACATATGTTCATTTAAATAGATTTGCATGGTATGCTCTGAGAGTAAGCTGCAAATGGAACTCGAGACTAGCACTTATGTTTTGATCCAGAATGCTCTTGTGATTTTATTGGTGTGGAGAACTCATGGACAGAAATTCCTCCTACCAGTGCTGATCACTGTCTGCCCAGAAACTTGCATTCTTAGAAAATGATCCTGTGTGAAGTAAAATTATTTGCTCAGGGTCTCACAGCCAGTGTATGTGAAAGGTGGGTCTTGAACCCCCAGCATTCCTTCCTCTGAGCCCAGCTTTACCCAATGTGTCCCATTGTGCTAGCACAAATGATACGAGAAAAGTTCCAGCACCTTCCAGGTCCATTTCACTTTGGAAGGAGGCCAGAGACTCATACAAGCCCCAACCCCTTTCAGAACCACTCAATATGAAACAGTAAGCTCCATCACTCCAGAGCAAAGAGACCCTGCCTGAGATATTACCGATAACCCTGAAAATGGATAGGCTCCCAATGACAAATAATAAAATTGTTTCTGATCATTGTTCTGCTACTTTATATTTATAGATATTTTCATGTGGAGTTCAATCCAAGCCCAGGCAACCTTCAATAAGCCACTCCAATGAAAGCAAGAGATTGGGCAAGGCAATGTAGATAATCCCTATGAATAAAATGGGTTAGGCTAAGTCTTTTTTTCCTTAAATTCTGTCCTAGTAACAACTCTTAAGACAGAAGGACAAAGGCTAGGCACATGGGGCTAAATGACTTGTCCAGGGTCACACTGCTCTATCTGAGCCCAGATTTGAATCTAGGTCCTCCCAACTCCAAACCTGGCACTCTCTCCACTGAAGCAACAAAGTACCCCTGAGCTAAGTCTTTAGAGGGGAGCCTTGGATATGGCTGTGTCTTTCCCTAGGAATACGAGCATCTGGCTGCCAACTTGGATGGTGCCCGGACCCCACTGATAGAGAAGATGCAGAAATTCTCTCCTGCAAGCAGCAAGATTCCCATTGTGGAGAGAGCTGAGGAGCATGCCCAAGAGCTGGACCAGCTTGCGTACAACCTCTCCAGGTGAGCCCCTGGAGTTCAGCAGTGCCAGGGCTGTTGAGCAAGGGGCCTCTGCACTCAGAGGAGCTGGCCCTAGGGATAAATAAGATGGTGTCATGGAAAGTATCCTTGGCCTCTCTGAGCACTCTGACCCCAGCTCATTTGCTCTTTAGAACTATACATTGAGGTCAGTGTTGTAAGCACAAGAGAGGAAGGCATGCAGTAAGAACTGTCCTGGTGCCCTCTTTGATGCTTCCCTGACCTTTACATTTCATAGCCAAACTGCCACCACTTCCTGTCAACTCTGTCCCCGTGGCACTGTGCCAGGCATTGGTCATCCAGAGACAAAAATGAAATAGTCCTTGCCCTCAAGGAGCTTACAGGCCCTCAGGAGAGACGGCATGTGCACGAACAAATATAAACCAAATTGAAATTGAGAGGTCTAGGTTTGAATCTCAGCTCTGCTGCTTATTAAGGGTAGTAACCCTGAGCATCTGCCTTTGCACTCCTGGGCCTAAATGGGATGATCTTCAGGGTGCTTGTCAGCTTTAAATTCTATGAATGGGAACCTGGCATAAACCAAGCAGTCACAGTAGTGTGGGACTAAACATCGGTGGCTTCCTGGCAGAAATGGACTCTGGAGGTAATGAGGGATGGGGACGGTGGATTATGCAGAGGCAGGATGAGAGTAGATGGGCTGAAGCAGTTGGGGAAGTTAGAGGGCCATGGTAGGGAGCAGTGTTAGTGGGGCTCTGATTACTGTGTGTGAGAGAGGAGTTTTCTGCCATCCCTCCCCACTCTGGATCCTGACCTTCCATGCGCTTCCCTGCTCCCAGCATCATTCGTGACACAAACCAGGATCGGTTCATTCAGCGAGCAATTGAAGCCTCTAATGCTTATGCCAGCATCCTTCAGGCTGTGGGGAAAGCAGAGGCAGCTGCTAACCAGGCCCTGCAAAATGCAACCAGCACGTGGAGGGTGAGTGACCTGCCAGGTCTTCCACACTGTTTCCTTTGGACTTTCTGGACCCCTCTTTCTGACTCAAGGATTAAGGGGAGAGAGAAAGGACAGGGTGGCTTTTAGCATTTATACTTTGTTTCCTGCCTCATATCTGCTCTTCCCCCATCCCCAGTGATCCAAGGCTGGGTTGGTTAAGAACAAGCCTTTTCTTGCCTCCTTTGTACTCAGATGGTGATTCACGGAGGGCTGAATGCCCGAGCCCGGGAGCTCCGGGAGAACAGCAGCATTCTGGAAGAAGCTGTCCGCAACCAACAGAAGAAATTGAGTGGAGGTGAGAGCCCAGGGCTAGAGACTGCTTGGGCTGGGACCTGGATGGGCCAGAGGAAGGAAGACAGGCAGGGAAAGAGACTTTTGTCTGAATGGGGCTGACTTTGGGCAGCTGTGCCCATGTCCCATTTGCTTGACTGCCTTTTGCCTGTCTTCATCCTCTTTATAGACCCAGGATTGGGGGGATAGAGGTGGGGGCACGTGCCTCCTAGGCTATTATCTTGGCTGAGAATGGGACTGCATTTGTTCAAACCCAGGGGAGAAGAAGTTGGATTTTAGAGACGTTCTATTTATGTATATGTGTTGTTCCACTGTATGTCACTGCAAATAATCACCTTTGTCTGCATTTATGTGTCCATGTGAGTCTCTCTCTCTGTCTCTATTTAGTCGCCATCGTTGGCAACATAGTAACTAACATTAGATAACACTTTTAAGTGTTCAGAATACTTTATATGTCATTTATCTCCTTTGATTCTCACAACAGCCCAGTGAGGTAGGTCCTACAGTATAAGTATTACCTCCATTTCACAGGTGAGGAAACTGAGGCTGAAAGAGAGTAAATGCTTTGCCCAGAATATCAGAAGCGGGATTTGACTCAAAATCTCTCCTGACTCCCAGTCCCACACTCTTTTCACTACATATGCATTAAATAAGCTCATGTTTGTGCATGTATCTGGGTATTTGTTCCTCTGTATGTATTTTTGTCTATTTATGGGTTTTTGTGTTGTTGTGTGTATATATCTATGGTCGGTTGTGTGTCTTCATCTGTTTTAATGTTGTGTTTATATGTTTCTGGGTGTGTAGACTGCAAGGTCTTTGAGAGCAGGGACTGGGCAGTTTTTCTTTGCATCCTAAGCACCTAGGACAGTTCCTGGCACCAAGGAAATTCCCTCTAAATGTTTGTTGAATGGTATTGATTGAATTATGTGCATGTTTGTGTATATTATGTGAGTACGTGCACACGTGTCCCTTTGCCTCCTTGGGAAGGATGCTTCAGTCTAAAGTAGGGGTAGATGGAACGCAACTTTGTGCTGACAACATTGCCTTGGGCTTCTCCCTCCAGCCATTAGAGAAACCTTGCAAGCTTCCAGGACTCAGCTGGAAGAAGCCAAAGCTAAGAAAGATCGGCTCGTGGCCCAGCTGAAGGGTGTGCAGAGCATGCTAGCCATGGACAGAGGTGTGTCTCCCTCCCTCCTTGGGAACCTGCATCATCCCCTCCTCTTCCCCCCCCCCATCTCTGTACTCAGTCATACATGTTAAGGTGTTAGAGGAGAGAATATCTTACAGGAACTTCCTAACATATTGACCTGGTGGTAATGGACTGTATAGGACTTGGCTTTATTTGTGTGATTATCCCAGAATCCTGGTTGTCAGATAGTTTTATTGCATGTTACCTGCATTAGTCATCACTAAGCAGCAAGGTGGCATGGTGGTGAGAGCACTGGAATCAAATCCTGCCTCTGCCACTAGTTTTGTGACCCTACACAAGTCACTCAACTTCTCTTTAACTCACTTTCCTCATGTGTAAAGTGAAGAAGTTGTACTTGATTACTTCTAAGATCCTTTCCTAGCTCTAAATTTATGTTCCTATGATCTTGCCAGTTCTGTGACTGCCACCCCTGGCAATATCTTCCTTATTCCTTAGAAAATCTGTTGTTTCCTTAGTATAATAGGAGATACTCCAAATTTGTGGGGATTGGTTCATGGGGTCTGTGATTTGCTGTCTCCACCCCAGGAAGCTTAGTGAGCTCTGAAGCTCTGGTGTCCATACCTCTTTCCCCTCTTCCCAGGGACTTCCCTGGTATTAAAATTGCCTTATCCACAATTTGAGATGAATGGTCCTGGTTCTTTCTGAAGAGACTATGGGTGCCCCCTTAGCAATAGCCAAGGATCCATTTCAGGGTGGTTTGGGAAAGGTTGGTCTTTGGGACACTGAGCTAATCTTTCCCTGTCCTAGATGACACAAGTGAGAAGATCGCCCGTGCCAAGGCAATGGCCATAGAAGCCAATGACACAGCCACACAGGTGGGGGCCACACTGAGGGACATGCAGAGAAATCTACATCAATGGCAGGATCAGTATGGAAACCTGAGGAACCAAGACCTGGCCCAGGCCATGGAAGATGCTGGGAAATCAGGTCAGAAAGCTTGGGGCTTTGGGGGGTGGGCAGATTTCTGTATTAGGGCTGGTTCTACTCTTTATATGACTTTGAGCAGGATACTTAACATGTACCTCAAATTCCTCATGTTAAAAATGGATTCAATTAACAAGCATTATTAACATATTTTTAAATTTATTTATTTATTTTTAAATAGTTTTCCATGGTTATATGATTCTTGTTCTCTCTCTCCTCTCTTCCCTCCTTGCTCCTAGAGGTGACAAGTAATTCCACTGGGTTACACATGTGTTATCACTTGATATCTATTTCCATATTATTCATTTTTGTAATGTATAACATTTGAAAACCAAAACCCCAAATCATATAAACTATTCATAAGACATATGTTTTTTTTCTGGGTTTCTACTCCCACAGTTCTTTCTCTGGGTGTGGATAGCCTTCTTTCTCATAAGACCCTTGTCTTATTGTCCTGGGTCATTTCTTTGCTGCTAGTAGCAAAGTCAGTCACATTTGATCATCCCACAATGTTTCATTCTCAGTGTACGATGTTCTCCTTGTTCTGCTCATTTCACTCTGCATCAGTTCATGGAGTTCTTTCCATTTCATATAGAAATCAAGCAGTTCATCATTCCTTATAGTACAATAGTATTCCATCACTCTCATATACCACAATTTGTTCAACCATTTCCCAATTGAGGGACATCAGCTAATTTTCTAATTTTCTTGCCACTACAAAGAGCACAGCTATGAATATTTTTGTACCTTATTAAAGGCCTAGGATATACCAAGCAGTGTGCTAGATGCTAGATAAAGTGTAAATAGTCCCTACTTTCTTTCATGGAGATGATACTCTTTTGCAGAGACAGCATACATACAAAATAAATATAATTTGAAGGGTAGGCCCTAGCATCTCCTGGAGGGAGATCAAGAAAGACCAGGTGACAAAGTAGGGCTTGGGCTGAACTTTGAAGAAAAGGGAGGATTCTAAAAAGTAGAGGGGAGGAAGGAGTATGTTGGTATGGTAACAGCCAGGAGGCGGGAGAATTCATTTTGCAAGTGAGTGACAGCCCAAAGGACAGTTTGGCTAGATCTGAGAGAACCCAAAGGTGAGAGTGTTTGGAAGAGCAATAATTAGGCTGGAAAGAGAGTTTTGAGAACCAGGTTATGAAGGACTTTAAAAGACAAAGAGGTATTTGCATTTGTTCTGAGTAGTGATTGGGAGCCACTGGAGTTTATTAAGCAGAAGAACGATACGGTAGATCTGTGCTTTAGCATTCTTTCTTTGGCAGCTTTGTGGAGGATGGAAGGGAGAAAGGAGAGGCTTGAGGCAGGCAGGAAGACCAATGAGTAGGCTTTGGAACCGTTCAAGTGAGAGGTGATAAGGACCTGAAGTAGGGTGATGGCCATATGAGGGGAAAGAAGGGACCATATGTGAGGGATGCTATGGAAGAAGATGGACAAGATGGCAACTGATTGGCTATGTGAGAGAATGAAGCACTGAGGTTTTGAACGTGGATAACTGCAAAGATTATGGTGCCCTCAAAAGAAATATAAAAGCTCAGAAGAAGGATGAATTTGGGGGAAATACAATCGTTTTTGATTTGCACATGTTGGATTTGAGATGCCCACATGACATACAGCTTGATGATACTTATTCCACAGTGGGTAATTTCATCCTCCTACAGACAGGAGGATCCTGCCCTTGATATTGATGGAGAAAGGGAGGCCACTGGTAGTCCGCAATTCCATGCCTAGAGTTGGTGGGTGAGGGGCACTGCTCCATTTTGTTCCCATTGGCCACAGCTCTCTGAGATGGGGATGTTTCATCTATGGGTTGTCATCTCCCCTGCAGTATCCAGCCTAGAGAAGACTCTGCCTCAACTGCTGGCCAAGCTAAGCCACCTAGAGAACAAGAGAGGCCAGAATGCCAGTCTGGCCCTCTCCAACAGCATCTTGCGTGTGCGGGAACTCATCACCCAGGCCCGTAGTGCCGCAAGCAAGGTACCTGCTGGGGTACACGGAGGGATGGAAGTGAAGGCAAGGGAGCAAGGACTTTGCTAAAAGAAGAACCAGGGAGGGGCCTAAGGAAGTCCCTTAGGATAGGGGTAGGAGGGAGCAGAGGACATGTGTAAAGGAGGCAATATAGGTGACATAGTGGAAAGGGCATTGGATTTGGAGTCAGGAAGACCTGAATTTGAATCCTGATTTAGATATACTTGCTAGATTCTTCCAAGTGATTCATTTATTTTCTTTTAGTCTCAGTTTCCGCATCTGTAAAATAAGAATAGTAATAACACCTATCTCCCAAAGTTAGTATGAGGATCAGACAAGATAATATATGTAAAGTGCTTTGAAAACCTTAAAGGACTAAATGAATATTAGCATCTTATTTTATTGAAGGAGCAGAGGATACTGGGTAATAAGAGGGGTTTGAAGAGAGAAAATAGAGGGGTCTGAGGGCTGGGGTCCCAAATGAAGGCAATGACTGCCCAAGCTCTGCCTGCCAGGCCCGATCAGAAGCAGAGGCGTTGGAGTGTCTTCACACGCGTTCTGTCTTCATACCCTGCTCCTCTTTCTGAGCACCTTGGCAAGCTGGGGCTATAATGGAGTAGAAAGGGCTGCAGAGGCTTGGCAAACGTTGCTGAAGTTCCCCTACACTTTTGTCCTCTCAGAGTGACTCTGATTAGGGAGGCTGGACAGAGTGTTCCTACCCAATACAAGGCTGCCATTGGGGCATGAGGCATGAATGTGCCAGGGCAGGAAGCATTTCTCCGGTTCCTCTAAACATCCTACTAAGGACAGTGACCCCTTTGCCTCCAAATCCCTCCCAAATCCCAGAGCCCCCACCCATGTTGTTGGCGTTGGATCCTCTTCCCCTACCAGGTGAAAGTGCCCATGAAATTCAATGGCCGCTCAGGAGTGCAGCTGCGCCCTCCCCGGGACTTGCAGGACTTGGCTGCATACACAGCTCTTAAGTTCTATATCCAGAGCTCAGAGCCGCCTCAACAGCAAGGCCAGGATGGCAGCAGCCAGTTTGTCCTCTACATGGGCAGTCATGAGGTAGGCACCTGTGGCAGGAGAGGGAGCCAGCCACCCACATCTCAGAGGCTGTGAGATCCACAAGAAGGGACTCTGAGACTTGGTGGGCTGGAGTTCATTGGCCCCCTCTTCACCAAGAGTCCCAAGTGCATGTGGCTAGGGGAAGAGGGAAGGGGCAGGGACCACCAGAAGAGAAAAGCAAGGTGGCTCCTGTCCCAGGGAGAATATCCTTCCCTGTTCTGACCTCCAGGCCTCTGGGGACTACATGGGGGTAGTCCTACGTGAACACAAGGTGCAGTGGGTTTACCGGCTTGGGGAAGCAGACCACAGGACTCTGACCATCGACGAGGACATCGGAGAACAGTTTGCTACTGTCAGCATTGACAGGTCTATATCCTCCCCCTGCTACCCGGACCCCCTGCCCTTTAGGCTTTCAGACGGGAGGGATGCAGCAATCTCTCATCCTCCAAAGTCTCTTCAGAGGGGAGGCAGCAGTCTAGGGAAGAGGGCGCCTGACCAGGAGTCTTCTAGATCCAGCTTTGATGCTAAAATTGTTGTGCAAACCTGGGCAAATCACTTCCTCTCTTGAGGTTTGTTTACTCATAAGGAACATGATTCCTTATGGGGAATTCATTATCCCCAAGGCCTCTACTAGCTCTACAACTACGATTCTAGGACTTCCCTTGATCACCTCTGGTTCTCCACTTAAGCAAGAGGCAGCCTGGGCTAATGCATCAAGTTCTTGGCATGGGACTTAAGGAAGTCACCTCACTCTCCTTGGCCTCATTTTCCCTGTGAAATGAGAGAATCAGTCTTCTGTGGGAAAGACAGGTGTAGGCCAAGAAAAAAGGAGAGATATGGAGGGAGAGCACCATGGGTGAGAAAGCACTGCCTGAGGCATCTTCAGGGCTCTCATTTTTTCTTCTCCTGTCCTAGGATCCTTCAGTATGGTCATATGTCTGTCACAATGGAAAAGCAGACAGTACATGAGACCAAGGGAGATAGTGTGTACCCTGGGGACCAGGGTCTACTCAATCTAAGACCTCAGGACTTTGTCTTCTATGTGGGTGGCTATCCCTCCAACTTCACGGTAAGCCCAGGAAAGGTCCTCATGGGATGAGGAAGAGAAGGGAGACAAAAATTCCATTCCCTGACCAGTGGTGTGCAAATGAATACCTCTGTTAGACTCAGAACAATTAATAAACGCAGGGTAATTCAAGTGCAAGGAATTGGGAATATAGAGCTAAAAACTGATGGTCTCTGTCATTTTTATTTTATTTATTGAAGGAATATGACATGTTTACAAATAAAGGAGGATATGATGGGGCCAAGACAGATCAGACAAAATGCTCTAGAGAATCTGAGTGAGGAGAAACCATTTTTAGCTTGGTTGGTGGAGCTAGGGAGGAAATCAGGGAACACTTCCCAGAGGAGATAGGAAGCTAAAGGATTGTGAAAGGCAGAGAGAAGGAGGGCCGCCTTATTCATCACACTGCCTCTTGGCAGACAACCCTCTGAGAGGGAAGTTCTGAGGCTCCCTCCATCGCCTCTTCTCAGAGCAGAAATTCCTCTGCCTCTTGGTATCAACTCACCTTTTCCAAACTCTGTTCTGCTGTAGGTTGAAGACAGAGGCCATTTGCTAAGCCTTCCAATATAGTCAGCTTACCTTGGTTGTCCACTAACCTGTTTTCTAATTTTCCCTTTCTGCCCCTTCAGCCCCCCGTGCCTCTGCGTTACCCTGGTTACCGGGGCTGCATTGAGATGGACACCTTGAATGAGGAGGTTATGAGTCTTTACAACTTCCTGAGGACCTTCCATCTGGATACAGCTACAGACAAACCCTGCGCCAGGTGCCTTCCTTCCCCAGCCTCGTCCCTGACTCTTGCCCCCTTCTTTGACCCCTCTTTTATCTCTGATCTCCATTCCTTCTCAGTACCTGGAAGGGTGTAAGGCGGTGCTGGGAGCAGCTAGGGATAGAGGGAGGAGAGGTCTCAAGTTTGTCTCCTTGACTAGGTCCAAGTCCACGGGGGACCCCTGGCTGACAGATGGCTCCTACCTGGATGGCACAGGCTTTGCACACATCAGCTTTGAGAGTCAGATGAGCAGCACCAAGCGCTTTGAGCAGGAGCTGAGACTGGTCTCCTATACTGGCATCATCTTCTTCCTTCAGTACCAGGCATGGGCACCATTCTCCCAACCCCTTCCTTGCTTCTAGACCCATTGGGCCTAGTGAACATATGTCTAGACCTGACAGGAAACACAAGTCTGTCAAGCCCAAGCTCTTCAGGTTGGCACAAAGAGGTTTATTGCAAATATCCGAGGTGGAATCTGAACCCTGGTGCTTGACGCCAGAGGCGGTGCATTTTCGGCTCTCACTGCCTCCATCACAGCTTCTTATCTCTCCTCTCCCTTCCCCTCTCTCCCCAGACTCTGTCCTCTCCTAATTCCCCTCTGCAGTGACTCTCCCCAGCTCCCTTCTCACCTTGTCTCCTTCTCTCAGGGCCAGTTCCTATGTCTGGCTGTTCAGGAAGGCCGCCTTGTCCTCTACTATGACTTTTACCATGGGCTGCAGACTGCCACCCCCCAACAGGAACTGGCACCCCTTACCTCGTCCAACAAAGCGGTAATTTGGCCCCTTCTCCCTCTTTGCACCCTTCCCCATCAAAGCATCATACAGTCCCAGCACTCTCCTGGGAAAGGGGATGAGGACTCAGAGATGGCTTGGGTCCCCCAGGTATTCTCATGGTGAGACCAGGGCTTTGGCTCCTGGGTCCTGCCGGGCTTCCCACAAGGTGGTGGGCCAACAGGACTTTGAGATGGAATGGGGCTCTGGGACTTGGAGAGGCCCCGAGCGTCTCCTTCTCTGCTTCTCCTTCCCCTAGATCCAGATTTTCATCATGGGTGGGGCAGGCCGAAAGCGGGTCCTGGTCCGAGTGGAGCGAGTGTCTGTCTTCAGCCTGCAGGAGGAGAATATGCTGGAAAACGCTGACTCCTACTACCTGGGAGGGGTTCCTCTGGCCCAGCTTCCCTCAAGGTAAGGCTCCCGCCTCCTTTCTCTCTTCCCTCCCCCCCCACCCAAGCCAGCTAGACTCAGCAATCGAGAGGCCAGGGCTCTGAACTGTGGAAGTTCAGGGTGGGAGATCCTGGTGCAGACTAGAGTCACGTAAGGCTTCCCAGAAAGAAGAAAGACAAGCCGAGGCCTGGAAGGATGGGCAGAAGAGCCGGGATGGCATCCCAAAGCTGGGGGGCCATGCCAGGCAGCAGAAGTGTCTGACCAGTCCCTCATTGCCTCTTCACAGCCTACGACCCTTGTTCCCCACTGGAGGGTCGATTCGAGGCTGTGTGAAGGGTCTCAAAGCCCTTGGCAAATATGTGGACCTGAAGAGACTGAATACCACAGGCATCAGCTCAGGCTGCACATCTGACCTCCTGGTAAGAGACTCACTTTGGAGATCCCTGGTACATCCTCCTCCTCGTCCAGTATGGTAGCTTAGGACTGGGCAGCCAGGGCTTGAGTCCTGTTCCATTTTCCTTCCGGACCTTAGTTTTCTCAACTGAAAAATAGGGATGACAATTCCTCACGTGCCTTCTTTAGGAGGAAGTGAGATCAGAGGGGAAAAGGTGATGCTGTGGGAAGGGGCCTTCACCTTCCTGTTCCAATATGACCTCTGATGCTTGTTGCCTGCACACCCCACATCCCCCAGTATCCTCCTCTAGAAAATGAAAGGGTTGGACTAGATGACCTCTGAGGTAGGAGCCCACAAGTGTTCAGCACCGGACATGGGACAGTCATCAAGATCAGGTGGGAGCCTCAGAGCCTTCCTCCTGACATGTTCCTCTCATGGCAGATTACTCGATCCATGACCTTCCATGGGCATGGCTACCTTACCTTGGCCCTCAGAGATGTGCCCCCTCTCACCGGAAACTTCTACACTGGTTTTGGCTTCCGTTCCACCCAAGACAGCGGTCTTCTCTACTATCATGCCTCTCCAGTACGTTTCAAAACATCTTGGGAGTCTTGCCTAACCCAGAATCGATTGGGTTTCCAGCCCTCCCCTCCCAAATCCTTCTCTCCTTCTGGACTCTAACCTGGGCCTCCTGTTTAATTCTGTCCACTTCCTTGGATGGACCATCCCCCTTTGGGAAGCCACATCCCTGGTGCTTATGAGGGTGACGGGTGGGTGAG
This sequence comes from Monodelphis domestica, assembly GCF_027887165.1. Lineage (NCBI taxonomy): Eukaryota > Metazoa > Chordata > Mammalia > Didelphimorphia > Didelphidae > Monodelphis > Monodelphis domestica. The sequence goes on from NC_077227.1 coordinate 485,466,698, forward strand.
CTGGGTGCTCCAGGGAAGAGACACCACCCCTTGGAAGCGCCCTTCCCCATTCTCCAGGATCCATGGGAGTCTCAAAGGGCCCCTTTCTTTCTTCCCACCCCCTCGTGGGATCTACACTGAGATTCCTACACCTTTTCCCTTCACTGACCACATGGTACCTGCCCTCACGGTACCAGGAGGGCATTTTCCAGGTATCCCTGAGACAGGGCCGGGTGACTCTCAAGTTCCGTCGGAGTGAGGTGATGACGAGAGGTGCTTACGCAGATGGGGCTGCACACTACGTGGCTGTCTACAGTAATGACACAGGGTGAGTTTTCTGAGCTCCTCTCGTTCCCATTCTCCATTCCCCACCACCTCCACCGCCCCGGGCGTTAGCACTGCTGGGGAGGTGGGGCAGACAGACACCCTGATGTCCTGGTGCTCCAACTCCACCCAGACAGGCTAGGACCCCTCTCCATATAGTCCAGCGCACCTTAATCCACCAGGCTTTTGTAAGGATTGCGCACACTCCCATTGGGAAAGCACTTTACAAACTAAAAAGCCCAGGAATTCTAGAGTTTTCCAGGGGTGCTAGGAGAACCCTGGAGTCCAGGAGATCCTGATTCAAAGCCAGCCTCGAGGGCCGCCATATTTGTAAAGCCCTTTGCACAGTGCCTGGCATGTTGTGGTTGTGGTTATTCAGTCATTTGTCTGTCGTGTCTGAGGGTTTTCTTGGCAAAGATACTTCTCTAGCTCCAGTGAGGAAACAAACAGGCTTAAGGGACTTGTCCAGGGTCATAGGACTAGTAGCTTTCTGAGGCCAGATTTGAACTCACAAAGATGAGTCTGGCGCATAGCAGGTGCTTAGTGAACTTCCCCTCCCTCCTCCCCCATGCTGTGATGCCTCCTCAGGGGGCAGGGGTAAGCACCAACACTTTAAGGCTGTACCAGGAGAGCCCAAGCACTAGTTCCTTCTCCCTAGTTAGGAAGTGCTTCAGGAGTGGCCCTGGGGACGGCTTCTGCCTTGTCTGAGAATCCCTTGGGCTGACTGAAAAGTGGCTTCTTGGGCAAGGGTGGTGGGCCCCTGTATAATTAGAATTTTGCTCCCTCAAACTCTCTTTCCCAGCTTCCCATCTTTGTTCTCACCTTACCTCCTTAAGGTTTGGAGATAAAGTTGTAAGTGTAACTCCGCCCTCTCTCTTTTTCCCTGATCAAGGCTGGGAAAGCGGGCTTTATGCCAGGCAGGAGAATCTATACATGTGGGTTTACTCTTTATTTCTTTAGTTTATTTTCTTTTTACTTCAAGTGATTATTAGTAACCCTTATAAAATATAAATACTTGGAGTCACTGGATATTAATTTTAATCTTACACCCCCTTGGCAGCAGGGACATTGTTGTCCTCTGATGCTCCCAAAGACCCACCATGATGCACGGGGGCCTGTGCTGAGGAGGACTTAGACCCCCAAGGGAGCCTTGGATTGTCATTATTCTGAAGCACCAACATCAAGATATTGCTTTAAGGTTTAAAAGCATTTTCCAGAGTCTCTCATTTGATGATAGCAACCCTCCTGTGAGGTTGGGGCTGTTACTACTCCGATTTGGCAGAATGAAGAAACTGAGGGAGACTAATTACTTAACAGTCACATCATTAATAAGGGTCTGAAGTGGGATTCGAACTTAGGTCTTCCTGATTCCAAATCCCCATATTGGGTCCTTTCGTTAAGAAGATCAGTGTTCTGTCGAAGCGATCACACATGTCTCTCCGAACTTGGGATACCTTCTGTATGTTGTGGCAGCACATTTGCCCCTTTGCCCTTATTTATTAATTACTTATCCATTCAGTGCCATATCGATCACCTGCCATGTGCCAGGCCTTGGGCTCAGCTGCATTCCAGCTGAAGTAGATTTCACCACTTGCAAGAAAGATTATAAGTCTGGCAGTCATTCCCTACCTAGTCTAATCAAAATTCCCTCTGATAACTTGGAATCTATTTTGCACGTAGCAGTGTGGGGGAGAGGCCTGTCTTCCTTCCACGGGGCCCAAAGGATGGGAATTGTGCGTGTCGTTGGCATGGCCGTCATGGAAGGTCTGGTGGCGGTACTCACAAACACCCTTCTCCTCCAGGGTCTGGCTGTACGTGGACGATCAACTCCAAGGCACAGAGCGCCAAGGGGGCCGGTCTCAGCGTCAGGCTGCCACCGAAGGCCCTCCTCGCTTCCTTCTTGGGGGGCTGCCAGAGTCTGGTGCCTTCCAAAACCTGACGGGCTGTATCAGCAACGTCTTTGTGCGGCGGTAAGTCACAGAGAAGGGGGAGACCATCAGCCCTGGAGATTGCTGGCCTGGCTGGAGGCTGCCCAGTGAGGCGAGCGTCAGCACCCCAAGAGCCCTCGGTGACCCTTCTGCTTGGTCCCCAGGGTGTCGGAGGCCCAGCATGTAGTCGACCTGCAGCAGAACATTCAGAACATCAATGTGACCACAGGTTGCACTGTCCTGGACCAACCACTCCAGCTCAGGGTATCGCCAAGGAAGTTCCGAAGGAAACCCAAGGTTGGAGCTGCTTGCCCATGGGGAGCTGGGGAAGGAGCAGCTGGGTGGGACAAGCCCCTGTGGCTCTACAGTCCTGCTTCATCGCCTTCCCATCATCCTCTGTCCCCCAGGCTGCTCTCCACGACTTGGATAGCCCCCCGGACGCTGCCTGCCAGATCTCCGCCCATCCCAAAACCATCAGCAACGCTTACCAGCTTGGGGCTTCTCCCGGCAGCCATCTGCAGTTTGCTCATGTCCCATTCTCTTTCCAGGAACGGTAAGCATCCTCTCAGCTGTGCTGTTCCCAGCTCCTTAGAGAGGAAAGTCCAACCTCCCTTGAACCTGACACCGTGTTCTCTGGCCCTATCCCACGCAGGACCCACTTCTTCATGGATATCCGACTTCGCTCACCCCAGGGGCTCCTTCTGGCTGTGCCCACTGTGGAGTCAGGAAGCCCCTTCCTGGTCCTCTACCTCAGTCATGGCCACTTTGTCCTCCAGGCAGGAGGTCAGGGAAAACCTTTTCGGATCCGCAGCCATGAGCGATATAAGCCAGGAGGCTGGCATGCGGTAAGGAGCCCCAGGGTGGGGGGTGCAAATGTTCCCCAGAAACTACTCCTGCCCACCAGAGGAGAACTGAGTCAAGCTGGATCGGAGTCATAGAGAAGCTGGAGCAGGCATGAGGATTAGGGAGAAATGAGATTCCTGCTGGAGCCTAGGATTAGGATTTCTTTTCCCTCCTTCCTTTTTTGGCTAAACTGCTTGAGAAATCTGTCTGCATTAGATGTCTTCACGGCCTGTCCTCTCTTTCTCTTCTGGACCATCTGCACTCTGGCTTCCCCCATCACAGGATTCTCACATGTAATGGGAGCTCAGGAAGCCACCTTTTTGCCCGGTACCCGGCCCTGGAATCGGGATGAGGATGAGTGAGGCCAAAACCCATATGGCCATGTCCCAAACCAGCCCTCTCCTGGGTTTCCCCTTTGGAGGATAGTCATCCTGTGCCCTTCTTCTCAGGTCTTTATCAGCCGAGAGCAGAATCGAATTCAGCTGGTGATCGACGGGCTTCGGGCTCAGAGCAGTAAGGGGCCTCCTGGCCGCAGGAAGGCATTGCTGGGTCATGGACCGATCTATGTGGGTGGCCTCCCCTCGGGCCACAGCTGGACTCATCTTCCAGTAAGATAATGGCCCCATCACCGTCCCACCATCTCAGAACACCCTTTGCCTGCCCCCACTGCCCACCGTCTCCCTTTGTGCCCAGCCATTTGGGTTCTTCTAAGTCACACAAACCTTTCCCCCAGGAAGCAGCCGGCTCTGCCTTCAAAGGATGCATAAGGAACCTGAAGCTGAATGGACAGCCTCTGGAGGCCCCAACACAGCTCCAAGGGGTGGTCCCATGTTACACGGGGGCCCTGGAGAAGGGCCTGTTCTTTGCTGCAGAAGGGGGAGCTGTCGTGTTGGGTCTGTGAACTTTCTCTGCCCTTGGGCCTTGCTTGGGCTCTGGAGAGGGTGGGGGGAGGGAAGGAGAGCTTGAAGCATTAAGAGGAGCTCCCTGACCAGCACACCCCACTGCGTATCCCACAGATCCCCCCAGTGGGGACGGCCCAGAACTGGAGCTGATGCTGGAGGTTCGTCCTTGGGCAGCAGCCGGACTCATCTTTCACCTGGGATCCGGGCAGAGGCCACCCTATGTCAGACTTCAAGCAGATGCAGACAAGGTGAGTGGGGCCAGGATGACCGAGGCAGCCCTGGCCTGCCAGGGTCTCTGCCCTTCCCTGGGACATAGAGGGCGGCCCAGCTAGCCTGGAGAGTGAACCATCAGGCAGGAAATCGTCTTTGGCCACAGCCAACCCATGAAACCATCTGAATAAGGCCCGGTCAGCTCGTGCCCGCACTAATGAATGGTCCCCACACTGAGCCGAGCACAGGCTCTTGCATATTAATCCTTCATACTCACTGACTTGAAATACCAAGAGTACTTGGTCCATTGATAGACTGCAGCCTTCTCCATACTGTATACATGGTCTTAGGGGGCTGCTATAGCCAAAAATAATCAAGAGGAGACCACCACCCCCCCCCCCCCCACCTTCCTGGTAATGAGCCTCTGAATTTTCCCAAGCTGAGCAGAAAATAGTCTCTCTCTCATGGGACCTGGGCCCAAAGCATTCCATCCTGGTAGAACCTATACTAAGGGAACTTTGCAGGCATAGCCTTTAGAACCTGGGTCACCGTCACCGGGCCACACAGGGAGGCGCAGAAGGGATTCTATGTAGAGTTAATAAAAGATGAATTAATAAGATGACAAGAAGTGATTAGGTGGAGACTTGGTATTCTGAAGAATGAGTTTTGTAATAATAAGCATACACAATAGTGAATTATAACCCATCTTTATTTGCTTTTACCCCCATTCATCTTCCCCTCTCTATCTCTCCCTTTCTCTCTTCCTCTCTCTCTTTCTTTGTCTCTCTCTCTCTGTCTCTGTCTCTCTGTCTCTCTCTCCCCTCCCTCTCTCTCCTCTCACAGGACCCTTTATTTACTGCTTCAAGTTGTCCTCCCAACAGCCCCATGCCATAGGTTGGTTAAACATTGTCAACCACATCTTCCTTTTGCAGCTTTCAGTGAACTGTCTCATGTGTTTTGCTTCAGGTGCTTATCAGAGCCAACACCGGGGCAGGTGAATTCTCTGTGTCAGTGGCCCGGCCTCCTCTCTGTGATGGCCTGTGGCACCGGATTGCAGGTGAAGTGATGCTACCCCCTTCCCTCTGCCCATGGCTTCCTGGCCCAGAAACTTCCTCTAGGCCTCCCTAGACAGCCAGTAATCCACAGGGGCAGATGATCCAAATGTTCTCATTCAGACCTTGGGTATGCAACAGGATTGGCATAAAGTAGACACAGGCTCACATTCCCCGTGACATTGTGTGAAGCTGGGGAGAGGTTTGCAAGGATCTGTGTAGGAAGAATGTCCTAAGAAATTATTCGAAGGCAGCCCTGAGGGAGGGAGACACTGAGGTGATGGGCCTAGTTGAACCAGTCTTTTAGTGGGGCAAAGTAGAGATAGACCATCGAAACCTTGAATTCTCTGAATGGGGAACTGAGACTTGGTCTTTCTTTTGGGAACCGTGAAAGTTATCTGACCAGGGGAGAGACCTGATGAAAGTCTGAGGCTAGGAACTGAGATGGAGAGAGTTGAGCTAGAAGGCAGCGGCTAGAGTAGAGGCAAGAAGGTGGGATGGAGAGAAAGAAGCTAATTCAGCTACCAAAGAACTCCCCTCAAAAAAAAAAAGTACAAGTAGATGAGTTGCCTTGGGGATGGGAAATGTTAAATCATTTCCCCTTGGATGATACTCTCTGGAACCTCAGGATTCTCCAAGTACAAGGCTGTCTTCCGCCCCTCAGGCCAAACTAAAAATGTTATTTCCTTTGTGTGTCCCTTTCAATGTCTGTGGCTCTGCTCAGGGGAGGTCTGGGGCCCCAAGGAAGCTCAGCCCCCTGGGTAAGCTTTGGGAGAACTAAGACCAAGACCTTTCCTCCCAGTGATTAAAGGAAGAAATATGATCCAACTTGATGTGGATACTGAAGGCAACTATACAGTGGGTCCTGCCCTAGTACCTTCCATTATCACCAAAGAACCTCTTTACCTGGGAGGTCTGCCAGGTAAGTTCCTGTGTACTAGCTAGTTGGGGAACTAGCTTCCAGGGGGAGCTTAGGGATGACTGACAGTCTTTCATGTTTTCATCTCTTTAAAGGAGGTTTTGGTCTAGTCTGAAAATGCACTAAATTGGGATTAAGTACCTTGTGTGTATACAGCCTATAAACAGGGGCCCCGAGGAAAGGATAGCCCTTGTCCTCAGAAGCTTAATGTCTAATAGGAGAACAAGATTACTTTGTTGATTGATAAACTATATTACATTGTAGGTAGACCCCAGAATTTAGAAGTCAGGAAGTCTAATTTTAATCAGTGTGTGTTGCCTGGGGCAAGTCACTTAATCTCTCAGTCTCAGTTTCCTCATTCACAAAACAGAAATAACAGTACTTACTTCACAGGAGTGCTGCAAGGATCAAATGAGATAATATATGTAAAGTGCTTTCAAACCTTCAAGCACTATATAAATACTGGAGCTAGTCTTACGCTCATTATACAGAGTAGATGATGTTAGTCTCTATTTTACATTCAGAGGAAATTGAGGCCTAGAACAATCATTCAGCTTGTCCCAGGCACTGGGCCAGTCAGTAGAATCAAAACTAGAATCCAGATCTTCTGACCCCTAGATGGTGCTCTTTGCATCGAATGATGGTTAGAACAAAGTAGAAGGCCCAATGGTGAGCACCACCTCTAGCATTAGTCACGCAACCCAGGATGGGTCACGTGGCCTTGCTGAGTTTCAGATTTCTCATCTATAAAATTGGGATGTCAATGCTTATATTAAGAGGTGTTGTTGGCTAAGTGTTTTTGGAAACCCAAAGCACTCTAGAAATGTCAGCTGTAAAAATATAGCACCCCTGCTGTCCCTGGGTGTGTGCCATCAATGTTTCCCTACCATTACAGTGAGATGTTTAGAGGCACCAGTGAGATAATATAGACGAGGAGGGCTGCCTGCATCCCCTAAAAAAAAATGACCGTTTTATTTAAGAGTAGAGCAAAATCTCAATGTCCTAGAGAAAACAGTGCTTCTGTCACTGCCAGTATCTATGAAAGCTTAACAGCTGAAGGACTCACTGTTCAGGAGGACACTGGCAGGCCCCTGAAGTACCCAGATCCCTCTGAGAATGATTTTAAAAACATAAGATGCATAGGATTCAAAGGAGACTGATCATATCGAAATATTATCTAAAATATTACAGACACGCTTGCCCCCAGCCCAAGGAGAGCAACCCTAGCCTTAGTGCACCAGGGACTGGGGAAAGTTGGGAGTGAGGATAGCAGATGTAAGGTTGCTTAATTTACTTCTAGGCTGTGAAGATTGGATTTGGCTCTCCCCTGATTGTAGTACTTGGCTCTTCCTTTACTTCACAATCAAGGAAGAGCTAAGTGCCTTCATTGTTACAATCAGGAGAGAGCCAAATCCAATCTTCACAAGGCTTAACTATTGTTTTCTGTTGATACCCTTACTCTCCTCCCCCATCCCACAGAGACCTCAAAGGGCACAAGTCCATCATCTCCCCCTGGTTACCATGGCTGTATGAGGAACCTCGTAATAAACCGTCACCCCATAGACCTGACGCACACTGGTACTGTCCGAGGGTCGGTGGGTGCAAGTGGCTGCCCGGTTATGTAAATAAATGGCCCAGACACATAAGAGATTAAAGCTGCCCTGCTTGCATATGGCCCCTCTCTCTGGTTATTAAGCATTGGCAGACACTGCGCTCCATCATCTTCTCAGTATTTTTCACCCCAGTGGGGAAATTTGGACAACTGATTCAAGCATTAGACACTTTACAAGTCATCAGTGGTAATGAAGTAAATTGAACACATCTTCTGTAATTTAAGAACCCAAAGCGGGGCTACACATTTCTGGGCCTGAGATGGTGCTAAGGTTAAGGTGGTCCCTCAGCTGTGCTTGCTGGTTTGCCCACCACTCACAGAATCTCAAAGCTGGAGGGGACCTCCAGAAGAAATCTAGTCCACCACACTGAAGCATGAACTGACTCTGCAGCATCCCCAAGTCCACCCATCCAGCTTTTGCTTCAAGATTCTAGGGATGGAGAACTCACTACCTCTCATTCCGTTTTTGAATAGCTCTGCTCCTTACAAAGATTTTCCTTCCATTAAGCCCAAATCTCCCTGTTAGCCACCAATCCCAATTCTGCTCCCTTAGGCCAAATTAAAAGAAATCTAATTTCTCTTCCACATGACAACACTTCAAATACTTGAAGATGGTGATCGTGTCCTTGCCCCCAGTAAGTCTTCTCCCCATTAAACATCTCTCAGAATTGATCCCCATAAAATTGCTTGGAGTCCATATATTTATTCCCTCCTCAATCCTTTTAGGGTCAAATTTATTGATTTTCACTGGTTGTAGTACAGCTCCAATGACAAGACTTTTCTTTTGTCCACTTAGCTCACTTTGTGCACTTACACATTTATGTTTTTATACATATTATATATATTTGTGTGTATATATCTAGATGTATGGGGATAAATCTTATGTCTGGAAATGATTTATAAATTATGGTTTTTTATATGATTGGGTAAATATTATACAATGGGTTAATCTCTTATCTTCCAATGAACTTAGTATGGCATTTTTCTTTCACCCTTTTTCAGTAGAAATGAAAGCTTTGTAAATCACTGGTACATACTTTTGAAAGCAAAAATAATAAAAAAGGAAATGTGCTTATTTTGAATACTGGTTAAATGAAATAGGAAAAAATCCTGTTTGCTTCATCAGAGGGGCTTGATGGCATCATCCGATATTATAATTCTTTTAAAAATCCTTTTACCTTGTCTTGGAATAGAGAGAAGTATGAGTTCCAAGGCAGAAGTGTGGCAAGGACTAGGCAACTGGGGTTGGGGGACTGGACCAGGCTCACACATCTGATACCAGATTTGAACCCAGGTCGTGCCTATCCCCTGAGCCACCTAGTTGCCCCTTAGGTAATGTGATATAAACCTAAGGTGCTTTGTCAAAGCATCTGGTCCCTGCTTAATGTCATTGCATGCATGCATGCACACGTGTGCACACACTCCTTGACTATTTTTAGTTCATAAGTCTGTCTCTTGTTTTAGAGATTTTGAAAAATCTCTTTAGACAGCCAAGCTGTCAGCCTCTAGATGCATCTGAAGCACCCAGAATAACTTTTTCTTCAAATCAAAGAGATAGAGCCACATCTGGAAAAACAAGGTATATGCTCTGGAAAGCTGACCCATTTGCAGCTTTCATGTGGTCTATTTAATTTAGCAGATGTCCCCCCGGGAAAACTTATCTACGGAGGTTCCAGCCCTGCCTGTAGTCACTAACAGGATGTCCATGACCAACATCCTGGCACTCAGCTCCAACTCTCCATGAGCTCACAAAATATTTCCTCACAATTTTCTATCTGCAGACTAGACAAAGGGCATTTGGCAATCACTCCTATTTTTGGCACACACAAAAACTAGAGTTGGCAGATAAAAGAAAAGTCCTTTATTTTGTAGGCTGAATGTAGGCATGAGTGTATGCAATAAACTAGTGACACTACTCAAGTCACTTAATTACTAAGAATTTCCAATATCTTAAAAGACAGCAAATAATTTAATCTAAACTCATATCTTCCTCTTCATCTTTCTTGTCCTTTGCATCTCCTTCCTTTTGGTCTGACTTGGCATTGTTCTGCATGGCTTTGGCAAATGCTTCGACATCTAAAATATCATTAAAAGATATCATCATCAATTCTCGCCCCCCCCCAACACTTTAATAATTAACCAAGTTGCTTTGTCAAAAGGGAATGAAAATGAAAATGCAGCTTACCAAAAAAATCTGCAAAGACTACTTCAGCCAGGCTACAAGTTTTTAAAAACCCACACAAATGAGGCTGAATAGAAATTACAATTTGTTCCATTAAGCAAACCAAACTTTGTCAGATGTACAAAAATGAAGTGTTCTTTGAATGTTCTTACCCAAGAAAAATGTTTCTAAACAAATCATTACATAATTTGAACTGTGCAGTTTTTTTAAACTGTTATATAAGAATTCTTTTTCAGCTTCTGAAGTTCAGGATTTCATTGCAGGGAGGGGAAAAAAGGTAGTACTTACCACCTTTATTTGCCGCATCTACAGCTTCAGTTGGTAAACCAAACTGACTCATAAGTGGGCCCAGCTGTCCTGAGGCTAAGGCAGCACTAAACATACTTAATGCCTGTTAAATGAAAGGCATTTATGAAAAATGACTAAAGCTATTTATTAAACTTCAAATTTTCTCTTCACACACACATATCTAAGTAAGCCCAGCTCTGGGAAATGAAGCTAATCAACAAACACTTTAGTATCTCCTATGTACAAGATACTGAGCCAGCCAGCACCAAGCTCTCTCTTGACAGTGGAGGGAGCCATTGTTTCTGAACACTTATATAATGTAACCTAGGAGACAAAAGAGAATGCCTAATGACCTCCAGGAGGAGGGCCTAAGCTAGTGAATCACATACACTTTAAGATTTCTTGAGACTCAAATGGGAAGAGAGAAAGGGGAAGAAAGGGAGCTCCACAATCAAATAGGTGCGATGGCTTATGAAATGTGACAGTTTTAAACTTAGCTAGCTAGCAACCGGAGATAGAAGCCAAAGGCCAAAATCCTACCTGCTGAAACTGAGGAGATGTCAGTGTGTTCTGAATCTCTTCTGCAGTCTGTGGAAGAGATTCTCCAGAGGGAAGATAAGGCAGCAACCGCTCTTGGACTTCAGCATTGGCCAGAATAGGAGCCATGATTTCTGGAGTTAGTACACTGGCCAAGTCAACTAGGATATAATAACAGAACTATAAGTTGTTTGGCACTTACTATTTGATACTAAGTGGGGGATGGAGTGTCAGGTTTCACGGATGATATCAGGATATAAGCAGCCAAATCACCCAGTGAAGTTTAATGGGAGGAGAGATCTCTTTCCTGGCTCCCACTTCTTGCCAATGGTTTCATTCTGCTTGGCAGGAAGTCTCAAGCTCAGCATTTCTTGGGAGCATTAGCCTTTTCCAGGATGATTTGCAAACCAGCAGTGCCATAGAGAACACTTTTACTAAGGACTTGCCTTCCCAATCCCCTTGAAAGAGAAGAGGGGAGCGGCAGGCACCTTTACCCCAACAGCTTTCAGTCAACGAAAAAACGTTTACCTTGCTGTCCGCCTCCTGCCCCAGATGGCACATTCATAGTAGCTAAAATGTTCTGAAGGTCACTCAGTTGAATGGGCTGGGTTGGGCTTGTTGCTGTGCTTGTTCCATTACCTGAACTGGGTGCAGGGCTTGGACTAGTGGCAGAGGCAATTGCTTGAGCATTTGGTGCTGGTGTAGCACGAGCGGAAGAAGAGGTGGAAGATGGGGTTGCAGCAGCTGACTGGCTCCGGGAGCTAAAGGCATAAAAAGCATTGATGATAAGTAATATGAGTACTTCTTGCTTTAAGGCATAACTGAAGAGTTGTGTGAAAAATTAATCTAATTTTAAATACATTAAGGGAGAGCCTCTGTATTAAAGTAGCAATGAAGTAATTTGTAATGCAAATGTTCACGGTGTATGTTTTAAGGCTGGATTTTCAAGTGCTGGTTGGCACCACACATCAATAGCAATTTTCTAAAAATTAAGCATACAAAGATATAGAAAACCACAAAACCAAAGACAACCTGAAAGGTCTCACCTTGATGAAGAGCTGCTTGTCGGAGGCCCTCCACTCCCCAGTAAGCTAGCCAGACCAGGACCTGTCAGTGCACCAAGCCCACCTACAGTGTGGAAATAAGCATTAATGCAAAACATTTGTGGGCAGCTTCTCCCTTAACTTTGACATTTAATATTAGTTTCTGTCAGACCTCTGACTTGGGGAAATCTACAAACAGTAACTAGATTTGTGAACAAGAACATGTAATCCTTTATACAAAAGCATTACTGATATCAAAGATTTCAGAAATCATAGGAAAAAAAATACAATTATCCTCTCCCCTGAGCTGGTGTCATTTCACAGAATTTTCCCAACATAAAGAGTAGAAAAAGGGCAGTACTATCCAAAACAGGCCACAATTCTCAGTGGAAATTAGACTCAGATCATCTCTCAATCTTGTTTTCTTGTAATGAGAAATCTGAAGAGCAGCTGTACCTTAGGCAATTTATTCATAGGGTAGACTTGGGAGTCAGTCACAAAACCTGTTTCAAATCCTAGCTCTCTCACTTACCTGTGTAACCTGTGTGACCTTGGACAAGTCACTTCCCCTCTGGACCTCGGTTTCCTCATCTGTTAAATGAGAGGGTTAGACTAGATGACATTTAAGGTCCCTTCCAACTCTAAATCTACGAGCCTATGAATTCCACTAAGTCTGATTAAGAATAAAATCAGTCAGATCTATGGAATATTTTTAAAGACACAAAAGGATTAAGTTTGGCCATACACACAGAAAGGGACAATAAGTCAGTGTTCCTAATGGAGGGTCCAAGGAGGTTGCCTTTAATTAAAATATAAAAACCAATAATCACTGCATGCTGCATACATGGGGTCAAAGGCTTTCTGGTATTTTAAGAGCATAAAAAAACTGAAATGAAAAAATGTAAAATGTTGTGATATTGGACCAAAAAAAGCCACACTTCTTGACAGAAAAAGGGATTTTAATAAAGATAAAAACTTCTCATCTGGCTAGCTAGACTCAGATTTGCTTCTCATTAAATAGATGTGGCCCCTAGAAAACATTCAAGTATTTACTCCCTACCTACCTCACTCTCTATAGCAAGCAAGTAGCTTGCGTAGTACCTAAAGGAAAATACATTCTACCCTCAAATCATAATTCAACATTTTATGCCTAACAGGGACTCATAATCTAGTCCAACCCCTTCATTATACAAATGAGAAACAGGCCTAGTGACATAAAGTGGCTTGCCAAAGACCACATAAATAGGAAGTGGCAAATCTAGGATTCAAATCCAGGCTTTCTGAATCTGGATCCCAGTAGTCTTAACTATACCACACCACCTCCTCACTGAGAGATTTATCAGTAACAACAAAATCAGTATATGGTTTATACATACTTAGTATTTCCCAATAAAAAGCAAATTGCCCAGAAACAATTATAACTGAAGGCTTAACTAAAATGAGGAACAGCCCCACTTCAGACCAATAATCTGAAATCTTACCAAGTCCTCCCAAGCCAGTTGGTCCAATAAGTTGCATGAGTTGGTTATGACTCATATTACCCAAAAGGCTCTGCAAACCTCCTTCACCTGAAAAATAAAAACAACTTAAGACACACCATCATCTAGGTTTTATAAACCAAAGACCAATCTTGATTAAAAACGCAAAAACCAACTAGTATACAATCTTTAAGACCTACACAAAGACAGATTGTGAAATAACTATTTCACAACAGCTCCTCACTGACAGATTTCTATCAACAACAAAATGAATATGCAGTTTATACACATTTAACATTTTCTCAGTAAAAAAACAAATTGCTCAAGAACAATTATAACTGGGCTTATTTAGTGAAGAACCTTAAGTAGTTACTATTTTTGAAACCCTACTACACAAGTCTCATCAGATGAGATCTGTCCAGTATTATCTAAAATCTCATCTAATGTGACTTGACCTAAGATATCTGTTGGCTAAAATTTCAAAATCTTATTAAACAGAGATATTAGCTAAAACAGCATTTGTTAAAAGGAAGAAAATTATATCTATCAAGACTCTCAGCACTAGCAATGCTATCAAAAAGCTGATAAACAAATGACATTTATGTGGTGCTTTAAAGCCTGTAAAGCACTTCCTTTAACTGTACATTTTTCTATTTGATCCTCAGAACAACCCAGTGAGGAAACTAAGGAAAAAGCAGTTAAGTGACCTGCCTTTGGTCAAAAAACCACTGAGTGTGGGAGGCAGGAATTAAACCTAGGTCTTTGGCAACTTCAAGGACAGCAATCAGCCCACTTGATTGCGTTGTTTGTCTCTCATTCTAAGGCTACTTTTTAAACAAAAAAGTGCCCAACAGTGTTGAGAGGTTAGGTCATTTTGAAAATATTTCCTACTTACAGTAAAGTTGATAAAGGAGTAACTACCTCCAAGTGCTGAAAGTTCATGGCCTCCACTTCCGCTCCCACCCAAAGCTCCTGGCATAGGTGGATTATTCAAATATTCATTTACTTTCCTGCAATGTTCCTCATCCTTCTCAGTCTTAGGTTCCTATAGGAAAAGAACTGGGTTCATTAACATAATATTTCAAAAAGACCTAAGAGCTAAAATATCTTTGTACTGAACAGTTAGCATCTTACTTGTACTCCTCTCCCTTGCCTTTATCCTTTTATCTTCCTTCAAAAAGGGAAATACTGGCTATTGATATATATGTATTTGTTCCAACAGAGAAATACTATCAATATATACATTTGTGATCCTTAATTAATTACCAAGAATGCTATACACAGTAAAGTCCTATAGAATACTGGTTCCTCATGACAAGGAAGCAATACAACACAAGGACTATAAGAGACTGAATATCATTTTGTTGAGAAAGGGGAAGAAATGGTAATGATCATCTCACATATATAATTGCCCTAAAAACTCAAATGAAAAAAAAATTGGGGTTTTAGTGAAAAAGGTAATGCCAAACATTTCACAAACCTGCATCCAAAAGAAAAGTCGCTTTGATCCTGCCTTGAACTTCAGTACATAGACTCTACCAGTGGTGCACTGAGGTACTCGCTTAAATTCACAGTCATCGGGGAAAATAATTAAGTCCTAGTCAAAAGGCAGGGAAAAGATTATTGAAAGATCAAAAGAAATCTCTTTTCTAACCTTCTCAGAGTATGCTGTTCATAAACTCTTAAGAAGTCTTATGACTAAATGTAAAGTGGTAACAGCAATTAATTTTGCTATTACAGAGCCAACTCTAAATTTATCATCAGATATTCCAGATCACAGGGTCAGAGATTTAGAACTGTAAGTACTTATAGGTCCTCTAGTACAATCCCCATGGAGAGACAAAACATTTAAGAGATTTGACAAGATTCCACAGGTTTAAGTGACAAAACTGAGATCTGAACCCAGGGCTTCTGACCCCCCCAAACTAGAATTATTTCCACAGCATCATACTGCCCAAATCACAGGTAAAATGACTACAAAGAAAAGTTCCTCATAGAAGACTAATGATCTTTAAATATGTTTACTTATATCCTCCAAACCTATCCCCTCAATATTCAGTTACACAAAATTATAGGAATTATACTAGTATAACCACAAACTATTTGACCAGGAAAAGTACAAGGAAAACAAGAAGGCAAACCAGTACCAAAGTGATAATTTGGACATTTCTCAAGCTACAAATAAGTGCTACCAAACTTTTTAGAAAGATAGTTTGGTGTTTTAAAAGATATAATAAAGCCTTAAAAAAGGTCTTAAAATCAAATTTCTTAATTTTAACTTAAAACTTACTGAATACTCACATCTTCTACATTACCAGAAGTCCTATCCTTCCAACAGAAATGAATGAGGGAATCATCAGTTTGTTGAATGTATACAAGGCCTTTCCGTTTATCAGGGGTAACTGTAGTCCCTTTCAATGACATTTTTCCTGCCCGAAACTCTACCAAGTATTTGCTGGATGAGCCCCGGGAGCCTGGGACTAGGCTTGGAAACAAAGCACCTGAAGTCATTCTGAAACAAAAGAAAAAAAAAAACCAGTAACTTACACTCTGTTTATTTTTTCTATAGAATATAGTCCTAATTATAAAACTTTCTCTAATATATAATCCACATATTTAAATATTAATTGTAACTACTGAAAAATTAATCCCTCTGAACCATATTAGATAGTTCCATGCATAGCTCAGTGATTATAAATCCAAGTGTACTTGAAAATCTACTTTAAAAAAACAAAACCCATGGTTTCAGTGACCTTCAAAACCAACACAAAATGCTGAACATTGGAAGTTTGGAAACATCCATCTTACCAAAGACAAAACCAGCTTTTGTATGAACCCAAATCATATGAAAGAATTCCATTCATCACAGGATCGTAGATTATAGCTAAAAGGGACTTTAAAGAAATCACATCTACTTCCCTTATTCCCCACATCAACTTTACAGATGAAGAAATTGGCACAGGTAAGTAAGTGGAGCTAGCAGTCAAACTGTGGTTTCCCCAACAATATCATGCTATTCTATGCTTTAAAAAAACACATTTAAAGAAAAAAAGAACAACTTTAGATCTTGCTGGTTCATTGAGAATTTCAGTAGAGGTTAAGTTCCTTGAGGGAAGGGAATATTTTTTCTATCCCCAACACCTAGCAATGTCTGGCACACAGACTGTAATGAATGTTTACTGAACGAATTATACTCAACTTTTTTCCCACAAAGGTTTGAAATTCTTTTTAGAAAAAGTTACCCAAAGAGTGCCTGTTTTGTAACTAGATAAACTGTATAGTCCCAATTTCACGTGCATAAACTTTCTTTCATCTGAGAAGTAAAAGAAAAGGCCTTTGAGAAAGGACTCATAACTCCTCTCAAAGTCCACAGTAAATCCAAGAGTTTGGAAAGGATGGGGAATCAAGGCAACACTAGAACATCAATTCCTCCTCCCATTTAAAGTGATCTTCCCTCCTTAAATAGAAAACCCTCAGGGAGGGTAGGTCAACAGATCTCACCCAGTCAGGGATCTCCGCGGGACTGGCAATAGAGTGTTGGGATAATATACTTAGAAAAGTCTAGGAAGTAGTTGAAAAGACACAAGAGGGGCAGGATGTTTTTGAGAGTCCCTAGTGCCCAGCATAAATGTTGCATTACTAGTTGAAAACAAGCCAAAAAAGTGTACAAGGGGGTGGGGGGTGCTATATTTGTTGGGGAGGAGATGAGGGGGTTGGAAGATACTATGAAAACTGTGTAAAGAAGTCAGACCGGAGGATAAATTTAGGTTGGATCTGGGATAAACTGAGAGGTGCCTTTCTCAATCCCTCCCCCCCCCAAAAATCCTCCTACTCCTCTCCGCCCCCCCCCCCCAGCCACTCTGCGGTTCGGCCCAAGATCCGGCCTTGACCTCCCATCCCAAATCTTTCGCCAACAGAGGCTAAGCCACGACCACTCCGGCTTCTCCCCTCCCCCACCCGAGAGAGGCCCTTCCTGGCCCCCCGCCTCCCCCACCCGGCCGGCCACCGTCACCAGCCCCCGCCCGCCCAAACCGTCCTCTCCACACTCCCCCTTCCCCACCAGGCCGGACCCCGGCTCCAGATTTCCTGTCGGGGCGGGCCTCGGGCCTCCCGGAGCCGTCTCCACTTACCTGGGGCCTGGGGTGCGGACCGTGGGTGAAGCAGTGACTAGAGCTCACTCTTCCTCCCCTGCAGCTGCCGGCCTGGCCGGAAATCTCTTATTGCTCCACCCTCCCTCCGTTCTTTGTGCTGATTGGATTTGTTACAGCGACTACCGGCGCTTCTCTGAGACCGATTGGTCTGAGCGACCGCCCATCATTCTTCCTGCCTCTCCTCGCTCTCTCCCCTCCCTCCACCCCCCTCCCCACCTCCGACTCATTCCGCCGACTCCGCAGCGCGAAGAGGAAGCCCCATCACCACGCAGAGTTTGGCGGAGCAGAGCGGCCCCTATTGTTGCTGTGTCATAGGGGAGCGGCGGCGGCCCCTAGCGGAGGTTCTCGGAATTACAGAGGCCTCTTTTGCCAGGCTAACCCTGTATAGCGTACTTCGGTTTGAGAAAACCCAAGACCAAATGGGTAACCTTGCAAAACGGACCACTAGGGAAAGGATTATGTATGGGCACAGAAGAGCAGAAACACTAGTGGCTCTTTGGTATCTCCTTTTGTCGGCCACACTTTAGTCCTACCTGGATCTTGAAGGATGTACTGGAATGACCTTCTTGCTCCAACCTCTCTAAGGAATGTGGTTTTAACTAGCTTGGTAGCATATAGATGATCCCTGGGCAAGGCCAAGTTTCCTCAACCTGTTCAAACTTGATTCTTCGTGACTCCTAAGAGTGAGACAGATTAATTTGGAATCATGCAAATTATCCTACTTTACAAAAGAAGTTTTTAATCTCACTTTTTAAAGTTTATTTAATTTAGAGTATTTTTCCATGGTTACATGATTCATGTTCTTTCCCTACCCTCTTCCTACTCCCTCCCATAGCCAATGAGCAATTCCACTAGATTTTACAAGTGTCATTGATCAAGACCTATTTCTGTATTATTAATATTTGCACTAGAGTGATCATTTAAAGTCTACATCCCCAATCACATCCCCATTGGACCATGTAATCAAGTAGTTGTTTTTCTTCTGTTTTTTCTACTCCCACAGTTCTTCCTCTGAATGTGGATAGTGTTCTTTCTCATAAGTCCCTCTGAATTGTCCTGGATCATTATATTACTGCTAGTAGAGAGGTCCATTACATTCAATTGTACCACAGTGTATCAGTCTCTGTGTACAATGTTCTCCTGGTTCTGCTCCTTTCACTCTGCATCAATTCCTGGAGGTCATTCTAGTTCACATGGACTTCCTCCAGTTCATTATTCCTTTGGGCACAATAGTATTCCATCACCAACATATACTACAATTTGTTCAGACATTCCCCAATCAGAGGGCATCCCCTCATTTTCCAATTTTTTGCCACCACAAAGAGCGCAGCTATGAATATTCTTGTACAAGTCTTTTTCCTTATTATCTCTTTGGGGTACAAACCCAGCAGTGCTATGGCTGGATCAAAGGGCAGACAGTCTTTTAGTGCCCTTTGGGCATAGTTTCAAATTGCCTT
Source organism: Monodelphis domestica (assembly GCF_027887165.1). NCBI lineage: Eukaryota > Metazoa > Chordata > Mammalia > Didelphimorphia > Didelphidae > Monodelphis > Monodelphis domestica. The sequence goes on from NC_077227.1 coordinate 485,485,603, forward strand.
CCAGAATGGTTGGATCAATTCACAACTCCACCAGCAGTGCATTAATGTCCCAATTTTGCCACATCCCCTCCAACATTTATTACTTTCCTTTGCTATCACATTAGCCAATCTGCTAGGTATGAGGTGGTACCTCAGAGTTGTTTTGATTTTACATTTCTCTGATTATTAAGAGATTTAGAACACTTTTTCATGAGCTTATTGATAGTTTTTATTTCTTTATTTGAAAATTGCCTATTCCTGTCCCTCTTTATGTAAGAAGTTGAGTAAATTCATAACCTATCTTTATTTGCTCATTTTCTTTAGTAGTGAGGGCTCCAAAGGAATCTAAAATGTGATTTAATCTAGTGAAATTAAATTTGCACACAATCTTTTGGGAGCACAAACATTATGAACTTCATGGTATGCCATACTGGGGTTAGAAGTGTTAGAGGAGACAAAATCAGTGGAGTTACAGATTTCCCAGAGTGGAATTACCCAGTCTAAGACAGAGCCAAGCACATCAACCTATTTCTTTCAGTCTCTTTCCTCATCTGAAAAATGATGAACTCTTATACCCCAAGGGGTGTATGGGGTGCTCAGGGAGGGGTAGTATCTCTGGTATGGAGGGCTTGTTGTGCCCTCCTAGGGCAGCTCTCCAACCTCTGACCCCCACCTGACACCCAGCTCTCACTTGTGGCTCCCAGTAGCTGCTAGCATGTGGCAGCGGCCACACCCCGGGCAACGGCTTCGATACGCCGGCTAAACCTTGTGAGGGTAACCATCAGATAAAAGACCCCTGGTGAACCAAGGCTTTGCTCACCCAGCATGTGAAGACTGCTTCAGCTGAACAGACAGAAGAAACCAATTAGAAGGTTCAACAGCTGAGATGGCGACACAGCAAAGCACTGTGGAGTGCTTAGGGCATGTTGGAGCACAAAGGACAACACAGCCATCCAATGCAGCTGAGGAAGTCTCCAGGTGTAATGACTTTTCGTGCCATTGGACCCAGGCTTCCAACGCCGAGAGAGTGGGACTGTCTCTGTGCACCGACTTTTCCACTTGAATCTCCTTCACCCACAAGTGTCTTTGTGTACTCATCTATACACCATAGATGAAAACACACAAAGACAATTGTCATCCTCGGTTACCGAGAGATTACTACCAATATACTGTAAACCTTAAAATTTCTTAGACTTATAAATGTTGGAAATTTCACCATTGGGAAATTTCATACTTGGAAAATTTCTTACTGATAGTCTATTGGAATGTGAACCCCATTGGCATGGGAGGTTCCTCCTCCTCCCTCCTTAAGATTACTTTAGGACAGAAACCTTTTGCTGAACAATGGAAAGGGCTTTGACCTATACTTAAGCATAGAACAGGAAGTTCTTTGAGTCATGATTGATTTTAGAATTGATACAATAGAGATACTTGGAATGACAGAACCAGGTCTTGGAAAATACAATTTCCACCCTACTCAGTCCTAACAGGATTTAGGAAGGGTTGCAGCATAGATCAAGATTTAATTATCTGAGAATATGACCTTCAACAGACATGTGCAAAGCCACAGACCTCTGGGCAGTCCTGAGTTAAGGTAGAGCCACCATTGGCACAGGGAAGACATGGACAGTGATTGGTAGATGTGAGAACTGAGGGGAGGGAACTTGGATGGTTTCCTTAAAGATAGGGGGGTCTGAAGTCTAGGGTGGGTGGTTGGTTGGAGAGGTTTTGCTCTGAGAGGTTGTGCTCTGAGAAGCTTGCTCTGAAGAAAGCTGGAGGTGGAGGCCCCTGAGACTGTTTCTCCATTTTGGTCACGTGAGTGATAGGGACTGATCTCTTTTCTTTGCCTCAGCTATCTAAGGGCTTGGGCCTTTTGGCCCAGCCTAAACAGAAGGGGTATTTAAGCCCTATTCCCTTCTCTCCCCTTTCTCTCTCTCTCTCTCTAATACCTTTCTTCCTCTTGTTCGTAATTAAACTCCATAAAAGGTTGACTGCTGACTTGAGTTTTCATTTAGGAATTACATAGCTGAATTCCTTGGCGACCTTAAATTAATTTATATCAGTCTTTAAGTGATTTCCTTGTCACAATACCCCAAGCTCAGGTTCCTTTAACAAGTACTAAATGAATCAACGCTATCTATTCTGGAATTTTCAGGGAATGTTACCCCTCCATATCTTGGGTTCTAGAGGTATGCTCTGTTCTTTCCAGTTCTCTAAGTCACAGGTAGTTGACATGATCTCAAAAAGCCACTTGGGCAGGTCATGAATTAATTCTCTTATTCATGCCAATTAACAATAATACTTTTAATTTTGAAAATTAAAAAAAAGCCACTTGAGCACAGAAGGGATGAAAGAGAGCCTGAGTGTGTGCCAGAAACAAATATTAACATTTATAGTTTGCTGTCTTGGTATAATCCATGTAGTTTTTTCTTCTCCCCTAATACTATTTCACTAATCAAAGAATAAACATTTATTCAACCCCTATTATGTGGTAGGTGTTACGGTAAATGCTGGGGCTACAAAGATGAAAAAAAGATAATCCTTATTTTCAATAAGCTTACACTCAAATTTGGGTCCATAACATACCAAAGGAAGCTGGAAAGTAGGGTGGGTGTAAGAAATAAGGGATCATGTGTAATAGATGGGGAAATGGAGCCACCCATTATGTTTACTTTGATGTTAGAGAGTGAGAGAGATGGAATGGAGCAAGAAGGTGGAGAGGGGGGATAGATTGTTCCTCCCCTCTCTTTCCTTAGTAAAACCAGCACTACTTGTCTTTAGAATTACAGAGTATATCTCTTCAGAGATGGGGTTGAATATAAAGTCAAGGACTGAAACTGATTCTTCTTCCTTGAGGAGAAAGTATAGCTCTCTTCCCCAAGCTTCAGGTCTCTCTCCTTGGATATTATGAGGCAGGCACCTGATCTAAGGAATAACTATTTATTCTAAAGGGATACACACACACATACACACACACACACACACACACACACACACACACACACACACGATAGACTAAATAGGATTATTGAGTAAGGAAGTGGAAAGTGGGAAGTAGGAGATCCCTAAGGTTAACAATTGACTCCCTCCCCAAATCCTGAAAGGTCAGGCTGCCTGCCTGACCCTCCTAGGTCACCTGTTGCTGGGAGCCATCAGGCCACAACGCCTTGACAGAGTCACACGTGTTAGCTAAGGAGGCCACAGAGTGGCCCTTGATAAGATATGACAGCCTACTCAGTCCCCCTTGCATGATATCTCTCATCAATGTCCCTTATCTATGGAATTGACATGATTATTATTCCCCCTAGTCTCAGAAGGAATAATGCAAGAGCAAAATATCTGTACCCTAATTCCCCAAAACATCACCAAAAGATCTGACCCTCAAACCCAATCCTAAACACTATCATGGGTTAACTTTTATATAGGTACATGATTCCCAGCAAAACTACAGCTACAAGCCAAGCCCAGAACTTTCCCACTCACAGAAACTTATTCTCATGAAGACAGCATACAAATCAATCATAAAGGCCCATACAAAATGTACAGGTACACTAAGCTTCATCATGCCTCAGTGACTCGACTTCACAAACTAGTAACTTGCCAGTGGGAAACTCCCTAGTAAACCCTGAAAAATGATCAGTCTAATATTAAATTTGAATTGTGTTCCCAGTACCTCTTAACCTCAATGGTATGATTGTTGAATTGTCTTTTAAGAACTTCTGATTAATTATTCCATTTTATTAAAAGTAATAAGCAATTTTTTTTATTGTTTGTAAGCTCAAAACTCCTCACAGGGTAGTGAGAAAATTAAGCTACCTGTGACAAAATCATTTATATTGTGTGAAACCTTTATGCTGTCAAGAATCTGTAATCTTATTTACAAGAATATAATGTTAATCAAGTGATTTGTTAAAAGTTAATGTATCACTTTTCCAATTATTTCTATTTAGACATGCGTGTTAGGTAATATATCTGTGTGCCAAGAAAATGGGTTTAAAAATAAACATCAAGCTTGGGAATGGTGGAACAGCTATCAGATGCAAAGCATTCCCATGGCCTTAAAGATACAGCTGTCTTCTGTTTGTTATTTTCTTGACTGATCGTTCACCACCTGTCGGGAACTCCTAGAGTCGCTAGTGAGGCTGGACCTTGCCCATAGCAACTTGTGAGAGCTGTCTTGACTTCTATTTACCCAGGTTGTAGTACAAAGTTTGAGGACAGACTTTAGGGGATAGAGATGAAAATCTTCTTTGGATGGATGGCTTTATAGTCCCATCCACTCCTCTCATCAGCTGGATCCAAGGAATTTGAGTTCACAGAGAGATGGTCAAATGCCCAGAAGGTCTTTCTGCTTCAGAGATTTCTTTTAGACCAACCACCCTTGAGAAGCTCCCAAAAAGAAGTGAAGTAACTGCTTTGAATCTTCTCAGTTCTTCTGTTCTTTTTCGGAATTCTCTGTCTTCCCTTGCTCCTCCCCTGCTTGGTTGCTTTTCTTGCATGTAGAATCTGACTTTCCTCTCTTACAAATCCCCCTTTTAGTTTTTGCAAATTTGTCACCTTGACAATTTGTGTTGACATTGAGTGGCTTACTTACCTTGTGTTACCTTGTGGACTATTCTCTCTAATCTGATATTTATCTATGTGCTCCCCTCCCAAAATAAAATCTCCTAACCCAACTATGTCCTTATTCTTAACCTAACTTGGCATGGCTAATTAATCTATGCTAAAATAGGGTTTCAGGAAGGAGGTTTGGGTTAAGTGTGTTGGTTACAAAAGTTGATACAATGAAATAACTTTGGTTCTAAGATTACCAGTATCTCTGAACAATGCAACAATGTTGATTAACTCTCTAGTAACAATATCTTAAAGAATTCTAACAGGAAAATTTTTAATCTCCTTACATATCATATGTTTCTTAAGTTTTCTAACTATTACAATTCTTTACCTTATGAGATTTTTACATGTGTATTTTAGGTTAATTAGGTTCTTTCCCTGTGTTTAGCTCTCTAAGTTATCTGAACTTCCCTTTTCCACCCTATCTCTTTCCCTAATTTAAGAAGGGTTAAGGTTGTTCATTCCAGCACTGTTAATATGTTAGTGCTCTAATATTGTGGATATGTCTGCCTACTGATCAATCAACACATATGATACATATATATACGTATTGCATTATCATGGACCTTGCTTATCTATGACAAATGTCCCTAAATCAGTATGTTTTCATGTTCATGTTCTAGATGTGTACTGTTACATGCATGTTCTTAGTGTGAAGTTAATATGTACAGTGATTTATCTCATGTGACATGCATTTTAGAAGGTTTTTTTCCTATACAGTTAATAGGTTACAGTTCTTCCTTGTGTTCCTTTTGTCCATTTGCAGTCTCTGATGTTCTGGAAAGATTTCTCTAGTCCAGTTCTCTTCCTCTGTTTAGCTAAACCCATCTTGATTGCCATCTCACTTTGCTTGTAGATTTTTTTCTTTTTCAGGAAAATGCATGTGTGTAAGAGTAGTTGCTGTTGTATGAGTGTGTGTAAGATTGATTCATATTTTGTGAGTGTGAGTAAGACTTTTTATGATGCTTATCTTGTTTGTTTTATGTATATGAATGCATGTCATGTTCTTGTAGTGTGAATGAGGGTTGAGATGGAGAGCTAGATAGATGTTATTCTTTTTGGATTTTGGTCTTTCTTACATTATTATTCATATTTCAGCATCACTTTCTATGGGGCTATACATATGCTGTGTGTCCTCATTCTAGTCACCTTCTCTATGGCTTTGAGCATCTTGTCTGTGATCTAGAGCATTTTCTGTTTCAATTTCATCTGTGCTAGTTGGGGCAAAGTGGTGTTTGACATGAGAAGCATGGTACCACAGTTCTTTCCCTATGACTGATCAAAGTAGTTGTGATCATGACTTGAAACGGTCCGTTCCATTTTGGCTCTGTTGCTGTGGTTCTGGTGAAGTTTCATATACACCATATCTCCTGGGCTGATGTTGTGTAGTGCAAAGTCTAATGGTACTCTTTGCACCATCAATTCTAGGTTTCTCAGTATTTCAGCCTATCTTGTATCTCTCTCAGATAGGTCTGTAATTAGCATTCTCCTTCCAGCATGGAAATGCAAGATGGCTTTGTGGTCCTGCCATGCCAAAGAGACTGTCCAAACAATATTTCATACAGAGATATGTGCAAATCTCCTCTGGGCTTCATACTCAGGTGGAACAGTGCAAGTGGGAGAACTTCTGTCCACTGTAGGTGTGTTTGTGCACATAATTTTCCCACTGCAGTTTTTAATTCTCTGTTCATTCTTTCTACCTGTCCCAAACTTTCTGGGTGGTAAATGGTGTGTAGATTTTCCTTTATTCCCAGATTTTGATGGATTTCTTACAAGATTTTAGCTGCAAAATGAGTTCCTCTATCCAAATCAATACTGTTTGGAATGCCATATCTGGGGATTATTTCAAAGGCTGTGTTATTCTTTTTAGCTGGATATGCCTCTGTCCACCAGGTTAATCTGTCCACTATCACTAAAGCATATTTATATCCTTTGCCACTAGACATGTTGATGTAATCTATTTGCAAGCAGTTGAAGGGTGTGAAAGCTAACGGTCTACCCCTTAATGCTTTGTTTTTGAAATGACCTTGTGTAAATGTTAAAAAACTGTAAATGCCAAACTGTAACGGTTTTGGCCAAAACTGTAAAGGATAATTTTTAGTGTTTTGACTTAAAATCTAAAATAAGTGGTCGCCATGGGAAATTCCCAAATATGAAATACCCAAGTCAACTGGGGCTTTATGGAGATTTTAATTAATAAAGAGAGAAGGAATTAAGGGAAGGAGAGAGAGAGAGAGAATTAATTGCTCTGGCTCAGGCTGAGCCAAGCAGTAGAAAAAAGGCCTAGGCCAAAATGACCTAGGCCTGAATCTAAAGGAGAGCGAGTCAGTCTTTATCACTCACCACAAGATTGTCTCAAAGCAAGCTCCAGTCCTCCACTCAATCTCCTAAACTGCATTCAGAATACTCACTCAATTCAACTGACCTCCTTTTAAAGAGAATTTTCTCTTATGTCACCTCCCCTAAATTTTCACATCTACCAATCACAGTAGATGCTTTTTTCCAGGACTGCCCATTCTTAGTTCTCATCTTCTTTGGTTCACACCTTCTCTGGTTAAATTATATCTTCTGAGTACTTCACACCTCTTTGTTAAGCTTGCCTTTTGTAAGTTACTTGACCTTTTAGGTACTAATTTAACCTTTATAGGTACTTAGCACCTTTTTGTATTAGATCTAAAAATAGACCACCTAACTTAAGGTTCTAGCTTTACTATAAGGTATGAGTTGGGGACTTTCATTGTTCAATCAGGACTTTACAACTTTATCTTCCCCTAAGGCACTGAGTAGGGTAGAGTAATTTTAAAAGTTCCCAATACATTCTTGATCAAGTATCTCCATTGTTAAAAATGGGTAATAGCTTAATCAAATCTTCTAAAGTAGAATCTGAGTAGTTTTAAGATTCACCCTTGGTTGTATCACCTGCAAAGATCACATGCCTGACATACTCTTATTGTATGTGTAGATATCGCCAGAGCGACCTCAAATCTGCTTATTTCATCTAACAATACCATAGTTCCATGATGTCCTCTGGAATGTATGACATTGCAGAGATGATGGTACAATATCTTGGGTAGAATGGGCTTCCCTCCTTCTGCTATCCAGATCCCATTCACTAATTTTGCTCTCAATTGTTGTTTCCATGACTGAACCTCCCCTTTGTTGTAAGCTTATATGATATTTTGCTTTTTAACTAGAGAGAAGTTCAGCACATGTATGGGACCAAACAGAGCAGCAAATCTTGCTATTATATTGGCCCTATTGTTATCCTGGGATATCTTATCTTTGTCAAAGGAGTAAGCTTTGCAATGCATGACAGCTACTTCTCTTGGCAAAAGAACTGCATCTAAGATCTGTGATATAAGCTTCCCATATGCAATTTTCTTCCCAGCTGACATAATGAATCCTCTATTCTTCCATATATCTCCAATTCCACGTAAAATGGAGTCTGCGAGTCACAGAAAATATTGATTCTTTTATCTTTTCCCAAGATGAGAGCCATTGTAAGAGCTTTTAGTTCCACTCCTTGAGCGCTGACATGGCTAGGCAGAGAAGCATGCCAGAGCATCTCATCTTGTGTGACTACAGATGCACCTGTAACTCTTCTGTTCCCATGTATGTAAGAGGATCTATATGAAAATAACTCCAGGTCAGGATTGATGAGGGGATCTTTTAGATCCTGCTTGGACTTCTGTACTAGGTCTATTGTTTGTTCATAGTCATGCAATGGCTCCTCTTCTAATGGCAAATCAAGAATCAGAGTCACTGGGTTCAATGGTGCACACCAATGCAGGGACAGATTCTCATTGCCTAGCAGTATGATCTCATACTGGGATAATCTGGCAGGTGTAAATGCTTGCATGTCACTCATTTTCAGTATTCTTTCTATTTGATGGGCAGAGTAAACATGTAGTTTGCATCCCAAAACTAAGTCATTTGTTTTTTTAACCATCATAGCAGCAGCAACTACACTTCTCAGGCAATGGACCATTCCTTGAGCTACTGGATCTAGTATTGTACTATAATAAGATATTGGCCTCATTTGTAGTCCAAAGGTCTGGACTAGGACTCCAGAAGCTATCCCCTTTGCTTCATGGATGAACAGATGGAGTTCTTTTGAGTAGTCTGGTATCCCCAACCCTGGCGCTGAAAAAATTGCTTGCTTCAGCTGTGATAAAGCATGCAAGTGTTCCTTTGTGAGTTGTAGGGGTTCTTCTACTTCATTGTTGAATCAGTGGGACATTTGGAGACATTAGAATAACCACTCACTGCCTCAAAAATCCACAAATGCCAAGAAACACACTTAGCTGTCTTTTTGTTCTTGGGACTCCTAGCTTCTGGATGTCTGCTATTCTTTTGGTTGAGATTTTCCTAGTGCCCTTCTCTAGGATGAATCCCAGATAGTCTACCCTAGGTGAGACCCATTGCAATTTCTTTCTTGAGACCTTATGCCATTATAGTTCTATTAACAAGGTATTTGAATCTTGCAGACATATTTTAGCAGATGGGGATGCAAGAAGGAGATGATCCACATAATGCACTATCTTGCTGTGCTTGAACTTTCTGGATTCTAGGTCTCTCTTTAATAGTTGGCAGAATATAGAGGTGCTTTCAGAACAGCCTTGAACTAATCAGGGCCAGCACATTTTATGCTCTCCCACTGGAATGTGAAAATATTTTTACTTTTGGGGCGCAATGGGACAGTAAAATAGGCATTTTTAAGGTCCACGATGGTAAACCAGCTTGCTGAGCTAGGTATCCCTGATATGATGGCATTTGGGGATAGAGTGATTGTATGGGTTCTTTTTATAAAATTGTTGATCACTCTCAAAACCTGAACAAATCTCCAGCTTGGTGTTCCACCGGGGTTTGTTTTGTTCTTTTTGATTGCCAATATTGGGCTATTGAACTCTGATATTATAGGTCTCAGTATGCCCTGCTCCAGCAAACTCTTGATGATTGGTGTTATTCCCTCTATGGTCTCTTTGCTTAACTTGTATTGCGGGATCTTGGGAGGTGTACCTTCTTTCACCTCAGTCTTCACTGGTGTTGATTTTATCCTCCCTACATCATTTGATGTGCAGCCCATATGCTCTATGGGATGTCTTTGGGATGTCAAATATTGGTGTCTCTGTGTGCAGCTGATCAGGTGTTTCATCTAGTGGCCTCAAGAATAAAAGTGGATAGTGCTTCAAAGATTGCTTTGGTAGATGTAAATGGATTTTCCCTGATTGCTCATAGTGAATAGTTGCCCCAATTTTACATAGAAAATCTCTCCCCAAAAGGTTGTTGGGACATCCAGGTATCAATAGGAATGTGTGATCAATAGATAAAGGACCTAGCTTCACCATCTTAGGTTCAAGTTTTGGAACTCTCTGTATTTTCCTGGTAGCCCCAGCTATTGTGACTGATCCATCTATGGTGCTGTTCCCTGGGAATGACTTTATTTATTTTTTATGTTTTTTTTCCTGGGAATGACTTTAGAACAGATCTTGTTGCCCCTGAGCTTTGTAGTTTTGTTCCCCAACTCTAATCCACACATAAGGTTACTGAGTGTGGTGGCTTTGCAGGACTGGTATCATTGTGTTTATTGGCTCTGCTTTCCCCAAGTCCCGAACTAGCTCTGCTGGTAAATCCGGTTCCCCCTCTGTTAAATTGTGATTCTCTACCCCTTCTTGAGAAATTTTATGATTTAGTTATCCCCCTTTTGATTTTCAGCTTGGGAGTTTGCCTCAAGTAGAATGTGATGGCCTTCGGAATCTTGATGAGAGAGTCCCCCTGCATTTAGCCTGTTAGAATTTTCGGGTTCTGAGCTACTCAGAGATTGCTTGGCTGTTAGCTCTTTACTTTGTTCTCTCTTAACCATCTCCCTAGAGTTTGTTGAAGTTTCTGGTCCATGGGAAAGCATGTCATTGTGGAATAGATTTTGGACAGTGTTCTCCCCTTCTCAGGATGTGTTCTCATTGAATTCTATTGATGGTTTGGGATTATCTGTTTCTGGGTGTTGTGTATCTGCTTTTGTGTTCCGATAGAAAACTTTGCTCTTGGATCTAAGTTTGATTTGTTTTCACTCTCCTTTAGCTTCACTTGTTTCTTGAGTGTAAATGTATGCTCATGCACTTCAGTCTGTGGGGGTATGCTTGTTTTGTGTATTGGGATCTGCTAATTTGGACTCTTCTTAGGCTGTCTCTTGCTTTATGCTCATTTCTCTGTCTTTGGGGTTTAGAGAATCAGTGCAATGCTCCTTTACTGTTAATGTTATTTTGTGATGCTGTATGTGACTGAAGGACTTGTTAAAAGTTTTAGTGTGCTCGCTCTCTATCCAACCTATACTTGCATATCAGGAAATTTTCCAAGTATTTCTTGATTTGCTCTTTAGTTTTCCCATTGCTTTCTTCTGTGCCCCTATAGGACTCAAATACTTTGTTCTTCATGTCTAATATGTCATTTTGTAACTCCCTCTCCATCTTTCCTTTTCCCCCCTCCGTTTTAAATTCTTGTTTTCTCTCTTTTCCTCTCTGGACTTCAATTCTCCCACCACCAATTCTTTTATTGTCCTCTCTGGTGTGACATCCTCTGTTTTCCTTCCCTGCACCCTATATACATGAAATCTTGCTTTCTTCTGGCTTCATGCTGTGTATCAGGGGTTTCCTTTTGAAAGGACATCCGAATATCTGGGTTTTGTGCCTTCACTGATCAAATGCTGCATTGTCTTGAGGTCAGGTGCTGCCTGTTCTTTTAGTTGGAAATGGTCACAACATTTGGGCTTATTTGTGGTATTGTGTTTGCTCCCTGTCATAGTTCTTGTACCCTCTATTTTGTGCAGCTCAGTTTTGATATTGTGAGCCTTTGCTGTAATCCTGCTCATATCTTGCTTTCATTGAACAGAATCTCACTATGTGTTCAATTTTCTAGCACAGGAAATATTTCCTATTATCTCCTTGCCCCCTAGATTGATATTGTGGTCTTTGTTGTAGGAAGGTCCTAATAGTTGCAAGGTTTTTGACCTCCTCTATCACCTTCTGCCTGAGGGTTTCTTTTGTTTCTTCCAGTTTTTGTTTCAATTCCTCTTTTTCTTTTTGCTGCTCAGTATGTGTGTCATGTATGTAAGTCTCTGAATCTCTTAGGTCTTGGATGGACAATGATTTGTAATTTAGGCAAAAGTTCTTAAAGAAATGTTTGAGTGTTGGTAAACATCCTTTCAAGAACTGCCTCTTAACATGGGGGATGACGTCCTGGCTATCCTGTGTGTAACCTAATAGCACCTCTGCATTTTATGAGTCTGTAAATATAGACAGAAGAATGCTTTCTGTTCCTGCCTCAGTCTCTCAAATTTGCTCCATGCATTTGGTCTGTTGCAAAATGATTTAATTGCTTCTAACAAGTCCTCACACACCTTTCTGAGATAAGCAAGGTTCCAGGGTATAGAAAAATCGAAATCTTCATAAAATTCTGGCCAGCTTGTCAAATTGTTGTCTTCCCTAGTTCTCTATATGAACTGGGCTTATTCTTGGGGGCTAAATAGTTCTGAAAGCAAAATCTCCACATCCTCAAAGCTCAGCTCATACAACTTAAATGCTCTTTTCAGCTCACACAAACCCTTGAATGGTTCGGAACAAAATCTCAGCATTCTCTTTTTTAGGGTCTCTAAGTCCTGGACATTGAAGGACTTATGTACCTTCATATGTAAAACTCCCAAGTCTGGGATAACTTTTGCATAGTCCTTGAGAGGCATGATTTTCTGTGCCCCTGGGGCTTCTTCACAATGCATGGGTTCTGTGTTAGTCTGTTTCTGTCAGAATTTTTTCAGTGCAAACCCCTACTGTCAAAGCTATTGTTACTGCTATCTCAGTGTTTTTGTCTTTGTTGTTGCCATTGTCAGTATCATTGGTAGCATTCCCTGTCACTAGCTCCTTTCTCTTCCCCAGTTTCTCCTTCTTTTTCACTGTGAAGTCCTGCCTGGTACATATCACTAATGGCTGCCATTTGGGAGAACATTTGGTCCAGTCAATTGTCTAGGTTGTTATTGATGTCTCTGCACAGAATTATTTTAAGTCCCTTTCTGATGGTGTTGTAGAATTGCCAGACCATCATGACTGTACCATAGACAGCAGGGAAGGTTGGCCATAGTGTGGATATCTCTATTGATATTTGGTCCCAATATTTAGTGATGTTAACTGCAACCCCAATCACATCATTAACCATGTTTGTAATGGTACCATATATTGAATAATACCAGTGTGCTAATATGGCCAATACTAGTAAAGTCCACATCACTTTCTGGTACATTTTCTCTTATGTTCACCCCTTATTCAGCTGTTTTTTATAAGCCTCTCTTTTTATAGGAACAAAGATTTCTGATTTAATCCCTGTATGTACTTGTTTAGAATTCTACTCCAAGATGGCTGCCCCCACCCATAGGCTCTTCCAACTGCCAGGTGTGACTGTTGGTAATGGATTCTTGTTGTCTGGGGTGCCAGCTGTAATGGATGGGGAAATGGAGTCACCCACTATGTTTACTTTGATGTTAGAGAGTGAGAGAGATGGAATGGAATAAGAAGGTGGAGAGGGGGGATAGATTGTTCCTCCCCTCTTCCTTCCTTAGTAAAACCAGCACTAGTTGTCTTCAGAATTACAGAGTATATCTCTTTAGAGACAGGGTTGAATGTAAAGTCAAGGACTGAAACTGATTCTTCTTCCTTGAGGAGAAAGGCTGCCTGCCTGACCCTCCTAGGTCACTTGTGAGAGCTGTCTTGACTTCTATCTACCCAGGTTGTAGTACAAAGTTCAAGGACAGACTTTAGGGGATAGAGAAGAAAATCTTCTTTGGAAGGATGGATTTATAATAAAAGTCATGCTCATTCTTTTTTTCATCAGCTGGATCCAAGGGGTTTGAGTTCACAGAGAGATGGTCAAATGCCCAGAAGGTCTTTCTGCTTCAGAGATTTCTCTTAGACAACCACCCTTGAGAAGTTCCCAAAGAGAAATGAAGTAACTGTTTTGAATCTTCTCAGCTCTTCTGTTCTTTTTCAGAATTCTCTGTCTTCCCTTGCTCCCCACCCTGCTTGGGTTGCTTTTCTTGCATGCCTAATCTGACTTTCCTCGCTTACACATGATAAAGAAATCAGAGAAGTTCCAAAATAGTGGCACCATGTGAAAAATAGACTTAATAAATGTTATGTATTGAGTAACAGCAGACATTTTAAACTCAGTATATCCAAAACTGAACTCATTCCCTCCCTCAACTGCCCTGCTCTGCCTGGCTTAGGGCTGGTGCCAAGACCTGTTGATTTCACCATGGCAACATCTCTAAAATATGCTCCCTTCTTGCTAAGACTCTGGTGCAAGCCCTAATCACCTCCCACCTAGCCTACTGCAGTAGCCTGCTAATGGTCGGGGCCTGCCTCAACTCAAATTTCTCTCCATTCCAATCCATCCACCAGTCAGGAACAAATAAATACAAAATCCTCTGGGGTTAAAAGCCCTTTGTAATTTGGCACCTCTAGCCTCACTTTCCTATATTCTTACACTTTAATCTCGTCATTTATACTGCTCATTCCAGTCTCCTTGCAGTTGCTCAAACAAACACTTGATTTTCCCAAACTAGGTCTTTTCTTTGACCATCCTCCATGCCTACAATGTTCTCCCTCCTATCTTCTCTTTTCTTTCAAGTCCCAACTAAAATTCCATCTTCTACAGGAAGCCTTTCCCAATCACTCCTAATTCATGTCTTCTCCTTATTTCCACTTTTCCCTTTATAAAGCTTGTTTGTACATATTTGTTTGTTGGTAGTCTCCTCTGTTAGATTATTAGCTCCTTGGGGGCAGGGACTGCCTTTTAGCCCTTTTGTAGCCCCAGCAGTTAGCATACCGCCTGGCACACAGTAGGAATTTAATAAGTAAGTGTTTATTAATTGAATGGCTTTCACTATGTCACATAGTCTAATCTCTATAAAATGCTTGAATACCTTAGGAGTAAGGCAACCATAGTACCAACATTTTATTTCCAGAAGAAAATAACTTTATCTTTTAGATTAGCTTTCATCTAGACATTAATGAGATACCTTCTAATTGTCAAAAATTTTAAACATTACTCTCTCCTCACAGCTGTGACTTACCTTCTTGTCCAAAATGCAAATCCTAAAGTTCCCTTTATGAAGTTATGGAATGTTTAATAAGAAGATAGGAATTAGCCTTATGGAAAGCAAAGTCTCTGAAAATGTCATCTGTATATTACTTTATGCTAATTTTACATTAATTAATGTTAGAGCAAAATGGAAAGGCTTTGAAAGCACCAAATAACCACATTAATACAACATGAGCTTTACTAATGAGCAAAATAATTAGTGGAAAATAGCTTACAAGTGTTCATGTCAACTTGTGATAACCTAACAAAAGGAAGCACAGTATTATCATAGCAATTACTTTCTTGCCAAAGAGAATGAGCCAGGTGAAAGAAAACTAGCCAAATATGCATTTCTAGGGAAAGTTAACTATACAAATGTACCTGAGGAAGAATTAAAAAACAAATTCCACTAAAATAACCCAGTGTTGGTAGATCAGTCTTCAGAAGATTTTGTAATTTCTGTATATGAGAGATGCTATTTACATTCTGTGAGGCAAAATAAAACCCATCAAATTGCTGCTGGAAGGGGGCAACTGGGGAACTCAGTGGATTGAGTCAGGCCCAGAGGTGGGGAAGTCCTAGGTTCAAATCTGACCTCAGATACATCCCAGCTGTGTGACCCTGGGTAAGTCACTTAACCCCCATTGCCTAGCCCTTCCCACTCTTCTGTCTTAAAACCAATACACAGTATTGGTTCTAAGATGGAAGGTAAAAGTTTAAAAAAAAATACTGCTGGATACAGCTAGTACTACTGACTCTGAGAATGGTAGAAGAAAGTTTCAGTGAAGTGTCTGAAACCACCATTGCACCCTCTTCACATTGCCAGAGCATCAAAAGCTAATACATAGAAGGCTGTGACTGGGCTTAAGCACTCTGCAAATCTTAAAAGTGCTATTAATGTATGACTGTTACTATAGCAGGATTTTCACCATTGAGTTAAGTATGCATAGGACTCACTTCTGTCTTTGAGGAAATATGTACATGTTACCTCTAGCAATAGGTGAAAAAGTTGATTGGTGATCAATTGCCTTCAGTGGTTGGGTAAAAGACAAGTGTCATATTAATAGATTCAGATAAAATAGTTTGGCCCCACTTCAAGGTTTAATAGCAAACATCTCGCTCGATTAGAGAATCCTAGAACTTCACAGATAAACTTCAGATAACTTCATATTTGGAGGTCACCTAATCCTACCTTTTCATTTTAGAAATGAAGAGATTGAGGCCAAGAACAATGAAAGGACTTGCTCATGGTCATGCTACAAGTGAGCCAAACAAGGAGAAAAACATTAGCTTCCTGTTTGGGGAATGCACCAGATTAAATACACAGTAATAAAGTTAATATTTCTGCCTCTTTTCCTACTAGATTCTGGTAGAAATATCCTGAGGATACAGAAAAGGAAAAACAAAGCTGACTCCTTTGCAGTTATCCAAAGGTCATTAAAAACTTGGTTTTTTAACATCTCACATTATATATGAAATTATGATCAAAATGGTCACATGATTTAGACAGAAAGCAAATTAGGGGAGCATGGAACAGTTTACCAGTCAGATCCATGAATAAGGGAAGAATTTATGACCAATCAAGAGAATGAGAGAATTATAGGCTGTAAAATGAATAACTGACTACATTAAAAAGGTTTTACACAGACAACACCAATGACAATAGAGATAAGGAAAATAGGAAACTGGGGGGGAGGGGGATTATGGCAAGTTCCTCTGATAAAGGCTTCATTTCTCAATATGTAGAGAACTAAGTCAAATTAAAAAAACAAAAACCCTTACCTTCTACCTTAGAATTGATATTGTATATTGGTTACAAGGCAGGAGAGGGGTGAAGACTAGGCAAAGAGGGTTAAGTGACTTGCCCAGGGTCACACAGCTGGGAAATGTCAGAGGCCAAATATGAACCCAAGGCCTCCCATTCTCTAGGCCTGGCTCTTCATCCACTTAGCCACCAAGTTGCTCCCTTGAAGTCAAACTTATAAGAATACAAGTTATTCCCCAATTGACAAATGATCAAAGAATATGAACAGGCTTTCCAGAAGAAAAAATCAAAGCTATCTATGGTCATTTGAAAAAAAATGCTCTAAATCACTATTAGAGAAATGCAAACTGAATCAACTCTGAGATACCACCTCATACCTATCAGATAACAGAAATGAAAAATGACAAATGCTGGAGGGGATATGGGAAAATGAGGACACTAATGCACTATTGGTGGAGTTGTAAACTGATCCAATCATTCTGGAGACCAATTTGGAACTATGCCCAAAGGGCTATAATACTGCATATCTTTTGACTCAGAAATAGCAGTACTAATAATATTCCAAAGAGATTAAAAGGAAAAGGACCTATATGTATAAAAATATTTATAGAAACCCTTTTTGTGGCTGCAAAGAATTGGAAATTGAGAGGATGCCTTCTAATTTGGGAATGGCTGATCAAGCCACTGTGGTTATGTTGTGATGGAATGCATTTGAATTATATATAAGAAATGATGAATAGGATGGTTCAAAAACACCTGAGAAGAATTAAATGAATTGAAGCAAAGTGAGAACCAGAACATTGTACATTATAAAGATGATAAATTGTGAATAATGTAGCCATTCTGATCAATACAATGATCCCAAGTCAATTCCAAACGATTTATGATGAAAAATACTATCCATTTCCAGATAATTGATAGTCTGAATGCAGACTGAACCATATTTTTTCACTTTATTTTTTCTGTAACATGGAAATATATTTTGCATGATTTCATGTGTATATTTGATATTACACTTCTTGCCCTCACAGTGAAAAGAGAATACAGAACTCAAATTTTTTAAAAGAATGTTAAAAACAATAATTTTAAAAGGTATCATGCTAAAAAATAAAAAAATTAAATTAATAAAGACTTGGTTTTTGTATTCTCTCAGCCCAAAATAAAGGTAGCTACAATAAGATATATAGTGTAATGACAGTATGATGACTTTTGCTTTCTGTCTTATGCTGCCACTGCATGGCTAAAAATCAAAGAGAAATGGTATTCTGGAGGGGACAAAGAAGCAAAATAATTGGAATTTTAACAAATTACTTTTAGAACTACTCTGAAAAAAATTCTAAGAATACAACTTTTAAATTAATAATAATAAATATTTGGTAGTATTTGGTTTCTTTCAACAAGACAATTCCTACAGGAAAAAGAATGAATTGTTAATGCATAAATCATTGCTGCCTTAAGAATTCTGGGACATTTTCATCTGTGAAGCTTGTTTAACAGAAAGGTATTATTAAAGCATTTTCAAATCTGCTTATAACAATGTCAAGTTCTGCTATAAAACAATGCATTTATTTATGCTGTCCCTAATGAACAAATAGTCCAAATAAATGTAAGGCAAATTAGATTAACTGCAGTAGACTTGAAGATCTTTCCCTAAAGGAGAAATCGGCTTGAAATGGTAAAAAATTTTAGATTGAAAAGTAAATGTCAAACACAACTTATCTTCTTCAAAAGGACCTTTATTCAGATCTACGGTTTTAACATTCATCTCCACAAACCTGTACATACTCCTCCAAAAAGCTAAAGTATGACTGATTTTGTTAATATAGACGGGTATTGACAGTTATTAAATATTATAAAAATAAATCCATTTCACTAAAGCATTTTCATAGTCTGACATTTTCATGCAACATTGATAAAATAAACACAGTGTTTGAAAGAATCAACCAAGCACAGCAATTATGTAAGGCAAAAAATGTGGCTCCGTAAGAGTGTAACTCAGGACGTGTGCTGGCATTCTGGGTAGAAGCAAAAAGCATATTTTTTCCACATGCTAGCTATAAAAACATACCCAAATCACTTGTCTGTGTTCTATCCAGTAACTTTACAGAGAATTAAGTATTGCTGTAGTATACCACTGCCCCAAGACACACAGTTTATACTTTTACAAAAGAGGCTTTGATAACAATTTACCAAATTATGTATTGTTCTATATAGCCTTCATACCAAGTGATGACAAAAGAGTGGTGCGTGCACGTTGGAAAAAAATTGACAGTAAGTATGGAGAAGATAAGAAAACAGAATAAATTTAGGAAATGTTAGAAAAAAGCAAGTTAGTGTGCTATGCCTATAATTATAAACCATGTTATCACGTGTCAACTACCAGCAGGCTACTGGTGATCCAAAGTCTTTTGTAACCATTCTGGTTATAGAAAAGATCTTTGGGAGATTAAAAATATATATATATATCTAAATGCTGAGGCATAAGAAAATCAGGATTTTCCAAAGATTTTCTCATCAATGACCCTTTTTCTCTTCTATTGACAGACACATTGCTTCACATCTACTTTTTAATCTCTGAGACAGAAAACTTAGCATCCAAGATTAGAAGTAGCGAGGATATTTTTAACCCTGGAGAGCTTTCACCAGTTTGAATCTTCTAAGTAACTTAAATATGCCTTTTATTGCAATCTTTTCCCAAAGACAGAAGACCTCAAAATCATAGGATCTTAAGATTTAGAACTGGAAAGGACCTTAGATGGTATATAGGAAAGGAGCCCAGAGTGGTTTACCCAAGGCTACAAAGCAAGTTAGTGGCAGAGGCAGGAATGAAACCTAGATCTTTTGAGTCTACTGATGGGGCCCTTATGACTTTACCATGCTACTTCTCAAGTTGCTGCTCAATGATAATTTATAAAAAAGTTTAAGCAGGTCATTTTTTTCATGGATTTGAGTCTGTTTCACATTTTATTACTTACACCTAATAGGCATTAAGACATAGCAACTCGGCCTGCCAAGCATTTTATTCACCATTGCTCAATAGCTTTCTTTGCTAGTTGTTCCAACAATTATCACATAACAGTATTATTAGATGTTTGTTAAATGCTCAGAAAGGGGCAACAGTGGTGAACTCAAGGTTTCCCAGAATGCTTTTCCCCTATTACATTCTTCACCAAAGCCATCTTGACATTTAGAATTCACTTTTGCTCCATCAAATGGGTTATTTCAGGCAGAATGAGTCTGAACATGCATCAGAAATTGCAGAGATGGAGACTAACAGGAAAAATAATGAGCAAGGGGAAAGGGAAGTTTATTTTCCAACCCATCCTGCCAAGTACAAACAAATAAAGGTATCCTTGGTGCCATCTATTTGTTTTCCCCCTATTTCTCTGTGTCTAGGAACTGTAACATAGATAGATTTGCAATCAATCTATGTTTAAGTTCTTAGGTACTTTTCAAGAACCACAAAGTACATTTTGGCACTCTTTCCTAAAATCATTTTGTTTTACTTATAGGCCTTTTATAGAGGTATAAAGTATTTTGGAGGTGTCTTGGTTTTTGTGGCAGCCTTAGAGGCAAGATGGGGAATGGGAATGCAAACCTGCACAGGTCTCCTTTATTTTATCTCCCTTAACTGAGGCAAGTACTCCTAAGGTAAAAGTGCTGCTTATTCTTAAGGACTTCACTGTGTCCTTTGCTTTAGCTAGGCACCACCAGGCTACCCCATACAAATACTGTGTTGGCCACGATAATGTAAACAATATTAAAGTCAAATAAAACAAAAGAAAATTTTGTCCAGTCTTCCTAGACATTAGACAGCTTTTTGTTCAATTTCTGAAACACTGACTGGCTCCAGTTTATACAAAGGCGGTAATTATGCCTAGAAAAAAACAACAACGTGGCCTGAATTTGAGTTTCAATTGGGAAAAATCACACACACACACACACAAAATCAGGCTTGGTTAGTGTAGTTCTAGTCTAAAGATGTTTTAAGTTATCCAATGCAGATGTTTTGATCTAATCATGAAAATATTACCCTGCAAAATAATGAAATTTGGGCGTTAAGTTTTTTTAATGTCAACTAAACATAGGTCAGTATTCAAAATACAAATAGACAATTTTTGCATGAGTCAAAAACCATATCATTAGAAAGCATGATCATACTTTAAAAGAATTTTTATCATTAAAATGCTAATAAAGAACATTTCACTTTATCCTAATGTTTTACAAAAATGATGATAAAGTTTA
The DNA here is from genome assembly GCF_027887165.1 of Monodelphis domestica. NCBI lineage: Eukaryota > Metazoa > Chordata > Mammalia > Didelphimorphia > Didelphidae > Monodelphis > Monodelphis domestica. Next base: position 485,506,328 of record NC_077227.1, read on the forward strand.
AGTGTCATTACTTTCATGTATTAAGTGTTTTATAGGCATGGGTATGAAAAAGAAGCATTATACAATAAATATAAAATGAATATTAAAATTTTATTAACCACCTTTGTTACTTTCTTATCCTTTTAAAAGAAAGCATATAGGAACCAGTGCTTTTTTAGCAGGGCTACATTATCCTAGTTAGCCTCTCTAAACCCTCCAAATACCAACTCATTTATTATGAGGCTGGGTATCTAACACTATAAAGAACCCACTTGTGTCTGGGATAAGGACTATTACTGGATCTATGATTCTCACTGGGACAAGGAACTCTCGGGTAAGAAAATTTCCTCTACTAATGCAGGTCACATCTTCTCTGTAATTTACAGCTTTAGAGTTCCTAGAGCACTGAAAGTCAATATGTATCAGAGGCAGGACTTGGAACTCAGGGCTTTGGGGCTTTGATGTTAACTTTCTGTCCACTATGCCATGCTGCCTTTCTCTTCAAAACAGCAAATAAAATGTTTTTCTCTGCCTCCCCCACTCCCCCCCAAATACAGTGAATGTGAATGTACTTCAGAGCTATATCTGTCTTGAATTTTTATAACTTACCTGCATGCTTACAGAATGAACTCACACCATGACTGCCTTTCTTCAGCTGAAGAGCCTGGCTTTACGTGCACAGAAAATAACCCTCTGACTTCTTTACTATATTTTGCATTGGCAGATACTTAAAAATCTGCTTTGTGAAAAATATTATGCACTTGAATCCTCAAATGCATCAAGAAGTCAACCTTCAAGTTCATTTTAAGAATATGTAAAGTTGTTGGTAAAGAGAACTGCGGTCATCATTGAATGACTATAAACTCAGCAGTAACACAGCTGCTTTCCAGTTTCTAATGGTTACCAAATTAAAAGCTTTCAAAACAAGTCTTGGCTTTAAAAAGGGTTTTAATTGCAAACATAATATTCAAGCCAAACAGAAAACTATAATCCCTTTTCTTTAGAAATGTATGACTTTGTAACCTAACTCAATATTATGTATATATGTATATATGTATATATATACAATAAATTGATCTGCAATTCAAATAGCTCTGACATTATATGGCTTTGACATTTCTACACAAAGAAAAATAAGTCACTTTGATGACCACATGTGCTTAAGACAGATATACCTATTATTTCTTAAATAATTCTAGTTATACCATTTGAATTAAATTCTGCCCTCCCCAACCCCCTTGCCCTCCAACAATCAGATGTGATTCAGTAATGTTTTAGAACATGCATATCAAGGGGAAAAAAAAAACCCACGATTCTATGAATACATATGAAGTGCTTTCAAAACTGACTAGACACTAGAGGCATTAAATGCTTTTTCCAGAATGAAAAGTCAGTATAAATAGTACCAAACTCTACAGGCCTGACTTACTCACACATGGCTAAAAGCAGCCTTGAGTGTTTTTCTTCCATGTTTCTATGAACATTTTTAATCATTCTAGATTGTAACGATGTTTTACTCTGGATAGTACTTAGATGTTGATTAATGCATACCTTGCTTGTGACCAAAATGCTAAATCAGTTGTTTTGTCATCAGTATTTATTAAGTAATGTTTACAGGACCCCCAAATAAAAAAATATGTTATTTGGTAGCTTTTTATCCAATTCAGTCTGACATGCTGTGTTTTGTATAGATTCGCCTCTGTATCACCATCATTTTATAGTAGTTCTTTATACCTTCAGAACCTTCAGTTCTTTATACCTATCGGGATAGTTTCCAAGATCCATCTCTTCTCCTCTCATACTTATTTATATTCACTGGTTCAACTTCTGAATACTTGAAGAAGCCCTTTTTTTGCTTCACTACAAGTAGAAACATGGATGTCTTCCTGTTACTTCTTTAAATGTTGTTAGAGTTAAGAGGGTGCTTGTAAACTAAACCAGCCACAGTCAATTTCTGTCACATGAAAGGGAATCACAAAGAATTTTCCTTTTTTAAAACTTAGTGAAAACTTGATGATTTCAAGTGCAACTTTATGGTGAGAACACAATAGCAATTAAATTTTTGGCAATCAAAAAACTAATAAGAATTAAATCCTTGATCAGTGAATGATGCTATTTCCATTAAAATTGCTGTTACAAAAGCTGGTTTCTGCTATTAACAAAACCAGAAGAGCTGGCTTGAAGTGGAGTGTGACCTCTCCATGTCCCCATGTCCTGAAGAATCTGTTCCAATGGTTCAGTATATATCAGGACAGTCTGAGAAATTTCTGTCAAAGTATCTACCCGAATATAACCAGTCAGCAGTTCCAGTATGTGGGTTAACACCTTGATAAAACCACCTGTAGAAAAAAAGATGGATAAGAAAATATTTCATTAAAGGAAAAAAAAACTTTTCTTCATCAAGCCAGCATTAGGCAAGTCACTTCACCTCTACTGGCTTTAGGTGGCTCATTTGGAAAATGAAGGGGGTTGGTAGGAATGACCTATGATTTCCCTTCTGGCTCTAGATTTATGATTCTATGAAGCAGAGATAACTGACTTTTCTGTAATTTACAATTCCAGTTCTTCCCCAAATGATCTTTCCATTAGATCTAAGATATCAAATAAATCTAGTGAGGTTTGTTGACATTTCTGTTGAATGCAAAACTATTAGCAAATTAGTGATGAAAAAGATATATGGCTATATCATATGCATTTATATGTTTAGCTAAGTACAAGATAAAATAATTTATCAAGGTAAATAAAAGTTTTAAAAATAATATTAACTCAAGAATTTTCAAAATAAAGAAAAAAATAAAAAAATACAGCCTATAGTTACTTTTTATTTACCCTTACCTTCTACCTTAGAATCAATACTATGTATTGGTTCCAACGTAGAAAATTGGTAAGGGCTCAGCAATGGGGGTTAAGTGACTTGCCCAGGGTCACATAGTTAGGAAGGGTCTGAGGTCATATTTGAACCCAGAACCTCCCATCTCTAGGCCTGACTCTCAATCCACTGAGCTACCCAGCTGCCCCTATAGTTACTTCTAAATTTATATCTTGGATTCTAAACATGTCAGGGATATTGCTTCCTTAAAACCATACCAGATTTCAGGGTGAGGGATAGGTAATTGATCTAGAAGCAGAAGATATTGGGAATCTTCAATAACAAAGGTATCAAAACATTTTAAACTAAGTCAACAACCCCTAGGGACATCTTTAAGGACTAAAACAGGACTTGCTTGCTATAATTTAAACTGCTGGAAAAAAAAAAAACTAGTCCTATTTTTGTGCTACTTTTCTTAGGAGAAGAGAATAAGCATTAAACATAAGCAAAGTGCTTTTTACAAATACTATCTCATAGAGGAGCAGAACCAGGAGAACATTGTACACAGAAACTGATACACTGTGGTATAATCGAACATAATGGTCTTCTCCATTAGTGGCGGTGTAATGTCCCTGAATAATCTGCAGGGATCCAGCAGAAAAAACACCATTCATAAGCAGAGGACAAAATGTGGGAGTAGAAGGAAAAGCAACTGCCTGACTACAGCGGTTGAGGGGACATGACAGAGGAGAGACTCTAAAGGAAACCCTAATGCAAATATTAACAACATAGCAATGGGTTCGAATCAAGAACACATGTAATACCCAGTGGAATCATGCATCGGCTACGGGGGGTAGGGGGGAGGAAAAGAAAATGATCTTTGTCTTTAATGAATAATACTTGGAAATGAACAAATAAAATATTATAAAAAAAAATACTATCTCATACAAAAAAAATACTCACTTTAACCAACTGAGTTGTCCAATATATGCTATATACTTGAAGGTCTCTAAGGAAGAGAACCTACAACCTTTTAAGGCAGCTCTTTCTACTTTTGGACAAGTGTTAAGTAAAGTTTTTCCTAGTATCAAGTCCAATAGACTTTTTTACAACTTCTACCAATTGTTCCACCCCCACATCTACCTCACCTTAGTCAAACAGAACAAATTTAATTCCTATTCCACATAATTGCCCTTCAAATACTTGCAGATAGCTAACATGTTTCCTCATAATCCTCTCTTCCCAAAACTACAAAAATGCCCAAATTCCTTCAAACCATTCTCACATGACACACTGTTGTTGTTGACCATCTTGGTGGTCATCCTTTTGACCCTTTTCAGGTTTAGTAATGTCCTTATGCTGTGGCATTCAGCACTGGACACCACTCTCCAGAAAGATGTTAAGGGGAAAATAACCTTCCTGTTCCCAAAAGTTCTGTTCCTGTGTCTTTTTTGGCTATATTACACTGCTAACTCATTTTGAGCTTTCCATCCACCAAAACTCTCACATATTTTTCCTCCATCTTATATTTGTAAGTTTGATTTTATTTTTATCTGAGTTCAAAACCTTATATTTATCCTTTCTGAGTTTTGTCTTATTAAATCTAGCATTAACATTCTGGTCATTCAAGATCTTTTGGGATCCTGTCATCTATTGTGTTAATTCTCCCTCGCAGTTTTGTATCACTTATAAATCTGATGATCAGACATGCCATCCTTATTCAAATTATTGATAAAAAATATTAAACAGCACAGGGCTAAGCAAAAAGACCCTTAGGGTAATCCCCTAAATATATCGCTTGCCACAGTGTAACTAAACCATTACCAACTACTCTTCTAATTCATCTCTTTCAACATTCTCCTCAAGTAAAGTACAAGGTACTTTATCAGAAGATCCAAGGAAGAAGCTATGGATTCTACTTCTTAGGATGCATTCCACTCTGGGACAGCTTACAATGGGATAAACAAGAAATCATAGTTGTTATTTTAGAGTATTCCAGTCTTTTAATTAAGAATTTAATACAAATTAGTGATGCAAACTCCTTTCTTTTTCATGCTTTTAATATTACACTCCTAATCCAAAGAAATGATGAAACTAAAGATAATCACATATAAAAATGTTCAAATATCTTAACTAAAGAGAAGTATTTAATTAGTTCTAATAATGAAACAAATTTGACTGTATTAATATATCGTTTGCATGTTCTTTCAATCTGTTCCTGGATTAAAAAACTAAAAACCTTCAAACTGATGTTTCACTAAATCTCAAGGGTTAAGAAAGAAAAAATAAAATACATGATTAAATTACTAATCTATCTGGTATGAAAGGCAGCTTTCAAGCATGAATTTTAGACTTTTAAAAGAATATTGTTCATAGGCCAATCTCCCTAATGAATATAGATGCAAAAATCTTAAATAGGATACTAGCAAAAAGACTCCAGCAAGTGATCAGAAGGATCATTCACCATGATCAAGTAGGATTCATACCAGGGATGCAGGGCTGGTTCAACATTAGGAAAACCATCCACATAATTGACCACATCAACAAGCAAACTAGCAAGAATCACATGATTATTTCAATAGATGCAGAAAAAGCCTTTGATAAAATACAACACCCATTCCTATTAAAAACACTAGAAAGCATAGGAATAGAAGGGTCATTCCTAAAAATAATAAACAGTATATATCTAAAACCAACAGCTAATATCATCTGCAATGGGGATAAACTAGATGCATTCCCAATAAGATCAGGAGTGAAACAAGGATGCCCATTATCACCTCTACTATTTGACATTGTACTAGAAACACTAGCAGTAGCAATTAGAGAAGATAAAGGAATTGAAGGCATCAAAATAGGCAAGGAGGAGACCAAGTTATCACTCTTTGCGGATGACATGATGGTCTACTTAAAGAATCCTAGAGATTCAACCAAAAAGCTAATTGAAATAATCAACAACTTTAGCAAAGTTGCAGGATACAAAATAAACCCACATAAATCATCAGCTTTTCTATATATCTCCAACACAGCTCAGCAGCAAGAACTAGAAAGAGAAATCCCATTCAAAATCACCTTAGACAAAATAAAATACCTAGGAATCTACCTCCCAAGACAAACACAGGAACTATATGAACACAACTACAAAACACTCGCCACACAACTAAAACTAGACTTGAACAAATGGAAAAACATTAACTGCTCATGGATAGGACGAGCCAATATAATAAAAATGACCATCCTACCCAAACTTATTTATCTATTTAGTGCCATACCCATTGAACTACCAAAATACTTCTTCACTGATTTAGAAAAAACCATAACAAAGTTCATTTGGAAGAACAAAAGATCAAGGATATCCAGGGAAATAATGAAAAAAAACACATATGATGGGGGCCTTGCAGTCCCTGACCTAAAACTATATTACAAAGCAGCAGTCATCAAAACAATTTGGTACTGGCTAAGAAATAGAAAGGAAGATCAGTGGAATAGACTGGGGGAAAGCGACCTCAGCAAGACAGTATACGATAAACCCAAAGATCCCAGCTTTTGGGACAAAAATCCACTATTTCATAAAAACTGCTGGGAAAATTGGAAGACAGTGTGGGAGAGACTAGGAATAGATCAACACCTCACACCCTACACCAAGATAAATTCAAAATGGGTGAGTGACTTAAACATAAAGAAGGAAACCATAAGTAAATTGGGTAAACACAGAATAGTATACATGTCAGACCTTTGGGAGGGGAAAGGCTTTAAAACCAAGCAAGATATAGAAAGAATCACAAAATGTAAAATAAATAATTTTGACTACATCAAACTAAAAAGCTTTTGTACAAACAAAACCAATATAACTAAAATCAGAAGGGAAACAACAAATTGGGAAAAAATCTTCATAGAAACCTCTGACAAAGGTTTAATTACTCATATTTATAAAGAGCTAAATCAATTGTACACAAAATCAAGCCATTCTCCAATTGATAAATGGGCAAGGGAAATGGATAGGCAGTTCTCAGATAAAGAAATCAAAACTATTAACAAGCACATGAAGAAGTGTTCTACATCTCTTATAATCAGAGAGATGCAAATCAAAACAACTCTGAGGTATCACCTCACACCTAGCAGATTGGCTAACATAACAGCAAAGGAAAGTAATGAATGCTGGAGGGGATGTGGCAAAGTAGGGACATTAATTCATTGCTGGTGGAGCTGTGAACTGATCCAACCATTCTGGAGGGCAATTTGGAACTATGCCCAAAGGGCGACAAAAGAATATCTACCCTTTGACCCAGCCATAGCACTGCTGGGTCTGTACCCCAAAGAGATAATGGACACAAAGACTTGTACAAAAATATTCATAGCTGCGCTCTTTGTGGTGGCCCAAAACTGGAAAATGAGGGGATGCCCATCAATTGGGGAATGGCTGAACAAACTGTGGTATATGTTGGTGATGGAGTACTATTGTGCTAAAAGGAATAATAAAGTGGAGAAGTTCCATGGAGACTGGAACAACCTCCAGGAAGTGATGCAGAGCGAGAGGAGCAGAACCAGGAGAACATTGTACACAGAGACAAACACACTGTGGTATCATCGAACGTAATGGACTTCTCCATTAGTGGTGGTGTAATGTCCCTGAACAACTTGCAGGGACCCAGGAGAAAAAAACACCATTCATAAGCAAAGGATAAACTATGGGAGTGGAAACACCGAGAAAAAGCAACTGCCTGAATACAAAGATTGAGGGGACATGACAGAGGATAGACTCTAAATGAACACTCTAATGCAAATACTATCAACAAAGCAATGGGTTCAAATCAAGAAAACATCTAATGCCCAGTGGACTTACGCGTCGGCTATGGGGGGTTGGGGGGGGGGGAGGAAAAGAAAATGATCTATGTCTTTAATGAATAATGCTTGGAAATGACCAAATAAAATATATTAAAAAAAAAAAAAAAAAAAAAAAGAATATTGTTCAAAAGGGATTAGTCCTAGGAATTGAGAATTTATTTCAGAACATTTTAGTCAACTGTCATGAAATTTTATTGGGTCTTTCAGTGGGGAAAAATACTTAATTTATTTTGGGGAGAGACAAATATAGAAATTTTTATAATCTTTACAGAAATCCATATTTCTCTAATCACATTTCAGTACCAGAAACCAAATGCAATGAATTAAAATAATTTGATTTCAGAATATGACTTTAATAATTACCAAAAAAAGTCAAACAACACACACACACAGGATCACAAAAAACCTGGAACAAGTTATATGAAGTGATACAAAGTGAAATAAGCAGAACCAGGAGAACATTGTACATAGTAACAATAATAGTGTATGATAATTAACTTGATAAATAGCTTGATTATTATCAATAAGGCAAGGATCTAGGACAACTACAAAGGACACAGAATTAAAAAGGCCATCCACCACCATAGAAAGAATCTTCACTTTATTTCTTCCATAAATTTTTCTCTAGTGTAAGCAATAGAATATAGAAATATGTATTATATGATAACACATGTACCTATATCACATTACCTACCCTCTTGGGGAGATGGGAGGAAGAAAATATAGAATGCAAAATGTCAGAAAATGATTATTAAAAATCCTATAGACACATAATCTGGAAAAAATTTAAAGATTTTAATATACATATGTACCCTAAATATATTTTATACATATTTAGGTGTGTCTAAAGAGAGAGAGACACACACAAATATACATAAACACACATATACACACACACAGCAAATAGCAAGTTTGGTTCTATATAGTATATAGTGATTGAAATGACTGAGGAAACAAGGGTTAGAGTTTTCTAAATACAGGGGGAGAGATTTTTATGCATTAAAAGAAAGCAATTAATAGGACATAAGCCAGAATATAAGATTAGGTTATCTGATTTCTAATTGGAGGAAAGATTAGGAATTTTCTGAGTTGGCAGGTGAACTCCAAGATGGAGGGAACACTGAACAAGTGGAGTTCCCTTAAATCAGAAAAAAAAAAAGGAATCCCACTATTCTCCAAGCATCTGTATTCAATCAAAGGAACAAGAAAACATTAACTGATTGATCAGGACAGGGTCAGTTTTCAGATAAGACGTATGGGTTGCTTGAAATGTATAACTGGGAAAAGACACCTTACATCCCCCTCTGCATACCTCCTTTTCCCCTTTCAATTGTCTTTTCTTTTGTTTTCCCCCATTAGATTGTAAGATCCTTGAAGGCAGGGACTGTCTTTTTCATATTTGTATCTCCAGCACTTATGTCCTTGGCACTTAAAAAGCCCTTGGTATATGTTTATTGACTATTGATATTTGGGGCCATGTCCAAAAACAGATATCTCATTTTTCATATCTAGACCATTCCTTTCTCTGTCAGGTAGATTGATCATCAACTTTCTGGAATCTTGGCTAGTCTTTGCAGTGACCAGAAGTCTTAATATCTTCAGTGTCATTTATCTTTACAATGTTGTGTTATTTTATAAAGGGTTCTCCTGGTTTTGTTCATTTTACTCTTTATCTGTTCATATATATATATATTTGTATTTTTCCTTTTTCTTTTAATACTCCAATTAGTTTGTAATGTCAGCTCTCAAAGTACTCTCTTCATTATCATAGGCTTTCAAAATTCATCCATGCCTTTTTTATCCTGAGCATCTCTTGTTTATGTCTTTCCATAAACATGCTACCCTATGTGCTGGAGGTCTCTGATTCTTTTAATATCACATTTGTAGTCATACAGTACTTGGGATTTTCATCTAATATCTCTTGCTAGAGGGCAGCTAGGTAGACAGAGTAGGGACTGGAGTCTGAGTTCAAATCCAGGTTCAGACATTAATGAGTCATGTGTCGTAGGACAAGTCACTGAAATCTTGTTTGCCTCAGTTTCCTCATCTGTAAAATGAGGATAAAAATAGCACCTAACTCTCAGGGATGTTCCAAGGATCAATTGAAATAATATTTGTAAAATGCTTGGCATAGTGCCTGGCACAGAGTCGATGCTATATAAATGCTGCTATTATTATTGTTATCATTATCATCATCGCTATATAACTAGTCTACAACCTTTTCTGGTCATATATCTCCTGAATGGTACTTCATGTTGCTTCTGGTACATAACCCTTGCCCTGTTAATAATATAGAGTCTACCAATGCCCACCACAGAGCTATTTCCTCAAAGCCACTAGCAATTCTTTGGAGAATAAAGTGTTCCACAATTCAGTCATACAGACAGATGAGAACACTTGTTAAGTAGACAGAAAAAAAAGTTAAGAGTTACTGAAATTTCTGTGTAATTCTCTCCAAATTCCTGGCCCCCTATTTTTCTCTTGGTCATGCACACTTTCCAAGGTTTGAGTCTACCAGGCATTTTCCACTTGATTTCACCTATGTGGACTGTAAAGCTAATCTATCTGGAATATTAAACCTCTTACAAGAAGAACAATGCCATGTACAACAGGAAAATTTCTTGGACCTTTGAGTATCCCTCTTAGGGCTTAGTGCTAGAATTGGCAAACATTTTTGGCACACATGCTTCTCTATTGTTTTTCTCCTGAAAATGAGTGGATCAAAACATTAACCCTATTGCTGAAGTTAGCAAGCAAATTTGTACAAGCATAACAAATAATTGGATGATATCTTGTTTGAAGAGGACTTCTGTTTTCATTTTAGTTCTGCCAAATTAAAATTTTTTTAGACAACAAATAAAAAACCCAGTGGAATCTTTTTTTTTTTTCTGAACCTTAAAAGATGGTCCACTGTAAAATATAATTTCTGAAAGCTTGCCTCTTCCTGTCTCAAATTTTCTTCAATAATCCTTTTAATTCATATGAAGATCAGTTTTGGAAACATGTGGATTAGTAGAAACACTACTAGATAGAGCTGGTGTACCTGGGCTTAAATCCTAGTTTTTGTCACTTATAAGTTGAATGACCTTATATAAGTCATAATTTTTCTGTGTTCCAATTGATTAGTTTGTAAAATAAGGGGGTTGGACTTCATCTAATATCATTAAAATTCCAAGTTTATGATCCTTTGACGTCTCCTTCCCTGCTTTTTAGGGGGAGAGAATTACAATTCATTATTTTTACAAATAATTTGGCATGTGTCCCTTTTTCAGATTCCTTAAGAATCAATCCCTGTCATATCAAAGTATGAAAAAATTATTTTATAGAGCTAGAAAAATAATAACAAAATTCATTAGGAAGAATAAAAGGTCAAGAACATCAAGGGAATCAATAAAAAAAATGCAAAGGAAGGTAGTCTAACAGTACCAGACTGTACGATAATGCTAAAATAATCAAAATAATTTGGTACTGATTAAGAAACAAAGTTGGTGGATCAGTTGAATAGAGTAGGCAAACAAATACATAGTAGTAAATGATCACAGTAATCTAGTGTTGGACAAACCCAAAGATTCACACTTTGGGAATAAAAATTCACTATTTGACAAAAACTGTTAGAAAACTGTAAAGGAGTTTTGACAGAAGCTTTAGGTCTAGACAAATGTCTTAAACCGTATACCAAAATACAGTTGAAATGGGTACATGCTTTATACATAAAGGATGATAAAGGGGAGTATGGAATAGTTTACCTGTCAGATCTACGATAAAGGAAGAATCTATGACTCAACAGGAGATAAAGAGAATAATGAGATATGAAACAGATAATTTTGTTAATATCAAATTTAAAAGGTTTTGCACAAATAAAAAGAATCCAGCCGAGATAAAAAGAAAAGCCAGAAACTTGGGAAGGGGGGGTGGAATTTACAATAAGTTTCTCTGATAAAGGCCTCATTTCTCAAATATATGAGTCTAATTTATAAGACTTTAAGTAATTATCCAATTGATAAATGGTCAAAGGATAGGAACAAGCAGTTTCCAGAAGAAGAAATCAAAGCTAACTATAGTTACATAAAATTGCTCTAAATCTCTATTGATTAGTGAAATGAAAACTAAAACAACTCTGAGGTACCACTTCACACCTATCAGATTGGCTAATACGACAGAAAAGGAAAAGGACAAATGGAGGGAAGATGGAAAAATGAGGATACTAATGTACTGTTGGCAGCATTGTAAACTGATCTAAAAATTTTGGAGAGCAATTTGGAACTATGGCCAAAGGGCTATAAAATTACGCATACCCTTTGACCCAGCAACAGCACTACTACATCTGTATTTCAAAGAGATTTTTTTAAAAAAGGAAAAGGATCTAAATATTCAAAAATATTTACAGCACCTCTTTTTATAGTACAAGGAATTGGAAATTGAAAGGATGATCTTCAACTGAGTAATGACTAGAAAAGTTGTGGTATATTATTGTAATGAAATACTATTATGCAATGAGAAATGATGAACAGGATAATTTCAGAAAAACCTGGGAAAACTTCTGTGAACTGATGCAAATTAAAGGGAGCAGAACCAGGAGAACCTTGTATACAATAAAAGTAATATTTTACAATGATCAATTGTGAAAGACTTAGTTATTCTGATCAATACAATGATCTAAGACAATCATGAAGAATTTATGATAAAAAATGCTATTCAAATCCAGAGAAAGAACTGATGGAGTCTGAATGAAGATCAAAGCAATTTCTCTCTCCTTCCTTCCTTCCTTCCTTCCTTCCTTCCTTCCTTCCTTCCTTCCTTCCTTCCTTCCTTCCTTCCTTCCTTCCTTCCTTCCTTCCTTCCTTCCTTCCTTCCTTCCTTCCTTCCTTCCTTCCTTCCTTCCCTCCCTCCCTCCCTTCCTTTTTCTTTCTTAACTTTGTCTGTGTTTTCTTTCACAACATGGCTGATAAGGAAATGGCTGATGAGTTCACATGACTGCTCATGAATAATCAGTCGTATCTGACTCTGTGTCTCCATTTGGGGTTTTCTTGCAAAGATACTGGAGTGGTTTGCCATTTCCCAATCCAACTTCACACATGTATAATCTATATTAAATTGCTTGTCTTCTCAAGGTAGGAAAGAGGGAAGAGAGGTATGAAGTGAATTTGGAATTCAAAATTTTAAAAACAAATGTTAAAAGTTGTTTTCACATTTAATTGGAACAAATATATTAAAAATATATTTAAGTCAATCCTTAAATGTCCCCCCTAAATTGTGAAGACCTCCTCCTTATATGGTCTGGCCCAAGTTGTTTTCCTTGCTTTTGTTATTTCCATTTCTACTTCCACATACAATAAATATGGTGGTTCCATTGTCAAAGATAAGGAATATAGTTTGTTACAAATTTTTGACATCTCTTCCATTCATCAACCAATCATTATCTTATTTTCATCTTTAAATGCTTTTAACTTAATCTGTTTTAACTGGGTCTTGTGCCAATCTTTCCCCTCTTTTATTTCTCCTTGTTTTGGGACAAGGAGATATTGCTCATAATTTTATGAAATTTTACAAGTAAATTTATATTCCACACTTCTTTTTCCATGTTTCTTGACTGGCTAATGTGATGTGGCAGCTAGGTGGTACAGTAGATAAGCACTATGCCTAGAGTTAGAAAGATCTAAGTTCAAATGTGGTCTCAGACATTATGTGACCCTGGATAAAATCTCTTAACTTCTGTGCCTCTGTTTCCTCAACTCAGGCTGTTGAGAGAATCAGAGAGAATATTTGTAAAGTACTTGGCACAATACATGGAACATAATAGGTGTTGAATAAATGCTTTTTCTACTCTTCTTCTTTTAGCTTCCTCATTCTGGTGATTGTTTTTGCTTTAATGCCATAGGAAATTATGATAATTTGTGATGATAAATTTTCCTTTATCCATTTCCCACTTTTTACATTAATAGCTTGTTTGAATAGGTAACAATAATAAAAGTGATTTAAGGCTTACAAAGCATTTTTATAAACCTAATCTCATTTTCTCCTCACAACAATATTGGGAAGTAGGTACTATTATTATCCTTATTTTGCAAATAAGGAAATGGAAACATAGATAGGTTAAGTGACTTGCCCAGGGTCATACAACTAGTTAAATGTCTGAAGCTGAATTTGAACTCAGGAATTCCTAGCCCTAAATCCAAAGTGGTATACACTTCTCCATTTAGATGTCTGTAAATTAAGTTTGGGATGATTTAAATTTCAGTTACAAGTTGTCATAATTGCATGCCATATTATCTTGTCATTTTTATCTTTAATTCTCTTTCAATAATGATTCTAATAAGCTTATGCGCTGATTGTACACAGACAACTGCTTCAAAATAACTCTCACATCAGTAAACAATTGTTTCCTGTCTATTGAGATATATTCAATTTCATTTTTTGTAACTGTGAAATTGTTTAATGCTTAATTACTTTCTAACTCTTCTTGGCAATCATATTCATAATATAAATCTTCTGTGTAGTCTTTAAGTTACTGGCATCAATTGTTACTCAAATCTGAACCATAATTCCCAAGGTATTTTTCAACATCTCTGCTTATACCCACCTTTGCATTGTAGCCATTGAGCATTAAGGGAAATGATGATTTAATCTGAATGCTCTTATTGAGGTTTTTTTTTTTAAACCTCTATATCTCATCATTCAACACAATAAATATTGGTGTATAATTAACAATTATTTTCATGTTAGTCATTTTGCTTTGTTCTTATCATAAGTACTACAAGGGGAAATTACCATTTATCACATAAAATTAATTTTTTTGTTTTCTTAAGATATACAATGAAACTAATTCAATCAACTCCTTTAATGTGCTTCTCCAAAGAAAATCAGGAGCCATTCTTCTGTTTAAACTGCATCTTTCTTATATCTTCTGGTTTTATTAATGGTGAGAATGTATATACTGATATGATTCAATTCTTCTAATGTGCTGGCTCACTGGCATCAGACAAGAAGCTCCCATTTAGGGTACCAACAGCACATCAGTAAAAAAAAATCAAAAACCTTTTTAGAATTGCTATGGCCATCAAAACTATCTTTCATTCCATGACTACCCACGAGCTCTGAAAATGATTCATTCTTTGCACTAAGAACTCTTTTTTCATCACTGTAGAAACAGAAGGATATTGGCACAGGACAGCCATTTTCTCCTTTTGCTTTCATAGGTTGCTAAGACCAAAAAATTCATGATCATCTAATTGCTAGATTATTAGTGATAAGTTTGTCATGCTTTTGATTAATTTTTTTGTGGTTAAAGTTATAATGAGATTTGGACCAGACAAAGCACATACCACCAACTGGGTTTGTTGACACTATCCTTTTAAAAACTTACCTTGTGTTCCATTCTTCCTCATCTTTGTCACGATCCTTCCGGGATTGTCTTTGCTTTTCTTCTAGTCTTTCTTTTTCCTGACTGGCTAAATCTAGGATAAATGTGTGATTCTTTAGAAATAAATCTTAATGGAAGGAATTTCTAAATAAAATATATAGAGATAAAAATCATAAATGAGCAGATATAATGGAAAAAAGGATTGGCTCTAATATTCTTTTTTGAAAAGCTAAGCTAAAAAAAGCTTAATCTTTAAGTTAAATTCCATTTTTGTTGGGAAATTATGGACAGTGTTTATATTTTCATGACAAGAAAACTAAAAAGTATCACCAAAAAATATGAAAGACAAAAAAATAAGCTCCAATAACAAAACATTGTTCTTGATTCTCCATCTTTTTAAAAAACTAACATAGCTTTAGCATCTGTGCCTTATTAAACTTCATGTTCCTAGAATGAATGAAAGAGCTGAATATAAAGGTTTGCAGATCACAAGAAAGAACAATGGGAGAATAATTTGGTAGATAAACAAACCCAACAATAAAGACTAAATTAGGGGAGTCGCTATGCTCCAACACAGCCTGCTTTAAGTTTGAGCAGTCTCCATCTTTTAAAAGTGATAGGTTCACCTTTGCCTTATACTTTCTTGAAGGCTCAATTCAAAGCCCACATTTAGAAGGAGGCCTTTCCCAGTCCACTCAGCTGTTGATGCCTTCCTCTTTCAGACTACCTTTCATCTGCTCTCTATATGTCTTATACATACATACTTAGTTACATACATATCCTTTCTTCCACTTGAATTTAAGTTCATTTGGTTTTTATTTATATTTCTAGCACTCAGAATATAGTAAATGCTTAATAACTGCTTGCTGAGTGACAGTGGCATTTATTTACCTATTTTTAATGACAGGAAATTAAATTTATTTTTCAACATTGTATAACAATCTTTAGAGAAACTCTGGCTTATCTAAACTAGGTTGGGAACTACTGACTTAAAGTTCTCTGTCTGAAGTGCCTGCATGATTTTAGTATCAACAAGAATGAAAGACAGAGCTATGAACAAAGGAGGTTTTATCATTCAACAATAAGAAACATACCCATGTCACCATTTTCCATGCTTCTGATATCTGGACGAAGGCGACAATCTGTAGGAGGTAAAATCTTTTCCATACCCTTTTCTAATTCATTGAGGGTCACAGTAAATCTGGTAAAATTATACATCTGGAAAAAACATACATGAAAAAAGTTACTACTATAAATTCTATTTATTTTTGCATACCAGGAATTAATTTTTAAGTTGAGATTATTATGGCCAAATCCCCCCAATACCCCATCTCCTGCCAAGCAAAAGAACAAAAAACCTTTCTCTGATTCAGCTTGAAATATAAAATAGCAACAGCTAGGTGGCTCAGTGGATAGAGAGCCAGGCCAGGAAACAGGAAGTCCTGAGTTAAAATATGACCTCAGGTTTTTTTTTTTCCCCTAGCTGTGACCCCTTGGAAAGTCACTTAACCCTAATTGTCTAGTCCTTACCACTCTCTGAACCAATACTTGGTGACAATTCTAAGACAGAAGGAAAGGGTTTTTGCATGCGTGCACCCCCCCTGCCCCCCATTTCATTATTAGTACACTATTTTCTTAAAGATTTATTTCATGAACATACATTTAATACTGTTCCTATTGTAATTTTAAAATTAATTGCTAATAATCTAGCTTAACTAATAATGTCTATTCTTTCCTAATAATGCAGTTAACTGATTAGTTAACTCTTTAAATTTTTATGAAGGACTCCTGTGGGGGAGGAGAACCTGAAAATATGTATAAAGTTGTAGTCCCACACAAAATAAAATGGTTCATCATTCTATTACTTGGGATCAACACTGGTTATTGCATTCCACTGCCTATACTGGTCTCCTGGGTCTGCAGCTATACTGCATCAATTCTTGTTCTTCTCAGTTCCTCATACTCATTACTAACTACTGGTTCAATAATATTCTTGTTCTATTAATTCACCACAATCTGTTCTGCCTTTCTTCAATCAAAGGGCATCTACTTTGGTATAGTATATATTTATACTACCACAAAAGTACTACTATGAAGATCCCATTAAATAGGGAACCATCTCTTTTTTCCTTTATGTATCCTTGGGCTATATGCCCATTGGGGATTACTGGGTTGAAAAATAATAAAAGTTTACAAATTTTAATAATTTAAAAGTTACATCTAACACAATAAAATCAATTCATAATTCCAATAGTATAATAGTTCGCCTGACTTCCCATAGCCCCTCCAACATGATTTCCATATTTTCTCATCTTTGCAACATTGACCACTGATATCACTGATGATAGTACTTTTTCTTTTTAAAATTGTTTGATCATATTCTTTGATCAGTTATCTATTGGGAAATGAATCTTGACCTAAGGCAGTGATGGTGAACCTTATAGAGACTGAATACCCAAACTGCAACCCTCATGATACATGTGAGCCCCTGCCTTACCCCAGATAGGGGAGGAAGGAAGCACTGTCATTGGGCTGCTGGGCAGAGGGGCAGGCCATATGAGAACTGTCCTCAGGTAGGGTTGGAGAGGGGGAGAGTAGCCACTCCAGCAGGCATGCTATGGGCTCATTAACACAAGTCTAAATCAATTCTTTATATATGTTGGATATCATGACCTTATTTTTTTTTATCAGTGATATCTGATGTAGAAATTGAATGAGAGTCAGCCTGACTAAATTTTTCTATTCATTCTGTTATGTTGCCTCTTATCTTTTAATGATTATTTTTTTCAAATAAAGTTTGGTAAATGGTAATGCTAAACCATTTTCATTCCTGCTTCTTTTTCATTGTTTCCTTTGGGATTCTAGACCCATTATTCTTCAAATATAATATTATTTTGTCTAGTTCTTTAAAGTAACTTTGGCAAAGAATAAAATTTACAAAATAATTGAAGTAGTATTGTTATTTTTATTATATAAATCCAGCATGACTATCAATAATGAATAAATTTTCAATTCTTTTATTTTCTTCTTTCAGTAAAGAGTGATGTACAGGGTCATTACTCAAGTCCTTAGTGTCCTTGGTAGTTGAATTCCCAAATGTTTTGTGTATTGTGCAGTTATTTTAAAGGGGCTTTATAATTTCCTCATATTTTGTGTGTGTGTGTGTGTGTGTGTGTGTGTGTGTGTAGGTACTATATAGACATGCTTATGATTGTTGTGGATTTACTTTGCATAGTAATACTTTATTGAAGTTATTGTTTCCATTAGTTTTTTCCTTAATTCTATGAAATCATCTAAAGTAACACCTAGGTCATCTGCAAAGAGGAATTGTTTCACCTCCTCTTTATTGATGTTTATACATTTAATATTTCTCTCATATTACTATTATTTATAAAATAATGAGTATTTATAGAATACTGTTCAAATAAGAATAAAGAGGGTAAACAAAATTTAGAGCATGTTTCAGCATTTCTCCATCGCAAATAATGGTAATTCTTGGTTTAACATCCAGGCTTAAAAAAAAAAAATCCTTCCCTTATGTCTTAGAATTGATATTACGAACTGATTCCAAGGAAGAAGAGTAGTAAAGGCTAGGCAACGGAGGTTAAGTGACTTTCCCAGGGTCACCTGACACATTTGAACTCAGGTCCTCACAATTCTAGGCCTGGCTCTCTATCCACTGAGACACATAGCTGCCTCTCATACTTTAAATTATATTTAAAGAAAGAAGAAGGGTCCTTCTGTGCACCTATATGGTTGAGGTTTTTAAGATAAATGAATATTTTGTTCAATGTTTCTTCTGCTTTTATTAATACAATCATGTGGAGATTTTTTGTTGGTTTTGTTTAAAACTATAATTTTGATGGCCAGTATTAACAGAAAACCATAAATCTTTTCATCTTGGATTCAGTCATTAAAAGGATCCAGCTTAATATTCAATTCCACAAAAAAATTGTTATGCAACTACTTTGTGCAAGGCACTGGAATTACAAAGACAAAAATGAAGAAGATTATGTTTTATTGTTTAAAATGTCAACAGAAAAATTAATCTTTAGAACAGAGTTTCTTAATGATTTTTGGTGTCACAGACTTCTTTGTTAGCTAAGGCCATAGTCTCCTTCTCAGAATGTTTGTTGACTACATTCACAATTCAAAGAAATGTTAAATTTCAGTGATTAGTAAAATGTAATTTCCCCCCTCTCATTCAAGTTCTCTAGATCGATGGATTCCAGGTTAAGAATGTATATATATTAGGCTGAAATTGCCTGTCCAAATTATATACATACATACATACACACACACACACACACACACACACACACACACACACACACATATATATAGTTTTTCCAAGACAGTATGACTAACTGATTTCCTACCTTTCCAGCCTACCTGTCAGGGGACAAACCTCATACTTCCTACATTCTCAGATCTACCTGGGATCCAGATTCTATCCCCTAGACCCGTCTTGACAAACCTACGGAACACATGCCAGAGGGGGCTACTCTCCTCCCCCTCTCCACATGCATCTGAGACATTTCTCACATCACCCACCCCTCTGCCCAGCAGCCCAATGGGAATGCTTCCTCCCTCCCCTGTCTGGGGTAAGGGCCTTGGCATGTGGCATGAGGGTTGCTGTTTAGGCACTCAGTCTCTAAAACATTTGCCATCATTGGCCTATATTCTCTTACTAAAAGATGTCTTGAGCTACTACATATCCTTGCATGCCTAACATTAGGATTACTTGCTCAGAAATATCCTTATAAACCAAGTGTTATTATTCTGCTATATGTTTACCTCAGAAGAATTTGGAGGCCTTGTGTTTATCCTCCAGAGGAGTTCACTGCCAGGTATGACTTGCACCGTATCTTGGCTGTCAGGAACATTATCAGTCTCATCACCCTCAAATGTTTTAGGCTCATCCTCCTGAAACAGGTAAAATAATGTGTTTAATCTGAAATTTGTTCATTTATCCAACAAAAGCACCTAATATGTGTAGAATGCTATACTAGGCTCAGGCATTGAGGCACAAAATTTACATAGATGAGACATGGTCCCTCTTCCCCTTGGTATTTACAGACTGGGAAGGGGAAGGGGAGTCATACCTAGATAATTTAAATAATATATCTTAAATTGATTAGAGAAGTATGAAATAAAAAGTGGTAAATTTTGAGAGACAGGTTATTATTGATAAGGGGAACCAGAGAAGGCTTCATTGAGGAAGTAACATTTAAAAGAATTTAATGGAGGTTAAAAAATTAATCAGTAAAAAAAGAAGGCAGGCCATTCCAAACACAGGAAATAGTATGAGCAACCGTTGAGAGTCATGATTGAAAATTTTGGTTTAGATGGAATGGTAAGGGTTGGGAGGTAGGGCAGAGTCATATTGTAAAGACTTTTTGGGAAGACACTGAAGATTTCTGAAAGGAGAAAGGATATACACATAAGGAAGATAATGTAGAAATCTGAAAGATGGAATAGAGGCAGAGAGCAGTTAAGTTAAGCAATTAAGAAGTCCCTGCAATAGTCCAGGTAAGTGGTATCACAGGTTTAAAAGAAGGTAGAAGCAATGGTAGGAATAGTAATAAAGATATGAAAAATGTTGTGGAGGTAGAATTTAAAAAAAAATATTTATTTATTACCAATTACATGTTATAACAAATTTCCACACAAGTTTTCCTACATTATATGACTGAACTTACCTCCCTCCCTCCCTTCCCTTTCTCCTCCCAATGCTGGCAGACAATTCAATCTGGCTTATACATGTATCATTATGTAAAACATATTTCCATAATATTCATTTTTGTGAGTAATCTTATAAAATTGAAACCCCAAATGTAAACCCAAATAACAATTGAAAAATTGCATGCTTTCATCTGCATTCTGACTCCAACAGTTCTTTCTCTGGAGGTGGAAAGCATTCTTTGTCATAAATCCCTCAGAATTGTCCTGGATCACTGTATTGTTGAGAGTAACTAAGTATATCATAGCTGATCATTCCACAATATTGCTATTACTATATACAATGTTTTCCTGCTTCTGCTTATTTCACTGCATCAGTTCATGTAGGTCTTTGTAGCTTCTTCTGAAATCATTCTTTTCATCATTCCTTGCAGCACAATAGTATTCCATCACCATCACATACTACAATTTCTTCAGTCATTCCCCAACTGATGGACATCTCTTTAATTTCCAATTCTTTGCCACCAGGAAAAGAGCACCTATAAATACTTTTTTTCAAGTAGGTATTTTCTCCTGTTTTTAATCTTTCTGGGATACAGATCTAGTAGTGGTATTACTGGGTCAAATTGTTTTATAGCCTTTTGGGCATAATTTCAATAATTGCCCTCCTGAATGGTTAGATCAGTTCACAGCTTATGGAGATTTGACATAGATATAGAATTGACAGAATTTGATAAATGAATAAAATGTGAAAGGTGATGGGGAAGGAAAAGTCAAATAACACCAAGGTTCTTTGGAACATGATAGGTACTTCATAAACTCTAGTTATGAGTCCCATGCATCCATCTGTGAAATAAGAGCTCTAATGAAAGATCAATAATGTTTAGGAATTCTGAAAATTAGTAGCACATTCATGATCTTTTCTATTCTCCAATAACTTATTCAAAGATACTTAATCCCACTTGGCTAGGCCTTACAAAAGAAAAGGTTAAACATGAATAAAGAAATCGATTGATAGCCTTAACTTTTGAAGACCACCTTTCCTTTAAAAAGAAGTATGAGTTTTTAATGTAAATAAGCATTAATGGAAAAAGTGACTATCATAGCCCATCTACATTATAGTGTAAAAAAAATGGCCAAGTATGGAAGGTGTTAAGTGTATATTAAATCAATAATGAATATCTCCAGGGTATTCCTATTTATTTAATAAAATAGGTGCTATTTCTTTTTAATTTCAGCTTTAATTTTAGACTACAGAATGAGCTAGTCCAAAAGTACAGTACTGTACAGCATTAGGAAAAAAGACTTTCCTAATACTGGATTATCTAGTACTGAAAACTAAAAGGAAAAAGATATGAGCTTATAAATGATAAGCATTAACTCACTATCAGAGTGAAAAAAATCATAGAATTTAAATGTCTTTGTGGGAAATATGCCAGAACATAGACCTTGAAGGAGAAATACTTTTCAATGTGATCTATTTTCTTGCCTTTAGAGTGGGGAATCACAAGATATTAGAAAGATGTGAAATCAAATGACATTCAGCTCACAGTTTTCAGTTTCCAGAAACCAGCTAGGCTGTTTCTTTATGACAGAAAAACAATAACTATTTCCACTCATTTCCCATTTTTTATCTGGAGACACAAAGGTACACTGTGATCTTCTTATAGGTTAGTTGAAAGTAAGGATGAATTTGCTAGATCTCAGTAATCATAAGCTCATTTATACATATTTACTCTGAAGCCCTTCATTCACCTCCTATTTTTGTTTTAGATATGCTACAAAAATTCACAGGGACATTTATTCCAAATATTAGAAATCTTACCAATTTTGATTTTCTCTGGTAGTCACCTTTCCTTTCATGCTTTTTGTAGAACTCATAGGAAACAGCATCTATGCCCCATAAACATTCTGTCCACTTGCCATATATCATAAAGAGCTTCTTTTTGCTGTAGTCAAAAAGAATTTTATTTTATTTTCTGCACAGTTAAAATAAATTATGAACTATTCATTTAAATTAACAGGATTTTAATTTCAGCAGTAGCTCTGGCTTCCTCTTTTGGCATTTTTTCCTACAATAAATCTGTGTTGCCTCTAGGCACAAAAACCACAAAGACTAGTGTAGGTCATTTATTCATATCACTATGGACAGAATATTCATGCTCTTAGTTCACTCTCTTAAGTTAAGATTTATTGGGAAGGCAGAAAAGAGTATGAGGGTATAAAAAATGGAAAAGCTGAATGGCAATGCTACAAGGGGCAAGGAGAAGTGAGAAGAGTGATTTTTATTAAAAGGACCAAGTTACAACATGTTCAACTCAGTTTTAAAAGGTTATAAAAGTAGAAAGAAGTCACACAAGTTTTAACATTACAGAAAAATGGATAACTTCACTTCCCTTAGATAACACTTTGGAAGAAAGGAACAAATGAAAACATTAAAAAGGAAGTAGCCAGTGATAAATAATAAGCAAAAACAGTCTTTTTTTTTTTGTAGTTAGTGGGGAAGAAGAAAGATCGATATGCCTGCATCCAGGGTTTTTAAGATATGATATAAAATATCTGATTTTTCTGGTAATATAATATCCCTTTGGCATAGGTTGAATTACTCTAGAGGGCAATTTCACATTTGTTCAGCAAATGTTCAGTAAAAAAGAACATATATATTTTATGTTTTTCTAGCATGGAGAGTATATATAGTATAAGGATGTCATCTTTGTGACACTAGAATACATGAACCCTGGGCAAGGTGTTTAATTTCTATGAGCCTTAGTTTCCTCATCTGTAAAAAAGAGATAAGAGCAATGGGGTTATTGTGAAGATGAAATGTGGAAATGTATGTAAAGAGTTTCATACGCCTTGTAAATGTTAACTATTAGTATTATTGTTATTGCAAAGGTACTAATATCTGTGAAATTCAAACCAGGGATTAATTGGGTAGGTACAATGATCCAACAGTAAGAAAAATGATCTGTTCCTAGCAGAAGAATTGTATTTATAAAGATACACCTTCAGGAATAACGCACCTAAAAGCAAAAAAAAAAACCCTAGAAAAACAAGAACAAGAATGTGCACACCCAGATTTGGTGGGCACCAAGATTCCAAATCACATGCCCTGGAAACACTTGGTGAAAATATGTCTCTCTAAAGTGCCTAGATATGAGTACAAACACAGTTTTCATAAGCATAAGATGCATGAGAATGGCTTTTCCAGGGTTGAAAATCAGGATGTGTGCAATGCAACCTTTCTTTTTGTTTTAATGAAAGGAGGCTCCTGTCCTTTCAAATGCCCAAGTTGAATTCTAATTCATTCAAGTGAGGGTAACTCCTTAATCCTTTTTTTTTCCAAGTTATTTTTATGAATTATCTTAATATGTCTTAAAACCCAGTAGGGCATGAAAGTCTAAGAAATACCAAATGCTTTTATTTTAAAACACTAACTGAACATTTCTAGTAGAGATTTTAATTTAATTCTACTTTTCCATTTCTTGGATGAGGAAACTGAACCTCAGAGAAGTGAATGACCTGGCCAAAGAAGAGTCACTTTCCACAAAGGTCACTTAAATAAGACAAGTTGTTTATTATAATATCACTAGCAATTTGTCTGCTTGCAAAAAGTAAAAAGGTAATTAAATAATGAAAACTTAAAAAGTCAATCATGAAAAAGGAATGTTTGGAAATAGGTATGCAATAAACCAAATTCACATTTTTGCTTTTAAATTGATAACAGGATTCCACTTAAGGAATATATGTGAGAGAATTACACAAGTCACATATTACCACTAGGATCATGTATAAAGCCCATATCATCACAGAAAAAAATCTTCCTAGGGTTCTAAATATCTATCAATATACCAAAAAACAAAAACAATGAAAACCACCTTTATTAAATGGTTTTCCTTTCTTTTCCAACTTGAAAATAGGTTTTACATAGATAAGCTATAGGTATGACCAAATCTAATAAAAATAGTAGCAATTCAAGGATTTTAGTCAAGTTAGAGGAAGCAATAAAGATTTGTTTTTGTTTGTCTGAATTCTACTAGTAAATTATTCAAGCATTTTCTGTGTCTAGTCATAAGAGAAGCAATGTGGAATAGTTGTCAGAAAGCCAGCCTCAAAATAAGAATGACCTGGGTTCAGGTCCTTTCCTAGACATATACTAAATGTATGACTCTTGGGTAAGTCATTTAAACTCTCAGTGGTCTCATGAGAACTCTGTCTAAAACTCTAAATAGCAGAATAGTTGTTGATCTGATTGGTAGAGTTTCCTTACTAGGAAGCTCCTTTACTTTGATGAAATAATAAGTCTAAATGAAAAAAAAATTGTTTGAAACTCAATTTTCAAAAATTCAAATCCTTTTGAAAATAATTTATATAATTTTGTTCAAATTAAAGGTATAAACTACTTTGAACCAACAATGATTTGCACCTACCTTTTGTCTTGAATGTATCCTTCTATTTTATGAAGTTCTTTCCCAAACAGCCCACATGGTTTAAAGTTAAGTATACACTTATCTCCAGTTCTAGAAAAGAAACCATAACCTTCACTGCATTATAAATATTTCCCCATTACATGTCAAAGATTACATGGAATTTATCTGGGAAGCAAATGTACGTATTTGATATTTAGGGCTAACTCAAAAAGAATCCTTTTACCAATCTTTGTTGCTATCATCTGATGACCTTCAGGGAATACCTTGAATATACTCTTGCCTTTCTTAGTTACACAAGCACAGGCTTCCTCTTCTCCTCATCCCCTGCCATGATTTCATTATTTCTGAATATTGAATATTCACATTAATGACCCATACACCCAGGCCTCTCAATTCCTTAAACTCAAATCCTATAATACCTAGTAAAATTCAATTCAACTAACATTTACTAAGTGTCTTAACATGTGACAGATACTGTGTGAGGTTACTGGTAACACAAAGAAAAAAGAGAAACAGTCCCTGCCTCCAAGGAGCTTACACTCTAACTGGGGGAGATATGCACAACTAAGCTAAATTGAAGTGATACAAGATAATTTCAAGGAAAAGGTGCTAATAACTAGGGGAGAAAATGAGAATTAAGAAGTTATTTTTAGGGAAGTTCAAGATTCTATGGGGCTGAGATTAGGAAAAAAAATGTATTCTATATTTGGGAGACTACTTGTACAAAGTCACAGAGGCAAGAGTTGAAATCTTGTGTAATGGTAAGAATAAGCAGTATAATATGACTAGAAAAAAAAATGGGTGGAAGAAAGATACATGATATAAGACTAGAACAATAAGCAGATACTAGCTTGTGGAAACCTGTAAGCCTATAGGATGAGAACTGTTTTATCCTACAGGCAAAAGAGAGTCACTAATGATTTTTACATAAGGGTTGCTAGTCAGATGTACTTTTTAGAAAATGTGTTTAATTTGCCAGGCATATGTAAAACCTTTGTGTTAGTTCAAGTTTTCATTTCTTCTCATTTGGAGTATAATAATAGCCTCCTAATTGCCCTCCAGTTCAAATATGTTCAAGTTCAAGAGAAAGATTAAGACTCAGGATATAAGCACACATACTCACATATACATATACACATATATGTATATATTAGCATTGAATATATGTTTTCTATATAAACACATGTATGTATACTTGTGAGTGTGTGTATGTGTACACACTGGGTGAATGAGGACAATTTTATCTTAAAATGTCAAAACTCTTTCCCAATGAGAACAATACTCAATACAGAATCAATTAGGAGGCATTCAAAGAACCCCAAATCACTCTCATCTATGTTTCTATATATATATATACATTTATGTATACATATAAAATCAAATGAGAATATATTAGAAGGACTTTATAAATCTTAAAGTGCTATGTAAATTTAAGTTATTTTTGTTTCTAGATCTTGGGGTTATTTGCAGAGAGATGCTCATTGAACCCATGGGAACTGATGAAAGCACCAAGGGAAAAAAGTTCACCAAATTAAAAAAAGATGGACAGAGCCTTCAGGCTACCCATAGCAATGGGAAAAAAATATGTAGATGGTCCCAAGTATAAGGGAAGAGTAAGGGTGGAGAATAATAATGTAAGTTTGGTACTAAAGCAATAAACTACCTGAGAAAAGAGGAGGAAGAATTACAGTAGATGAAACCACAAATAAAGAGGCTGCCAAGAGGTTTCAGCACATGGCCAGTTTAGATGTGGGATGGAGTAGTACGCTACTCCTCCTGCTGGTCAAATGCTTGTAGGGAGAGAAAGCATGAAATAATGAATATTCAGTACAAGGAAAGGTAAAAATAATATAATAAATTTTGGAGAGATCAGACTTTCTGTTACTTAGAGAAGACAAAAAGAGTACAAAGTGATTTAAAAGAAAAAGCTACTTCATTAACAACAAAGCAATAATTTTAGAGGACATAATGGAACAAGAAGAGTATATGGCCTATGCAGCAGGATTGAGATGTATATGGGTAAAAGTACAGAGAGAGAAAAGAGGTTTTTTTATCTCAGCAGAGTTCACTCTGAAGCACAAAGATAAAGAGAATAAGAACTGTAAATGTACTTGTCATGGGATAGGAAATGACCAAGTGGATAGGGGCTGTCTGTCCTATGATGACTAAATACAAGAGTAATTCCTGGTCATCATTCCAGGATGGTTAAGATTTCTTATTGTGATTAGATCCCTATAGGGCACACTGAACTCATCCTTTGCTATCATCTCAGATTTCATTCCCTAAATGTATAAGAGCATGAAGCACACCCAAGAGATGCCCAAAACCTAGCACAAGTGCTAAGCTCCCAATTTCAATTCTGAGAAGCAGTCTCCTACTTCCGAATCTACACCTCCCCTCCTATCAGTCCCAGGGCCTTAGGGAAACTGATATTTGGGATCATTCAGCAACTACTTTAGAACAGGTACTCTGCTGTCCCAAGTGCTTAGAGAATTAGTCTTAAAATGCATTAGAATTCTATTCATAACTGGCACTCTGTAGCCCTAGGTACCTAGAGGCTGAGGTCTTGGATGGCAGAGTCCATCTTTAGGGAGGTACTTTAGGCATCTTAGTATGTATGATGCCTATATATATTAGGCACTTACTAAATATATATTTAGTGATTTAATTGATCTAGGTCTGGGGTGTGAGATGGACATAAGCCCCTTGAGGGCAAGGATTTTATTTTGGTTATGCCTTTGAATCCCAAGTACTTATAATAGTGCCTTGCGCATAGAAGATACTTAATAAATGTATGTTGTTAACTGAATTCCCGCTCATTTCTACTATTCACACAGGATGGTTACAACCTGCACCTTATTATCACTCAAAGCTATTCTACCTCTTAACCCTGAAATTCTACTTTTCCAAACCTTCACTCCTCCTGAAACTGTCTTTCACTCTCCAATTTCCTTAATTTCTTACTTTATCAAATTTATTCTGATTTCGCTTCCCTGTATTCAACCTTATGATTAGCCATTTTAATGATATATTTTCTTCTACCATTTTATCCCTAACCCCTTGACCTTATATATTTCCACTCTGCTAATATCTAACTCTGGATAATTCCTGCCATTTACCTTCTCTAAAACGGAATAATAATGCTATAGGAAGTCACAAAATCATGTTGAATCTACTAAAAATGTATCCATGAAACCTCAATTAGACCTCTGCTACTTCACTAATCTCTTAATAATTCCCTGTCATTTTTTCTACAGGAACTGTTTTGAGCCTCTTTTCTTAAACTCTCAACTATGCTCTCACCTCCAATCTTTCTAAACAGATGATTTCATCTCTTATATTAAGAAGAATGAGGCCTTTCCATTTTAGCTCCATATCCTCTCAATATCCAAAACCTATCATTTTCTGTCATTTTCTCTTCCTTCCCTACAATCTCACATACATTTCTCCTTGACAAAGCTAATAACCCTTTCACATATGCTTTTGATTCCATTTTTTCCACCTCCTCTAGTGTCTGGCTTCCTCTTCTCATCATCATGCCTCATACTTCCATATTCAATCTCTTATTCTTTGGCTTCTTCTCCTCTGCCTAAATACATTTGTGAAAGTTTCCTATCATAAAGGGGCCTTCTTTTGATCCTGCTGCCCTCTTCACATTACCATCCTATTACTCCTCTGTCACTTCCACTCTTCACATCTTATCTTAAAAGGATAAAAAGTCTACCTTTGCTGTCTCTACTGTCTAACCAGTCAATAATACTTAAATATAATTCGGCTTTCCCCCCTAATATTCTACTGAAATAGTCCTCTCCAAGGTTACTAATTGCCTTCTAATAATCAAACCTAAAGATTCCTTCTCAATTCTCATGCTCCTTGAATTTCTTATAGCTCCTTCCTTCTTCATGCCCTTCTCCTCCTCCACCTATGGCTTTCATAATACTGATATCTTCTGGTTTCCTTTTGTCTCACTGACTGCTTCTTTGTCCTCTTACCCCACTAACTGAAGAGATATCCTAGGCCTTCAGTTATCTCTCTCTCTCTCTCTCTCTCTCTCTCTCTCTCTCTCTCTCTCTCTCTCTCTCTCTCTCACTCTCTCTCTCTCTGTCTATATACACATATATATATACACACACACATATATACACCCATATTTATATATGTAAAATACATATATTCATACATAGTATATTATCCTGTTCCTTTGTCTCTCTCCCTCCCTACTCAGCCCCTTCTCTCTTCTCACTCTATTGTAAGCAATTTCATCCACTGGTAAGCCCTAATTGTTACCTCTATTCTATGTAAAAGCCTTCCAAAATCTTTTTTACTAACCCTGACCTTACCCCAAGACACTAGTCCCACGTTTCCAACAGAACTCATCACAGAATCAAATTTGGCATTCTTCTACAATCAAGTTCCTATCTCTCCAGCCCTGTTTCACACTACTTTCCACATACTCTGTGCTCTAGCAAAAACTAGCTATTTCTTGTTCTGTTCTCTTTCATATTTGTACAAGTTATTCCTCATATCATTCCTCAGATTCTCCAAATCTCACCTGGAATGGATTACCTCTTACTGCTTCCCATCTTCACAGCTTGAACTACTTCACTGATAATTATTTCAGGATCCACCTGCCATAGCAATTCTTCCATGATGCTCTCTGAAGTTATTCCTCTCTCCTTGAACCTCTCATGTCACTCTATTTGACCTTTCCTATCTATATACTTAATCATTTTCTAATTTGTATTATAGTTACTTGTGCACATCTCATACCCTTTTTACTAGGTTGCAAACAGCTCCTAAAAAACTGAAATGCTGTCTTTTTTCTTTTTATCATCAGTACCTAGCATATATTTTGACACCATAAATGTTCAATGAATTGAAAGACAAAATAAAACAAGACTAACCAACGCAAGCATTGCTCAAAATGTAAAAATTGCAAAACTGCATGATGGCATCAATCATGTACCAAATCTAACAAATATGTATTGAGCACTCATCCTATGTAAGGCATAATAGTAGGTACTGGAAATATAAATATATAAATTAGACAAGATCCTTGCTCCTAAAGAGTTTATAATTAAAAAGCAAGAAATAAGAACAACATGTGAAAAGTAAAATAATACATGGCATGAATAACAGTGTAAGACAATAGCATAAAAATAATAGTAATGTTTATACAGCACATTAAAATTTATACAGTGTTTTTCTCACTACCTCTTTGTGAGGCCGTTACTATAAACATAATTATACATATTTTACAAGTGAGGTTTAAGTTCACACTTATATTGTTACCCTAAATCCTATGTTCTTTCCAGAGTAATAATAGACAACCATGCCACCATGAGCTTGTTTGATCATCACACAAAGATATGGCCAATATCTTCTAGCTGGAAAAATGTTTTAACTCCACAGTTGAGTAATATTACCTGTGATTTAAAATTTCAACTGTTCCATACTGTTCTATCCACAATTTGCCAATAATTATATTATGTACACAGCAGGTAGGATTTGTCCATGTGTAGGCTTCGCCGTGTCTGTGAAAGATGCCCCCAAAAAAGCAAGTCAGAGACCAGAAAAGTGAACCCATTGCATGACCCAAAGATGTAAAATCCCAAACAGAATTAAACCATAATGATCTTAAACCCTGCAGAAGAGTACAATATTTCTTTGAACTCTCTCTATAGAGGCTATTTATTTAGCATTCGTTTGAAATTTATTTTTTTCTTTCCTTTGTAACCTCAAAAAAGCTTTTTACTTAAATGTCAAGAAAAGCTAATAAGCAATAAAAGAAGACTGAGACAAAGAGAAATTGCTTTTCTGTGAAGTTGTCCAAAGAGCAACACTCTACAAAACCCATATTGTGGTAACTATGTATTCATTGGTGTGAAAACTTGGAGGTATAAGGAACTGCCCCCATAAAGTACAAAATAGTATTAGGAGGTCCCCTACCTTGGCTACAAATATGCTACTTATTTTTCTTTTATTCATAATTGCCAACAAATATCCTTTCTTAGAATAAAGAAACTAAAAGAAATATAGATTTTTAAAATAAAGTAAAAAAATCTGGGGTAGCTAGGTGGCTTGGGGGAGAGCCAGGCCTAGAGTTGAGAGGTCCTGAGTTCAAATTTGACCTCAGATACTCCCTGCGTATGTGACGTTGGGCAAGTCACTTAACCCCAATTGCCTAGCCCATACCATTCTTCTGCCTTGGAACCAATGCCTATTATTGATTCTAAGACAACTGGTAAGAGTTTAAAAAAATAAGCAATTTAAATTTCCACTGATGTTATCTTAAACTAATCAATCAATCAACATACTAAGGGCCTTATGTGCCAAGTACTGTCTAAATGTCTTAAACAAATACAATTACCAATAAAAATTAGATCATAGGATCCTAAGAGCTAGGAGGTTTTATCTAGTAACTCAAGCACAAAACCCAATATGGTGTTTATAACATCAAAGCAAGATCTCTTTCCCAATATTCTTTAAAATTAGTTCCTTAACTCTAAGATCACCTACAAACTATCTTGCATATATCTTGTTCCTACTTATCCTGTTTACCTGTTATTAGACTGTGAGCTCATTGAGAGCAGGTATTTTCTCTCTCTCTCTCTCTCTCTGCATTCCTAGTGATTATTATAGCCTATATAGTAAGTACTTAATAAATTCTTTTTGATTGACTGTTAGCCTGCTATATATAAGGCATTTTAAAAAACCACTTTTCTAAAACCTCTGACAAAGGTTTAATTACTCAAATTTACAAAGAACTAAATCAATTGTACAAAAAATCAAGCCATTCTCCAATTGATAAATGGGCAAGGGACATGAACAGGCAGTTCTCAGCCAAAGAAATCAAAACTATTAATAAGCACATCAAAAAGTGCTCTACATCTCTTATAATCAGAGAGATGCAAATCAAAACAACTCTGAGGTATCACCTCACACCTAGCAGACTGGCTAACATGACAGCTATGGA
The DNA here is from genome assembly GCF_027887165.1 of Monodelphis domestica. Taxonomy (NCBI): domain Eukaryota; kingdom Metazoa; phylum Chordata; class Mammalia; order Didelphimorphia; family Didelphidae; genus Monodelphis; species Monodelphis domestica. The sequence goes on from NC_077227.1 coordinate 485,538,406, forward strand.
AGGTAATGAATGCTGGAGGGGATGTGGCAAAGTGGGGACACTAATTCATTGCTGGTGGAGTTGTGAATTGATCCAGCCATTCTGGAGGGCAATTTGGAACTATGCCCAAAGGGTGATAAAAGACTGTCTGCCCTTTGATCCAGCCATAGCCCTGCTGGGTTTATAACCCAAAGAAATAATAAGGAAAAAGACTTGTACAAGAATATTCATAGCTGCACTCTTTGTGGTGGCCAAAAATTGGAAAACGAGGGGATGCCCTTCAATTGGGGAATGGCTGAACAAATTGTGGTATATGTTGGTGATGGAATACTATTGTGCTAAAAGGAATAATAAAGTGGAGGAATTTCATGGAGACTGGAACAACCTCCAGGAAGTGATACAGAGCGAAAGGAATAGAACCAGGAAAACATTGTACACAGAGACTGATACACTGTGGTACAATTGAAGGTAATGGACTTCTCCATTAGTGGCAATGCAGTGTCCCTGAACAATCTGCAGGGATCTAAAAAATACTATCCACAAGCAAAGGATAAACTGTGGGAGTAAAAACACCAATGAAAAGCAACTGCTTGACTACAGGGGTTGAGGGGATATGATGGAGGAGAAACTCTAAATAAACACTCTAATGCAAATACCAAAAACAGGGAAATGGGTTCGAGTCAAGAACACATGTGATAACCAGTAGAATCGTGCGTCGGCTATGGGAGAGGGAAAGGTGGGGGGGGGGGGGGGGGGCGGGGAGGAAAAGAAAATGATCTTTGTTTCCAGTGAATAATGTTTGGAAATGACCAAATAAAATAATGTTTAAAATTAAAAAAAAAAAAAAACACTTTTCTATCCTTAATTCCAAACCACCAACCTGGATTAATTGGTTTTCAAAATGCCTTGAGATAACTTGTGCTCTAAGTGTTCACTGTCTATTGGAATGTTATTGTTCAATATCTTAAGCATCTTTCACAAAAAATCCCATGATTCCTAAGCTGGAACTTTCTGTTTCAAACCCTCACGTTTTGTTTGTACTCCTTTTATTTTATTTTATTTTATTTTTATTTATTTATTTATTTGGTCAATTTCAAACATTATTCTTTGGTTACAAAAATTATATTCTATTCCTCCCTCCCCTCCCCACACCCCTCCCATAGCTGACGCACAATTCCATTGGGTATTACATGTGTCCTTCATCAGAACCCATTCCTATGTTGTTGGTGTTTGCACTAGGATGTTCATTTACAGTCTCCATCCCCAGCCATATCCCCTTGACCCATGTAATCAAGCAGTTGTTTTACTTCTGTGTTTCTATTCCCACAGTTTTTCCTCTGAATGTGAATAGTGTTCTTTCTCATAGATCCCTCTGGGTTCTTCAGGAACACTGCATTGCTGTACCCCTTTTATAATACAATGATAAAATATATATTTGTGTACAAGTTTTATCTTACTAAGTTATAAACTCCCTGAGAGCAGAGCCCATTTTTAATTTATTTTTGTATTTCTCTAAAAAATCCAGAATGATGCTTTGCTTATACATATAAATGTTTGCTAACTTGTAGCTGGAAATGATCAGTTGATTATGCCTCTAAAATTATATTGCTGTACTCAAATAACTAAGCCTAATACTTTTGGCTGTAAGGTTATCTTCTAACCTTATTATTCATCATTAAATTAGAAAGTTCTGCTTTGCTAAGCAAATGATTAGGGAAAATTAAGAATGTACAAAAAAAGTTTAGAAACTGATTAGCCAGACATTTGAACAATTTCTCTAGGTTAACTGAAAAGTCTAAATCATATGACTAATTAAAATTTTGTATTTAAGTTAGTTCTTGGTGTTAGAAAGGTTAATAAACAATTTAAATTAAAAAGGATTATTTTTAATAGTATCCTAAGCCAAATTAGAGGATATAAATTAACCCATCAAACTACAAGGGCATGGATACAATCAAAGACAAGAGAGAGATGTTTATTAAGCAAATTATCTTTTAAAGAAATAGTTCTAAGATGAGATATCTATGAACTAAATTATACAATACTTACTTGAGAAGCTCCAGTGTAATTGTTCCTCGGGGCTCGGCCTCTACACTTTTGCCCCAGAACTTCAGTTTGGGGTAGATTGAGCCATGAAAGATAAAGTCCTGATTGATACCCTCTGAATAAAATGCACTAACGGGAGGGTGGTGACTGACCTGCTCAGATATAAATCTGAATCCTAGGTCATCCCTGGAGACCAAAAAAAGAAGGGGAAGGGGTATAGGATATGAAGGATAAAGGTCCACATTAATTTAAACAAAATCAGTTACTGAAATTGAAACAAATAAGGTCAACCCATAAATCAAAACAAATACTGAAAATACACCAATTTTCATAGCTCCATCAGTTAACAGTCAGTGGTAAATTGATGTCACTTGAGGTTTGGGTAGGATACATCCCAACTCTTGTCCTTTATAGCAGAGTGGGAAGTAGAAGCACATACGTTCTATCACTCCAAACTGAAATATTTGGCCAAAAATCTTTAATACATAATTATTTTATTTCAACAAACTGTATAATTAGGCAGCATGCTAACAAAACACATCACTATTTTACCTTAGAGAAGATGAAACAAATCTGACAACATGATAGGGAAAGGAATATTAAAAGCTCTCAACATGGGCCGCTAGGTATATTTAAAAGAATCAGTATTTGGCATTATATTAAAATTTAAGAGTTTCTAGTAAAAAAAAAATAGCTTAAGAATAAAGGAATAGAAGAATGGATCAGAACCAATAATTAGAAAACTTGTACTATCTCTGGTACTAGAGTGCCAGGAACTCCTAATGCAGAACTAAAACTTAACAGTCTTAGGTGCATAAGACGTTAAAATGTTAAATTTGAAGATTCTAGGTCATCCCATGCCAAAGCCCCACCACTGCCCAAGAAACCAACATTTTACTTTTAAAAAGGCTTTCCTGGAACAGCATTTCTTCAGGCATTCTTAGAAGATTGCTGAAGATATTCTCATGAAATTCTTATAGTTCAATATATTTCTGGCCAGGGACATGATTTTTAAAATCCTCTCTCAATAAGAATGTCAGTTGATAATTATTCAGGTACTATGAATACACCCACAGTTGCAGTCATTAAAAATTATACAAGCTAAACCACATAATTACTAACTTAACCAGAATTAGAATTTCCAGTCATTAACCAGAAGTATTTTGCAGAAAGGAAGGAGAGTTTAAACATAAGATTTTAAAAGACTGCCTACCAAAGGATGTAATTTACAAAATGAATGCTCACAAGCCAAGAAAAGAAAGCATATTTTTAACTATAAAAGAGGAACCTGGAGGGGAAAAAAGGCATTAGTAAATGGCTTAGTTTATTTATGTTACCTCCATATTAGAAAGATTGTTCAAAGTCTTATATGTAAAATAAAATGGAAAAACATTCTTTGACAAAAATGTAAACTAAGAATTAAATCATGACTTGTACTAGATGTGATATTTTCCCCAAAAAGATATAATAATTATATCAGTCTATGAAATTTAATTCGATGAAATTAGTTTGTAAAGTTAGACACCATTAGGTGTCGTGCTTTATTAAACATTTTGAACTTCTGAGGATATTTCATCCTTTTAAAAAGATGTATTTTCTAGAACTTTTCATTGCACAGTAAATTAAATATACTCTATATTTTGCCTTCATTGACTAAAATGCTAATAAAAATTTTAATGTATGGCATAACATCTCTATCTAAAAAATAAACTAAGTCAAAAGGAAAAACTATCATCAGAGTCAAGAGGGATACTTAGAAAATAAGTACCATGAGTACAAAAGTATAAATGTACACCTCTCTCTGGATCTTAGTTTTTTCATCTGTAAAAACAAGACTGTTGGATTTCTAAGGTCTTTTCCAAGTTCTAACAAAATATGATTGTGATCACGTGCTGAAAAAAATGAAGTACTGGAGCATGTACAATGTATCCCTGTTAACTACTCAAGCGCTCTCTAAAGGTAATGAGATTTCAAGAGCAGCTGCTCAGCTGTTCTGTGCCAGTTAGCATCTAAATCAAATGAAAAATCAAGACAGTATTCAGACACTATACGTACATGCAAAAAGGCTGGACCATCTAGAGCTGGAGAGAAATTAAAGACTTCAGAAAGCTGAGAAGAGTTTGAGAATATGACATTTATTACTGCCTTCATACATGATAGTGCTGATTTATGTGGACAAAATGGATACATTTATGATACCAAAATAACTAATCTAACCTCTTCTCAATTTAAAATCTCAATTAACCAAAACTTCTATAATTCACTTCTGGAAGAAAGAAATGAAAACCAACTCTGTGTGTGTGTGTGTGGAGGGGAATAACTATTACAGATCAGCAATTCATCTAAAACTTAAGGCTTAAGTGCACTAAAATGTTAAATGACACATCCATGGTCACACAGTCAGTCCATTTCAGAGAAAGAGGACTTAATCCCAGGACATCCTGTCTTCAGAGCTCTCTTCTCCCTACTATGCCAAAATAAAACAAAAATTGTAGTAGTGAAAATAACATTATTCATATTCACATGGCACTTTAAGATTTACAGGTCATCTTATTCAAAACAACCCTGTGAAGTAGATAGAGTATTGTTATCCCCATTTTATGGGGAGGGAAATTAAAGGATATGGAAATTTGAGAGAGTCAGTGGTCACATAGTTGTTAACTGTTGGGGCTGGAACTTGAATATAGTTACTCTTATTTTAACTTTAGTACTCTTTCAGAAAGTTGATTGATGTAGTTTAACTCACTTATAACCCCAAGAGCCTGAACATATTTTAATGTTGTTTTCAATATCATAATGAAAGGATAAATGAATGGATAAAATGCTAAACTTGCAGTCAGGAAAGCCTGGGTTCAAATCCTGCCTTAGATACCTAGTAGCTGCGTTATACTGAGCAAGACTCAGCTTGAATATTCTTCATCTGTAAAAATTGTACCTACTTCACTGGTTATGATTGTGAGACTCAAATTAGACAATAAATGTAAAGCACTTTGCAATCCTGAAAGTGCTATATAAATTTGAGCTACTATTATTATTAGAATATTTTATGTGATTTTAAGAGTATTTCATCACTAATGTAAAAATCCAATATTTCAATCTATTAAAATATTTTTGTCATTGCTACTACTCTACCACATATCTGCTTTAGGAAGCTAGGTCGCAGTGTTTTCTGCAAAAGCCAAAGTCATTCCCTCCTTTCTTCCTTATGAGAAATAGCAAAGCTTAATGGATAAGGTCTGTACTTGGAGTCAGGAAGTCTTAGGTTAGAATCCCTTCTCAGACACTTACCCGCTGTGTGACCTTAGATAAGACATTTAAAATCTTGAGAACTCAGTTGCCTCATCTGAAAAATAAGGTGGTTAGACTCAGTGAATTCTAAGATCCCTTCCTGATCCAAACCTATGATTTCCATGATCCATTTCTTACAATGTTTCTCCCACTCTCTCTGACAATAGTAAGCAGTAAGATTTTTTTTTTCCTTTTCTGAATTTGTACAGCACAGTCAGCTGAGTGGCACGTGGATAGACCACCAGGTCTAGAGTTCAAAACAAGCCTCAGACACTACACTATGTGATCCTGGACAACCCACTTAACCCTATTTATCTCAGTTTGCTCATATGTCAAATGGGCTGTAGAAGGAAATGGCAAACCACTCTAATATCTCTGCCAAGAAAACCCTAAATGGGGTCATGAAGCATCAGACACAACTGAAATGACTAAAGAACAGTAACACCACAAGAATACAACATCTGCAGTTAATAACAGTGCTTATAAGAATGGGTGCATGGGAGGATTTTTGGAATCCTGACATCAGGGCTGAGGGAGAGAAAGCATCAGTTGGAGAGCAAAGGATTCTGGGAAGGAAAGTGACCCGAGAAAGATCTGGATGGAATTCAGAGGCTTCTGAGCTGAGTCTTTGGACTGACAAGACCTGTTCTAGGGCTGAGGATTTCACTGAAAGCCACCTGAGAGTATACTGTTCCTACATTCAAGCTTCCTAGAGATCTTTCTTCAATCTGATTTCTCCAACCACCTCTTAACCGAGAAGAAAATATCTCAAACCCCAAAAGGTGGTTGTGGACTCTCAGGGGAGAGAGCCCAGCTCCCTTGCCCTTCTAGTCTCCTTGCACCTGTCTTCTTGTAGTTTCTTCAGGCTAGACTGATATACAAATTAATAGTGGGATTGTTTAGTTGGGGATATGGGTAGAAGAAACTTGAATTTGCAATATCATGCTATTCAGGCCAAGTACCGAATAGGAAACATAAGGGTAACCAATCCCCACTTTCCTTCACCCGGTTTACCTAAAGGTCCTTCATTAAAATCTTATAAAGCAGTCAGATTTGCTAAGCTTCTTGATATAGTTTTGAAAAGGTATATAACTCAAGAACAATAGAGAGCCAAACATCTGAGCCAATCCCCTCTGAGGCAAAGCCCCTGTTGGGATTTGCCTCTAGATCCTCTCTGTGGGAGAAGAACTGAGCATATCCTTCGGTCTAATTGGTAGGGGAAACCTGTCTTCAATTCCCCACCAACCATTTCCTCAGGGAACCCAGTGATACAACTGACAACTGCCTCCCTCAGGGAGGAGAGAGGAAGACAGAAGCTATCTCCAGTCAAGCTTTGGCTCTCTCTCTCATATACTGATCCTGCTTCAGAAACTCTCTCTAAACTCCACTGATACACCATCACATCATCACAATCAGTGGAGAGAATCTCTCTTTTTTTTTTTACCTCAGGAACTTCCATTTTTATAACAGTTTAGCCCTGTTATATAAATTTTTAGAGCTAGAAAGGACTTGGAAGTCATCTAGTCAAATCACTTTATGTGACAGATGAGGAAATACAGTCAAGATGAGTTAAGGGGGCAGCCTGCAGCTAAGTGGCACAGTGGATAGAGCACCAGGTCTAAATTCAGGAAGACCTGATTTTAAAGCCAGCCTTAGATGCTTCCTAGTTGTGTGACCCTGGGCAAGTCACTTAACCTCATTTGCTTAGCTCTTGCCCTTTTGTCTTAAGAGTTGTTACTAGGACAGAAAGTAAATGTTTAAAAAAAAGATGAATTAAGGAACTTGTGTAAGATCACATAGCTTATTAGTGGCAGGAACAATACTAGAAGAACCTTGGTAATTTAGTAACTATTAGCTTTGTCTCTTCCAAGTCATTCATAAATTTTTTTGGGGAAAATCTTGTACTTTTTAAAAATAGTCCTCTAGAATGCTTAGTATGACAGTGGGCAAGCAGGCACTCAAATAGTTCCTATTTCTCCAACATTCAAGGTAACTGAAAGATTTTTTACTCTAGAAAAAATTCATTAGTTTTTATAGAGCTACTTCATACTTGGAATTAATAATAGCCCAACAGATGATTGTTACTAGATTAAAAGTTCAAATAAGTAGCAAAACTCAGGATCTTGTGTTAAGATATATTATTGTGTAGTGCAGACCTACCCTAAATTCTTCTTTCTTTTCCACAAAATTAAACTAATATTTGAATAAAGCACTATGAGTGGTAGAGAGATAAAGTTATCTCATTTTACATATTAATACTCATTTATATCTTTGCTTATAATGTGCACAGTTCTTGATGTATAATAAAGCTACATTTCTTTTAAAATATCCTACAATGTAAACTTCATTTAAGTAATATTGTCTTCTCTCTTATTATGAATTACTATGTTTTTACTGTTTTACTAACAATATTTTACACTTATTAAAGATAACTTCTAAAAAGTTCAAAATGCTTAATAATATTTTTGAATAATAATAAATTTATTTCTTGAGAGAAGAAAAATTGCCAATACTGAAAACACAGTTTTTCCATTTGCTAAAGGAATTTTAACCACTAGATATGAGTAATGTATACATTTACTTTTTTCTTTTTGTTCTTACCTGATTAATTCATATGTTTCCCCCAGTAGTGGGTTAAATGGTTTACCAGTCCTCTCCCACTGAGAAGCCACAGCTGAAACGGCAAAAGCAGCTACAGCCTGTAAGTAATCCATAGGATTAAATGAGGCTAGTTTACAGTAAGTAAAACTTGTAGTATTGGGAGACAATCATATAATTAATTTCATTCTTTCCTCTTAAGAGTGATTCCTCAATTTTCTATTTGCAAATTTTTTTAGGTCATAACACTATTGGGGGTAGCAAGAAGCAATAAAATGAGCTTTTCCCTTTCCTCATATTAAAAAAAAAATTCCTCCAACAAATCTAGAAAACACATGAAATCAAATCCTGACAGAGAAATTCAGAAAAAGTCATAGTAAGTCATTTATCCAGCCTATGTCAGAAAAGAAAGGCACACACAGAAGCCTGCAGACATTAAGGACGTCTATATAAAAGCATACCAAACAAGAAGCACTTGTAAACCTTAAAATTTCTTAGACTTATGAATGTTAGAAATTTCCCCATTGGGAAATTTCATACTTGAAAAAATCTCCTACTGATAGTAAGAACTCTATTGGAATATGAAACTCCTTGGCATGGGAGGATCCTTCTCCTCCCTACTTAAGACTACTTTAGGACAGAAACCTTTTGCTAAACAATGGAAAGGGCTTTGACCTATGCTTAAGCATAGAACAGGAAGTTCTTTGAGTCATGATTGATTTTAGAATTGATACAATAGAGATACTTGGAATGACAGAACCAGGTCTTGGAAACTACAATCTCCACCCTACTCAGAATAACAGGATTTAGGAAGGGCTGCAGAAAAGACCAAGATTTAATTATTTGAAAATATGACCTTCAACAGACATGTGCAAAGGGGGCAGACCTCTGGGGGGTCCTGGGTTAAGCTAGAGCCACCATTGGCAGAGGGGAGAGATCGACAGTGATTGGTAGATGGGAGAACTGAGGGGAGGGAACTTAGATTTTTGGCTTAAAGATAGCGGGGTCTGAGGACTGAGGGCAGTGGATGCTCTGAAGGAGGTCTGAGAGGAGAGAGGTCCTAGAGGGAGAGCTCCTGGAGAGGTCTTAAAGGAGGCTGTGGAAGGAGAATTCAGGAGGAGTCAGGAGGAGAATTCTCTGGAAACATTTCTTGAAAGGAGGCTCTCTTGAAGGTGGAGCCTGAGGTTGACATGAGAAGCCTTATCTAGAGAGATCTTGGGTGAGTGATAAAACCAACTGACTGATTTATCTCTTAGGACTGAAGTCTAGGCCTTATTGGCTTGAGGCCTTTTATTCTTATTCCTTTCTTACTTTCTCTCTTTTTCTATTGATTAATCAGTGTATTATAAATTAAATTTCTCTATAAAACCCAGTTGGCTTGGACATATTCATAAATTGGGAATATATTCCCTGGCGACCATCTTATATTTATATAAAACCAAGACACAGTAGAAAACATATTTCAGCGGTCATAATTGTTATATATTTCCCTTGCTCCCAAACATTTTAATTATCACAGTTTATGGCTCCCACTCTCTTATCTACAACTATTTAACGCTCAAAACTATTTTAAATCTAACACACTCCAGTATCCATAGAGAGGCAAGAAGTCATCCAAAGTCTGCACTAGGGAAATCATGCAGAAGGCAGGAACAAGTGCCACTTGGCAGCTTTGGTACTTTTCAGTTTTAGATCACAGATACAAAGTAGACCAATAAGATCTGTGTTCAATGGTATCAAAAATAAAAAGACCATGGGCAGTATACTGAGAAAAGAGGAAGTTCAGAAGTATCAATGGCTCACACTCCAGAAACAGTACAGTCTCAGTTCCAATATCTAGCCCAGGCCAGAGCCTGCAGAGGAATAACCAGGGCAGGAACCTCAGTCCAAAAGAGGGGCTACAATTCTGTCACTCTGAACCTGAACCACTCTACCTGATTAACAGGAGCCTCTGAGTCTAGAAGCAGTGTCCTCTTGCTCAGACCCAAATCTAGGCCAGGAACTTGGAAAGCTCAGACCAGGAGGCAGAGTTTTAAACTTTACCCTAGATCAGACCACTTTGGGAATATTTGGGAGTTTGCAGGTCCTCAGTCTGTCCCAGAGATCCTGGAATAAGATAATACTCAATATGCTAAGAAAGTGGCAAAAAGGTCAGGTGAAATCTTCCCTCCAAAAGTGTGACAGGGCTAAGTCATTAAATGTCTAAAGTCAGGAAATGGAAAAAAAATGAGCAAAAACTCTTCTGGTATATTGGAAGCAAATTTCTCTCTCCATTGTCATCTTAACATCATCTCTCAGTGACCTGGAGGTCAAAGACCACTGAGCAAATTCAGGTATAGATAAGCCCTCAGAGAAAGGAAGTTAAAGAACCAAGGAACCAATGAGACAGGAAACTGATTCCACAGGCACTGCTCTCCTAGGCAGCCCAAGCAAATTAAGAAACTATGGTTAGTTCCTGAGAGTTAGGGAGAGGACAAAAAACCCTATAAGTGGAGACCAGGAAGTCTTTAGGGTCTTCTTGCTGGAGCATGGAGAGTTGAAGAAATCTTGTCAGAATTTAGCCACAGACCCATAATGGTTAAGTATCTATCTATCTCTTTCCTACCTTTCCCTCTCTTTACTACTACTATTACTTTGATTTAATAAAGTTACTAAGCTACTACCAGCCTCATAATTTTAATTATTACAAGTGATGAGGACACTTAAAACAAAATCAAAAGAAGAGAATGACTCAAACATCTATGAGCAAAACAAAGCTTGGGCACAAATTCAACTAGAGTTCCTGGAAAATATAAAGGTTTTTTTTTTTAAGACTTAGTGTTTTTATAAATCAAATGAGAGTGCTTGAGGAAAAAAATGGAAAACAAAATTAGAACTATGGAAGAAAGAAATAAAAAGGGAATTAACAGTTTGTAGCAACAGATATAAAATCTTGCTCAAGTAATAAACTTCCTGAAAATTAATGGACCAAATTGAAGCCAGTGTCTCCATAAGACAAGAAATATTAAAAGAAAGTCAAAAGACTGAAGAAAAAAATAGAAGAAAATATAAGGTATTTTATAGTAATGACAACTGACTGGCAAAACAAATCAAGGAGGAAAAAAAATCAAGAATCACTTGATTATCTGAATGCTACAACCCCCTCCCCCCCCAAGAGACTAGACATGTTTTAAGAAATTTTAAAAGAAAACTGCCCAAATCTCTTAGAACCAAAAGGCAGAGTAGAAAAATTAAGACTCCATTGATCACCTCCTATAAGGAATCCACAAATAAAAACTTCCAAGAACATCATAGCCAAAATCTAGAGTTTCTAGATCAAAGAAAACTACAAGAAGCAACCATGAAAGAATTCAAGTATTAATTAATTAGTTAATCAGGACCACACATGATTTAGCAGCCACCACTATAAAAGATCCACTGGAGAAGGAAATGGCAAACCACTCTAGTATCTTTGTCAAGAAAACCCCAAAGACAGTATTGGTGTACCATGGTCATGAAGCGTAGAACATGACTGAATAACAACTAGAAAGGAGAGGATAACTTGGAATATAGTATTCTAGAAGGCAAAAGATACAGTCTTACAGCCAAGATAACTTACCCAGCAAAACTGCATATAAAGCTACAAGAGGAAAAATGGATATTTAATAAAATAGAAGACTTTCAAGAATTTCTGATTAAAAGGACAAGAGCTGCACAGAAACTCTGAAGTAAAAACACAAGAGTTTACAAGAAATGTAAAGGGGCAGCTAGGTGGCTCAATGGATAGAGAACCAGACCTGCAGGTGGGAAGTCCTGGGTTCAAATCTGATCTGATATTCCCTAGCTGTGTGACTCTGGGCAAGTCACTTAATGCCAACTGCCTATCCATTATCACTCTTCTGCCCTGGAATTGATATTAACTATTGATTATAAGCCAGAAGATCAGGAAGGAGGGAGAAGGGGGAAGTTCCCCAAGAATGTTAGGGAAAATTATAATACATAATCAAATGCACAAGTAGACATCTATTTAAACAAGGAGAAGAGGGTGGGGAGAGCATTTGACCCTAGAAACTCATTCTCATCTGAATTAGTCAGAGGGAAGACTATACACACACAACTGGAGAAGAAATATATTTCACTCAATAGGGAAAAAGAAGAGAAAGGATAAGGGGGAAGGGAAATTAGAGGAAGGGTAAATTTTGGGAGAGATTAGTCCTAAGCAATACAACTCTATATACAAAAATATTTATAGCTCTTTAAAAGTGGCTAAGAATGAGAATCTGAAAGGATGTCTATAAATGGTGGAATAGATGAACAAGTTATAGCATATAAATGTGACAGAATACTGTTGAGTAGTAAGAAATGAGGAAAGCAATGGTTTCAGAGAAATCTGGGAAGACTTGTATGAACTGATACAGAACAAATAGAACAAGGGGAACAATTAATACAATTTCAATGATTTGGCAAAAACAAACAACTTTGAAAGAATTATGAACTTTGATCAACATACTGGCCAATCATGATTCTAGAGAACTAAAGATGAAACACACTACCCATACTACTCACCATGTGAGAGAGAATTAAAGGTTTATAAAAACATAATGGTTAGGCAACAGCAGTACAGAAATTTGTTTTGCCTAACTATTCATGTTTTTAACATTGGCTTTGTTTTTTCTTTTTTCCTAAAATTGAGAAGCGAAGGTGAGGATGAGGAGGGAATCAAGAAGAGAAGAAAGGGTGGATTTCTGTTGATTTTTAAAAAAGAATATAATTTTTAAAAATTACAATACTTCTAAAAGAAATGCCTCTTCATTATGCAACTACTACTCTCTCTGAAAAATTACCAAGCAAGAGCCTATAATTTGATATCTCTTCATAAGGGTGACTACGGTTCTCAGAAATATATCCATATGGTCTTGGACACATTCTAGTTCTGTGACTGTGGGCAAGTCTCTTGACCCCAATTACCTAGCTCTTATGCTCTTACTTAGTATCATGTCTAAGACAGAAAGTAAGTGGGTAATATATGTATCTATTAGCTATTTTATTTAGTACCTATTCCCCTGACTCTTAATAGGACTACACCTAAACCCTAAAAGTTAGTAATATACTTTTTCCTTCATCTAAAATATACTCACCAGGAAATTCTTGGGATTCTTGATTTAAGCACGGTTAACAATTGTCATAATTACAATGGCTTCTTTAAAAATTAAAATTTCCACATTTTATACAATTAAAAGGTAAATGGCAGAAACAATTTGAGGTTGCCTACCGCCATTCTTTCCAAGGACTGTGTTTGAGAAGAAGCTTTATGAATGAGGTATATATGTTCCATATATTCAGTAATTCGTTGAAGAAAGCTCAATGGTTCATTGAAGACAACAGGCATTGTGATCTTCGACAATTCCTAGATTAAGAAAATAAGAAATTACTACCTTTCTTGTACTGGTGATTAAAAAGTCTTTCATTTAGTTAATCCTACCACCCCCTCAAGTTATCACTCTATCTTACTCTTCCATTTCACTGCTAAGCTCCAAGAAATTAAATTCAACAAATATTAAGAACTTATTACATGGCAGGTATTAGACTATGAGCTGAAGATAAACAAGGCCTTGTCTTTAAGAAACTTACATTCTATGGATGGTAACAATATATACACAGATAAATATATAAAAATAAATAGAAAGTAATTTGAGAGGAAAATTCTAACAATTGGGAGGGAGGGAACAGAAAAAGTCTCAATTCAGTGACACTGAACAAAGCTAAAGGTTCTAAAAGTTGGAAGTGAGGAGAGAGAGAACAGTCTGCACAGGGACAGGAGAGAGAATGTCACATACAGCAAACAGCACATGGGTCATTTGACTACAATATATAATGTATGATGTAAGGTTATATTTAATCAATCTAAAAAAATAGGTTATAGCCAGATTATGAAAATCTTGAAATGACAAGCAAAGGTATTTGTATTTTATCCTAAAGGCAAGGAAACAACTAAAGCTTCTTGAACTTGGGAGTGACATAATAGCTACATGAATATGATAGAACATGATAGCTAGTTAGAGGATAGATTAGAAAAGAAAAAGGCTGGGTGCAGGAAGACTAATTGGAATGCTAATGCAATAGGCCAGGCTAGATGTGATGAAGGTTTGAATTTTAAAAAGCTGTCTATATTTGTTGTCTCTATTTCAAACCCCATTCCTTTTATCAACCCCTTGGAAATTGGACTTTTGGTCCTACTACTCAACTGAAGCCACTTTCTGTCTCCAAGATTTCTAATGGCTTAATAAAAAGGAAAGTTTTTGTAGATATATTTCCTTTTCTTAAAAAACAATCATCATAGTTTCCTAGGGTACTTCTCCCCTTTTTGTCTCCCTTATAGAGAGTCATCTCATATAATAAATAGAATTGAGTAAAAAAAAGAGAGAGAAATCAGCATACACTACGTCAATAAAATCAATATGTAAAAAAATCTAAAAATACATACATTGGGCCACAATTGTAGAACTCTTACCTCTGCAAAGGGATAAGGTAAAAAAGTCTTGTCATGGGAGCAGCTGGGTAACTCAGTGGATTGAGAGCCAGGCCTAGAAATGGGAGGTCCTAGATTCAAATCTGGCCTCATACACTTCCTAGCTGTGTGACTGGAAAAGTCACTTAATGACCATTGACTAATCCATACCACTCTTCTGCCTTAGAACCAACACACAGTATTGATTCTAAGATGGAAGGTAAAGGTTTAAAGAAAAGAAAAAGTCTTATCATATCAGTTATTTTGAACCATGCTTGTTCTTTACAATTTTACAATATTAATTTAGATTTTTCAGTGTGTGTGTTTGTTCTTTCCAAATACAATATTGTGGTCCCAGTGTACACTGTTTTCTTGGTTGTGGAAAGTTAGTGTTAATCTGAACTCTTTCTTGGCACCCCCAAAACAACCATTTGATTTTAAAACAAAAAATCTTAGGTCTGAACCTCTGAACCATATCTCTCTGAAACTATCTATGCATGGAGTCCTCTAAGAGATGCTGTAAATACACTAAAAATCCATATGGATATTACTCTTGGAGTCCAGAAGACTTGCCTCTTGTTCAAACTGAGCCAAGTCCACCAATCAAAGAGGCTTGAGGAAAGGGATGTCACAAAGAGAATAAATTGACATAGAGGACAGGAGTTGGAATTACAGACTGAGGAGGCACAATCTGACCTGGGGGCTGACACGGCCAGCTCAAGGAGGAGAGGACAGCTAAGAGAGCTAACCAGACACATGGCTTGGGCTTTTCTCTTTCCTTCTCTGGCCTGCTTTTTATTATTTAATAAATAATTACAAAATTAAGAGAGGGTAACCAGAGCATTTTAATCATATAGTTCTACTTACTTTACTCTGAATTGGTTCATATAGATCTTTCCATGCTCCTCTATACTTATCACATTCCTTATTTCTTACTGTATACTGAAATACTGCATTATATTCCTATACCAAAATTTGACTACCCATTCCCCAATTGATGGGCATCTGTTTCCAATTCTTTGCCATCATAAAGTGCTACTAAAAACATTCTGGTGTATGTGGGGTCTATCATTTTATCAACGGCCTCCCTGGAGTATAAACCTAGCAGTGGAGTCTCTGAGCCAAAGGTTATGTATACTTTAGTCATTTTATTTGCGTAATTCCCAACTGCTATCCAAAATGGTTGTACCAATTCACAGCTTCACCAACAATGTTCCAGTGTACTCATCTTCCTGCAACCCTCCAACTCTCCTATTACCATTCTTTTATTATCTTTACCAAAGAAAACATCAGGTTTGTTTTTATTTCTATGATTTTTTTATATCTATGGTAATTTGGAATATTCTTTAATGCAATTGTTCATAGATTACAATTATTATTATTACTTTTAGAATGTCTGTTTATATCTTTTGGCCATTTATATGGCAAAATGTCTTTTGGGTTTACATGTGCACATACATGCACAAATGTGCATAAATATACATGGAGATCTATGTATGCATATTTGTATTTATTATTTATGTATCTTGGATATCAAATCTTTATTAGAGAAATTTGATACCAAGATGTTCTCCTATTCAACTGTTTCCCTTCTTATCCTAAGTTTATGAATTTTGCCTGTACACTGTCAGATTTGCTCAATAAATTACTTGTGGGTCAACGAATCAGGATGAAAAAAATTATTCTGGGATTACAGGAAGGTCAAACTGCCAGAATGACATAAAGACACACAGAAATCGCCTTGCTGGGTAAGGACAAAGTTTAATGATTTGGGGTACACACTTTATAGGGAAAATGACACAGGCTAAGGGATTTGGTAAGCCTTTTTGCAGGGACAATAGTTAGTAATGATTTATAAGATGGAGACCATGAATTTGGATTACTTAAGTGGTTCTAAACAGAGTTTTCTATAGGTGATAATTTAATATGTCAATGTGTAACCATCTAACAAAGTTTCTCATAGAATTCTTGCACCACTTATTTCTTGGAGGAACATCTAGTATTTGAGAAGGAATTGGATTAAGTTCTCATGCTGGGGTGGGGAAGCTACATGTCTGATTACTTCTAGGTATTACTCCTAGGCTGTAATTTTACTGGGGCCTATTCTCACTATTGGTGCTACAGTACAGAAGCTTTTCATTTTCCATGTTATCAAGATGATCTATTTTTTGTACTTGCCTCTATTTCTTATTTGGTTAAAAATACAGCTAGGCATACCTGTAAGAAGTATATGATCTGCTTCTCTTCTGGTTTTCTTAATAGTATGGTCTTAAAAAAAGCAAAACTCTTACCTTCTTATCTTAGAAGTAGAAAGGGCTAGGCAACTGGGGTTAAGTGACTTGCCCCAGGTCATGTAGCAAAGAAGTATCTGAGGTCAGATTTGAACTGGTCCTCCCCATTCTAGGCCTGGTACTCTATCCACTGAGTCATCTAATTTGCCCTAATAGTATGGTCTTTAATATTTATATTATGCATCCATTTAGAATATATTCATTCCCTTTTGAGAGAGATTCAATTTCTAATTAATTTCTCAAAAGGAAAAGACTTCTATTTGTTCCCTTTTGAATAATTATCATCATACTAATTTTATATTATAAAATAAGTATTATTATTCCAGAGTGATGTGATGATTTGAATTACTGAGAAATGACATTATTAGTGAAATATGGCATAAAGTGTTGCTCAAAGCCTAATTTTTGCCAGACTTCTTTTTCCAGTTTTTTCTAGCAGTTTTTAAAAAATAGGGAGTTTATTTTTTAGTTACTTATGTTTTTCAGTTTATTGAACACTAGCTAATGATTTCTAAATTGCTAAATCCAATGGCTTTTTCTAACTCCTCTTCCTTTATAACTTTTCTGCTATATTTGACACTGATAATCATATTTTTTCCCCTAGAAATTCTCTCTAATTGAGTTTTTATGACATTTCTTTCTCCTGGTTCTCTTCTATCTTGCTTGACCACTCCTTTGCTGGATCATTATTCATGTCCCATCCCCTCTGTGTAGGTATACTCCAGAGGCTTTGTCTTTGCCTTTCTTTTCTCTATAGGCTCTCTCATCAATTTCCACATTCAATTATCATATCTATGCAGATGACAAATCTCAAATCTACACACCAAGTTCTCACCTGTCTCCTTAGCTCCATCCAGTTCAACCACAACAACACCCTGCTAAACATCTCCACTTGTGTGTTCCATAAGCATTCAAAAGCAACACGTCTAAAACAAAATTCAGCATCTCTCTAAATTCACCCCTCTTCCTAATTTCACTTTTTCTCTTCTAGAATATTATCAGCCTTGCCAAATCACTTAGGATGTCAACCTCCAGCACTGGCTCTTCACTCTTCTTCATTTCTCTTATCCAATAAGTTGCCAAGTCCTGTCAATTTTACCTCCATATCTCTTGCATCCAATCCTTTCTTTTAACCTGCATATCCCAAATCTTTCAGGGTCTCATTCATTAACGTCAGGCATCATGTTAAAAATTGATAACAGAAAAAAAGGTAAAAATAGTCCCTGTCCTCAAAGAACTCACATTCCAATGGATAAGACAATATGTAAATGATTAAGTATATAAAAGATAGAGAGTAGATTTTAGAAAGGAAAGGCACTAGCAAAGATTTGAGCTGAGAGTCTTGAAGGAGGAGAGGGAAACTAAGAAGCACAAGTGAGGAAGGAAAGTATTCCAAGCATAGAGGGAAGCCAGTGAAAAAGAAGTACAATGTAGTGTACAAGTTACAGCAAATAGACCACTATATCATAGAGTTGAGGGAAATAAAGGGTAAAAACACTGGAAAGTTAGAAAGGGGCCAACTTGTGAAAAGCTTTAAATGCCAAACAAAACAATTTATGTTTGATCCTAAAAGAATTAAAAGCCAATGGGGTTTACTGAGTAGGGGAGTGACATGGTAAGACATATGCTTTAGGAAAATCACTTTGTAGCTAAATAGAAGATGGACTAGAATAAGGAAAGACCAGAAGGCTAATGAAATAGTCTACAAGAAAAGTGATAAAAGTCAGTTTTACAAATGCAAAGATGTTGTGAAGATAGAAATGACAAAAGGTTGGATATGTGGGCATTTAAAGACTTTCACAATCTGATTCCAACTTATCTTTCCCAGATAATTTCACATAACCAGCTGTCACACACTCTTTATTATAGTCAACTCTATATCTGAGTCTTTCACAAACAACCTGTTGACTATGCCTAAAAGGGTTTCCCTCTTCACCTTGCTCCTAAGCTCAGACTAAGCTCCTAAAAGAGGCTTTTACTGATTATTCTCAGTTGTTACTCTTCTCCTCTTGCCTTAAAGCTTAAAACTGCTCTAAGACTTTTGTGACACTAGATATACATAGAGATATTAAATAGATAGAGTTTTTGTGTGCAAATATATAGGCACACATACACACACACACACACACATATATATATAAAACTCTTTTAAGTTACTAAGACTGTTAAATTCATAAGTTGAAAATAAGTAGGTTTTTAACCTTTGTGTTTCAAAATAAGTCAATTCAAACTTACCAAGCCAATGCATTTTTTTAATATACTCCACACACTGAAATCACTTCTATTAAACATTGGGGCAGGTAATGATGTCCTTCAAAGAAAACAAGATTACAGCAGTATTAATAATAAGCATTAACTAATAAAACAACAGATTCACTAATAGCTATTTTCTATGATCTGACAAATTTTCTTTAGATTTTCATATCTAATTTCTATTCATTCACTTTTGAGAGAGGTTCAATTTTTAACTAACTGCTCAAAAGGAAAAGATTTCTATATGTTCTTTTTTGAGCAATTATCATCGTATTATAGTAATTTTATATTGTAAAATAATTATTGTTCTAGAATGATGCAACAATTTGAATGATCAAGGAATGAGATTATTGGTGGAACAAAAGAAAACAACAAATATATGTAT
Source organism: Monodelphis domestica (assembly GCF_027887165.1). Classification (NCBI taxonomy): domain Eukaryota; kingdom Metazoa; phylum Chordata; class Mammalia; order Didelphimorphia; family Didelphidae; genus Monodelphis; species Monodelphis domestica. The sequence continues at coordinate 485,557,733 of NC_077227.1, forward strand.
TTATATATATATTTATACTCCACAGAGAGACAAAGAAGCTCTTGTTGATATGATTAGGTTTCTGGAATCACCCCATAACCCATATTACTGGATTGTCCTTTCTCAGATGTATACAAGCTGAAAGCAATTTTGGAATTAATTCATTTAAATTCTGTATTTAAAATGAACCTACCCTTGGAAAGCATATATCTTGTCAGTACACAACAGAGTATAAGAGCTATGGTTGAATTTAATTCAACAAATATTAAAAAAGCACCTATCAAAAAGCACTGTACTAAAAGTGATGTTGAAGCCACAAAGATAAAAAGAAATATGATCTCGGACATCAAGGGACTGACAAATACTAAGGGAAATATAACACATACACAAATAAGTATGATCTGAGGTAAACTAGAAGAGAAATAAAGGAGAGACCTAGACAAAGCAATGTAGAAAAATTTTAGGATTAAAAAACTGTCAGCTTAGTAAGTGGAATCAAGGAAAGCTTCAAGGAAGGTCTCATGGTGGTGGCACTTGCACCAAGCCTTAAAGAGAAAAAAAAAATCAGATTTAGAGCTGGAAAAGGTCTTTAAGGATCTAGTCCAATTTTCTCATTTTATAAATGAAGAAACTGAAGCCCAGAGAGGTTAAGTAACTTAACTAAGGTCACAATGGTAGTAAGTGGGAAAGGTAGGATTTCAACAGGTGGAGCTAAATAGAAAGGCTATCCCAAGTTGGATTCTCTTCCAAATCACACAAGTAGGTGTCCCTCAAGGTTCTATTCCAGGTCCTCCCCAACTATTTACCTTCCCTATATGGGCACCACCACCCTCCCAATCCCTCAGGTTCATAACCTCAAATCATCCTTGATTTTTTAATCTCTCTTTCTTCCCCACATCCAAGCCCCGCCCTGTCAGCCTATCAATTTCATCTTTGTAACATCTCTCAAATATGCCCCCTTCTTTCCTCTGATATTGTCACCATTCTAGTACAGAGTTCATCATTTCACTCTTGAACTTATGCATCAACCTGCTGGGGGTGCTGTTTGCCTCAAGTCTCCCCACACTCCAATCCATCTTGCATTCAATCAACAGTGATTTTTCTAAAGTTCATGTCCAATTATGTCACACATACCTCTCCTCACCAGCCAACTCAATAAACTCCAGTAGATCCTTATCACCTCCAAAATCAAATGCAAAATGCTGTTTGGCATTCACAGTCCTTTATATAGCCTATTCCCCTTTTTTCAAGTCTTCTTTCACCTTACTCCTCAACATGTATTACTCAATCCAATGACAATGGCCTCTTGGCTGTCCATGAACAAGATAATTCAGTTCCATGCATTTTTTCTGGCTATCTCCCATGATTCTTCTCCCTCAACTCTGAAGCCTAACTTCCCTAAAATCCCAACTTCTACAGGAAGCTTTCCCAAACCCCTCTTAATTCCAGTGCCTTCTCTTTGTTAATTATATATTACATGTTGTTTTTCCCTTGAGAACAGGGATTCATCTTTGAGTTCTTTTTGTACCATCAGCATGTAGCCCAGTGTCTAATATACTGTATGTAGGTCCTTAAAAAATGTTGACTTACTGATTGATTAATGTGAAAACAAGATAAGAACAGAGGAGAAGAGGCTAGATTTAAGTTAAGTCTAGAATGTGTGCTGACATCAGGATTGTAGGGAGATTTAAATACTAGACTAGTTTGGTTTTTTATCTTATAGTTGATAGAAAATAACTGAAGGTATTTGAGCAAGGAAGAAACAATGTTAGATCTGTGCTATAAGTTTATTTTGGAAGCATGGTTTAGTATGGTCTAGAGAGGGGTAAAATTAAAAACAGAGAAACCAGTTAGGGCACTATTTCAGTGATCTAGAAGAAATGTGAAAGGGGCCTGCAACTAGTGTTATGGCAATGAGAATGGAGAGTAAGAAGCAGATGCAAGAAATGCAGAGGTAAAATGAACAACCCGATAATTGATTATATATAAAGGGGATGAGGAAGAAGGAAGAATCAAAAGATGGCTAAGGTTCCAACACTGAGTAATTAGAAAGATGGTGGCAACATCAATATAATTAAGGAAGTCAGGATGACTTAACCTGGCTTATTTACATCAGAAAGCTATGTGTGTATCTTTTTTCCCTTTCATGTTACTAAGATCTTGTTATAAGTGTTGGAAATAAATAGGTTTTTAACCTTTATGTTTCAAAATTACAAAGCCAACAAATTTTGGGTTGACAGTGGGGAAAATGAGTTCAGCTTGGAATATAATGAACCTGTGATATCTGTGAAACATCAAAGTAGAGATGTCCAATAGGCATCTAGAGATGTGGCACTAAAACTCAGATAAGATACTAAAGAGAGAAACATAAATTTTGAAACTATCAATATTTATATTGAACACATGGGAGAAGATGAACCACCAAGAGAGAATAAGAGAAGAGGGTCAAAGACATATCCTTGAGGCATTAACTACATTTAGAAAAGTTAGAGGATAAACCTGAAAGAGACCAAGAAGGAGCTGTCAGAATAACAGAAAAAACTAAGTGGATACAATATCATGGAAATTAAGGGAAGAAAGGCATTCTACATAAAGGGGTAGTAATTTCTTTTGAAGAAATAGTGTAAATAAAGTAGTAAAATCAGAAGGATGATTGCAAAGAATTGTTCTTTTATTTTATCTTTGTCTGACCTGGGCAAGTAATTTAACAGCTGTCTCAGTTTCTCCATCTGTAGAATAGGGATAATAAAACCCTGTTCCCCCCAGGGTGGTTGCAAGGATCAAATTAGATAACATTTGTAAAGTGTTCTGTAAACCTTAAAGTGCGATATACAGATATTAGAGAGTATTTTTAATCTTCTGATTCTGTGACCCACTGAGTAGAGGAAGATCTGGTTTCAAAATTCTGACTAGTGGGATAGCAAGAAAGATGAAAGTTTTATGAAGTTTGAAGATGTACTCTTTAGTGTTTTAGGAATGAACCAAGTTAAACCTTTAGAATGTTCTAAAACAAATGCCAAACTTGCAGGCTTTTATAAAACTCCTGAGTGTAGTAAACCCAGATAAAATATAATTGGGAAATATTTAACAATGTAAACAAAAGTACAATATAAATATTGCTAATGTGTGGTTTTTAAATTCAATATGTGGAACTATAAGGATCCATTTCTACTTGAGTTTTTTACAACACTGCCCTAAAACAAGGCAATAAATACTACAAAGTATGCTAATACCTGTGTTTCTTGATTCCATTCTCTTGTGGAGGGTTCTCTTCATTTTCTTCAGTACTATTTTTATTTTTGCTAGTGTCCAAGTCAATCATTCCTGTGACTTTCTGATTTGTCTCTGAAAACTCCCCAGGCGAATTGTCAGAATCAAAGCCTATACAAAACAAACAGAAAACAATAACTCTTCTAAGATTCTAGTCATAAAAGAGTGAACCTACTTATCTTTTGATAAGAACAATAAAATTTTGTGAAAGATGTTTTATTTGACAAATACTAGGGAAATTAAAATCATCTCCCATAAGAATGAATACTAGTAGAGAACACTAAACTATCTTTCATGTTAGAATACCTAGATATATAAGACTGTTCTGATAAAACCACAGATATAGAGCTAGAAAAGACTTCAGAGACCATCTCATCTAATTCCTTCATTTTAACAGCTGAAGAAACTGAGACACAAGAAGATGAAATTATTTGCTTACAGTTACATAGGCAGTAGGCATCAAAGTGTTTTTTGAACTGAGGTCCTTTGATCATTTTTTGGTTCAATAATAGTTTCTGTTTTTCCCTGATTCAGAGGCTAGAACAGTAATTGTTATTAATTTGCCATATTTATTTCCAGCAGGAATCTGTCACCAAATAGGAAGAGGTTTGAGAATAGTCCCAGCAATGGATTGTGGCTACTAAGACCAAGCTTGCTTAAATTCTGAAAGGCCCATCACCCAAAATGTGATTACTAGGTTTTATAACTTTAAAATGTATGATTTAAATAAGAGCTAGAGATTGCAAGAGGCAGAGGTGAAGAGAGAGAGAGTATCCTAGGCATAGGCAACAAGTGTGTATAAATTAATATTTTGGCCTTGATGACCAATTAAACTGATAAAAATGCAATATGTGTGGTTCCCCCTCTGCTATTATATCAATAGTAGCAAAAAATGGGGAAGGGGAGTGCCAAGAGTTAAACAGTTTAAAGATTTAATTGTTTTAACATAGACTTTGTCTAGAGACTAACAAATTGATATCACTGGAGAACCTGAATAGCATATATATTGGCATTATCACCCAAGCACTACATTATTGATCCAGAAGGAGGCTTCCCCAAAATTAGGTAGATCTTTCATGATAAATTTAAGAAAAAGACATGACCGATAGTCATATAAGATGAGAAAGCACTGGATGATTTCAACCAGTGGAAAGAATGTCTGCACTGATGAGATCAAAGAGACATTGAAATAAGTACTTTTCTCCCTTTGGTTAAAGTAAAAGGAGTAGGAAATAGTTCTAAAATTTTTAATGGTTGATTTAGAACTAAATTAGTTATTTAGACTTACAGAGTAATTTATAAACAAATTTCCAAAGATATTTTATTGAGAAGAAAAAAAAAACCATATGTTTGTTTTTTTTTAAACCCTTACCTTCTGTCTTGTAGTCAATACTGTGTACTGGCTCCAAGGCAGAAGAGTTGTAAGGGTAGGCAATGGGGGTCAAGTGACTTGCCCAGGGTCACACAGCTGTACCATATGCTTTTTATTTAACTATCTACTCATCCAAAGAGAACTATCACTAATGCAAACATTCTCCTGCCCATTTTTAGATTTAATCACTAGAAGTGTATATACCCCACTTATCCTTAAGTATAGGGAGGTCTGTGACCTACATGTTGCTATAGTGAGTGATGAATCAGAATCAACTGACTGCCCCCTGAGCAGTCCTAAGAAAAGGTATAACTGCAATTGGTCCATGTAAAGTGGAAGGAAGGCACAGGAAGTGACAAAAGGAAGGGTCTTTACAAGTAGCAAGAACTTCCTGTGACCAGCTCTTTCACCTTGGAACTTGACTTTGAAGGAACTCTGGCTGGGGACATCAAACTGCTCTTGGATTTTCCCTTAGAACTACCACATGGATGAGTGAAAAAGGCTGATTTCCTTTCCTGGCTTTTCTGGAGGTACTAACCTCCGGAGAGGCCCCTCATTTTAGAGGAGGTCTTGTGGCTAGAACCCTTGTTTAATTTACCTCTGGGCCCCTTTGCTGGTGCCTCTAAAGTCCTGCCTGGTTCAGGCCAGGCTGGAGTAAATATCTACTCTCTCTCATTTACTTTCACTCTTTCCCTCTATTTTGTAAATACATTGCTATAAAGTCATTCTGACTTGAGTAATAATTTCTGGCAATCACATTTTTATTTATTTAGTGCAATCTTTAATTTTTAACCCTTACACTCCACCTTATGTGATTTCTCTATAAAGCCTCTAAGAGCTAAAGAAAAAAATGAAAATGCTTGCTTTCTTTTTTAAAAAATCTATATAGTTTATATGTTGAACTCTATTTTATTTTATTTTATATATTTAATTAATTGATTTAGAATATTTTCCCATGGTTACATGATTCATATTATTTCCCTCCCATCTTCCCATCACCCTCCGATAACCAATGAGCAATTCAACTGGGTTTTACATGTATCATTGATCAAGACCTATTTCCATATTATTAATATTTACAATAGAGTGATCATTTAGAGTCTACTTCCCCAATCATATCCCCATCAAACTATGTGATCAAGGAAATGTTTTTCTTCTGTGTTTCTACTCCCACAGTTCTTGATATAGATGTGGCTAGTGTTCCTTCTCATAAGTCCCTCGGAATTGTACTGGACCATTGCATTGCTGCTAGTAGAGAAGTCCATTACATTCAACTGTGCCACAGTGCATCAGTCTCTGTGTACAGTGTTCTCCTGGTTCTGCTCCTTTTGCTCTACATCAATTCCTAGAGGTTGTTCCAATTCACATGGAATTCCTCCAGTTCATTATTCCTTTTAGCACGATAGTATTCCATCACTATCAGACACCACAATTTGTTTAGTTATTCCCCGAATGAAGGGCATCCCCTCATTTTCCATTTTTTTTTTTTGCCAGCACAAAAAGCACGGCTATAAATATTTTTGTACACATAGTTTTCTTTATTATCTCTTTGGGGTACAAACCCAGCAATCATATGGCTAGATCAAATGGCAGGCAGTCATTTAAGACCCTTTGGGCATAATTACAAATTGTCTTCCAGAATGGTTAGATCAATACACAACTCCACCAGCAATGCATTAGTGTCCCAATTTTGCCACATCCCCTCCAACATTTATTACTTTTCTTTGCTGTCATATTAGCCAATCTGCTAGGTATGAGGTGGTACCTCAGAGTTGTTTTAATTTGCATTCTCTAATTATAAGAGATTTAGAGCACTTTTTCATGTGCTTATTGATAGTTTTGATTTCTTTATCTAAAAACTGCCTAATCATGTCCCTTGCCCATTTATCAATTGGAGAATGGCTTGATTTTTTTGTACAATTGATTTAGTTCCTTATATTTGAGAAATTAGACCTTTATCAGAGGTTTTTGTTATAAAGTTTTTTCCCCAATTTGTTGCTTCCCTCCTAATTTTGGTTGCATTGGTTTTGTTTGTCCAAAAATAACCTCTTAATTTAATGTAATCAAAATTATTCACTTTGCATTTTCTAATATTCTCTATTTCTTGCATGGTATTAAAATCCTTCCTTTGCCATAGATCTGACAGATATACTATTCTATGTTCACCTAATTTACTTATAGTTTCCTTCTTTATATTTAAGTTGTTTACCCATTCTGAATTTATCTTAGTATAGGGTGTGAGATTCAACTCTATTTTAGATATAAGAAAACTAAAGCTCAGAGAGATGTCTTGACTTACCCAGGGTTACACAGCTAGTCAAGTCTCATACTCATAGGTTGCAGCTTCCTTGTCTCTAAAATCAAAGAGTCAAAGGAGATGGCTTCTGACATTTCTAGACATATCATCCTTTAAGGATTAGTAGATGAATTACTTGAAAAGCCCCAAGGATGAGACTATTAAATAACAGGACTATTTGAACATCAGCAGAATTTTTAAAAATTGCTTACTTGGATTCTCTTTAAATCATGTACCAATTTTCAACATCTATTTAGAAAAAAGGGACATGGATAAGAAATGAACAGAATAAGGAATGGATAGGTTGATGATACATGCCATGAAGGGAGTACTTAAATCATGAGTCTAAAGTAACAAAGCAAGCCAATATTCAAAGGAAGTATTGGTAATGAAATGTCCCTTTAAATAATGAAGTATTTCAAAAATTATCAGATGCCTGGATATGAACTGGGGTTTTTTTTGTTTGTTTTTTTGTGTTTTTTGGTGATAAATCTGTTTTTTCAAGTTTGTATCAGAGGCTACATCCATTTATTGTTTAAGCTAATCATGTCAAATAAATGTTTCATTAAAAATCAGTTTTTACTGGTCGGCCCTATTAAACTGGTAAGACAATTTTCCACTATATTGTTTCAATGGTATAAAGGTCTATAACTTTTGATCCTCAGTTTTCCCACACATAAAGTAACAGCACTTATCTCTTCTTGTAAGGATTAGGTGATATTATAAGAATGATTAAAAATTTAAGATTTAGTTTCTCTGATAAAGTCAATGATTCAAGACAATTCCAAATGATCTTTGATGAAAAATACCATCTCTCTCCAGAAGTAACTAATGAACTTTGAATACAGAGTGAAGCATACTTTTTTCCTACTATTTATTTTTATTGGTTTTTTTGTTTGTTTGTCAATATAGTTAATATGGAAATGTTTTATATGACTTCCCATATATAAATAATATAAAATTATTTGTCTTCTCAAAAAGGGGGAAAAGGGGTCTGAGGGAGGCAATTTGGAACTCAAAAATTTTTTAAATGAGTTTTTAAAATGTTTTTACATGTAACTGGGAAATATGAAGTAAATTTTAAAAAGGAAGGAAGGACAAAACAAGACAAAGTATGTATCTAAACATTATAAATTAACAGGATGCGAAAACTTCAGCTTGAAGGCCCTAAAGGAGTTACCAAACCTTTCATTTTACAGATGAGTAAAGCCCAGTTCAAATTCTATGATACTACTTTTATGACCTGAACATTTAATTCAATTGACTTCAGTTTAATAATTTGAAAAATGAGATAATTGTTCTAAAGACTCTCTAAAGTCCTTTTCAACTCCAGAACTCAGGTTCTCTGGCTCCAAATACAACATTCTTACTGAAATCTTAAGCAGAAAGGGAATTTTGCTGAAGGAAGGATATAATTTTGGGGGAGATAACTGGGAGAGAAGAAAACTACAGATCTAAGATTTTATTTAAAAAGTAAAATATTCTACCAGGTATGGTGAAGCTAATTACATGTTAATAATAATTCTTTATTCCAAAACTGTGATTACCTAACAAAAGCTATACCCAATGGGAGTTCAAATGAGGACAACCACCATGGTCAGAATAAGGCAAGAAACTGAGACAGCCTACTTAGAAGCATATTTTAAAAGATTAGAACCAGTGAAGAACTCTGATTTTTAAAATTATGAAAAATAGGCCTTAGGGTCAGAACTATGATTTCATGAGTACAGAACTCTCAGGAAAGTAAACTCCCTCTACCAGTACAGGTAAAGACTTTTTCTGCAACTTACAATTATAAAATTTCCTGCTCTAGAACACCAAGGGTCACATAGCCAGTATAGTATGGGTCAGAAGTACTTCAACCCAGATCTCTATCCATCACACCAAGCTCAAATGAAAATTATGACCAATAATTTATTTATAGAATAATAATAGGTACTCACATAGCTTTCTAACGTTCACAAAGCACCTTAGATATGTTCTCTCATTAGAGTATCAAAACAACCCTATGAGATAAGTGCTACAAATATCGTCATTTCCATTTTACAGATGAGAAATCTGAGGATCAGTGAGCTTAAGTAGGTAAGGCTAATTAGTGGTGAGATTTGTTCCAAAGTCCCTCCTGACTGCATATTGTTCTTTCTACTATACCATGCTGCCTCCCTATAATAGTGTCCATGTTTAAAAAATAAAAAGAAATAGCAAAACAGAAAGTTCAGAGCTTTCTGGCTTTGATTTCTGATAGTACAAGTCAATAAATTTCCATCTAATGAGTTAAAGGAAAAGAATAATACAAACCCAATACAGTGACTTTAATAAGGCCACATAAAAATGCAAATACCGAAAGAAATCAGTCTAAGGTGGTGTGTTTATGAATCATATTGAGAAAAACCACAGAGGGTCCAATTCACCTGTGATCAATAATTATTTCAGAATGATAATATAAAAGATATAGTATTTAAAAATCTGGTTCATGAGAATTTGAAAATATCTATCATTTCTTTTCCTGCCTTGGGATAAAACTGATACTATAATGGACCATAGGACTATGATTAATGTTTGTGTCTGATTCCAAGGAAATGGGATAAAAACAAGGAGCACAGACTTAACCTGAATAGTGCCAAAAGAGCACACAGGAAATACTAATGTGGACTCGAGGTTGTGATGCTTGACATACATTAAGTTGTAGGACTACCTTGTATCTACACTCTTTATGAAGTACTCGTACAAATACCAAAATTTGACTATCATGCTGGCTCCCTATATCCCTGAGAATGACTAAAAATCAGACCAGGGAATGATGCTTCCCTACCAAAATAGAATTCTAGTTCCTTTCCTTCTTATAGTATGGCAACTTCCTGTAGTCTTGGCTGCCAATGGGTAAGTGAAATATTACTGTATTCTGTCCTACAGACTTGTGGGATAGAAAATTACTTTAAATTGGACCTGTACAAGGGCCTATTATGAATTTATTCTTGCTTACTCAACATTTTATATACATAGATTTTGGTATTTTGATTCTGATTTTGAAATTTTTTTCCCTTTCTTCCAAAAGTTTAACTTTCTTCCATATTTTTTCCCTTTATATATTTTTTGTTTTGTTTTTTGTTTGTTTTGTTTTTATTGTTTTTGAATTCTTTTAATAACTGACTCATACACCCCCATAACTCAAGAATGCATCCTGAGCTGAACTGGATTTTTTTTTAACATCAACTTCGGGGGCGGGGGGGGGGGTTGTATTTTAATAAAAATCCAAGATTTTGAAATTTTTTTGTTCAGGAAAGATCCTCAAGGAAGAAGCTTGCTAACTCCTAAATCCAGAGAATGGACTATTGCAGAAAGATGCCAGAAAACCTGCATTACATCAAGATCAAGAATAAACCTTGGGATGTGGTTGATTGAACTGAAAGGTTGATTGAATTTATTTTGAATGTACACTCTTCAGCCAAAGGGGACTGCCCCCTAATTGGCTTTTGTAAATGCACCCAACAAAACATTGGTTTTGTTGTCTCTCTCTATCTCTCCTATTTTCCCTTTATCTTTAACTATTGTAATTTCATAGCTGGTATGTTTACAAGATCCATCGGAGAGACTAGTCTTCCTTGGGCCTCAGGGTGGATTGTGAATTTCAAAACTATTCCACCCTAATCAGACCATTCTTTAGAAGATCTGATTTAGCTATTTCCTGATCAATAACAATAGAGATACTTGGAATAACAGAATCAGGTCTTGGAAACTACATTTCTCCTCCCTTAGTTTAACAGGATTAGGAAGGTCTGCATTAAACTCAAGATTTAATTATCTGAGAAAATGGCCTTCAACAGACATGTGCAAAAAAAAAAGGACAGACCTCTGGGCTGTCTTACGTCAAGCTTGAGCCACCATTGGCACATGTGAGACTCAGGAAGTAAGGTAGAGAACAGCCTCTGGAGTTCTCATGACTTCCTGTGGAGAGGGAGAGAGTTCAGTTCAATCCTGGAGCTTGAGCTTGGAAGAGCCCCGCAGAGACAGCTTTCCTTCAGACCGGTCAAGTGAGTGATAAGGACTGATCCCTTTCTTTGCCTTGGCTTTCCAAGGCCTTAATGGCTGCTTTGGCTCATCCTGAACCAGAGTGGTTCTGAGTTAAACTCCTTTCCTTCTCTCCCTCTTTCCTTCTCTCCCTCTCTCTCTCTCTCCCTCTAATATTTTCTTCCTCCTGTTGTAATTAAATCACCATAAAAATTTGGCAGCTGACTTGGGTATTTTATTATTTGGGATTTCCCTTGCTGATCACTTAAATTTAGATTTTTTCAGTCTCAACCATAATATTCACCCTTTACAAAAAGTCATAGCTACAGTTACATAAAGTACTGGGTTTTGAAGAGAAAATGGGAATTATGAATACAAATTCAATTACAGAATTCTTCTTTACTACAATGTAATTTATCCTGTGCAAAAAACACTATAACTACAATCTGAAATAATCAATGAAATATTAATATTTTAGGAAAAATTACAAAACTTGCTCAAAAGTCAAGATAAAATAATAGAAAAATAATGGAAAATGGAAAAAAAAACATTTAATCATACAAAAATAAGTTGTTCTTTCATATCTGTTCCAACATCCAACCTCAGACTTCTTTTTTGTATTTGCTAGGCACACATGAACTATTTCTACTATATTGGTTATAAAGTATTACTGTTTTCTACTAAAACTTAAGTTTCAGTAAACTAGAGTAGCTTAAGATCCTGGATTCAAATCTGGTCTCAGATACAACCGAACTATGTGACCCTGGGCAAGTCACTTGACCCTAAATTCCTAGCCCTTATAATCTTCTGCCTTGGAACCAATATTAGTATTGATTCTAAAACAGAAAGTAAGGGTTTTCCTAAAAATTACAGTAAACTAATACCATGTACCAGGTACTTCCATTTTCTTCTACAATAGGCATTGATGAACATTCTTTATTCTAAATATCCATATATCCCCAAAAGCTAGCTTCTAGATCACATCCTATATTGTATTATAGTTATTTGTCTAAAAGTTTGTAATTCCTCCAAAACAGACTATAAACTCCTTGAGGTCAATGTTAGCTTACTCATCCACTTATCTCCCTCTGCTTCTAGCACAAAGTTTTGTACATAACACTTCTTCAGTAACACAAGGGTATGTGTTTCACTCATCCCTTCCCAAAATAGACCACAAATCTTCCAGTTCTTGGAAAGTTCTTTTCATTAGTTGCTATGGACAGATATGGGACTTGCCAGAGCTCTCCCAAATTCCCCTACCAGTGACTTTAAAATAATGTCTCAAAATGAATTCTGGAGCAGCAGACCCACAAAAAGATAGAGGAAAACATAGTGAAGAAAATACCTTAAAAAACAGATTGGGGGTAAAAAAAAATATTTTTAATTGACTGAAGAAAAGAACTTCTTAAAAAGCAGAACTGGCCAAATGGAAAAGGAGATACAAAAGCTCTCTGAAAAAAGTTATTTCTCAAAAATTAAAATTGGGCAATAGAAGCTAACAACTCCAGGATACATAAAAAATTAATCAAAAACTTTAATAAAAAAGAACAAAATATGAACATCTCAATGGAAATACAATTTACCTGGAAAATAGACTGAGGAAAGATCACTTAAAATTTACTGGACTGCCAAAGCCATGATCAAAAAAAAAACCATCGACATCATATTTCAAGAAATTATCAAGAAAAACTGTCCTGATATCCTAGAACTTGGGGGGGGGGGGAACAGAAATTGAAAGAATCCACAGATCTTCCCCTGCCAAACTTCCAAGGCTCCTAGTTCAAGAAGAAAATATTGCAAGCAAACAGAAACAATTTAAATATCATGGAGTCATAGTCAAGATCACAAAAAAGTTTTAGCAACCTCTACATTAAAGTATCAGAGAGTTCTGAATATTATGGAGGGTAAAGAAGCTAGGATTATAATCAAGAACCATACATCAAAATGAAGTATAATCCTTCACTAGAAAAAAAAATTGACATTTAATGAAACAGAGGATTTTAAAACATTCCTGGTGAAAAGACCAGAGCTAAATAGAAAATCTGACTTTCAAATACAAGACTTAAGAGAAGCATAAAAAGGTAAACAGGAAAGAGAAATCATAAAGGATCCAATAAGGTTAAACTGTTTACATTCCTTCATAGGAAGATAATCTCACATAAAAGAGGTATGAAAGGTTTTTTACAGTGGAAGGGGAAGGGAGGCAGAGTATAGTAGGCAAAGTTTGCACCTTAGTCTCATTGGGATTGATTCAAAGAAGGAAAAACTTGTACATTCAGTTGGTATAGAAAGCTATCTTACCCTACAGGTACCCTAATATGCTGAATTGATTATATACTTTTTTAAAGAAACTGTATATAATAAAAACCCATGGTTTCACATACAATACTCTTTCTTATTCTTCTTTACACATAAATATGTTAGTTTGTTGGTATTTGTCAATTTCAGAATAAAATTTAAGAATAAAAATTTATCAGAATTCAAGAACTTCAAAATAAATTGTTTAGCTTCTTATCCTACTCACCTGTAACGGCATCAAAGAATTCTTCTTCATTATTCATCCTTCAGTAGTAAATCCTTTTTTCTTTCCCAGTGTGTTGCTGTCTATAGCATCATTGTACTTAAAACTACATATAGTTAGAAATAATTTTATGCTGCGAATTTTTTATTCATAAAGGTTCAACAGACTGTAGACCTAAGAGAAACATTATGACAGAATTAGTTCTCTGAATTCCTACATTTCAAAAATACTTTTAAAAAACAAAACATTTTCCAATCCATTATTCTTGAATATTGAGGAAAAAAGTCAAATTTGTGTTCTGAATATAATATCATTTATATCTAGGCATTAAAATAAAATATAAATTGTTTTACTTCATAAATTGATACCTTCCAAATGGGGAAAACTTGTTCAATATAAAGGTCAATGTTCAATCATGAAATGCAAAAATAATTGAAAAAAAATCTTTAACTATAGTTATATTAGAAAATTCTCAAAGAGCACTACAAATTCAAGGAAATACTTAAGTACCTTACTGAATTGGTACTGTTTTAATTGCTATAGATATAAAAGATGAAAGAATTTAAAAAATTAATATATATATTCTGAATGCTAGCACCAAGGGCACAAATACTCATCACCCTCAAAAAGAGAGAGAGAGGGAGGGAGGAAGAGAAAGTTCCTGCCCTCAAGGAATTTATTTAATTTTACTGGGGGAAATAAGTTCAGAGAAGTAAATATATGGGCCATATGATGGAGAAAGTACTAACAGCACTAACAAGAATGAGGAAAGACTTTGTGACGTCATGATAACATGTACTTGACATGTGCAAACCACAAAAACCACAACCTTTCAGATAATGGTGGAAATAGAGTAGAAACCTAAAAAGTCCTAGGAATAGCAGGATCCCTCAGACCACAGCCTTGCTTTTGGCTCAGACTTTGCAGCCATCGAGGGGAAACTGTTCCTTGTAGAAAAGGAGTCTATCAGCACCACCAACCCACAGCACTAACCATCTTCTATCCATGGGGCAGGTGAGTTAAAAGAGCCCTGGAAACAGTAGCACTTCACAGATCTCCAACCTTGATTCTAAACCTAGTCCTGGCAACCATTGTCTAGGGAAGCAACCTTTGTGGTTTATTTAATGATTGGTTGCAAATTCCTCTGGAGGGACTGCTCCTCTCCTCTCACATTTCATCTCCCTCAAGAAGCCACAGCTACAGAAAACTCAGAAAAGAGTTTTAGCTACCAAAATGAGTTCCCGAGTTCAAATCTGACTTACTAGTTCTGTAACCCTGAACAAGACACTTATTTGGCTCAGTTTCCTTATCTGTAAAATGAACTGGAAAAAGAAATGGCAAACCATTCCAGTATCTTTGCCAAGAAAATTCAAAAATGGATTCACAAAGAGTTGACATGACTGAAACAAATGAACAAGTACATGCTAGTGAAGAGTTTGAATTTTATTAAGAATGGTTAATTAGGGAAAAAACATGAACAATTTGTATTCCATATATACAATATAAGTGTTAAAATTCTAACACAACTCAACACAAAATCTTGGAGCTGAAAATGACCTTAGGTCATAATAAATGCTTAATGAAATCATGTTGACACACACACACTCACAATGACTTTGTTACTGCTCAAATGTCACCCACACTACATCAATAATCAGGTTAGCTGGAAATATTACAAACCTTTATTATAAATTACAAATAACTATTGCTATAGCAACAGAAATTTGTTTTAATGTGTTTTAAAATTTCATCCATTCTAATCTAGTTTTCAATTTTGAGGACAATAAAAAGGCTGTAAATTAATTGTAAATAAATAAAAAATAAGTCAACCTAAACCTAAGTATAACTTTTAAAATAATCTCTCAAATTATGTTTGCTTAGTGTTATAATATAATTCACTTATATTGATGTTTCCCTATGTTAACTCCCAAAGACAGAAATTTTATAACTTATAAAAACTAAAAATTAAAGGTCAACCTAAATCCCAAAATGTTTGACCTCCTTTTCTCTGAAAATCAGCATGGTTCTCTGGTTTATTTTGTTCCCAAATTAAAAACTCATATCAAAATAGTCCTCCTACCTCAGGCTTCAAATACATAAAATTTAAATAAAAACTCAGTGATTAAAAAAGGGCTAAAAAGGGACATATATCAAATGCACATTCTCCTTACTAGTGTACATCAGAGTAATAGGAGATTTCTCCAAGACTAAGAAGATACCTGAATATTTGTTCTATATTCCAGGTATTATGCCACAAAAAAAATTTTAAAAGATTAAAAAAATATATTTCTGGGGATAACTAGGTGGTTCAGTGGACTAAGAGCCAGGCATATAGTCCTGGGTTCAGATCTGACCTAAGATACTTCTTAGCGGTGTAGCCCTGGGCAAATAAATCACTTACCCCCACTGCCTAGTTCTTACTGCTCCTTCGCCTTGGAACCAATACACAGTTTTGATTTTAAGACTTTAGTAAGTTTTTAAAAATGTTTTTAATGATCTAATTTCTATTTGTCATTCATTGAAAAGAACTTGGTATTTTGGTATAATTTTCTTATAATGAAGCATGGCAATTCAACCATCTCTGAAGTCAGTTCTAATTAATGTGACTTCTTCATAAGGATGATTAGTAAAATCAAAGGAACATTGTACAAAATGCTATGCTATACTACAGTAGTCCTTTTAGATAGGTCATAAATCCATGATTTTTTTTATTTGTAAATAACACAAAGAGAAAAAGATTCATGCTCTCCAAAACCTGGTCTCTTCCTATCTTTCCAGTTCACTTGCATATGATACCCTTTTCTCAATCTCTATAGTCTGGCCACACTGGCCTGGACATTCAATTCCCTATCTCCATGCCTTTGTCCTGGCTGTCCCCTATTCCTAGAATGTTCCACCTCTTGGAATTCCTATCTTTCTTCAAGATTCACTTTAAGTACTATCTTCTTCAAGAGGTTTTTCTGAGTTACCATCACTTCCCATTCCGCTTACCTTATTATTTGATTTGTATATAATGCTTTGCCTACAGAGCAAGACTCTTTCAATTCTGTCTTTGTTTTTTTAGTGCTTATTACAGTTTGTGGCACATAACTGGTGCTTAATAAATGCTTGTTGAATATAAGTGCTTCATTACTGTAGAAGTTCAGTTGTTTATTTAACAATAAAAATAGTGCCATATAATCATACCAAAGAGAGGCCCTTAGAAATACTTATCCCTTTTCATTATATTTTTATTTTAAATAAAACTATTATTATTTCTTCTTCAGTGTAAAATGTCTTAATATGTCAATACAGAAATAGCTAAAACATGTAGCAAAATTCAACTCTGGTCTAGAGAAAAAAATATTAAAGTAATATGATAATAATTACTATATATTTATTTAGTGATTAAAGGTTTGCAAAAAGCTTCACATAAAACCTACATTTCTATAATGCTTTAAAGTTTGTAGAGTGCTTTACATTTGATTCACAAAACAAATCAGTGATATAGGTGCAGTCTTACCCAGGATCAAGTAGTAAGTGCTTGAGATACAATTTAAACTCAGGTCTTCTTAATACCAAATATAACAAACTTTCTCACTATACCAAACTGTCCTGCTCAGGCTATTTCTTCTCAATGTATCATTCGAAAAAGTTGAACCTAAATAACTACAGTCAGTGCAAGAACTTATATAGTACTTTATGGTTTTCATAGTAATTTACTTATATCATCTCACTTGGTCCTCACAACAACCTTGTAAAATTATTATTAGCCTCATTTTATAGGAGAGGACTTGAGGCCAAAAGAGATTAAGAGATGTGCCCATGGTCACATAGCTGATAAGCACCTAGGGTAGTATTTATACTCTGGTTCCTAACTTCGAGTCCAATACTCAATCCATAGTTAACAAGATGTCCTTATGAGAAATCATTCAATGTGGTTGTGGTGGTGTGGTAAGAACATTAGACTGCAAGTCAGAAGACCTGTATTCAAATCCTGCCTCTGCTATTTCCTATCTGTGAGATTTCACCTCTCTGGGCTTTGATTTATTTACCCTTATCTGTGAAATAAGAGAAGGTTGGGGGACAGAAAGGGGAAGGAGGAGCCAGAGAGAAGTTAAAAATGTCTCCTCTAGCTCTAAACCTATGATCATAAGCAAAAAAATGTCAGTATAAAACAATTCCAATCACAATCAACATGCCAGCACTTTAGTTAAAACTTCTAGAGCATTCTAGAAATACATGCTCAGTATATCCCTTGTATTGGCTTATGGGTATTTTCAAATAAAACTATCTACCACCTAGTTCTCTAAAAGATGAAATGAGTCAGTCCTATTTGATGATAGCCAACTCCATACAAATAGCCACAATACAAGTGAAATGATAGGTCACAAAAAACTGAAAATGAAAACTAGGGATTTACCTTAAACCCTTTATCCCAAGAAGTCTTTATGACAGTGTGATAACTAGATAATTAACTACATAAATTGTTCTCCATTCCTTATTCAATTGTTGAATTTCTGCTCACTCTATCAATTAAAATCCAATTCACAAATTTCCTCCATGAAAAGTCTTCACATAGAACTTGGTCTTGCAACTCACTAAAAGACTTAATATGCACTGTATTGTCTATTCTAATTCTCTGTTTTTGACTCCCCTCTATTAATGTCCTGCTTTGATGCTCCACTACAGTATGAAGGTGATCTGAGTTCTCAAAGACCATTGCAATGCAATGCAAGCTCTAGAGCTAAAAGCTAGAAGGAACTCAAAGGCTTTCTATTTCTAGTTCACCTCTCTCAGTTTGACTGTGATGAAACTAAGGGAGTACCAAGGAGCCTAAGAAACTTACCCATATTTATACCACTAGTGTCAGAGGCAGGATTTGAACCCAAATCTTCTGACTTCAGAGTCAGTGTTCTTTCCAGACTGACCAACTGGAAAGGTTTCAAATATAGAACTGGTAATAGATTGCAT
This sequence comes from Monodelphis domestica, assembly GCF_027887165.1. Lineage (NCBI taxonomy): Eukaryota > Metazoa > Chordata > Mammalia > Didelphimorphia > Didelphidae > Monodelphis > Monodelphis domestica. Next base: position 485,576,132 of record NC_077227.1, read on the forward strand.
GAACATTGTTTGAGGATAAGCATAAATCTGGAAAAGCTCATTACCAGGTTGAAAGAAGAGTAATAATTTCTTTTTAACTAGTTTTATCCATATCAGTGAATGGGATATCTATCATGAAAAAATTAGATATTTTAAATATATGAAAGTAACAAAATTTAAAACTTCATGAGAGTACAGATCGTGACTAGTAAAACTTCATATCCTTGCCACTTTCCTTCTCCCCACGCATAAAAAGCATCAGGCTTGTACAATACTCTATCATCAGCTTTAATAAATGTTTAGAGAATGAGCAAAACCTATAACTTTGTACTTAGGCGAAAGCCTGGATATAGCCCCAATTTTAACCCCTCCCCTAAAAGAAAAATAGAACATGCATGTAAAGCAAGAATTTTACAGCTCTAAGTGTTGAGAGGTGCAGAGAGCTTGTCGTGGTCTAGAAGATTTGGATCAAGTCTTGTCTCTGTAAAGACTTGTATGATGTTGGCAAGTCACTTAACATTTCAGTTCCCCAAGACTAGAAATTATGAAGCAGTTAACCAATGTGCACAGTAAACATGGTTTCACTGGGAAGTCCTAAATCAATTGAATTAAAGGTCCGGTCCCTTTCTCCTCCACTTTAACCTGTCTCACAAAAGTTTTAAGTTCAAAGACAAATATATATATATATATATATCCCCTTTTCATAATATTAAACTTGTAATGTCACCTAGTTCTATGAGATTTTTCTTGGAATAAAAGATGTCATGAATCAGGTGACAGGCTTAAAAACACTGCTTTAGACAGCAAATATCACTTAAGGAAGAAATCATGTCTAACTTTCCACAAATCTAAATAACACAAACATGAATCAAAGAACCATTATTATATAATAACCTTTGAAGGTCAATGTGTAAAAAATAGTGAAAGTTACTTGTTAAAGTGAACAGCACAAAGGCAGATTTTATGATCTTCATATCTTATACCACATATAGGTTTTGCTTTATATTTAGACATATGTCTTAGGAAACTGCTTTCATCAAAAAGTATCTTATCTTTCTGATCAAAGTTAATTTTTCTGAAAGTCTTTATAGAAAACAAACAAACAAATAGGAAAATAAAATAAAAATATTCTACCAACTCAGTACTCATTTTTGGGAAGCAGAAGATCCAGATTTTATTCCAAATTCTACAATGCTGTAAAAAAACTTTAACTGCATCATTTTTCTCATCCATTAAAAAGGAATACTATCATCTACCCCATATCTTGTTTTTTAGCAAAAAAATTTAAAAACTGTATTTAATAATATTGAAAACCCAAGACTATATCTGATGTATTCTGCAGTAGAAAGACCACTGAGAAAATTAAGTGAAAAATTAATTGAAACAATAAATCAGTCAAGTTGCAGGTTATAAAATAAATCAGCATTCTCGTATACTATGAACCAAAACTAGCAAAAGAGATAGAAATACCATTCAAACTTCATAGTATACAAAATATTTGTGAGACTACCTTCCAAGACACATCCATGAACTACATGAATGTAACTACAAAACTCTAGAGAAAAAGGACATATCACAAAATATTAATTGCTGATGGGCAGGTCATGCCAGTGTGATAAAAATGACAATACCTAAATTAATTTATTTATTCAGTGTCACACCAAACAAGATTATTTTATAGAGCTAGAAAAAATAATAATGAAATTCATCTAAAGAAACAAAAGGACAAAAATCTAAAGGGAAACAAAGAAAAAGGTGGGAAAGAAGTGGACATAATAGTACTGTAAGAAAGACTTTGCAAAAGAAATAGCAAAACAAGAGTTTGCAAAGAGGGTCTTGCCCCACGCACAGAACTTTTATGGACTCTATTCCAGAGCCTGGGGAAGGGATAAAACCTGACAAAAGGAGAAGAGCCGTTGTTCCTGTCTTTCAAGGGGATTGGAGAGGTTACTTCCTGTGGCTTGGTTTGTCTGAGCCTAGTGGGAGTTGGCCTACCTGTCCCTGAGAAGCCAAAGGTTCCAGATGTTCCTGCTTTCCTATTATCCTGAGATCCAGTCAACCTTGTCTCCACATTTTCATCTACTGGAGTTCCTTTGAGATCCTGTGTCCTGAGGTTTCCCTGACTGTAAAGAGAACTGCCAGTACCCAGTAAAGTCTGTCTGTGTGAAAGGCCAGGAGCCATCTTTGGCCTAGGAGAGTGAACTCACTAAGAGTTCAGAGCTATCATAATTTTGACAAATTATAACCTTGTCTACCATAACTTTGGAGGAACAGTTAGGTCAGAAAGCTAGATAGTGTTGGGTTATAGCTAGAATAGTGAAAGGCAGCCAGAAGATCTTTGAAGACATTTTTTTTGCAAAATCCATAGAAACAGAAGGATGGAGTACCCAGAGTTTAGAGCTAGGGACTCCTTGGTTCTTGGTCCTCCTTTCCTCCTCTATGTGAATATTAATATCTTTATTGTTATCTTTAATATTTTTACCATCTTTATGGTACCTACTCATCTTTAATGTTTTTACCAATTTTCAACTAATCAGATAGTTTTTTGGCCTACACAGGCCCTGTTGGGTCTACCCTCTGTGTGGTGTATCCAAACTTGATACATCACTTATACAACCTTTTCCATACATATTGCCCATCTATTTCAGTACCAGACATAAACTATATTAAATGGCAGTGATCATAAAAACTATTTGGTACTATTTAAAAAACAGAGAGCTTAATCAATGGAGCAGATTAGGTACATAAAGCAAAAGAACCTCTGCTAAGAAAACTGGAACACGATCTGGTAGAAATTAGGTACAGACCAACACCTCACACTATGTACAAAAAATAAGTTTCAAATGGGTACATGACTTTGATATAAAAGGTAACAGAAATTACCTTTCAGATCCATGGACTAGTTAATATAGTCCATATATACACACATATATAGTCCATTTAGTATAGGACTAGCCAAACAAGGAATAAAAAGAATTACAGAAAATGAATGTTTGTGATCATATAAAATTTTAAAAGGCTTTGCTCAAACAAAACCAAAATTAGAAGGAAAATGGTACTAGGAAAAAATTTTTGTAGCAAATTTCTCTGGTTAAAAGTCTTATATGCAAAATATATAGAGTATTGATTTAAATTTATATGAACACCTTGCAAGAGACAAATGGTCAAAGAATATGAAAAGGCAATTTTCAAAGGAAGAAATTTGCGGTTCAACAGCAATATGAAAAATGTTCTAAATAACTAATAATTAGAAATATGCAAATTAAAGCAATTCGGAAGTTCCATTTCATACTCATACCCACTGGCAAAAATGCTCTCCCTCCCCTCCCAAAAGGAAAATGACAGTTGTTGGAAGGCCTATGGAAAAAACAAGCAAACTATTTGATAGAGCTATGAATTTATCAGTTAGTTTGTAAAGCAATTTGAAACTATGATCAAAAGACACTAAGCTGTTCTTTCCCTTTTACCCAGTGATATTTCTACTACGCCTATATCCCAAAGACATCAAAGAAAGAGAAAACAAATTCAGATGTTAAAAAAAAAACCCTGGAAATGATGGGGTGTCTCCATTGAAGTAAATTATGGTATATGAGAGTAATTAAATAAGGTGAAGGTGAGAGTGGGAGATGGGAAAGTGGAGGTGATAGGTTAATATAGCCTTTTCAGTTAGAAAAATTTGTTGGGGAAGGGCTATAATTTACATGGAATTTTAAAGTGTGAAACGTCTTTCTTTTCATAACAGCCATGTGGTATATTAATCTTATTGTATGGACAAGAAAACTTGAGAATTGGAGAGAAGTCATTTGTCCAAGGACACACAGATAATAAGTGATGGAGTTAGGAATCAACTCATCTTCTGAGTCTAAGATTAGTGTTCTTTTCACTAAACCATTTTCCCTCTTCTAAAGAAGTAAAAAAAAAGGGGGGTATATCTAGAGACAACAGAAGCAAATAAAAGTTTTTGAGTTGGTTTTTTTTTTTCAAAATAAGAGAAGTCTACATATATGTGAAAGGTGTGTCCTAGAGAAAAGTGAAGGGATTTTCATTGTTATAGTAACACTATGGCAGTGCATACAAGTTCTGATAAGCTCAGCCAAGCTGAACAATCTAGTCAAATGCAAAGAATTCTACTATTGGAAGCCAACTATGTGAGAAAATTTTTGGTAGTGGCAATTCTTAAGAATTAAGAAACTGATATTTAAGTAACTAATACGTACCTGCCTTCATGAAATTTATAGTCTAGTAGACTGCTTGTTACCTGTGACTAGAAATCAAAGTATCAATAGGTGTGACATACATTTTTTCCATGCAAGTTCAGTCATTATTTTATTAGAATTATGGAATAAGATAGAGGGGGGAGGCAGAGTCAAGATGGCAGCCTAGAAGGAGCAGAAGTTCAGACCTCTAAAAACCCTTCCTTACTGATCACAAACTGAATGCTCCCAGGGGACTGAAAACCAAACTTAACAACAAGACACAGCCAAGGAACCCTCCTGCTGGACTTAATTCAAAAGGTACACCCCCTCAAAAAGCCGGTATCCGAGAACACTCAGGTTTAAGGGGAAGACAGAAGGAAGGTCCCAGGACCCATCCCCCCTCCCACCCAGAGCACTGAGATTCCAGCAGCAGCAGGAACTTCTGGGTGGGCAAAGGTGCTGATCTGATGGGCAAAGCTTGAGAACAGGACTGTGCCAAGTTCAGAGCATCCAAAACAGATGGCGGGGAAGGAGCTAGAGAGGGAACATAGACCTGGCAGTCCGGCTAGAGCTTTAGAGATCCTCCATATTTGCTCCAGCCTTCCAGGAAGTTTAGGACTCAGAGCACACTCAGCCCAACTAAGCTGAACTTAATCCCATCAAAAGTCTCCAGAACTCAGGGAAGCCTAGGCTCCACACCCATCCTCATTGACTGCTGGACTTTAATCCAATCAAAAGCCTCCAGAGAACAAGGAAGCTCAAACCCCCAACAACCCTCCCCCCAGAGACTACACCAAGAGATCTTCTGTTAAAGCTCCAAGAGGGGAGACTGGTAGAAGCCCCCCCAAAAAAACAAAAAAATGAGAGGAGCAAGAGCACAGACAAATATAGGGAGTAAAGAAGGGGTGAATTTGAGCAAACAACAGAAAAAGAAGAAACTACAATAGATAGCTTCTATTCAGCAAATGGAACAGAGGGGGGGGGGAAGATCAGCAAACGATAAATCAGAAATCCCAGCGAATTGGATACAGGCTATGGAAGAACTCAAAACACAACTAAGAGAGGCTGAAGACAATTGGGAAAAGAACTTAAAAATTAATGTAAGTCATCTGGAAACAGAGACACTTGAACTAAAATGAGAAAAGTGTCTTGAAAGCCAAAATCAACCAGCTAGAAAATGAAGCAAAGGAGATGAAAGATGAGGCAAAGGAGATGAAAGACAAGGTAAAGAGGATGAAAGGCGATCGTCAAAGAAAATCAGACCAAAAGGAAAAGGATGACCAAAAAGCCAGAGATGAAATCCAATCTTTAAGAACCAGAATACAATAACTGGAATTAAGTGACCTCACAAGGCAGCAGGACACTATAAAACAAAACAAAAAGAATGAAAAATATTGAGGAAAATGTGAAGCATTTCATTCACAAAACAGACGATTTGGAAAATCATTCGAGAAGAGACAATTTAAGAATCATTGGACTACCAGAAGACCATGACAAAAGGAAAAGCCTGGACATAATACTACAGGAAATTATTCAGGAAAACTGTCCCAATATCCTAGAACAAGAGGGGAAAGTGGAGGTTGATAGAATCCACAGATCACCTCCTGTATTTAATCCCCAACTGACAACACCCAGAAACGTTATAGCCAAATTCAAAAACTATCAGACCAAATAAAAGATATTACAAGCTGCCAAGAAAAAGCCATTCAGATACCACAGAAACACGGTGAGGATAACACAGGATCTGGCTGCATCCACACTGAAGGACCGAAAGGCATGGAATATGATATTCCGGAAAGCAAGGGAACTAGGTCTACAACCAAGAATAAAATACCCATCAAAACTGACTATATTCTCTCAGAAGAAAGTATGGTCATTCAACACAATAGAAGAATTCCAAACATTTGTAAAGAAAAGACCAGACCTGAACAGAAAATTTGATGTCCAAGCACAGAACTCAAGAGAATCATCAAAAGGTAATTTAAAAAGAGAGGAAAAAGAAAAAACAAAACAACAACAAACATTTTTTAAGAGACTCAATAAGTTAAAATGATATGTATCCCTATAAGAAAAAAGGTCATTGGTAACTCTTAAAAACTGCTGCTATCACCTGGGCAGCTAGAAGAATTACACTTAGAGGGAACAGTGACAAACTGTATAGGATGAAAGGACAAGGCATAAATAGGTATATAGATATATGCATGCATAAATACATATACATGTGTGTGTGTGTGTGTGTGTGTGTGTGTATATATATATACACAACCAGAGCTAAAAAAAAAAGAGGTTAATACTAAAAGAAATGGGAAAACAAACAAATGGGGGTAAATTTCTATGTCACAAAGAAACTCATGGAGGGAGGGGGGAAAACATCGATACACTGGAAGGGTAAAGAGGCTGGAGATAGGATATACTCAACTCTTACGTGCTTTGAAACTGACGCAAAGAGGGAAGAACAATCCAATCCATTGGGGAAGAAAATAGATTTGCTCCCTATAGGGGAGTAGCAGGGTAAAAAACAGACTGGTGGGGAGGGAAGCAGTACAAGGGAGGGAGAGGGTGGGGGGGATTTTAAAAAGCCTACAGGGGAAAATAAGGGAGGGAATAAGAAGGGAGGGGAGTAGAAAGGTAAGTAAAATAAGGGTGGAAACTAGGGGGACTGACTATAAATAAACATTGGTGTAGAAAGAAATAGTAAAAGAAGAAAAGGCAGGACCAGGAGTAGAAATCAAAATGCTGGGAAATACACAGCTAGTAATCATAACTCTGAATGTGAATGGAATGAACTCACCCATAAAACACAAGCAAATAGCAGAGTGGATTAGAATCCAAAACCCTACCATATGCTGTTTGCAAGAAACACACATGAGGAAGGTAGATATTCATAGAGTGAAAGTAAGAGGATGGAGCCAAATCTATTAGGCATCAAATGATAAAAAGAAGGCAGAAGTAGCAATCATGATATCTGACAAAGCCAAAGTAAAAATAATTCTGGTTAAAAGAGATAGGGAAGGTAATTACATCCTGATAAAAGGCAGTATAGACAATGAGGAAATATCTATACTCAATATGTATGCACCAAATGGCATAGCATCCAAATTTCTAAAGGAGAAACTAGAGGAGCTCAAGGATGAAATGGACAGAAAAACTATACTAGTGGGAGATTTAAACCTTCCTCTATCCGAACTAGATAAATCAAACCAAAAAATAAATAAGAAAGAGGTGAGAGAAGTGAATGAAATCTTTAAAAAATTAGAGTTAGTAGACATATGGAGAAAAATAAATAGGGACAAAAAGGAATACACCTTCTTTTCAGCAGCACATAGTACATTCACAAAAATTGACCATGTTAGGGCACAAAATCATTGCAAACAAGTGCAAAAGGGCAGAAATAATAAATGCAACCTTCTCAGACCACAATGCAACAAAAATAATAATTAGTAAGGGTACATGGAGAAATAAATAAAAAATCAATTGGAAATTAAACAATATGATTCTCCAAAACTGGCTAGTCAAAGAACAAATCGTAGAAACAATTAATAACTTCATTGAAGAAAATGACAATGGTGAGACATCCTTTCAAAACCTACGGGATACAGCCAAAGCAGTACTCAGGGGGAAATCTATATCCTTGAGTTCATACGTAAACAAATTAAGAAGGGCAGAGGTCAATGAATTGGGCATGCAAATTAAAAAACTAGAAAGTGAACAAATTAAAAATCCTCAAATGAAGACAAATTAGAGATCCTAAAAATCAAAGGAGAAATTAATAAAATTGAAAGTCAAAGAACTATTGATTTAATAAATAAGACTAAAAGCTGGTACTTTTCAAAAAATAAATAGACAAAGTACTAGTCAGTCTAATTAAAAAAAGGAAAGAAAAAAAACAAATTGACAGTATCCAAGATGAAAAGGGAGACCTCACCTCTAATGAAGAGGAAATCAAGGCAATCATTAAAAATTACTTTGCCCAATTATATGGCAATAAATATACCAACCTAGGTGATATGGATGAATATTTACAAAAATATAAATTGCCTAGACTAACAGAGGAAGAAATAAATTACCTAAACAACCCCATATCAGAAAAAGAAATTGAACAAGCTATCAAAGAACTCCCTAAGAAAAAATCCCCAGGTCCAGATGGATTCACAAATGAATTCTATCAAACATTCAAAGAACAACTAATCCCAATATTATACAAACTATTTGACAGAATAAGCCAAGAAGGGGTTCTACCAAATTCTTTTTAAAACACAAACATGGCACTGATCCCAAAGCCAGGCAGGTTAAAAACAGAGAAAGAAAATTATAGGCCAATCTCCCTAATGAATATAGAAGCAAAAATCTTAAATAGGATACTAGCAAAAAGACTCCAGCAAGTCATCACAAGGATTATCCATTATGATCAGGTAGGATTCATACCAAGAATGCAAGGATGGTTCAATATTAGGAAAACCATCCACATAATTGACCATATTAACAAGCAAACTGACAAAAATCACATGATTATCTCAATAGATGCAGAAAAAGCCTTTGACAAAATACAACACCCATTCCTATTGAAAACACTAGAAAGTATAGGAATAGAAGGGCTTTTCCTAAAAATAAACAGTCTATATCTAAAACCATCAGCAAACATCATCTGCAATGGGGATAAACTCGAAGCCTTCCCAATAAGATCAGGAGTCAAACAAGGATGTCCATTATCACCTTTATTATTTAATATTGTACTAGAAACATTAGCAGTAGCAATTAGAGAAGAAAAAGAAATTGAAGGTATTAAAATTGGCAATGAGGAGACCAAGCTGTCACTCTTTGCGGATGATATAATGATTTACTTACAGAATCCTAGGGAATCAACCAAAAAGCTAGTTGAAATAATCAACAACTCTAGCAAAGTTGCAGGATACAAAATAAACCCGCATAAGTCATCAGCATTTCTATATATCTCCATCCCAGTTCAGCAGCAAGAATTAGAAGAGAAATTCCATTTAAAGTCACCCAAGACAATATAAAATACTTAGGAATCTATCTGCCAAGACAAACACAGGAACTATATGAATACAGCTACAAAACACTCTTCACACAAATAAACCTAGACCTAAATAATTGGAAAAACTTTGATTGCTCATAGGTGGGACGAGCTAACATAATAAAAATGACCATCCTACCCAAACATATCTATCTATTTAATGCCATACCCATTGAACTACCAAAAAACTTTTTTACTGAATTAGAGAAAACCATAACAAAGTTCATTTGGAAGAACAAAGGATCAAGGATATCCAGGGAAATAATGAAAAAAATACAAAAGAAGGTGGACTTGCAGTCCCAGATCTCAAACTATATTACAAAGCAGCAGTCATCAAAACAATTTGGTACTGGCTAAGAGACAGAAAGGAGGATCAGTGGAATAGACTTGGGGTAAATGACCTCAGCAAGACAGTCTATGACAAACCCAAAGACCCCAGCTTTTGGGACAAAAATCCACTATTTGATAAAAACTGCTGGGAAAATTGGAAGACAGTGTGGGAGAGATTAGGTTTGGATCAACACCTCACACCCTACACCAAGATAAACTCAGAATGGGTGAATGACTTGAATATAAAGAAGGAAACTATAAGTAAATTAGGTGAACACAGAATAGTATACATGTCAGATCTTTGGGAAGGGCAAGATTTTAAAACCAAGCAAGACTTAGAAAGAGTCACAAAATGTAAAATAAATAATTTTGATTACATCAAATTAAAAAGTTTTTGTACAAACAAAACCAATGTAACTAAAATTAGAAGGGAAGCAACAAATTGGAAAACAATCTTCATAACTAAAACCTCTGACAAAAGTCTAATTACTATTATATTATAGAGTGTAAAAAATAGACTCGAATTCAGGACTACAATCCCCACGAGCCTTTGCTCCACTTCCCCAGAATGCCTTGTAATCTCACCTGGGCTGAGATCGAGAAGGTATTTAAGCTGATTCAAAGGCTTTTGAGCTCTCTCTTGGCTCCTGGACTTCCGTTTTGGGGCAGGCCTGGTTTTTTTCATAATGTAGGTGAGGTTGTGTCTAGGCCACTCTATGGCCTGGACACCTGTTTCTTATCCTGTATTTTCTTTAATCTTTAACCTTCAATAAACCTCTAAAAAATATAATACTCCTTGCACAGAGAAACTAATTTCTACCTGCCTCAGTCTCCCAATATTCCTAAATTTTAATCTTTACAGTTGGCATAACCACTTCGGGGGAAAAAAACTCTCAATCTTCTGATTTCTTTTATGATCTTTAGTTCAACTTTTAATATCTAGTGCCTAGAAACATTTTTTTTGAGTCATATCTATCTGGCCAAAGTTTTCTACCCTTGCAAAGCTGCTACAGGCTCGGGACCTGTTGCGTTTGCTGCCCACCCCACCTGGCTCAGCCCCATCGCTTCCTGCCTGCAGCCCTGATGGTCCTCACCTGGTACCTGGTCCTGGCCTTGCCCACCCCCGCAGCCGCTCCAGCTCCTGCTCCTGGCCTCTCACCAGCCCGCTGCCTGCCTATTTCTGCGCCCCAGACTCACAAGCACGACCCCAGTTGGCTCATCACCCAGGTCCTTGGAGCACATCGCTCAGGACTCATTGTGACCAGCTGGTAACAGTATTGGCCATGTGGGCGGAGGGGAGAGAGGAGAGGGAAAGGAGAAAGGGTAATTTTCCCTTAGGCTAAGCCTCCATGTGGATGGGGGTAGTGGCCACAGGGGGATCAGAGCAAGGGAGAGAGAAAAGGGAAAGGTTAAGAAACAGATTTTTTCAAACAGAAACTTAAAAAGCAATGGGCTGTTTAAAAGTATTTTTGACTGTTCTGGTAATTTCATTGATTTCACCTTCGTGCCAGAAGAAACATTCAGCCCAAAGATTCAACTTTGAATTTGCAAATGGGTGGCTCAGGGAACTGAGAGCATGGTTCTGGGTTAAAATCTGGCCTCAGATATTTCCCAGCTATGGGGCCCTGGATGGGTCCCTTGAAACCCACAGCCTAGCCTTTACTACTCTACCTTCCAACAATAGACATTTAAATGGATAATTAAAAACAAACAAACAAACAAACAAAAAAACCCACCCAAGGAACTTTAAAGACTAAAGGCTATATTCTAAGGCATTTCAGACTCCAATGGTTTATAAAAATCTCTGTATTCTATTGCATTTTTTGTTATGGTTTAACTTTGTGATTTTAAGTTCATATATTACTGGATTCAATATTATTCTGCTTGAACTGAAGGTTGATTGAATTTATTTTGAATGTACTGAGTTTTAAAAATTCTGTTGTTTTTCCCCTATAACTGTGTTGAACAAATATTATTGTGAATAAGCCCATATATGAAAAAACAGCTTTTTTCTATTTTGCTGAGGATAGATGGACTTCAGAACTGGTTATAATTGTATTAACAACCTTGAGAAATTTAATGTGCTAAGTACCTCAAATGATTTGATTTTAAGGGTTTTTTAAATATGATTTTTGGAAATTTTTTTTAACAATCTGGTTATTTTTGCCTGCCCCTACCACGAGGTAAGGCCCATTAGCTGAAGTGAAATACATTTTATAAACCCCAACCTTCCCACATGTGAATGGAAGTTGGGCAGTTAATTTCAGGGCATTTGTATCCCTATAAGCCTCCAAGAAAAAGGAGCACCCCTTTATTTATGCTCTTCAGCTCACTATTTTACTTCTACCAGAATGATATATAGATTTCTTGATTATGTTCTTAACCCAAGATGAGTTTTACTTTGTTTTAAAAAATATGTTTAAATACCAAGGTTGAAAGATTGCTATGTTTGTAAAAATTGTGACAAATGTCCATCAATTCATAGGTTTTAAAAATGTCATACAGCAACTTATGTGAAATATGAATGTGTGTTTCTTTGCTATTGTAATTAATTGGGCTATTGAGAATTTTGGGGATTTTGATATCTACATATTTGTACTACTGTATTTTTAAAGATGAAAAAAATTGTTAACCTTGTTCAATTCATTTGCCTTCTACTCACAGTGAGCATGGCCAGATATTAAGAGGAAATGGATCTCATTTTTGGTGAGAAAGCTTTGTATTTTATATTTTCTTAACTGACACAGAGTGTCAATGATTATAAGCTATATTTTTGAATTTTTTAAAGCTCTTTTATTATTATATTTTTCTTGCATGTGCAATATACTTTTTCAGTTTTTTTAAATTATTTTTTCTCTCCTTTTTATATTTGAAGCACATATCACCAGCATTAAGATTTTCTTTAACCTTTTGATTTTTCAGTACTACAAGTGTAAGATACATTTGTCAGAGCATGCCCAAAAAGCTTGTGACTATAAAAATGATGCCACTAATTATTTAAATAAATTATGGGACTTTGCTTAATGATTCTGTCTGATTCCAGGAGAAGATATACACACAAGAGCCATTACACAGAGCCAAAGAAAGGCCAATCTAGGATGGATTGATGCACTTCTAGGCCAATACAAAGGTCTTGAACCTAGTGTGAAGACTCAAGGTTACTATGTTTAACATGTGTTAAGACATAGGCTTTCCTTGTATCCACACTCACCCTGAAGATACTCACAGACGAGTATCCCCAAAACCTTGGCTCCTACTTGGCTTCTATAATCTGGTCCCTTTCTTTTTTGCCTCTCATAGTGTGGTACCTTTCTGTAGTCCTGGCACTGACTGGATAAATGCATCATTACTTAGATCATTTTGATTGGGCCCTGATTGAAGGACCTGTTATAGATTTTTCTTCTACTTGGAATTTTTACACATAAGACTTTGATAGTCTATATTTTCATCCAGAAATTTTTCTTTTCTTTTGGATTTTCTGATGTCTTTTTAATATCTCTTGCCAATTGATTCATATACCTCATACCTCAGCCATGCATCCCTAACTGATTCTGAATCTTTCAATCACCCACAACACAGGGAAATGTAAAAAATATTATTGTAAATTGCAAAGTTTAAATTCCTTTTGAGAAGAATTTTAGGTAAAGAAGATGCTACCTCTCTGAATCCAGAACTGAAATGTTGGAGAAGCCACCATGAAGAAGCCTCCAGACCACAAGCTGCACAAGATCAAATTGAACTTTGGGTGTGGTTGATTGAACATTTATTTGTATGTATACTTTTATGCCAAAGGGGACTGCCCCCTAACGGCTTTTTGTCAATGCGTTCAGCAATTATTGGTTTTATTCTTTTTTCTCTTATCCTCACATTATTGCAATCTTTTAAGTTTATTATGTTTTTATGATCCTTTTGGGGAAAAATTAATTTTTCCAAAAATGATCACACGGGGATATGTAAAAAATAGACTCGAATACAGGACTACAATCCCCACGAGCCTTTGCTCCACTTCCCCAGAATGCCTTGTAATCTCACCTGGGCTGAGATCGAGAAGGTATTTAAGCTGATTCAAAGGCTTTTGAGCTCTCTCTTGGCTCTTGGACTTCCGTTTTGGGGCAGGCCTGGTTTTTTTCATAATGTAGGTGAGGTTGTGTCTAGGCCACTCTATGGCCTGGACACGTGTTTCTTATCCTGTATTTTCTTTAATCTTTCACCTTCAATAAACCTCTAAAAAATATAATACTCCTTGCACAGAGAAACTAATTTCTACCTGCCTCAGTCTCCCAATATTCCTAAATTTTAATCTTTATAAGAGCTAAACCAATTGTACAAAAAATCAAGCCATTCTCCAATTGAAAAATGGGCAAGGGACATGAATAGGCAATTTTCAGTTAAAGAAATCAAAACTATTAATAAGCACATGAAAAAGTGTCCTAAATCTCTTATAATCAGAGAGATGCAAATCAAAACAACTCTGAGGTATCACCTCACACCTAGCACGTTCGCCAACATGACAGCAAAGGAAAGTAGTGAATGCTGGAGGGGATGTGGCAAAGTAGGGACATTAATTCATTGCTGGTGGAGTTGTGAATTGATCCAACCATTCTGGAGGGCAATTTGGAACTATGCCCAAAGGGCTTGATAAAAGACTGTCTGTCCTTTGATCCAGCCATAGCACTGCTGGGTTTTTACCCAAAGAGATAATAAGGAAAAAGACTTGTACAAGAATATTCATAGCTGCACTCTTTGTGGTGGCCAAAAATTGGAAAATGAGCGGGTGCCCTTCAATTGGGGAATGGCTGAACAAATTGTGGTATATGTTGGTGATGGAATACTATTGTGCTAAAACGAATAATAAAGTGGAGGAATTCCATGGAGACTAGAACAACCTCCAGGAAGTGATGCAGAGCGAAAGGAGCAGAACCAGGAGAACATTGTACACAGAGACTGATACACTGTGGTACAATCTAAGGTAATGGACTTCTCCATTAAAGGCAATGCAATGTCCCTGAACAATCTGCAGGGATCTATGAGAAAAAACACTATCCTCAAGCAGAGGACAAACTGTGAGAGTAAAAACACCGAGGAAAGGCAACTGCTTGACTACAGAGGTTGAGGGGACATGATCAAGGAGAGACACTAAATGAGCACCCTGATGCAAATAAGAACAACAAGGAAATGGGTTCGGAGCAAGGACACATGTGATACCCAGTGGAATCGCGTGTAGACTAGGGGAGGGGTGGCAGGGGGAGGCAGGTGGGAGGGGGAGAAAAAGAAAATGATTTCTGTTTCCAATGAATAATGTATGAAAATGACCAAATAAAATAATGTTTTAAAAACTTAAAAAAAAAGAAAGAAAGAATTATGGAATAAATCTCCAAGCAAAAGAATACACTGTGCTACCAAGAAAGGATATTATATTGTCATACCTGTTTAGAAAAAGAACACAATCTCTCCCACATATTCTAAAATCTTTATATAGCCATGGCCACTGGAATAAATATGACAAACACCTGAAAAAGAGCTCTCAAACACACCCTCCTAAAAAACAACAAAACCAAAAGATACTTTAATAGCATTATCTAATGCAAAGAGAAACCAGTAAGTCAAGGCATAGATCCATTATTAAACCTATTTATTTATTCCTTGCATCTAGGATAATGTTAAAATTTTATCTTTAATTTCATATATATCAAGTAGCAGCACATGACTACCAGCATATATGTAAACATAATGCATTATGCTTTCAATTTTAAAATCTAAGCACAAGGATCAGTTGCTAAAATAAAGCCTCCCAATTATTCAAGAATATGAAAATTCTGCACATTTCCCCATAGGTAATGAGGTCTTTGCTTGATTAACATGTTTATTATAGAGAAAAAACAAAATAATGGAAAAGAACTGTAAACTGATTACCTGTATTCTTTTTAAGGCAGTTTTAGCAATAAAAATGTAAAGGAGGGAGCAGCTGGGTAGCTCAGTGGATTGTGAGCCAGGCCTAGAGAAGGTTCCTGGGTTCAAATCTGACCTCAGATGCTTCCCAGCTGTATGACCCTGGGCAAGTCACTTAACTCCCACTGCCTAGCCCTTACCACTCTTCTGCCTTGGAACCAATACACAGTATTATTTCAGAGATGGAAGGTAAGGGTTTAAAAGAATGTAAAGGAAAGACTTCACATATTACTAATTTTTTTTCTAGTAAGTTTCTCTATTTTTTATTTTTTTAAAGGCTACTCTCATTTTCTGGATAGCTATAAAACTTTACCCTGTCTTAAAGTAATTTCAGTGGAAAAGGCTGTCTATTAATTTCCCTGGAAGACTCCTATTAGAAAAAAAAATTTGAGTAACACTTTACTAAGCTATTAGAAGGTAGGTTTTTATGGTCAGTTCTAGGAAGTCAGACCGCCCCAACAAAGTAAATATATAATTAAGTCACAGTTCCTAAGGTGAACTATGATGGTTTCTGCCAATCAACAGTTTTTACAGGGCATCTATATCACTGGAGACATTTTATGACCTGTGTCAGATTTAACAGGCATAAATAGTGCTCATCATAGTGTTCCATGAATTGAAATAAAATATAGTAAGAGATTTTCATTGTGGAATCACTTAAAAATGCCCTGGTCACCAGAGATTCTAGAGATAAAAGAAAATGACTTGATTCTAAGATTTTTAACTAGAAGGAATTCTGAGACAATTCAAATTTTGTTGTTCAGTCATTTTCAGTTGTGTCCGACTCTTCATAATCCTATTTAGGGTTTTCTTGGCAGAGATACTGGAGTGGTTTTGCCATTTCCTTCTCCAAATCATTGTACAGAAGAGGAAACTGAGGCAAACAGGATTCAGTTACTTGCCCAGGGTCACATAGGTAGTGTCTGAGACTAGATCTGGACACAGGAAAATTAGTCTTCCTGACTCTATACATTCTATTCTCTAAGTTGCTTACCTGCCTCTGAGACATAATGTCTATAATAATATAAATAAAATCAACAAAGTTGAACTCTAGGTAATGGAAAAAGCAACAACAAAGGTTGTAGAGAAGAGTTAAGGAAGAAACCCTCCTCCCTCATGGAAGAGAGGTTATAGGATCATGTATCTAGAACTGGAAAGGGATTTGGAGTTCAGTCTAACTCATTCATCTTACAAATGATTTAAGTGATTTGTCCAAAGTCATATTGCTTTTAAGTGTCTATTTGAACCCAGAGCTTCCTAACTCCAAGTCTACTCATGGATATTTTTGTGTATTTTTATTTGTCATGAAAGAGGATTCCATCTGGAAGAGGAACTGAGGAATGTCAGACATAAAGCCAAAAATCATCCAAAAATATTTTAAAAAAACATTAACTGTCATTATTACTCAATGTGATTTTTTTATCTAGTGACCAAGTGAACACAATTCAGGGAGAAAAAAAGCTATCAATATTGACATTCTCACTATAAAGGAAATTAGAAAACAATGGAAAATTGTAGCTAAATGGAAGGATGGTTCAAAAGTTTTCTTAAAAGAAGCAAGTACGTGAGATGGTGAAATTCATTTTATTGTGTATCCAAAGAAAAATCATTTCATGTGATGTCTTGTCACTGCATATTATGGTGCTTATGATAAGGACCATATGTAAAAGGACCTCCATGAAACAAATTGCAACAAATAATTCAACATCAGCAGCAGAAGGCTCTTTTATTTTAATATTCATAAATGGTTTTAATTTTAAAGCTTTATTGATATCTTTTGGTTTTATATCAGACATTTCTCTATATAACCTTTCCCCTATGGTGAACATGTTCTTGAAACAAGTTAGGCAAAACCAAACCACACAGCAACTTGATCAGACAGCAAATGTAATAGTGCAGTGGACAGGGCTTAGTCAAGAGATGCGTTCAAATTCTGCTTCAAACACTTGATAGTTGTGATTCTGGAAAAATTATTTAACCTCTCTCATCCTCAGTTTCCTCATTTACAAATTAAAAATTAAAAAAAAACAGCACCTACCAGTATTGTTTTATCAAAACAATTACATAAAACATTATATGAATGTTAGTAACACTATTATTATTATTTACTTTTCTAGTAAAAAGAAGGTGATGCATTTAGGGGAACATTGTTCTAAATAATGTGATTTGGGGAATTGCATGACTCTGTTTTGTGTCTGTTTATAGCTTTGTTTAAGTTAAGGATTTTACAATATAAAAAAGAAATCCTGAAAATTCTTTGTGAAAATGACAAACATTCCTTCATTGCCATTACCATAGCTAGTTCAGTGTCAGAATCAGGTAACAAAAGAGCCCACCTAAGTTGTCTACTCAAGCCTCTACATCACAATCTACTAATTTATTTTCTTTCAAAAATACTTGTTTACCAAATCCACAACACCTTTATTCTGTTTCTATAATAGGAAAATTAAACACTTAATCAGTAATTTGCTCACAACACTCTTTTGCATATGCACTGCCAAAAAAAAAGAAAGAAAGAAAATTAGGGAGGCTGGAGGAAAAGGACAATAGAACCATGAAATTTTCCAGACAAACAAGTCAATTTTGAAAGTTGAGTCACGGGAAGTTAGGTAGCACAATGGACGGAACATGAGGTGTAGAACTGGGGGGATCTGAGTTCAAATCTAGCCTCAGACACTTCCTGTGTAACACTAAACAATTATTTAACCCCAATTGTTCTTGAAGGTGGGGGCTGTGGTCCTGCACTTCCAGCACTTCTCCCTGCCCTCCATCTACCCTTTCTTCTTTTCCCCCACAAGGAAGAAGGGAGTGAGGAAGGAAGTTGAGACAGACTCATCTTAAATCTCCATTCACTAATTCTAACATTAGGTATATGAATACTGACAGAAGAAAAGGAGTAGAATTTTAATTCTAATGCTTTAGGCAACCACTCAAAAAGTCAGTATTTTTCAAAAGGAAGCAAAATAATATTTATCATGTTCTTAAAGTCAGCAAAAGTAGGACATCCGGGTAATCATGGCTGCAATCTAGACACCACATGCTTCCTCTCTCCGGCACCGAACGAAATAGACTACATCAAAGGAGCATAAAAATCACCTTTGGAGGATCAGAAGGACTCCCCAGTATTCTCCAGTACCCCACAAAGGCTAAGGTAAGTGGGGTATGAACATTTCCACCACCACCAAACCAGAGTGAGCTACAGGAGCGCTCACTGGGATAGTGAGTGAGTGGGGAACGTCTCTGTCTGGGCGGGGGGGGCACTCCAGGGTCCTTGGGATCTGGGGACTGCCAGGAAAAAACGTCTCAGGGCGGATTCATGGGAGAACCCAGCGTTGAGCATAGGGGGTCCACGGAGCTGTACTTGGGGCAGTTGCGCTGAGCATCTGGGCGGAGCTAAACACCAGGGACGGACTACGCTCTGATTATCTGGGCAGAGCTGAACACCTGGGCAGTGTGGCTGTGATCAGGGGCCCAGCACTCTAAGAAACCTCAGAGGCTGGGAAGAACTAGTCTGAGGCAACCTAAATTCACAGAAAACCCACCCATATCACCCAGACCCCAGACCAAAAAGGAAAGGGGAATAAAACCACCAAAGGGATGGCTCACATGGCCCAAAATCAAGCCTCCAGGAAGAAAGGGAAAAAAGTGACTATTGAAAACTTTTATGGTGGAAGTACCCAAGGAAAAGAGGAGAATGAGGAGGAAATCCAAAAAAAAAATCAGAACATGCCTCCCAAAATGGAAACTATCAACAAGCTCTGGAAGATCTCAAACTGGAACTTATCCAAAAGATGGAAACCTGGAAAGAAAAATGGGAGAAAGAGATCAGCAGTCTGACAGATAAGACTGCTCAATTAGAAAAAGAGCTCGAAGCATCCAATAGAAGGGCAGACAGAGCTGAAAAGCAAAACCAGTCCCTAATGACCAGAATTAAGCAACTCGAAGAAAGTGAGATCATAAAACAGCAAGAATCAATAAAGCAAACCCAAAAAATTAATGAATTAGAAGAAAACATAAAATATCTCACTGAGAAGGTCACAGATCTGGAAAACAGAGGGAGAAAAGAAAACCTCCGAATTATCGGTCTCCCAGAAAAACCAGAGATAAACAATAAACTCGATATTATTCAACAGGAGATTATAAAAGAAAATTGCCCCCATGTTCTGGAGCAAGGGGGCAAAATAGAAATAGAAAAGGTCCATAGAACACCCTCTATACTAAATCCCCAAAAGAAAACCCCTAGGAATGTAATTGCCAAATTCAAGAGCTTCCAAGAAAAGGAGAAAATCCTACAAGAAGCCAAGAAGAGGAGCTTCAGATATAAAGGGGCTTCCATAAGGATCACACACGACTTAGTGGCTAACACACTAAGAGACCGCAAAGCATGGAACACGATATTTAGAAAGGCAAGAGAGCTGGGTCTCCAACCAAGAATCAGCTACCCAGCAAAACTGACTATATACTTCCAGGGGACAGTATGGGCATTCAACAAAATAGAAGATTTCCAAGCACTTGCTAAGAAAAGACCAGAACTTAGTGGAAAATTTGATATCCAAGCACAGAAAGCAAGAGAAACATGAAAAGGTAAATATGAGAAAGGCAAAAGGAGATAAATCTTATCTTTTTCTTTAAGTCAAATTCTCTTCTATAAGGACTACATTTATATCAAATTATATAGATAATAATATGTGGGGAAAATGTTTAGTTAGAGAAGAAATCATAGAAACAATTAATAATTTTGTTGAGGAAAATGACAATGGTGAGACATCCTTTCAAACCTTATGGGATGCAGCCAAGGCAGTACTTAGAGGAAAATTCATATCCCTGAGTGCATATATTAACAAATTAGGGAGGACAGAGATCAAGGAATTGGAAATGCAAATCAAAAAACTTGAGAACGAACAAATTAAAAACCCCCAGAAGAAAACCAAACTAGAGATCCTAAAAATTAAGGGAGAAATTAATAAAATCGAAAGCGAAAGAATTATTGAGCTAATAAACAAGACTAGAAGCTGGTACTTTGAAAAAACAGACAAAATAGACAAAATACTGGTCAATCTAATTTAAAAAAGGAAAGAAGAAAGACAAATTAACAGCATCAAGGATGAAAAGGGGATCTCACCTCCAATGAAGAGGAAATTAAGGCAATCATTAAAAATTACTTTGCCCAATTATATGGCAATAAATATACCAACCTAGGTGATATGGATGAATATTTACAAAAATATAAATTGCCTAGACTAACAGAGGAAGAAATAGATTTCTTAAATAATCCCATATCAGAAAAAGAAATCCAACAGGCCATTGAAGAACTTCCTAAGAAAAAATCCCCAGGGCCTGACGGATTCACCAGTGAATTCTATCAAACATTCTAAGAACAGCTAACTCCAATACTATACAAACTATTTGACATAATAAGCAAAGAGGGAGTTCTACCAAACTCCTTTTATGACACAAACATGGTACTAATTCCAAAACCAGGCAGGTCAAAAACAGAGAAAGAAAATTATAGACCAATCTCCCTAATGAATATAGATGCAAAAATCTTAAATAGGATACTAGCAAAAAGACTCCAGCAAGTGATCAGAAGGGTCATCCACCATGATCAAGTAGGATTTATACCAGGGATGCAGGGCTGGTTCAATATTAGGAAAACTATCCACATAACTGACCACATCAACAAGCAAACCAACAAGAACCACATGATTATCTCAATAGAAGCAGAAAAAGCCTTTGATAAAATACAACACCCATTCCTACTAAAAACACTAGAAAGCATAGGAATAGAAGGGTTGTTCCTAAAAATAATTAACAGTATATATCTAAAACCATCAACTAATATCATCTGCAATGGGGATAATCTAAATCCATTCCCAGTAAGATCAGGAGTGAAATAAGGATGCCCATTACCACCTCTATTATTTGACATTGTATTAGAAACACTAGCAGTAGCAATTAGAGAAGAAAAAGAAATTGAAGGCATTAAAATAGGCAAGGAGGAGACCAAATTATCACTCTTTGCAGATGACATGATGGTCTACTTAAAGAATCCTAGAGATTCAACCAAAAAGCTAATCGAAATAATCAACAACTTTAGCAAAGTTGCAGGATACAAAATAAACCCACATAAGTCATCAGCATTTCTATATAATTCCAACACAGCTCAGCAGCAAGAACTAGAAAGAGAAATCCCATTCAAAATTACCTTAGACAAAATAAAATACTTAGGAATCTATCTCCCGAGACAAACACAGGAACTACATGAACACAACTACAAAACACTTTCCACACAACTAAAACTAGACTTGAGCAATTGGAAGAACATTAACTGCTCATGGATAGGACGAGCCAATATAATAAAAATGACCATCCTATCCAAACTCATCTATCTATTTAGTGCCATACCCATGGAACTTCCAAAAAAAATTTTTTACTGATTTAGAAAAAATCATAACAAAGTTCACTTGGAAGAACAAAAGATCAAGGATATCCAGGGAAATAATGGAAAAAAAATACAAAGGAAGGGGGTCTTGCAGTCCCAGATCTCAGACTATATTATAAAGCAGCGATCATCAAAACAATTTGGTACTGGCTAAGAGACAGAAAGGAGGATCAGTGGAATAGACTGGGGGCAAGCGACCTTAGCAAGACAGTATATGACAAACCCAAAGATCCCAGCTTTTGGGACAAAAATCCACTATTTCATAAAAACTGCTGGGAAAATTGGAGGACAGTGTGGGAAAGATTAGGTTTAGATCAATACCTCACACCCTACACCAAGATAAATTCAAAATGGATGAATGACTTGAACATAAAGAAGGAAACTATAAGAAAATTAGGCGAACACAGAATAGCATACATGTCAGACCTTTGGGAAAGGAAAGACTTCAAAACCAAGCAAGAATTAGAAAGAGTTACAAAATGCAAAATAAATAATCTGGAATACATCAAATTAAAAAGTTTTTATACAAACAAAACCAATGTAACCAAAATCAGAAGGGTAGCAACAAATTGGGAAACAATCTTCATAAAAACCTCTGACAAAGGTTTAATTACTCAAATTTACAAAGAACTAAATCAATTGTACAAAAAATCAAGCCATTCTCCAATTGATAAATGGGCAAGGGACATGAACAGGCAGTTCTCAGCCAAAGAAATCAAAACTATTAATAAGCACATGAAAAAGTGCTCTACATCCCTTATAATCAGAGAGATGCAAATCAAAACAACTCTGAGGTATCACCTCACACCTAGCAGATTGGCTAACATGACAGCTATGGAAAGTAATGAATGCTGGAGGGGATGTGGCAAAGTGGGGACACTAATTCATTGCTGGTGGAGTTGTGAATTGATCCAGCCATTCTGGAGGGCAATTTGGAACTATGCCCAAAGGGTGATAAAAGACTGTCTGCTCTTTGATCCAGCCATAGCACTGCTGGGTTTGTACCCCAAAGAGATAATAAGGAAAAAGACTTGTACAAGAATATTCATAGCTGCACTCTTTGTGGTGGCCAAAAATTGGAAAACGAGGGGATGCCCATCAATTGGGGAATGGCTGAACAAATTGTGGTATATGTTGGTGATGGAATACTATTGTGCTAAAAGGGATAATAAAGTAGAGGAATTCCATGGAGACTGGAACAACCTCCAGGAAGTGATGCAGAGCGAAAGGAGCAGAACCAGGAAAACATTGTACACAGAGACTGATACACTGTGGTACAATTGAAGGTAATGGACTTCTCCATTAGTGGCAATGCAGTGTCCCTGAACAATCTGCAGGGATCTAAAAAATACTATCCACAAGCAAAGGATAAACTGTGGGAGTAAAAACACCGATGAAAAGCAACTGCTTGACTACAGGGGTTGAGGGGATATGATTGAGGAGAAACTCTAAATGAACACTCTAATGCAAATACCAACAACAGGGAAATGGGTTCAAGTCAAGAACACATGTGATAACCAGTGGAATCGTGCATTGGCTATGGGAGAGGGAAAGGTGGTGGGGGGGGGGGGGGCGGGGAGGAAAAGAAAATGATCTTTATTTCCAGTGAATAATGTTTGGAAATGACCAAATAAAATAATGTTTAAAATAAAAAAAGTCAGCAAAAGTATATTATCTGTACAGGCTAGCAAGGAAATTCAAAAATTTTATTTAAATATGTTACCTACAATAATTTTAATAATAAAAAATGATTTTTACTAATTTCTAAAGGGCATAAGGCTTTAATATTTCTCTAACTATTCAAGACTGACAGTAGCTACTTTTGGAGATACTGTCTATAATTTAGAATCAAATGGAAAAGTCTATTCCACTCATGGCAAAAGAAAAATAAAACAGTTTCTCCTTATTTTACCATGGCTAACACACTGACTATGGTTAGTAGATCATATAAATACTCGAAGGAATAAGAAAATCTGAGACTGAAATAAAAGCAAGAAGAGGGCTTTATTTTTTACCTCCAACAAATGAAAACCATACTGATATACATACAAAAGAGAGAATAAAACTTTATAAATATGCTAAGGTCTTTTGAAGCCATCCTTATTAAGATAATTCTGCATACCATCTGTTCAAAATATATCAGATGACAACAGTAAATGTTTTTTCTTATGATTCAGTAACTTTACTTGGGATATTAATATTTGCTAATGATAAGAAAGATATACTTTCAATCTGCACTTCAAATCATTCAACTAACAGTAATTAAATGTGTTCTATGGACTGGACACAGAGACTAGGACAAAAATAAAGCAGTCCCTCTTCTCATAGACCTTATATTCTATATGTATACAGAGAAGTAAAACAAAATAATTAGGGAAAGACTCTCCAGTTAGAAGTGGCATTTGAACTAAACCTTAAGGGAAGTTAGGAATTTCTAGAATTAAGGTGAGTAGTAATATATTCTAGGCAAGGTTTTAATTTTTGTCTTTGTACTCCCAGTATCTAGCACAGTATTGGCCCATAGTAGATAGCTGATTGATTGATTGATAATAGACTGTGAAAAGCATTGGGACAGGAAGGCAAGTTATTAGGTCAGTTTGGCTAGAAGAGAGTGCATGAAGAGGAATACTATGAAATAAGGCTGGAGAAGTAGAAGAAAGTCAGCATATGGAGAACTTAAAATGTCAGGCTAAGGAGTCTGCATTTTGACCCAGGCACTTAAAGAAATTAATGAACATTTCTGAATAGGGTAGCAACACCAAGAGATCTGTTTGGGAGATTTGAATTTGACAGCTAAGTAGAGGATGAATTGGAGAGGGGGGGAAAATGAAGCAAGGAAACCAATTAAAAGACTATGCCAATAGTTCCTGTGAAAGGTCTAGCCAAAATGGCCTCACTTATGGTTCTCTCAAACTGCATGCTATATTCTTGCCTCTGGGCCTTGACACTGATTATTATCCCTCATCATCAAAAAATGTTCTCTATCTGCTTCATAGAACTCTGTACTTCCCTTGAGACTACTCAAGCACTACCTTCGACACAAAGCCTTTCCTGATCTTCCAACTCACTTACTAGCATGCTTTCCTCTAAAAATATCTTCTATTTATTTTGTATGAACTTGTACTTGTATATATCATGTCTCTTCTGATAAAAAGAAGTAAAATCACTGAGGGCAGGGACTGTTTGATTTTATTTCTGTATCCGTAGAACCTAGAAGAGTGTCTGGCACATAGTAAATGTTTACTCACTGACCAGAACAAAACAGGTGTATTGACTGACTGAAGGGTTTGAGCTAGGGTAACAGTTATGTGAGTAGAAAGGGGACAGATGCAAAATATATTATAAAGGGGGCCAGGACAAGATTTAGCAACTGATGTGAGGGTGGAGTACAATAGGTATGGGAAATGAACTTGGATAAGGTGAAGCAGAGTGGCACTCTAAACAGAAATAATGAAGTTTGATGGCAGGATAAATTGAAAGGAAGACAATAATTAGCTCTGTTTTTCACAGGTTGATTTTGAGATGCTGATGAGACATCTAGGTGACATTCAGGAAAGACATTAGGTTTGCATGTATAGATTATCAAAAAGGTGATAACTGAGCCCATGGGAACTGATTAGCTAACCAAGTATAGACTGAAAAGAGAACTTTAGAGAATATTCACTTTCCATCTCTCTATACAACTATGTTAAATTCAGTGAAGGAAAAATGGTTTCTCACAAAAGGAATCTAACTTAATCCTTTAGGAAAGTCTACTTTAGATATAATACAGAAAACTAAGCTCTTTTGAAAGCAAAACAAACTACTAAACTCACTAGCAAGAAATACAGAAGGCTATCTTACTTTCAGGTAATTCAGTTTTGATTAATGAGTACCTGTTCTGAATTTGGACTTTTAATTAATTAAGGACTTTTCTTATGTTGCAACCAATTAAATATCTAACTAGTTTCCTCATGATAGTTGGTGCATGGTTTCTGGACATTCAAATGTCATTAAAAACCACAAAAGTCCAAAAATGTTCACAACTACTTTATTTGTATTCAGATAATAGATTTAGAGCTAGAAGGGACCTCAGAGGCCAGAGTCCCATTTTACAATCAAAGAAATGAAGCCTAAGGAGGTTAAGTGATTTGCCTGAGTTCACACAGGTAAGGAGCGGATGGCTTCTGAAGTCCCTTCTAGATTTAGATGTAAGATCTGCATACAAATATATGGGCAGTCATGTGAGACTGTGAATGGCCTAGAGTCAAGAAGATCTGAGTTCAAATTTAGCCTCAAACACTTAGTAGCTGTGTAACCCTGGTCAAGTCACTTAACCCTGTTTGCTTCAGTTTCCTCATTTGGAAAATGAGCTGGAAAAGAAAATGGCAAACCATACTAGTTTCTTTGCCAAGAAAATCCCAAATGGGTCAGAAAGAGTCAGACACGACTGAACAACTTTCTGACTGTAAGACTGGCTCACTATCCACTACATCATACTGCTTCTCATAATGTCATTAAAAACATATATAAAGAACACAAATGTGGACAGATGGTTTAAAAATTATTTTTATATTAGCTATGTAACTTTTATCATAAAAATTTTGAAGGTTTTTCCCAGTTAACTATATAGCTTCTAATTTTAATTGCACTAGTTTTGTTTATATAAAAACTTTTAATTTCATATAATTAAAATCATTTCTGGAATCCATCAGTAATTTTTAAAATTAATTTATTTTTTGGTTGCATTAAAATCCCTCTCTCCATTCCCTACAATAGAAAAGGCATCATTTGACCAAAAAAAAGTTTACAAAAACTATGTATCAGTTCTTTCTTTGGTGGTAGCCATTCACAAGCATTAATTCCATAGCTGTAATATAATGTTCTCTTGGTTCTACTTATTTCACTTTTCACAATTTCATATAGGTTTTTGCATGTTTTGTTTTGTTTTGAATTAGCTTGTTCATCATTTCTTATGGCACAACAGTATTCCATTAAAAATATATGTCTCGACCTGTTTAGCCATTCCCCAACTGATGGATTCCATACCCTCAATTTCCAATTCTTTTTATGAAGTGATTTGAAGCATGATTAGGAGAATAAGAATATATATATCAATTACGACTAAAGTTTTAAAAGTTACGGAATCTGTGAGTTGGAAGAGACTTCAGCAGCCATTTGATTAAAGGTCAAGTTAATAGAATTGTATTTTCAGTCATTTTCAGTCCTATTCAACTCTTTGTGACTCCATTTGG
The DNA here is from genome assembly GCF_027887165.1 of Monodelphis domestica. NCBI lineage: Eukaryota > Metazoa > Chordata > Mammalia > Didelphimorphia > Didelphidae > Monodelphis > Monodelphis domestica. Next base: position 485,603,297 of record NC_077227.1, read on the forward strand.
GGTTTTCTTGGCAAAGATACTGGAGTAGTTACCAATTCCTTCTCTAGCTCATTTTACAGATAAGGGAACTAAGGCAAACAGGGTTAAATAACTTGCCCGGAGACAGCCAGATAGTAAGTTTCTGAGGCCAGATTTGAACTCAAGAGGATGAGTCTTCCTGGTTCCATTGAACCATTAAAAGCCTCAAATGAAGTATATAAAAATACTTATATGAAGTAAAGCAAAGGAGGTAAAAAGAATTAAAATATGCATTTTAGCACTGACGTTATATAAAATGCACTTAACATACATTATCTCATTTAATCTCTACATTTTTTGCTTTTTCTAAGGTTACCATTGATTTCTGAACTACAAATCTAATGCACTTTTCAGTTTTCCGCCTACTTGACCTTTTTCAAAAAATCAGCATTTAACAGTGTCTTATAAGATAAACAACACAGGCATTATTTTATTTTTTTCAATTACATGTAAAAACAAATTTTGAAAAATTTCTGGCATTTTACAATTCAGATTCTCTTCCTCCCTCCCCCATCCCCAGCAGTATGATTTGGGTTTTACTAGTGTTTTCATGAATTACATATTTCCAAATTGCTCATGCTGTGACAAAAAATACATATCATACATATAATAAAAAACCCATGAAGGAAATAAAGTGGAAGATGTGGTGCTTTAATCCAACAAGGCATTATTATTCTCATTTTAACAGATGATGAAAACAGGTCTTTTCAAACAAGCGACCAACATTTATTAAGCACCAGACACTGCCAGGCATTGTGTTAGGTGCTAGTGATTAGAAGACATGGATGAAATAGTGACTGCTCTCAAGGAACTTATTATATTCTATGGGAAGACACAAGATCTACACATAATGAGCCTATATAAAATAATTTGGAGTTTGGAGAAGAGACACTAGATCGAAACAAGTTTCAGCCTTCACAGTTAAGAAGTGAAGCAAAGCTGTAAGTCTTTGAAGTGGAAGTGAAAAGATGGTGCTTTATGGACATGGGGAATGGCCTGTATAAGGGCAAAGAAAAAGGAGGTGGCAGGTCATGTGTGAGAACCAGCAAGGACAGTATGGAGTGCATGAAGGAGAAAGTTGTTTAATAAAGCTGAGGGTGGAGAGTAAGTAGGTTGGTTGGCACCAGGTTGTAAAGGCCTTTAAATGGAAAAGGAGTTTGTACTTGATCCTTTAAAAAAAATTGGAAGCCATTAAAGCTTATTAAGCAAGTAACTAGTTAGAACTATACTTTATTACGTAGCTCTATGAGGATGGACTGGAGAGTGGAAGAACTTGAGGCACATGACCAATTTAGAGGCTAATGCAATAGCTTAGGCAAGAGGTAAAAGAGAACTTGAACTTGGGTCATGGTTTAAGAATGGATAGATGTGAGAAATGTGGTATAGGCAAAATGGCAAAGATTTGATAGCCGATTGAATGTATGGGGAGGGGGGGAGGAAAGTGAGGAGCCAAGGAAAACTCTGAAGCTGTGGATCTGAGTAACTGGAAGAATAGCACTGGTGCCCTTAACAAAAATAGGAAGATGAGTGATTGGGGGGGGGAGGGGACAAGGGTGGTAATGAGTTATTTTGAAAATGTTGAATTTGAGACACTTAAAGAATACGTAATTGAAAATAGCCAACATGCAATTGGTGATACAGAACTAGAGGTTCAGAGAGATTAGAGCTGGATATATACATCTGGCATCTGTATGACATGACAGTTGAACACCTGGGGTACTAATTGGGTAGCTAGGGTTGGGAAGGGGTGAAGAGAGGGAGAGAGAAGAAAAGGTCCAGGCTAGAGCCCTAGAACACACTCAAACTTTGGGGGACAGGTCATAGGGTGGCCAGACTTTAAAAAGGAGGGAAAAAAATTTTAGTCTTTCCTTTCTAGGGAGGGAAAGGAGGAGAGAATAAGGGGTGGGAGGAATTTCAACAGTATCAAATGCTATAAAAAGGTCATAAAAGATAGAAGCTAAAAAAAAAAAGGCCATCAGACAAGGCAATAAGAGATTGCTGGTAACCTTCCAAAACAGTTTCCAATTAAGTGAAATGATCAGAAGTCAGACTCTACTACACTACAAAAACCATACCACACCACATCACACTATGAAGCACTGAAAAGTGAATGAGAGAAGCAGAGGCAATGTGTTATAAACACTTTTCTACAGGTTGACTGTGAATGGGAATGGTGATATGAGATGATAGCTTAAATGAAGGTCAAATGAAGGGTTTCGTTTTGATTTACACAACAGAAGAGATTGAGTCATATTTTCAGTCACCAGAAAAGGAGCCAGTAGCCAGAGATTGAAAATTAGAGAGAGGAGGGGATGGTTTCAAGGAAGGTTATAGGAAAGCACAGATTAAGTGCACAAGTAGACTGATTTGCCTTGGTGAGAAATAGAGCCATTTCCTCACTGACTGGCATAAAGGAAAAGAATGATAGATAATGCCAAAGGGCTTTTGAATTGTAGAACACAAAGGAGGAGCTTGCTCTGGAGGGCTGGTACGGTATTACAGTGTAAAGAAAATTATCTTCGATGCCAAGAAGATCTAGGTTCAAGTCCTGAATCTGACATGTACTTAACTGTATGACCCTAAGCAAATCACTTAATCTCTCAAGGCTCTGAGCAACTCTCTAAGACTATAGTTGGAGAGAAGGTACTGACCTCACTCAGGAGTTCCCTATATCAATGAAATCAGAGGCCCAATTCTCATCCCTATCCCTATTCTAATGGAGAACAAGTAGCCTATATTTTCTCTGTAAAATTTTATGTTGAGAAAGAAAAGGAGGAAGGAGATTAATGTGGAAAGCTTGAGGAGAAAAAATATATATTTGGCATTGCCAATTGTAGAGGGCTTTGATAGAGTTAATTCAGGAAGAGTAAAAGGATTGCCATTCTGCAGTGAGGGCCCAGTTGATAATAGAAAACATAAATATGTAGTAGACACAATCAGCATGGTTGTGTGACATCCTCCAGCACTATTCATTGGCAATGAGCAACAGAAGGTTGATGGTAGGGGTGAACCAGAGTTGGGGTAAAAATCAGTGGCAAACAGTGCTAAATTGTTATAAATTAGTCATAACAACTATTGTTCTAACTTATTCAACCTATATAACATGAAGAAATACTAATGGAAAAGCAACACAACATAATGAATGGAAAACAGTAGCTGGAATAGTGGTACAATAGGATTCAAGAGCAGAGAAAAGCGTATAGTTAAATTTTTTACCTACAAGGTCAAGATTGAAAAACCTCTTCTTTCCATAACTATACTTCTACCACCTTCCACAGCCAGTTGGGGGATTGACTCTTCAAAGTCACATAGTAGATACTCAGACAAAGAGAGACCCAGATATAGACACATTTTACTTTTCCATCTCTATTCTTTCTCAACTCCAGGCTTACCTCACCAACTACCTGCAAGACATCTCCACCAGGATGTCCCACTGATATCTCAAACTTAACATGCCCAAAACAGATCTATTTATCTTTCTTCCTATAAATCCTACCCTGCTTCTAAATTTATTTATTTCGGTTGAGGATGTTATCATCTTTTAAGTCACTCATGTTTACAATCTTGGAGGCATCATTTATTCTTTCCTCTCCTGCAGTTCTCATATTCAGTCAGTTGCCTGGTTTTATTGATTCTGCTTCCATATCTTTTGCAGCTCTCCCCTTCTCTCTATTCACATTGCTACTATCCTAGTTCAGGCTCTGATCACCTATCATTTGGACTGTTGCAATAGCCTAACCAATCTCCATTTTTCCAGTATTCCTACTCAGCAATCAATCCTCCACATATTTGCAAATGAATATTCTTAAAACATAGAGCTGACTATTGTCATTCTTTCTTCAAAATCCTCCAATGGCTCACTTTTGTCACCAAGATAAAATATAAACTCCTCGGTCTTGTATTTGACACTAGAAAAACAAAGTGCATCAAGTGACACAAGAATATTATCATTTTATTATCAGCAACATGATTTCAAAAAAGCTGGAAAGATCTGCAGGAACAAATGCAGAGCAAAATAAGCAGAAATGAGAGAATATTGTACACAATAAGAGCAATATTGAACAATGATTATCTGTGAGAACTTGTCTACTCTCAGCAATGAAACGATCTGGGTCAATCCTGAAAGACATGATGGAGAATGCTATCCATTTCCAGAGAAAGAACTGTTGGAGCCATCTTTCACATCACTGTATTTATGGTTTTATTTTGGGGGGTTGGTTATATATGAGTGTGCTCTCTGAAATGAAAATGTTTTATGACAATAAAAATGAAAATGTTGTAAAATTATCATTTTACTTTGAAAAAAGTTCATCTTATTACTGATTTCTTTGCCTTATGAATAAAAATAGTGCACTGTGTCAATTGATGAAGCCTGGTCCTTTGAGGTGCTCTTAAATTCTGGTTCTTCTAAAGTTAAAGAACATCATAATCTGACTCCCACACACCTTTCTAGTCAGAATTTATGTTATTTCCCTTCATGCACACTGCATAGAAAAACTGCCCACTAGCTGTTCCAAGTCACACAGCTACTAAATGTCAGAGATAACATTCAAACTGCTTCACCTATTGTTTCTAATGAATTGGTATAATTTAGTCATAACGCATGCCTATTGTTCTAACTTATTCAACCTATATAACATGAAGAAATATTAGTAGAAAAGCAGCATAGAATAATGAATGGAAAAGCAGCAACTGGAATACTGGTATAATAGAAAAAGTCCTGGTTTTGAGATAAAAGTGCCTCAGTTCATATCTCAGCTCTGACCCTTACTACCTGTATTCTTTTGAGGGCCAGAAGTGGGCCCAATTTCCTGAGCTTGACCCTAACTGACCTTTAAGGTTCCTTTCAGTTTAAAACTATATTCCTAGAAGTCAGAAGGTTGAGCCTGAAGACTGGCTTTACCATTTATAAGCTATGTAATTTTAGGCAAGTCACTTAAAAATCCAGAGCCTCAGGTTCCTCAACTATAAAAAATGTGATTTCATACCTGTCCTGTCTATCTCCCAGGGTTGCCATAAGAATAAACTGAGAAAACCTATATGGACATTCTTTATAAAGCACTACATCAAGGTAATATTCACTGTGTTTTGCTTTTGTTGGAAATGAAAAAGTTCTTGGAATTTTTCCTTGCTATCAAATAAAACAAAGGTATCTATATCAACATAACAGAGTCACAGAATTAGAATGTATCATCTGGGCCACTCTCATCTGTTAAGAATTCCATTTACAAGGGGTAGCTAGGTGAATGAAAGAGCACAATGAAAGAGCACCAGGCCTGGAGACGGAAGGTCCTGGGTTCAAATGTGGCCTCTGACATGTCCTAGCTGGGGCAAGTCACTTAATCCCCATTGCCTAGCCTTTACTGGTATTCTACCTTAGAATTGATATTAATTCTATCACAGAATGTAAGGGTTTAAAAAAATGTTTAAATAAAACTGACAAGTAGTCATACAGCTTACAATTAAAAGAAATGAGTGAATGGAAGTGAGAAGACCACCATCTCCCCAGATGATCGCTCTAATTGCTAAAAATAAGTGTTTGTCCCAGAAGATAGACCTAGGAACAAGGAGAGCAAGTTTAATCCCTCTTCTGTGAGAGACATGTTCAAATATTTGAAGATTACTATCTTATCCTACTGAGAGACAATATGGTACAATGCTAAATTTGGGCTTGGAAGACAAAAGTTTGAACTGTGACAGCTAACTCTGCCACTTATAATTTGTATAATCTTGGGCAAATCACTTAATCTCCCTTTAGCTGTTTCCTTATCTATAAAATGAAAGAAGTTGAACTCGATGACTTCTGAGGTCCCTTCCAGTGTTAATCCCTTTTAGCTTTAATTATATGCTTATAAGATAAATGTTCTCTTTTCATAGCTAAATATTCCCAATTTGGGTGTGGAGCCAATATGGCGGCTTAGTAGTAGTAGAAACCCAAACTGCTCTAACAATACTTCCAAACCAATCTCTAAAAAGGCTCAAAACAAAAGAAGTCAAAAACCAACAGCATGATGGAATGAAGGGGCTCTCCTGCTATACACAACACCAGCCTGCAGTGAGTCCTGGAAGTCCATAGTGCTGGGTCTTTTCAAGCCTGCGCTACTACAGTGAAGCCTAGCCCAGGGCAAAATAGTTCACAGTGCTAATCCCTACAACCTAGTGGTAGAGGAGACAGAATCAGCAGCTTTCAGAATTCCTAATCCACAGGCAAAAAAAAAAAGGCTGGGGAAATGAACAAACAGCAAAAGAAACACAATGCTTGAAAATTTCTATGTAGACAAAAAGCAAAGCACAGAACCAACAGGAGATGGTGAAATCCAAACAACCAAGCAAACTTAAAAAAAAGGGGGGGGGAGATTGGGTCTTGAGCTCGAAGGACTCAAAAAAGAATTCAAAAATAAAATAAGACAGGCTGAAGAAAAATGAGGGAAAGTAATGCAAAAGGCATTAAAAAGCAAAATTAGTCAACTGAGAAAAAGGACTCAAAAGTCTAATGAAGAAAAGGATTTCTTAAAAAAATAGAATAAGCAGGAGTAGCAATCATGATTTCAGACAAAGCTAAAGCAAAAAATAGATCTAAAAGAGATAAGGAAGATAATTACATCTTGGTAAAAGGTAGTATAGACAATGAAGAAATATCAGTACTTAATATGTATGCACCAAATAGTATAGCATCCAGATTTTTAAAGGAGAAACTAAAGGAGCTTAAGGAGGAAGTAGATATTAAAACGACACTTTTCCCTATCAGAACTAGATAAATCTAATAAAAATAAATAAATAAGGGAAGTGAATGAAATTTTAGGAAAGTTAGATTTAATAGCTATCTGAAGAAAATTAAATAAGGATAAAAAGAAATATACTTTCTTTTCAGCAGCACATGGTACATAAACAAAGACTGACCATCTACTAGGGCATAGAAACTTCTCAACCAAATGCAGAAATAATAAATGCAACTGTTTCAGATCACAATGCAATAAAAATTATAATCAATAAAGATTCATGGAAAGGCAAATTAAAAATTAATTGGAAACTAAATTATCTAATCCTTCAAAACAGGTGGGCCAAAGAACAAATCATAGAAACAATCACTGATTTCACTGAAGAGAATGACAATGAGGAGACAATATGACAAAATTTATGGGATACAGCCAAAGCAGTACTCAGGGGAAAATTTATATCCTTGAGTGTTTATATCAATAAAATAGAGAAAAAGCATATCAATGAATTGGGCATGCAACTAAAAAAAACTAGAAAAAGAACAAATTAAAAATCCCCAGTTAAAGACAAAATTGGAAATCCTAAAAATCAAAGAAGAAATTAATGAAATTGAAAGTAAAAGAACTATTGAACTAATAAAAAGACTAGGAACTGGTTCTGTGAAAAAAAAAATAGAGTATTGGTTAACTTGATTAAAAAAAGAAGAGAATCAAATTACCAATATCAAAAATGAAAAGGGTTATTTCACTGCTAATGAGGAGGAAATTAAAGCAATTTTTAGGAGCTATTTTCCCCTATTATATAACAATAAATCTGACAACCTAAGTGAAATGGATAAATATTTATAAAAATATAGATTCCCTAGATTAACAAAAGAGGAAAGAGACTACTTAAATAATCTCATCTCAGAAAAAGAAATTGAACAAACCATCAAGGAACTCTCCAAGAAAAACTCCTCAGGGCCAGATGGATTCACAAGTGAATTCTATCAAACATTTAAAGCTCAATTAATCCCAATATTATACAAACTATTTGGCAAAATAAGCAAAGAATGAGTCCTACCAAATTCTTGTTATGACACAAATATGGTGCTGAAACCTAAGCCAGGAAGACCAAAAAACAGAGAAAGAAAATTGCAGACCAATTTTCTTATTAAACATTAATGTAATAATCTTGAAATAAAATACTAGCAAAGAGACTACATCAATGTATCAAAAGAATTATTCACTATAACCAGGTGGGATTTATACCAGGAATGCAAGGCTGATTTAATATCAGGAAAACCATCAGCATAATTGACCATATTAATAACCAAACCTAACAAATCACATGATTATCTCAATAGACGCAGAAAAAGCCTATGACAAAATACAACACCCATTCCTATTGAAAACACTAGAAAGCATAGAAATAATAGAGCCCTTCCTTAAAATAATAAGTAGTATTTATTTAAAACCATCGGCAAGTATCATCTGCAATGGGGATAAGTTAGAAAGCTTTCCAATAAGATCAGGGATGAACCAAAGATGCCTCGTATCACTACTACTATTTAATATTGTATTAGACATACTAGCCTTAGCAATTAGAGAAGAAAAAGAAATTAAAGGAATTAAAGTAGGCAATAAGGAAACTAAATTATCACTCTTTGTGGGTGATACGATGGTAAACTTAGAGAATCCTAGAAAATCAACTAAAAAATAAGTTGAAATAATTTTAGCAAAGTTGCAGGATACAAAATAAACCCACATAAATCATCAACATTTCTATGTATTTCCAACAAAATTCAGCAACAAGAGTTAGAAAGTGAAATTTCTTTTAAAATCACTCTATACAATATAAAATACTTGGGAATCTCTTTGCAAAGACAAATGCAGGAAATATATGAACAAAATTACAATATACTTTTTGCAAAAATAAAATTGGATCTAAACAACTGGAAAAACATTAATTGCTCATGAGTAGGCTGAGCTAATATAATAAAAATGACAATTGTCTATATTATTTTACTTATCCCATATCAATTAAACTACCAAAAAAACTATATTATAGAACTAGAAAAAATAATAACAAAATTCATCTGGAAGAACAAAAGGTCAAGAATATCAAGAGTGAATCAAATTTTCTTTGTCTACCAATCAGCAATTTTTAAATTAATCAACCAAAAGTTTAAACACCCCTACTTAACACTAAGTAAGGGAGTTCCCAAGTCACTTACTAAAAGTGAGTGACAACTCCAGAAACCATGACTACCCCCTGGGGAGTGCTAAGCAAATTTAAAGATTGCAATTGGTTCTCATAGAGTGGGGGGACAGGAAGTGACATGGAAAGGGATTATAAAAGGTTCTGAACTTCCTGTCCAAGGGGTCTTGAGCTTGAATGTTTGGCTTGGAGCTTCAGCTGGTGACTTGCCTCTTGGAGGTGGCTTTGGACTTGGACCTCGGCTTCAACTTGGGACCTTGGCTCTTGGACTTCTGCTTTGGAGGACTGCTTCTGGATCTTCTCCTTTGGACTTTGTCTTGGGTGAGTGAGTAGCTGGCCTTCCCTTCCTGGTTTCTGGAGAGGCTTCCTTCTCCTGGAGGAGGCTATATTCCTGGAACCTAATTTGCATAAGACATCACTGGATCCTCTGGCTGAGGGCTAACAAGCCCTAACAGGGCTGAGCTGGACATTGGAGCAACATTTAAGTGTGATAGGCCAGACATTTTCTCTACTTTCTTCTTACATTTCTTCTTACAACTATGGCAAAAATTAGGTTTAGATCAACCCTATACCCAGAAAAGGTCAAAATGGATATGTGATTTAAACATAAAGAGTGATATTATAAGTAAATTAGGTGAATGTGGAATAGTCTACCTGTCAGATCTAAGGAGAAGGGAAGAATTTATGACCAAACAATATAGAGAACATTACAAGATATAAAATAAATAGTTTTGATTATATTAAATTAAAAAGGTTTTATACAAACAAAACCAATGCAACCAAGATTAGAAGGGAAGCAAAAAACTGGGGGAGGGGAGAATTTTTTATAACAAATTTCTCTGATAAATGTCTCATTTCTCAAATATATGAAGAACTAAGTCAAAATTATAAAAATCTAAGTCATTCTCCAATTGATAAATGGTCAAAGGAAATGAACAGGTAATTTTCAGATGAAGAAATCAAAGCTATTAATAAGCATATAAAAATGTTCTAAATTCCTCTTGATTAGAGAAATGCAAATTAAAACAACTGTTAAGGTACCACCTCACACCTATCAGACTGGCCAATGTGACAATAAAAGAAAATAATAAATGTTGGAGGGAATGTGGCAAAATTGGGACACTAATGCATTGCTAGTGAAGTTGTATCCCATATCCCTGGAAACTCTAGCAGGAAGATGTCATCTTGCATATGTTTTCATGCATACTATGGATACCCACAGATCCTCCAAATCCTGTGCGAGATGTATTTAATAAATCACTATTACGACAGGTTGCATTGTCATTCTCAAGGTCCTCTGTTAACCACTACCTGTTACCATGTAAATATTGTCTGTTACCATGAGTATGGAAAAGTTTGGGTAAAAACCAACTGGTTATAAAAATCCTCACCACTCTCAATAAAGTTGCCATTGATTGCCATCAGCATCTTTGGTCTGTCTGATTCCATCTTTTCTTATAATCCTCGCCATCTTCTTCCCCCAACGAGGACTTTGTGGACTCTCATAGGACCCCCAGATATCAGCAGGGTATCGCTGGCCAATCCCTGTTGCTTATAAAAAAACATCCATCAGTCTGTCATTTTCCTTCCTAAAATGAGACTCCCCAAACTAAACTCAATACTTTGTGTTCTGGCCAAGGGAGAGGCAGAGCACATTAGGACTCTCACCTCCCTAGTCCTGGACACCCTAACTTACTAATGCAGACTAAGACAGTACTAGTTTATAGGGGCCAGCATGACATACTTTTGCCTTATACTATAGCCCACTATAGCTATATACTATAGCCCACTAAAAACCTCGTGGTTTTTAGTTAAAACACCTTGCCCCATATTATTTCTGCTTCTTTTAAACCCAAGTACATCCCTTCAAATTTCATTATATAGTTCAGTGTTCTTTTTCAGTCCTCAATGTATCATTCAAGTAAATTAGGATTAGCTACACCTCTCAGTTTGATATTAGCACTACCACACAATTTTTACCATATGTGCCTGCCAACATGAATCAAGGCTATCTTTCAAAGACTTGCTGAATTAGGTAAAGGATAATTTGAATTTAACCCCTGCTGGTGCATAGTAATAATTTAAGAAGTACACTATAGGTCTTATAGCCTCTAATTATGACTCAGATTCATAATAAGGACCTAAGAGTCAAACATTCCAGTTTAAAGTAGTCAATTAGCAATTTTCATGTATACTTCATTTTTATTCAATTGTTAAATTAACAGAACATCTAAAACCTGTTTTAAAAAAACAAACTATTCATTACAATTTACAAATATGAAAAAGTAAATGTGAGCTCTTTTACATATCATGTTTAAGTTAAATTCAATTATTTTCTAATATCGAAGAGGGATAACACTAGTACTTAAAAAAAATCCTTTTGAACAATATTCCTATAATGGTTGCCTAGGGTGCTTTGCTTATGAAAAGATATGACAGGGAAAACAAACATACATAAAATCCTGTAAAAAGCTATTCTCTCTCATCCTACTTATATATATATATATATATCCTCTTCAATCAGTCATCAAAAGTCAAAGTACTACCATCAAAATATGTCTGAACTGTATAAAGTTGGGGGCAAAAGTCGCCTTGTAATTGCATATTAGTCAGAAGGTAATATAAGGGTGGGAGGATGTAAAATATGAAGTCAAAGACAGTGAAAAGAAGAAATTCATTCATTACCAACAGAAGTGGCTACTGCTTCCATGCATGAAAAAATATTCGATATTACTGCTGATAGTTGCGAGAGACAACTTCCGAACCAGAAACATTTCTTCTTGGTGACATTACCACATATATCAAGGATCTGAGACAAACACATATAACTCAACAGCTCAAGCCAATCCATAACTAGTAAAACTAGATGTTTTAAATTCTATATAAACTGTTGCTTCTAATTCTATTTATTCTCTTTGGCATAAAAAAGAGAAGCAACGTAGTCAGAATACAAAGTATGATAGACTTGAATTTAGAAAAACAGTTCAGCTACTTACTAGCCTTATCACCTCAGGCAAGTCATTTTTCTTCCTCTCTTGTAAAATGAGGGTAATACTTGTATTACTTCACTCAGGAATTTCTTTAATCATTGCAACCAAAATTACTAGGCTTCTTCTCTTCTATCACTTCAGGAACTACTAAGGAAAGGTGATTCTTTTGTTGTTGTTTTCAAAGGCAAAAAGATATATATTGGCAGGAAGAAAGAGAAGACTAGGGCCAATTAATAATCAAATCAATGTCCATTAAGGCCCTACTCTGTGTGGTATACTAGGTTATGCACTGGAAAAGGTGCAAAGCTTAGTTTAGCACTGTGAGATTGTAGGGACTGAGGTTAGAGAGGAGTAATATGACATGCAAGTATAACTATAATTTATAGTATATTATGTAAAGTGCAAAAAGCTACATAAATGTAATATATTACTGCTGCTACTACTATTACTAATAATAAAGCAAAGTAGCATACTCTACTGTAGCATCTTATATATTTGTAGATTAGATGAAAAGGGAACTCCCACTGTTGTCTGTGCTGCTCTAATAATGAGTGTCTCTCATGGTCCACTATATGTGAACCAGCTCCAGCCATATTTCACTCTCTGCCCCACCAGTTTTCTAACTGGGGTCCATCCTGATCCATATTTCCCTCTCTGGAATCATAATCAAAATAATACTGCTAATACTACTGAAAAAAGGTTTGATAATCCACTCCCTTATGGCTCTATTCCTCAACCCTGTGACTTTCCAAACCAAAATATTCCTCCTCAGATATTACTTCCCTGTTTGTACTGTCTCTTCCTTAGAATGAAAGAATTGTTTTACTTTTATATTTGGACTCCCTGCATTTAGCACAGTATAAGCACTTAATAATTGCATTTTGGCCATTCCATCCACAATAATGAGGGTGAAGGTTGTGATACCAGAATACCCCAACACCTAAAAGGTTCCTGAAGGCATATATTATATTCTGAAAAGGTTAACTGAACAACAGACTACTTACTGCTCAGTGGGACAACAGTATGCCAACAACCAGAAAAATTATCCATTCCCTAAGAGTAGTATCCTCCAATGACTTGGAGTAGATATAATTTTGGTTGTTTACTGTAAAACCCTAAGCCTTTCCTGATCACTCCTCTGCTTTCTGCCTTTCTACTTAGTAATCAAATCAATGTTCACTAAGGCCCTACTATGTGTGGTGAACTATGTAATGTACTAGAAAAGGTATAAAGCTTAGCTTAGCACTGTTAAATTGGGGGAACTGGAGATATTCAATTTTCCACTATCCAATTTCCCGTTTTAATTTGATAGCATTAAATGCATGATATATTATTTTCCATGCTTAATGTTGCCCTTAGAAGAAATGTAACTATTTTATTGCTCATGCTATACTTATTCTGATAACTGGAAATTGAATAAATCTCCAGACTATCAACATGAACTTGAATCCACAGAGTAACAATTTCTAGTATTTAAACAAAAAAATAACTTCTAGTTTCTTTTCATTAGTTTTAAGGCTAACAAGGACTTCACTTGGGATTAGAGATTTGGAAGTAGAAGAGACCTTAAATATGATAGTCAAAATGAGTATTCTTAATAGATGAAGCAATTGAGTCCTAGAGATGTGAGGTGACTTCCTATTATCACAAGGTCATTAAGGATCATTAGTACTATTAGCCCTCATATAACAACCATTTCTTAAGTACCTACAATGTGCTAGGCACAGTGTTCTGACCTGATTCAAGGAGAAAAAAATAAAATCTTTCCAAAATGAGAATTTTTCTGCTTGCTTTTCAAGTAAAAAAGCACAAATATCTCACAAATATAGTTTTTCCTATTGGTTTTATTGACTTATTTAGGTTGCTCAACTCGATTCTGTGACATTTACATTATTCTTATGTTCTTTTTCAAAATATATTAATTCTATGACTGTTTTCAGAGTCCTAACTATGTGTCTGAATTGGGGTAGGGCCCTGATATAAACATCATAACAATCATTAATACTCACCAGTGAATCATTTTTAATGAAGCATTCATTTTAAATTGTCATTATGAAAGGTGCATTAAAAGAGACAACAGATGTAGGCAGACGCTCTACAGTACATTTCTAAGGTATGTCCTGAACTTAAATTAGACTACCAAATGTGCCTCAGAGCCATTAAGAGATGCCATGACACAATAGTTCCACAGAACCAATTATGCAAAAATGCTGCAAAGGTAATAATTGGATGGAGATGCAAAATTAACAATTGAACATGTTTTATCTATGATGTCCAGATAAAAACCAAAAATACTTTATGCCAAAGATTCATGTATTTCCATGGTCAATAATTTTTTAAATTTATTTTACATACACTGTAGATTGGATGAAAATAATAATAGTAGCTAATATTTTCATAGCTCTTTAGGGTTTCCAAAGCACTTTGGCTTAAGTCTAAAAAAAAAAAAGACTTACATTCTGAAAAGTTTGAAAATAATACCATAAATCAATAAAGGATTCCAATTTAAATGAAATGTAGTAATTCTGATGTGAATAATGATATATTTTAGAGACAAAAGAAGATTCAAGAATTTCTATGCTTTTCCTGACTCATGCATCTTCAATGTTTTTGTGTCTACTGGTTCCTTCCTCTCTATGTACAAATATACTCAGGTGTCCCATATACTCAAAACAAAACAAAACAAAATAAAACCTTTCTTTGACCTTGCTACCTCTTCAAGCTATCAACTTTTCTCTCCGTGTCTTTTCACTATTGATCTTCTTACAAACTCACATTTAAATAACCTTGCATTTATTCAGTATTTACTTATATTGTAAATATTGTCTCCCCCATCAGAATTTGTTCCCTGAGAGCAGAGATTGTTCATTTTTTCTTCTTTGTATTCTCAATGTCAAGTGCGATACTTTGTATACAACAATGTTTATTAAATTCTTGTTGATTAATTCTAAAGAGATTATACATTTCTTACTTCCATTTCCTTGCTACTAATCCCTCAACCCCTAGAAATCAGGTTTTTATCCCTATAACCCTACTGAAATGACTCTATGCTTACTAATGACCTTTTCACTAAATTAAATGTCCTTTTTTCTGTACCCATCTTCCTCAACTTATCAACAACAGTATATTTTTAAAAATACATATTTGTCTATTTGTTATCTCCCTCATTATATTGTAAGATCCTTGAGGGCAGGGACTGGGCCAAGTAGGATGGCAAGGAAGGGATTAATTCAAGAAGTTTTGCAGATCACAAGATCATAGATAACTAGAATTCACTAACTAGACCAAATTCACTGGAGATGAGAGGGAAGATATCAAGATATGTGGGTCATTAAGAAGAAAGAGGGTATCATAAACAGAAACAGAAATTTATGAGTGTATGAGAGTCATTTTTAGAGGTGAATTTGAGGTGATAGTAGTTGTGCAGATATAAAAGGGACTCTTAGAAATATAGGATTGGCTCTGGGAAAAGGTTGGGTAAGAGGATAGATTTAGGACTCTTCATAAAGAAGATTATTGAAGCCATTGACTTTCATGAAAACTAATGAGCATCAGTGAGACAACCAAGAAAGAGAGTTGAGGTGGTGGTCATGGTAAGAAATAGAAGGAAAGAGGACAAAGGACAGAACCCAGGGGTACATTCAAAGTAAAAGGAGGGAGGAGAATGAGATAGGAGTAAGTCAAAGAGTTAAGAGAACCATGTCACATGGAATCCAGAAAGATGAGATTCTGCTGATAAGTTGACAACTTCAGGAGAACCATTACACAGTTGTGAAACACCAGTGTCCATGGCAGAAAAGCCTCAAGATAATCTCTTGGACACTGCCTTAGACAATCCAGATCTGGTCTTATTTACTGATGGTTCCTCTTTTATGAGGGATGGCATATGCTACACTGGAACTGCTGTAGTCACAGAATTTGCCACTGAGTGGTCAGCTTCACTGCCCTCTAATATTGGCGCTCAAGGTGCAGAACACATAGCTCTGAAACACACCTGTATAATTGCCAAGGATAAAAAGGCAACAATTTATATGGATTCTAGATATGCTTTTGGCATTTGTCACTCAGTTGGAATGCTATGGCTCCAAAGAGGATTTTTAATCTCAGCTGGAAAATCTAAAGCTAATGTAGAAATTATTAATGAAGTTCTTTCTGCTCTCCAGCTGCCCAAAGTATATCTTATATAAGTATATTTTGAAAATATACTATCCCCAAAGGAAATAATTAACAGAAGGAAGTCACTAGAATTAAGAGAAGTTGGAAAAGTTTTTCTGCAGAAGATGGGATGTTAGTTGGGATTTAAAGTAAACCAAGTTAGCAGTAAGCAGAGATGAGGAAGAAGAGAATTCCAAGTATGGAGAATGGCCAGAGAAAATGCCCAGAGCAGAGAGATGAAGTATTTTGTTCACTTAACAGCAAGGAAGCCAATGTCACAGGATTGAAAAATACATAGTGAGAAGATAGATATAAGAATAATACTAGAAAGATGCCTTGGGAGGCTGGGGGTGGGTGGGTTATGAAGGATTTTGAATACAAAATATTTTGTATTTGATCCTGAAAGTGAAAGGGAATTTACTGAGTAGGACAGTGGCATGATTAGACCTGTGCTTTAGGAAAAATTACTTTGGTGTCTGAATGGATTGGAATGAGGAGAGATTTGAGGTAATCTTGCAATAATCCAGGCATGAGGTGAAAAGGATCTGCACTAGAGTGGTGGCAGTGTCAGAGGAGAGATAAAAGCCTATTTGAGAGATGTTGCAAAGGTCCTTGGAAACTGGAATTAGAAGGGATGAAGGGGTGGAAACAAAAGAGTAGCAGAGGATAGCAGCTAGGTTGTAAGCCTGAGGGGCTCAGAAGATAGTATTGCTCTTTAAAATAGAGAAGGGGGCAAATAGGTAACACAACGAATAGAGTGCCAAGTCTGGAATCATTTCCCTAGCCAGCAAGGTTTTTGCTTAATATTCTGCAAGCTAGGCTTAAGCAATAAGTGAACCAAGAAATAACAGAGTAAGGTGTTTTTTTAAGAGGCAGAAGAACCAATAACCAAATTGCTAACATTCACTAGATTATGGAAAGAAGCAAGAAAGTTCCAGAAAAGCATCCACTTCTGCTTCATTGACTACACTAAAGTCTTTGATTGTTTGAATCACAACAAAATGTGGCAAGTCCTCATAGAAATGGGAGTAACAATTCATCTTACTTGGATCTTACCTAAGGAACCTGTAAACATGACAAGGTTGTATATTGTTTATTTGTTTATTGTATATTGTATATTTGTTTAACTTATATGTAGAGTACATCATGCAAAACACCAGGTTGGCTGAATCAAAAGTCAGAATTAAGACTGCCAGGAGAAATTTCAACTCAGATATGCAAATGATACCCCTCTGATGGCAGAAAGTGAAGAATTAAGAAATTTCTTGAAGAGGTTCAAAGAAGAGAATATGAAAGCTGGTTTAAAATTTAACATAAAAAAAACCTAAGATCATGGCAACTAGTCCCATCACTTGCTGGCAAACAGGGGGAGAAAAAAATGGCAGCAGTATCAGATTCTATATTTTTGGGTTCAAAGATCACTGCAGACAACAACTGCAGCCATGAAATTAAAAGATATGTACTCTTGGAAGGAAAGCTGTGGTGACTATGGACAGCAAACTAAAAGGCAGAGATATTCTTTTGACAAAAATGCTCCATATAGTCAAAGCTATGAGTTTTTTTTAACTAGTAATGAATTGGATTAAAAGGAAAAGTCGAGTATCACAAAATCAACATTTTCAAATTCTAGTACTGGAGATGACTTTTGAGAGTCCCTTGGACAGCAAGGATATCAAACCAGTCAATATTTTTTTTTTAAACCTTACCTTACGTCTTAGAGTCAATACTGTGTATTGGCTCCAAGGCAGAAGAGCGGTAAGGGCTAGGCAATGGGGGTCAAGTGACTTGCCCAGGGACACACAGCTAGGAAGTGTCTGAGGCCAGATTTGAACCTAGGACCTCCCATCTCTAGGCCTGGCTCTCAATCCACTGAACCACCCAGTTGCCCCCCCCCCCCCGGTCAATATTTAAAGAAATTAATTCAGATGATTCTTTGGAAGGCCAAATACTGAAGGTGAAGCTTAAATACTCTGGCCACATAATGAAAAGATAGGATTCATTGGAAAAGATCCTCAAGTCAGGAAAGATTGAAGGCAAAAGGGGAAGGGGACAGCAGAGGATGAGATGGATAGATAGTGTCATGAAAGTAACAAACATGAATTTGGGCAGACTTCAGGAGACAGAGGAGGATGGAAGGGCTTGGTGTATTATGGTCTAAAAGTCAGATACAAAAGAATAATAACAATAATTACATACCCTACCTCATGAATAAGTGAAATAAGGTAATAATATTGAAGGTAAGTTTGTAGAATTGTTATATCAAGATTTGATGGTTACTTGATACACCACAGAGGGTAGACCGGGAGGTCTCTTCCAGGCCCAGAATGCTACCTGACTCTTAGATCAAAGTTATAAATATCAAAGACAAGGTTTATCGTTCACCACAGAAGCAGGATGGGAGGATTATGGAATAGGAATCCCTAAACTATAAATTCTAGTTACTTTTCCCTCCTTTCCTATGGGTCCTGCAAAGGACTGCTTTCATTTCCTAATGCTGCCTAGTCACTACACTCTCTGTCTAGAAAACATGGCTATTCTATCTCCCTGACTACTAATAATCCTCCCAAATATCTTTTGGTTAGATATTTATAGTCCAGAGTAGCAACTTAGAACCCTTGATGAGTTCAACCCTCTTCAGGCTAGGACCAAGATGGCTTCAGGCCTTCCCCACAGTCAGTTTTATTTGCTTTCTAGCAGTTCTCTTCACAGCAGTCAAATCACATGCTTGAATACGGTTAGATGACAAATTGGAAGACAGAGTAAGTAGGATCTCAATACCAGGATACTAGGACAGCAGGACAGGTAGTTTGGCTCCACAGGAAAAAGGCAGGCCAACTCCCACAGAAGTTAGCCACTGGAAGTTGCCAGTCCAAGTTCTCCCAGGGACAGGAACCAATAGCCTCTCTGGTCCCACTGTGTCCTCTCATATCTTCCCCACACTCTAGAAGAGGGTCCATATAGTTCTGTAGCATATGGCAAGTCCCTCTTTGCAAACTCTTCCCTCTGCTATTGGTTTGCAAACCATCCCTTTCCTTTACCCCCTTAAAATAGCCTCCTTTGTTTGGCATCCTGCATAGTTAAAATGGGTGAGATTAAGGTGCTGGCTCTCATTTTCAACCATCTTTTCTGCTGAATTCTTGCTGTGCCCAATGTAGAGAGGAAGACTTCCTTCCTCTGTTCCACTTCCTTTACTCTGGCCCCAAGAATTGGGCTTGAAAATGTTTGGTCTTATTCTGTGTTCTATGTCCTCCTCTGTTTCAGATGCTGAAGGTGATCTACAGGGACTGAGAGTTTGAGCCACAGGTGACCTGGGAGTCAATGGAGGAGGCAGTCAGGGTGGTACAACTAGGCAGGCCAGCATGGAACCCCTAAGAAGTAGGGTGCCTGAGACTCATTCCCCAAGGGGAGTTTGGCTCTGGGACCATGTTCCATGGAAACCTAGCTAAGCTATAAATCTAAGAACTTTCCCCTCTCTAGACAGCAAGGTCATACAGGGGAAGGAAAATAATTATGCCTTCCACATTTTGAAGGAATTAGTTTGTATATTTGATTATACGTTCTGAAGTAAATATTCCCTTTGAAAAATCTTCTATTGCATATATATGATACACACACACATATATAAATATGTATGATACATATCCATATGTGAGTATAGCTATCATGCTAAGAAATTAAGTCTTGTACACAGTGTTAAGAATTGTTTATTAAAGTAAATTACAGAAGTGATAAAATGGACAGTTTTAGGGGAAATAGGGAAAGTCTTTATGAAGTGATGCAGAAACAAGTGAGCAGTACTAGGAGACTAAATTACACGATAACATTTTTATAAAGAAAAACAGATTTGAAAGACTTTATAGTGCTGAACATAATAATAAACCATGAATTCAAAAGAATGAAGATGAAATATGCCACTCGATGACAGAGGTGATGGATTTAAAATGCAAAAAAGAGTATATTTTCAGACATGGACAATATAGGAATCAGTTTTTGCCAGACTATGTGGCTATGTATTGAGGGGTTTATTTTTCAAATTGTTTAATTTTTAAAATTTGTTCAGCAAGGGTATGAGATAGTGAGAGTGACAGATTACTTAAAAAAAAGATTATATTTATACTATGATATCCTACATTTATTACAATATAAACTTCTGTTGGGAAGTAATATTGCTCTGAATTAACACTCAATCACTGACCCACAATGACTGAAGAATGGTGAAAATGCAATGCATTCATCACTTTGGTAATAAAAAAGGCTTTAATTTTTAAAAGAAGAATTTTAATCATGTCGTAAGGGGATGGGATTGCTAATGATAACATCATTCTAGGGAAGGAATAGAGAATACTTACTGAAAAAAAAAATATTAAGTGCACAGGATTTAAAGCAAGCACAATTTATGTTTTTAAATCCTATTATTAAGACACATGTGTAATATTTTTAAAAAATAAAGTCTCACAGTCAAAACAAACAAATTTAATTGCCAAAAACATACAACTCTCAACTCAACTAAAAACACCATATCTCTGTCCTCAAAAAGCTTATATTCCTTTTTTTTTTAAAGTACCCCCTAAAATTTTAAAAGCCTTATTTTAAATTTTTGGAATAGGACACAAAACCTGCTTCATAAAGACTTCCCATCTTTGCTGTTTCTAAAAGGAACTTTTATTTTTCAGTGTTTCTTAAATGATCTCTATGCTATTGCCCTACATATACTAATGAGGTAGGAGTCAACTTCAATACTTGCTGGAAGGACAGTTTTCAAGTTCAACTTCAAATTTTCATGTCTTAGGATCAATTCCTTTACTGTTCTCATTCCAGACTTTAATTCTAAAAGCATTATCATCAAAGTAAAAAGAAATGCTCCAAAATGACAGATTTGAAAGCCCAAACATCAGTCCCAAATTGTACATAACAATAAGTTTTCCTATTTTCAAAGCATTAAATGCAAAGTTGAAAATACAGAGCTTAAATCCCATCAAAACTGAACTAGAAATTTCAGATCTATTATCTCATGATAGATGACTTTTCCACCGGAGAAAGTAACAAGAAAATTCATTCTTGTAAATATGTCATATTGAAAGAGGGTTTCAGGAAATAAAGACTAAGATGTGAAAAATACTTATCTATATTTTACCCCCTGACACATGCTAACTGATCAAACTGTACTTGAATTTTTACCATAAGAAGAAGATAATATTCTGTTTGCCTAATGGCAAGTATATTATTTGCCCAGACAATTTCACCACCTTGCAAGGAGAAAAAAATTAAAAATCAAATACTTCAAAGTTTAAATTACAGTGATTCCCTCATTATCGCATGGGAGTCATGTTCTAGAGACCCCCCAGGATACAGAACACAGCGCTGGAGTTGGTCACCTTTCATTCTGTGTCGCAAAATCCCGCAATATAGCGAAAACTACACAATACAGAATTAGACTTTTTTTTTTAAAAAAACCTGTGATACACTGATGCCATGATAAGTGAACTGGGATATAGTGAGGGACAACTGTATATTTAACACTGGTGAACTATTATCCTTATTTGCAAAATGAGAGGTTTGAATTAGTTGATCTCCAAGTTTCCTTTTAGCTTTTCCTATACTTCCTAAGAAATTCTTCAGTGTAAGTTTTCCAGCTTTCTTTTATCCAAACTTTCCCAGTTAAAGAAGCTCACATTTACTTGATATTCCCCAAAGAATGTACTTCCTTGTTAGGTAACTAAATTAATTCTTTATCAGTCTCATTATAATAAAAATTTCAAAACATTAGCTTGTAAAAATTAAAAATAGGGGACAGCTAGGTCCAGACAGTGGAGTGAGAGCCAGGCCTAGAAAAGGGAAGTCCTAGGTTCAAATCTGGCTTCAGACACTTCCTAGCTGTGTGACCCTGGGCAAGTATGAACTTTAGATTACTCCACCCTACTTAATCTAACAAAAACAGGAATGTCTACAACCATACTTAATGATTAAGTATTTAGGAGGATGGCCTATGATAGACATGTGGTAGCAAATGACAAATAAGAAACTGACAAACCCCTGGGCTGTCCTAAGTCAAGCTTAAGCTACCATTAGTACATGTAAGATGCAGGAAAGTGATGTAAAAACCGTCTATATATTTGCTGTCACTTACTCTCTCCAGTCTCTTTCTGCGGAGAGGTGGCTCTGGCAGCAGCTTGCTGACCATTTTGGCATCTTGGCATGGTGGCAGCTATTGTCCGGGGTTGGCGGTGAGTTTTCCTTCATACTATACTGGGAGAAGCTTAGTAGCCTAGTTCAGGTGAGGCATCTTCACTGAGCTCTCTCAGAGTTTAGGGTGATTCTTTTCTCTTTTGCCTTCCAAACACTATTCTCTTAGAAAAGCCTCTAATCTTCTTCAAAGGCCTAGTGGTAGAGGTCTTTGAACTTCCCCTGGCACAGGCCAGGCGGGAGAAATCCTATACCCTCTTTCTCTCTCTTCTCCTTAATTCCTTCCCTCTATATTAATTAAGAACACCATAAATTTCCAAACTGACTTGGGTATTTTATTTGGGATTTTCTCTGGTGACCAAATTAATTTAGATTAAAATTAGATTAAATTAAAATTATCCTTGCAGTCTGGCTAATCCATGAAGGGTGTGACTAGGACTCTCAAATTTTGTGAAACCTCTTTCTTTGTTACTTCCTCAAGTCAGCTTTTTAAGCAGTTTTAAACACAGCTGCGAAATCAGGTGAGTATAATTTTTTTTTCTCTTTTCTCATTAATTTGAATTGAACACAGCCATTTTTTTTTTAATCTAAAAGCAGCAGAACTGGGGAAGCTGTTTACATATGAATCCCCTTTCCCTTGGGGAACAAACAACCCAATTAGGCAAACCTCACTGACAATACTGCCTAGATTACTCTTAATTAGCACTGAGAGAAACCTAGAGAAAGTTTAAGTCTTGTCCTGCTCCCCATGTGTCTCTAGTTTTAAAATTAAGTGAGGAGTTAAAAAAAAAAACAACTTGTGAGGTCCATTAGGAAAAAAATAATATATATACAAATATATATGTATATACATATATATAATTGAATACTGCATTCTACGACATTTGTATGGTGGTTGAAGAATTAGGGACATTAAAGATTTCAGAATACCTCTAATTTCTTATGTTATTAGGTAATTTCATTTTTATACTCCTAAATACTGTGATGAGAAATGCTAATTTGAAAAAATCTGAAGCTAAAATACAGGAGAACATGCAAAACCAATTGGATAATTTAAAATGCTTCTTACAGGATCAATTGGCAAATATAGACCCCACCAAAAACATGTCTGAACATGACAAACCTGTTTCTGAACCTCTAAATGAGGAAACTCCCTCCCCCGAAATGGAGATGGAAAACACCTCTCCTATAGCTCAGCTAATAGACTTGTTCTGTCATGGTCTGCAAATCTTGGATGAACTTAATCCCCAAGACCCTTCTCCTGAAACCCAAACTTCTAAAATCCCAGTTTCTCCTGTTCCTTCTCCTACACAAAAACAAATCCCAGCCCCAAGGAAATGTCCTCCTACCCAAAAACCAGACCCAAGGAAATGTCCTCCTACCCCAAAACCAATTCCAGACCCAAGGAAATCTTGTCCTTCTAAAGAAACTCGTTCTAGCCAAACTGACCTACAGCTACCAAATTCAACTAGAGGTCTTTTTCCTCTAAGAGAAGTACCTGAAATAGGACACAGTGGGGATGTGGTGACTCTAAGGCACAATATACCGTTTATTCCCCAAGAAATAAATGAATTCACATGAAATGTTCCCACATATGAACAAGATTCCTTTCTGGTAACGAAAAAGATGACAGACATATTTTTTCAGTATAATCCGTCTTACAAAGACTTCAACTTGCTACAGGCTTTTTTAACTGAAAGTGAGAAGAATGAAATAATTTCTCATGTCAATAAAACCCGGGGGCGCAATGCAGCACACTGGCCATCTCAGGATCCCAAATGGGACTATAACAACTCTGAGGATTATTTACAACTATACCACTGTAAGGAAGCCATCTTAACAGCCATGAGACAGTGTGCAGACAGTACAAATAAGTGGACAGAATTTGAAAGAATTAAGCAAAATGAGGAAGAGACACCCTCTGGATTCATGGACAGATTAATTGAGTTTGGGAGTCGATACCTGGATTTTGACCTTTCTAAAGAAAATTGCCTAAGACAAATTAGAAGGCACTTTGTCAATAACTCTTGCAAAGTGATTAGGGATTATTTTAGAACACATTGCCCAAGATGGCCACAGATGGACCTTGAAGAATTGCAAAAAACAGCTCTATATGTTTCAAAGGGAAACAAAGGAGGAAGAGAATAATGATCTCATGGAGAAAATTGAGAAACAATTGACATATTTAACATATGAGATTGCTAAACTGGAAAAAAGGCATGATACTCAACCAATGGCACTTGCCCCTCTCCAGGAATCTAATTATTGATCCATTACCTGCCAATTCTGTGAGAAGGGCCACAGAATTATAGAGTGTAGAACTTTATTCAAGGCAATCAGAAGGAATATGCAGTTTAATAACTATAGAAATGATAATTATAGAAATAATTATAATAATAATAATGGGAAATCACAACTTTAGGAATGATAACTATTGGAATAGATATTGGGAAAATGATAACTCAAACCAAATGACTCCACAACAATATAACTTAAATGGTGCTCATCCAAAAATACTTGGGGTGCTAATGACCCTCAGGGGGGTGCCCTTCAGGGGGTGCCCAAGGAACTTTCCAAATACTATGAAGGTGTCTGGGGCGAGGGGGGGGTTGGGACACAGGAATCAGAGGATACAACCTTTGATTTTCCAAACTCTGATGTCCTACTATCCGTCTTCCCTATCCACTGCCCCCCCATATTGATGAGCCCCATGTTACCTTAAAGGTGGGTAACAACTATTATGATTGTCTTTTGGACACTGGAGCTCCAGGTCTGTATTAAGGGGTATACTTGATTTACATTGCTATTCCATTGGCTCAGATAATGTAATGGGAATGTCATGGATAGCCCAAAGAGTTAAAAAGCTTTCCCCTAGAAAGGTGTCTGTAGGACCCCTAGAAGAACAACATTCCTTCCTTTTGAAGCCTGACTCCCCTTTAAATTTGCTGGGGAGGGACCTTCTATGAAAACTCAGAGCCACAATTAACTTGCTCCCCAGATGATTCCTTATCATTGGAAGTACCTGAGGAATCTTTAAAATTTCTCCCTGTACTTCTCTCAGAGTCAGGAGGGAAAAGAGTGTTCCACCTTTGTAATACCTGCAGATATACTGGAGTTTCTTTGGGCCACATCTTCTTCCAATGTAGGCTTACTTAAGTCTGCTGTTACTGTGCAAATAAAAACTAAATCTAGCCCACCTCCTTCCATTCCTCAATATCCACTCTCAACAGAGGCAATTGAGGGTATTACCCCAGTAACAAACTCATTAATTTACCAGGGAATAATAGTCCCTTGTAAATCTGAATACAATTTTCCCATCCTGCCTGTTAAGAAAACAAAAATAGGGCCCAATAGCAAGCACCTCTATAGATTCATACAGGATTTGAGGGCTGTGAACAACCACATTATAAAGAGACACTCCGTAGTTTCCAACATACATATGATTATTTCATCTATTCCTAGCCACAACTACATACTTTACAGTAGTGGACTTGTGCTCAGCCTTTTTTTCCATACCCATACACGAGAACTCCAGGCAGATCTTTGCTTTCACCTGGAAGGACTCTAAATTTACATGGAGTTACTGCCACAAGGGTGCGTGGAAAGCCCAAGTTTATTTGCACAAATTTTGAGCCAAGACACAAATAATATAACATTTAAAAACAGAAAATTAATCAAATACATAAATTTGGCTTCAATATCTTGGCTTCAACAGATGCAGAAGCATGTGAGGAAGATAGTAAACACCTTCTTTTGGAACTACACAAAAGAGGGCACAAAATCTCAAAGAATAAAGTTCAGTGGTGTCTCCCTAAAGTAGAACATTTGGGGTTCATCCTGATGGCGGGTGCCTGCTTTATTTCTCCCAATGAATTGAAAATATTCAAAATTTAAGTGCTCCTACCACTAAGAAACAATTGAAAGCAATTTCAGGAGCAGCAGGGTTTTGTAGACAATGGATTCCTTGCTATGGGAAAATTACTAAACCCCTTATAGCATTAACGAGGGATTCAGTCCCTGAACCACTTAAATTAGAGCCAGAACACCTATCAGCTCTATCAGATCTAAAACAGACTATCCTGTCTGCCCCTGCTCAAGGCATCCCAGATTACAACAAGTCATTTACTTTGTACATGAGCAAAGAGGGGTAGCTTCAGGTGTTTTTAACTCAGACATTGGGACCTTCTCAGCACCCAATTGCTTATTATTCTGCCCAACTGGACCCAGTAGCATCACGAGCACTAACATGTAGTAGAGAAGTAGCTGCTACAGTCTTACTAGTGACAAAAACTGTTGATCTAGTATTGGGATGCCCATTAACAATTATGTTCCCATATGAGGTAGAAGCATTGTTTCTAAAGCATAGAACACAGGCATTCTTGGAACAGCGAATTACAAGGTATGAAATAACCTTGTTAAATAGCGAAAGCATAACCTTGAAATGCTGTACAACTCTTAACCCTGACACCTTGCTTCCAGATTTACCAACTTCAGGAGAACCATTACACAGTTGTGAAACACCAGTGTCCATGGCAGAAAAGCCTCAAGATAATCTCTTGGACACTGCCTTAGACAATCCAGATCTGGTCTTATTTACTGATGGTTCCTCTTTTATGAGGGATGGCATATGCTACACTGGAGCTGCTGTAGTCACAGAATTTGCCACTGAGTGGTCAGCTTCACTGCCCTCTAATATTGGCGCTCAAGGTGCAGAACACATAGCTCTGAAATACACCTGTATAATTGCCAAGGATAAAAAGGCAACAATTTATATGGATTCTAGATATGCTTTTGGCATTTTGTCACTCAGTTGGAATGCTATGGCTCCAAAGAGGATTTTTAATCTCAGCTGGAAAATCTAAAGCTAATGTAGAAATTATTAATGAAGTTCTTTCTGCTCTCTAGCTGCCTGAAGCCCTAGCTGTAGTTCATTGCTCTGCCCATACAGGTGGCACTGATCGTTTCCCTAGGGGAAATGATCGAGCAAATGCCCACTGCAAAGCTAGCAGCCATAGAAGGATCTGAATTAATTTTAACATTAACAACCACTGGTGACTTAAATTTATCACTTTCCTATAATGAAAAGGAAGTGGAAAAATGGAAGCAAAAATTCAAAGCAAAACAGATTAATGGAGTATGGGTGTCATCTGAAGGAAAACCCCTGCTCCCGAGAAGTTTCTATCACCAAATTTGCCAATCTATTCATAAAAATGGTCACTTTGGTACCCAGGGCATCATGAACTCTATTAAGAGAGTATGGATAGCCCCTGGTATAACTACTAGAGGAGATCTACACATCTCACCATTTGAGATGCTTTTTGGACATCCATACATACTAAGCCTTTCTCCCCTGCATATACATCACTATTAGGGGGAGATACTACTATTACTTCCTAAATAAAGGAATTACAGCACAAACTGCATGAACTCCATGAATCTGGAGCTGCAGTACAAGCCGGACCACTAAACTTTTCACTTCATGGCCTGAACCCAGGAGACAAGGTGTATATTAAGAATTTCCAGTGTACTGGAGCAACTCAGTCTTCCTGGGAAGGGCCATTCCAAATATTGTTAACTACTCCAACATCTATAAAGATTGGAGAGAAGGACTCTTGGATTCATTGCTCACATGTAAAGAGAACATCTTCTGTTGAGACTGATTGACTATCCTATCACATACATTGGAGATAATAATCCATAGACAAATGGAAACTGTTTTCAGGAACACATTGAATTCCTGATTTTTTCCCCTTATTTTTATTATTGCTTTTCTTTTATTTTGATTAGAATATTTTATTTCCCCCCCTTTTTTCTCATTTATTTGTTCTGCAGTAATATAAGTTTAAAATACATATATGTATATGTATGTGTGTGTGCATATATATATATATATGTATATATATATATATATATATTCTTGCTATAATAGTAATGTATACCCCAAAAGCTTTAAACTGTGGGAACTTGCCATTTATTGATAAAATGTTATGGGACTGTGATTAATGTTTGTGTCTGATTCTAGGAAATGAAATAAAACAAGGAGCACAGATTGATGCACTTCTAAGCCAATACAAAAGGACCTAGTGTGAGACTTGAGGTTGTGACGCTCGAGTCATAGGACTTCCTTGTATCTATACTCTTTGTGAAACACTTAGAAAAGTACCAAAGTTTGACTATCATCCTGGCTTCCCATATCCCTGAGAATGACAAAAAAAAAATCAGACCAGGGAATGACACTTCCCTATCAAAACAAAATTCTAGTTCTTTTTCTTTCTTGTAGTATGGCAACTTCCTGTAGTCTTGGCTGCAAATGGGTAAGTGAAATATTACTGCATTCTGTCCTACAGACTTGTGGGATTAGAAATTAATTAAATTAGACCCTAATACAAGGGTCTCTTAGAAATTTATTAAACCCAAATAAGGGCCTATTTTGATTTTTTTTCCCTTTCTCCCAAAAGTTTAACTTTCTCCCATCTTTTTCTCTCTTCTTTATGTTTTTTGTTTTTGTTTTTCCTCTTCTTTTGATAATTAACTCATATACCCCCATAACTCAACCATGCATCCTGAGCTGAACTGGATGTTTCTTAACACCCACTTCAGGGGGGATTGTATTTTAATAAAAATTCAAGATTTTGAAATTTTGTTCAAGAAAAGATCTTCAAGGAAAGAAGCTTGCTAACTCCTAAATCCAGAGAATGAACTGTTGCAGAAAGATGCCAGAAAACCTACACTACATCAAGAAGATCCAGAACCAACTTTGGGTGTGGTTGATTGAACTGAAGTTTGATTGAACATTTATTTGAATGAGTACTCTTACGCTAAAAAGGGACTGCCCCCGATTGGTTTTTGTCAATGTGCCCAGCAAACATTGGTTTTGCTGTCTGTCTTTCTTCTATTTCTTTCTATCTAACTATTGTAATTTCCTCTTAGAAGGTGAAATTATATATGCAACTGCAGTTAGAAAATTTGGAGGTGCAGGATGATTATGTTTAGTGTTCAACTGGGGAGACTGGTGTCCCAATCATCATCAGAGTGATTGTGAACTTTAGATTACTCCACCCTACTTAGTCTAACAAAAACAGTAATGTCTATACACATACTTATGGATTAAGTATTTAGGAAGATGGCAAATGAAAAATCAGAAACAACTGACAGACCCCTGGGCTGTCCTAAATCAAGCTTAAGCTACTGTAAATTTTAGATTATTCCACACTACTTAGTCTAACAAAAATCAGGAAATTGTGAATTTAGATTACTCTACCCTACATAGTCTAACAAAATCAGGAACGTCTACCCCCATACTTAAGGATTAAGTATTTAGGAAGATGGCCTGACAGACATGCTAGCAAATGAAAAATCAGAAACAATTGAAAGACCCCTGGGCTGTCCTAAGTCAAGCCTAAGATATCATTGGTACATGTGAGACGCAGGAAAGTGATGTAAAACCATCTATATATTTGGCATCACTTCCTCTCTCCAGCCTCTTTGATGGAGGAGAGGTGGCTGGTGGCAGCTTGCTGAGCGTGTCAGCATCTTGGCGTGGCAGCTGCTATTGTCCGGGTTTAGTGGTGAATTTTCCTTGATACTATACTGGAGGAATCCTAGTAACCTAGTTCAGGTGAGGCTCTTCTCTGAGATCTCTCAGAGTTTAGGCTGATTTTTCTCTTCTTTAACTTCCAAACACTATCCTCTTAAATAAAGCCTCTAATCTTCAAGGACCTTGTGGCAGAGGACTTTGAACTCGCCTGGCACAGGCCAGGTAGGAGAAATCCTATACCTTTCCCTCTCTTTTCTCCTTGATTTCTTCCCGAGAAATTCCATACTTTTCCCTCTCTCTTCTCTTTGATTTCTTCCCTATATATTGATTAAACCACCATATATTTCCAAACTGACTTGGGTATTTTATTTGGGATATCCCCTGGTGACCAAAAATCAAATTTAGATTGGGTCACAACCCTAAATTATCCTTACACTACAATTGGTACATGTGAGACGCAGGAAAGTGATATAAAAACCGTCTATATATTTGCTGTCACTTACTCTCTCCAGTCTCTTTCTGCGGAGAGGTGGCTCTGGCAGCAGCTTGCTGACCATTTTGGCATCTTGGCATGGTGGCAGCTATTGTCCGGGGTTGGCGGTGAGTTTTCCTTCATACTATACTGGGAGAAGCTTAGTAGCCTAGTTCAGGTGAGGCATCTTCACTGAGCTCTCTCAGAGTTTAGGGTGATTCTTTTCTCTTTTGCCTTCCAAACACTATTCTCTTAGAAAAGCCTCTAATCTTCTTCAAAGGCCTAGTGGTAGAGGTCTTTGAACTTCCCCTGGCACAGGCCAGGCGGGAGAAATCCTATACCCTCTTTCTCTCTCTTCTCCTTAATTCCTTCCCTCTATATTAATTAAGAACACCATAAATTTCCAAACTGACTTGGGTATTTTATTTGGGATTTTCTCTGGTGACCAAATTAATTTAGATTAGGTTACAACCCTAAAATTATCCTTACGCAAGTCACTTAACGGCCATTACTTAACCCTTATCACTCTTCTGCCTTGGTATTGGTACCAAGACAGAAGGTAAGGGTTTAAAAAAAAAGAAATTAAAAATAAAAAACTTTCATGATGAAATACTCATATTTTTCATCCCTGAGAGGGTGGATTCTTTGTATGTTTTTGTGTCAAGGGGATTTCAACCCCTG
The DNA here is from genome assembly GCF_027887165.1 of Monodelphis domestica. NCBI lineage: Eukaryota > Metazoa > Chordata > Mammalia > Didelphimorphia > Didelphidae > Monodelphis > Monodelphis domestica. The sequence goes on from NC_077227.1 coordinate 485,634,249, forward strand.
CCCTTCCTGGGTTGCTGACCAGTTCATCAACATTCTTCACATACCAGAGTTGTGTCCATGAACGTCCATGAACGTCTGTGAATATCATTAAAAGAGAGTTGGTAGAGCCCTCCTGGGTTTTTAGCACAGAACTCTTGGCTGGAACAGACAGGTAAAAGAGATGGATTCTTGGAGAATATATTACACGTGGTCAGAACTTAGAGTAAGGAAAAGACTTTAACTATATGCTTATCTACCTTTTCATCTCAAGTGATTATTAATAAACCCTATGAAAAATAATAACTGGTATAAATATTAATTTTAAATAGAATAGATGACTACTACCTTAGTTAAGGAGGATTCTTAATTTTCTTCTGAGGCAGTGTTTTGAGTTTTGAGTACAGCATAGGATGATTTTTAGTAAAAGTGGCATCTGCTTTCATGCTTTCATATGTGGGACACCCCTTGGCCAGACAGAGACAGAGAAGCAGCAATTTTCCCTTTCCAACCTGCCAGAATTGGTAAGATCTCTCCTCCCACAAGCCCCTCCCCCCATTTCTTTCAGCTAGGATAGGGGTGGAGGAAGGTTTTGCACAGACAGGACCTAGGCTGAGCTGCACAAAAGCATCTCTGGGATCCAACAGGAACCCCTAAGCCTGGACCTTCCCCAGCACCAAACACTCAGGGAACTTGCCTGCAGCTCCTAGTTCCCGATGTGCTCGGCACAGGCCAGCACAGGATATAGCCCCTTAAACTAATTCTGGTACTGGAGTGGGGAGACTGAGTCATTAGGTACTTCTGTGCCTCTAAATCCTGATCCCACCTCGAGTACCTGGCTAGGTTAGTACATTGAGAGCCAGACCTAGAGTTGGTTGAGTCTGGGTTGAAAATCAGGCACTGGTTGTTAGGAGCTCCCTCCCCAGCACCCTCAACTTTGAAAACATGTGGCCACTAGGTTTCCTCTGGGGGAGGGGAAAGGACTGAATTTTTACAAGGAAGATTTTTTTTCCTCCCTTCCCCCCTCAAACAAACAAACAAAAAAGGCTGACCTTTCCCCTACAGCTTATCTAAAGCCACACCATTTTTTTCTCTTTCTTTATCTCTCTCACTTATATTTAGATAACACCTAACCTCTAGTGCAAGGTTCCCCAAACTTCGACCCCCTGAGGCCATGTATCCGGCCCCCACCTCACTTCTGGAAGGGGCTTCTCTTTCACTGGTGGTCAGTGAGAGGAGTACTGTATGTGGCAGCGCCTCAAAGCGTGGCATCGCTCAAGTACAGTACTACTTCCGGTGATATAATCCTTTGTGTGGTGCCTTAGAATGAGGTGCTGAGCAAAGGATTATGTGGCTGCACAATGGAAGATGTCAGCATGGTGAGCAGCGATTTGGGGGAGGGGATTGCACACTGTGTATACTGCTGCCCAGTTAGGGTTAGGGTTAGGTTTTTATATTCCGGCCTTCCAACGGTCTGAGGGACAGTGAACTGACCCACCCTGTGTAAAAAGTTTGGGGACCCCTGCTAGTGTCTTACCCTCTACACACAGTTGTAGCATCACCCACAGGCAAGAAGTAGAACTACAGGAACTTTAACATACTACTACTACTAATTTAAAATAATAACATTACATTAAATACATTTAAATAAAAGAATTATTAATAGTTAAATATTAATAATACTGAATTAAAACCAAAGTTATAAAATTGAACAAATTCAAAATTCAATCAAATTAATTAAATGCAAGATTAATAATTTTAGAACACAATAGTATTAATAATACTATCAATAACCATAATTATTAATTATAAATAACTATTATTAGTCACTAACAACTTAATAATTATTGTTAATACTTGAGACTTGTTTATGGTTATTGACTATTACTAATTATTAATAATAACAATCATCATAATAAATACATATTCATTATTGATACTATTGCAGTACAATTACTTAGTTCCTTATATTAGCTTATTATTTAACCCCACTCTCATTGCCTTCCACAATAACATTGAAGAAATTTGTGTCTCCATTTTTTCATGTTTTAAGAACTTTTCATTGTATAAATTGACCAGTCAGTGATTCTCAGACTAGCTTAAATAGGCAGATAGACACTGGGAAATACTGCAACAAATCAGGGAAATCAGGAAATATCCCTCCAGATTCACCCCTACATAACCTTTTTAATTATTGGGGTGATCCTAATCTTCCTAAGGAGAATTGGATGACAAAAAAAGGAAGCTAAAAAACTTTGTAAAGCTTGGATGGATAAGTCATATACCTGGCAAAAATATGGATCTTTTGGCTTTAAGATCTTAAAAGATTTGAAGTTAGCTATTAAAAACAAAGATTCCAAAGATTATAAATGCTGGCTCTTGTGGACATATCATTTTGATAAATTAACCATCATTCTTTCTTTGGAACTAGACCATTCCGGCATAACTCCTTCAGTTTTTCCTCCTGAACCCTTGATTAGATCTAGCAAGAATTCATCCCACCTGGATTATGAGACAGTTTCTCCTCATACTAACCCAAACCAGGATATGGACCATTTGGCTCCTCTCTTTGTCAGACCTCACTCATCCCTCACTCCTCCCATCTCCTTTCCTCCAAATCTACCTCTCTACTTTCACTTGCCATCCCACTACCTATATCCTCAAGAGTTTCCTCCTCCTCACTACACAGTGCCCACCCATCTTCCCTATCCCTACGTGCCTTATTCTCTTGGCCATTCTTTTCCCTATCCTCCTTCCCCTGACCGATTCCCACCCACCTTTCTATGACTCCTCCTCTAGATCTCACCCATCCTACTCCTCTCCTCCTCAGCTCTGTCCCTGCTTGGTCTATCCTCACTCCTCCTCTCCTCCCCATTCATCTCTACCCCACCCACAGTCCCACCCCTGTTTCTTTCCTCCCTACCCCCGGCCCCACCCCAATCTTTTTGCCTTGCCCCAATCTTTTTGCCTTGCCTCCCTACCCATTGACCAGCCCCTCCCCCTCCATTCACCCACTTCCTTCCTTCCCCCACTAGCCTCACTACAACCCACTCCATTGAAGTCAAAAAAACAGGTCAAGCAGCAGTTATCACAGATGATTAGAATAAATACCTATTCCCTCTCAGAAACGTTCCTACTTATAATAGATGTGGAGACTTAGTAAACATTAGACATCTTTCTCTCCACAAGACATTGAGAGATTCAAAGAAAACTCTCCTTATGAAAGTGAAACTGTGGTGGTCATAAATAAGGTTGAAAGCATTTTCCGCACATATAATCCTACATGGATTGATGTGGAAGATTTGTTCTAGGCCTTGCTAATGGAAATGGAAAGAAATAAGATTCTTTCTCTTGTTAATCAGGCCCAGGGAGAAGGAACAATTTGGCCAATTGAAGATCCCAAATGGAACCCAAATTCAGAGCAAGATTACTTACAACTATGCCAGGCTCGAAATGCATTACTAAAAGCAATTAGAGCTTGTTTTGATAGGTCTGGTACATGGACTAAATTTGAAAATCTAAAGCAGGAAGATCATGAAAACCACTCTCAGTTTATGGATAGGTTTATTGAGCTGGGAGGTAGGTATATAGAATTGGATCTTGCTAGGGAAAGGGATATTAGACAAATTAGAATACAATTTGTGAAAAAATAGTTGTAAGGTAGTTAAGAATTATTTTATGACTAGCTGTCCAAACTGGCCTAATATGGACCTCGAAGAATTGAATAGTAGCAGTTTATGCTTTTGAGGGGCATAAGGAAAAGGAGAAAGAGAACACTGATTTACTGGAAACATTAAGGAAGGAAATAAAGGTATTGACTGCTAAACAGGGAGAGGATAAAGAGAACACTAATTTGGTAGAGACATTAAGAAAGAATATAAAGGAATTAACCAAAACCATTGAAAAGGCAAAGCAGGGAGAGGTCATAGCTCCCTTACAAGAATCCACAAAACAACTACTACCATGTTACTTTTGTGGAAAGGTGGGTAATGTAATTATGAATTGTAAGAAATGAGGAAAATAGGAATAGAAGCTTCAGTAATAATGATAATAATATGAGGAATAGTAATTTGAATGACATAAATCAAAATTCATATCCAAACATCTGTACTCAGTGTGGAAACCCCCCTCAGTATGGGGGACCCCAGAGGTGTGGACAAAGGAATCTAGATGAATGATGAAGGGATCCTTCCCCTTATTGATGTTAACTGTTTCAGTTTGTTCCCCTCCCCATAATAAAGAAGTCTCTGTAACACAATTCTAAATACAAGATGTATGCAATTTACTGTTAACCACTTCATAAGTTATCAAAATTGAAATATTCGGTTACATGTTTATTTGTATCTCCCCTATGCCTGTACTAAAGAATATATCATTGTAAAAATCCCACAAACAGCCTTTTGTTCTTTTTATTTTTTTGTGACCTGTATACAAGTTTTGGAGAATTTAATTATCTAATAATCTCGATTTATCTTAATGGGTCTTCAGAAGAGATTTTCAGACATCTGGGAGCATCCCTGCCTCTGACTGATCATTTGCCTGCCTCTGACTTGTTTGTAACAAGAGTTGTAGTTAAAGTAGAGTGCAATGGCACTGTTGCATTTTCCCATCTCTGCATTAATTAAACATGTAATGGATGAGACTTCGTGATTTTCACTTTTTAGTCCTCGGCTCCACATGAAAATGCGTGGGACACATTGGAGACAGTTCCATTACATTGTTACAGTCTCATGCCAAGAGAGAGGGAGGTGCCCAAGTGGCTTAGTTACCCAGAAATGGGTTATAATCTCATCTGGGAGGTGGGAATGATTTTTCCTGTGAAGCCTAGTAGCTTCAAAATGGGTTTATTATATTTGTAACTCTTCAGTTTAGTCTACTCTTCCACCAGAATGATCTAAATTCTTGGTGGCATTTTGGACCCAAAAGGTGTTCATCAACAGTACAGATTTTTTTCTGGTTTCTCCCACCAAATTTTGGAATGATGGTAATAACAGACTTTGTTAAAAATATCTCCGCCAAGGTTGACATATTGGCCGGATCTGGAGAATTTGTGACAAATATCCATGAGCTTCAAAGGTTTTTAAATGTCATACAGCAAGTGGCTACATAAAACTCATGTGAATCCTAATGATAGTGAGTTTGTTTGCTATTGTCATTAATGGGCTCTTATAATTTTGGGGACTTTGGTACTCGTTAGAATCTACATTAGTAGTTATACTACTGTTTTTTAAAAGGCTTTTTTACCTGGTATAAAAATCATGTACACTCACACTGTGGATTCTGGCCAAGTTAAAAGGGAAATAAATCTCATTTTTGTGTTAGAAACCTTTGTGCTGTGCCTTTGCTTGGCTAACACATTGTTACATGGAATATGAACTATGAATGTATGATTTTTTATTATTTTTTTCTTTATATTGGCAATAGGATATTTAATTCTTTTTCTTTTTTCTTTCTTTTCTCTGATGCTTGGTAGTACTTTAAGTACATGAAATCAGTATTAATATTTACACTTGAAGGATGTTTACAGTATCTATTAGCCCTAGTAACTATGCATACCCCAAAGAAGCTTTAGACTATGGAAACCTGCCATTTCTTGATAAATGTTATGGGACTTTGCTTAATGATTGTGTCTGATTCCAGGAGAAGGGAACAAAAGAGCCACTATACAGTGCCAAGTAGCACAAGGTCAAAAAGCAATCCAGGTAGGATTGTTGAACTTCTACACCAATATGAAAGGACTTGAACCTAGTGTGAGACCTGAGGTTGCAATGTTTGACATGTGTTAAGACACAGGACTCCTTGTACCACACTCCTTGTTAATTATTCTCAGTCAAGTATCTCAGTTTGGCTATCATCCTGGCCCCCCCCATCCCTGACAATGAAGGTAAAATCAAACCAGGGAATTATTTTTCCCATTTGCTGCTAAAACCTAGTCCCTTCTCTCTTATAGTTTAGCAATTTTCTGTAGTTCTGGCTGCAATATGGGTAAAGTGCTATATTCCTGCAATTGTCCTACAAGCTTGTGGGAAATAAATCTCTTTAATTGGGCCTTGCTACTGATTCAAGGACCTGTTACAGGTTTATTCTTTTACTCAAATTTTTATACATGTAAGATTTTATTTTTTTATTATTTTTTATACAGAATTTAATTTTTGTTCTTTTATTTGGGATTTTTTTTTGACAATTGTTTTATATACCTCATAACTCAGCCATGTATCCCGGGGTGATTCTAGTGTTGGTCAACACCCTCCTGGGGGGAGGGGGGAGGGATTGTGTAATTATCCTAAAATCCAAGATTTAAAATCTTTTGGAGAAATTTCAGGAAAAGAAACTTGCCAACACTCCAAATCAAGAAAGCAGATCCTTTTGGAGAAGGTGCTGTAAAGATGCCTTCAGAAGCTACACATTGCATCAAGAGATCAAGAATTAACTTTGGGATATAATGAACTGAACTGAAGGGGGTTGAACATACTTATTCTGAATGTAAACTCTTATGCCAAAGGGGACTTCCTCCTAATTGGCATTTTGTCAATGTGTCTATCCATCATCTTTTGTTTTCTTCTTCTCATATTTCCCTCTCATCTCTAACTATTGTAGCTTCCTCTTAGAAAGTGCAATATTGTATGTACTTTTAGATAGATAATACCTAAATACCTTTTTAGGTAGAAGGTATTTAGAGTTATAAAATAGTTTTGTTTAAATGATCCTTTGGAGAGACTAGTCTCCCAAAGGATCACAGGGGAAATTGTGTCAAGGGTATTTCATCCCCTCCCCCTCCTGGGTTGCTGACTGGTTCATCAACATTCTTCACATACCAGAGTTATGTCTGTGAATGCCAATAAAAGAGAGTGGGCAGAGTCCACCTGGGTTTTTGGCATGGAATTCTTGACTGGAACAGAAAGGGGAAGAAGAGAGGGATTCTTAGAGAATGTATTACACATAGTCAGAACTTAAGAGTAAAAAAAAGACTTTAACTCTATGCTTAGCTACCTTTCTATCTCAAGTGGTTATTAATAAACCTTAAGAAAAATAATAACTGGTAGAGATATTAATTTTAAGTATAAAAATTTTAATACATATATAGGTATTTTTTAAATTTAAGATTTAAATTTTAATTTGTTTTGGAATACAGAGATTATTATAAGGGAATTATTTTTTAAATTATCAAATGATTATCAAAGAAAATTAAACAAGCTAACAAAGCAATTTTCAAAGAATGCTAAATTTTGCATTATCATACATTGGAGAAATAAGATATGAAACCAGGAAACCCGAGTTCAAATCTTGTCACTTCCACTACCATGTGGAAAAGTTTCTTAATATCAGGCTTTAGTTTCCTCTACTTGATCAGACCACCAAATCCTCTCTAAACTAAAATTTGTATTGAAATACTTCTACATTTTCCCCCTTATATAATAAAAATAATTCAGTGGAATATGATACAGAATTTGGTAATTTTCTCCTAACAAGTATCTGAGTCTCAGGGCCTATACATAGTATATATTCAGTAAGCACTTGTTAAATTAAACTGGTAAGTTTTCTGACTGGGCACAGGGAGAAGAATCAAGAATATGTATCCTTCCTGGGAAAATGTTCTAAATTATAAAATAACTCACTAAATTGTTAAATAAAATCAATACCTTAACAGAATCATAACATACTAGATCTGGAAGTAACTTTAAAGGCCATCTAGTTAAGAAGTTTTTAACTTTTTCTGTGTCATGGCCCCCTTTGACAGTCTGGGAAAGCCTATGGACCCTTTCTCAATAATATGTTTGTTTGTTTTTTTAAACCCTTACCTTCTGTCTTGGAGCCAAGGCAGAACAGTGGTAAGGGTTAGGCAATGGGGGTCAAGTGACTTCCCCAGGGTCACACAGCTGGGAAGTGTCTGAGGCCAGATTTGAACCTAGGACCTCTTGTCTCTAGGCCTCTCAATCCACTGAGCTACCCAGCTGCCCCCTCAGTAAAGTTTTTTTTTTATTTTTATTTTTTTTAATTTTAATATTATTTTATTTGGTCGTTTTCATACATTATTCACTGGAAACAAAGATTGTTTTCTTTTCCTCCCCTCCCCCCCCCCCCCCCCCCCCCCCGCCTTTCCCTCTCCCATAGCCGACGCATGATTCCACTGGTTGTCACATGTGTTCTTGACTCGAACCCATTTCCCTGTTGTTGGAGTTTGCATTATAGTGTTCATTTAGAGTCTCTCCTCAGTCTTATCTCCTCCAACCCTGTAGTAAAATGTTTTTAAATCCATAAAATAAAATAAAATATATGGGATTATAAAGGAAACCAAACTAGAGTCAAATTAACTAGCAGTTATTAATTTTAAAACAAAGTTAATGGACACCAGGTTAAGAAACCCTGATCTATTCAAACCTTTTCACTTACAGAGGAGAAAGGTAAGTCCTTTTCCCAAGTTTGATGACAAGTAGCAGGGTTACAGAATTGGAACTCTGATCCTCTTATTCCAAATCCAGTATTCCTTCCACTATACCACAGTGTTTAATCTAACTGGCATGGGGTAAAGAGTAGTGGATCTGGAATAAAAGGACTTGAGATTAAGTCCCATATCAGAAGTTTACTGTCTGACCATTGGCAAATTACCTACCACCTCTGAGAGACTCAAATGCCATCATCTTTAAAACAGGAACAGGGGAAACAATACTTGTGCTACTTATTTCACACTGTTATTAAAAGTTTTTTTTTTTCTTATTGCTACGCAAGGGTCATCTGAGTCAATTACTAAACTCTATCCTACTTAAAATGATAAAATACTCAATCCCTGATATTATTAAATGAGAACATTTCTATTGAATCTAAGGTGTTAATAATACCTGTTATGCCTGATAGATCTTCTAGAAATAGTAAGTCAGTTTAGACCCTTGCATTTAAGTGTTTGACAAGTTCAAAGAGAGATCAGTTCCAGCCCAATTCCTGTCATTTGGTATAATGAAAAGAGGGAAGCTCTAGGTGAAAGAGACAAGAGTCTGTGTCTCTTTTCCCTCATCCCTAGACTTGAATAGAACATGACTACAGGGAGCAACTAGGTGGCTCAGTGGATTGAGAGTCAGGCCCAGAGATGGGTGGTCCTGGGTTCAAATCTGGCCTCAGGCACTTCCTAGCTATGTGACTCTGGGCAAGTCACTTAACCCCCATTGCCTAGCCCTTACCATTCTTCTGCCTTGGAACAAAAACATAGTATTGATTCCAAGACAGAAGGTAAGGGTTTAAAAAAAATGTGACTACAAACTTTCAAAGGCCTAGATTTTAGACTGCCCATTGGTGTTGTAGCAGCATGTCAGTACCTTCATCAGAAACTAAGGACAAGATAGACATAGTGGAAAAAGGCAGCTTCAAGACCCTACAAGGAGCCCAGAAGAAAGCTAGAGCATCCTTTAGGAGAACTTCAAAGATGCCCCACAAAGAAGAGAAAAAGACTTCCAATAAAAGGACTTCCAGTAGCTATATTAGTCTCTTTGCCACATGTGCTAAGTTTGAGCCCATATTCCCTTGGACTCTATATATTTGTGGGATGGTGCCCCCAGTTTGGGGGAATGTTTTGTATAAATTCTCTTCACTATTCCATTTTTATAAATACCATTTCAAAAACTCAATTAAATATGGCTAATTATTATGAACTGATAATCAATGGGGGAAGCACCCCAGTGAGGATTTATGAGTTATAGTATAAAAAAAGATGCCATTCCCCCTCCTAGAAACCTCTGAAAGTAGGGGATTCTGAGAAAAGAAGTAGCAGTAACCTTCTGGGGACAGAGTTTTTCAGTGAGAGTGGAGGTGTTAGATAAACAGTTCCAGATTGTGTACCACACTGAATTTACCAAACAACAAATTCAAAACATTACTTTCAAAGCTGTTTTGCTTGTCTATCTCACTCTGAACTTCTTACTCTTTACTTCTGTACAAGTTTCACTGCCAATCCAAGATTTCCCTATGACTCCTAATTTAAAAACTCTCTTGTTAAATAAGTATGGTCATGTAAAACAAAACTTTACATTGGCTATATCTGAAAAGGTCTCAATCTACATCTCAAATTTATTATCATCATTCTGTCAGAAAGTGGTTAACATACTTCTTTCTGAGATTTAGGAATCATTGTTGGTTATTGGACTGACCAGAGTTCTTAAGTCATTCCAACTTATTTTTCCTTACAGTGTTTTAGTTATTCTCCCAATTCTGTTCACTTCAGTTAATACTGTTGTTCATTCATTTCAGTTGTGTCCAACTCTTCATGACCTCTTATGGGATTTTCTTGGCAAAGATACTGGAGTGGTTTGCCATATCCTACTCCAGTGGATTAAGGCAAACAGAAGTCAACTGGCTTGCCAAAGGTCACAGAGCTAGTCTGAGGCTTGATTTGAACTCGGGCCTTCTTTCTCCAGGCCCAGCACCCTATCCATCAAATCATTTTGCTACCTCATCAGTTCAAGTAGATGTTGTTATATAAATTCTTTTTGGGGAAAAAAAAATCAGTTCACATACATGCTGCTATAGAAACTCTTTTCTAGTATAATAAAGAACTGAAAACTAAGGAAGTATCCATCAATTGGAAAATGGCTAAAAAAATTATGGTATATGAATGTAATATAATACTGCTGCTTTATAAGGGGGGAAAATGACAAAAGAGATGATTTCAGAGAAAATTAGGAAAAGCTGAATGAACTGGTGTGGAGTGAAGTGACCAAAATTCTAACAGGGAGAGGGGGAGATAACCTGTAAATAACTACATATAAAATATATAGATATTATATGAAAATTTGAGTTGAGTCTTGAAGGACATCAGAGAAACTAAAAGGCAAAAATGAGGAGGAAGCAAAGTCTAGACCTGGAAGACAACCAATAAGCAAGCGTGAGTCAGGAGATAGTGTCAAGTACCAATGTAATTGAAGCCTAGAATTTGTAGAAGGCAGTGAATTGTAATTAGGCTGGAAAAATTGGAAGGAGCCAAATAGCGAAGAACCAAAGGCCCTTAACATTTTCTGTAGAGGCCTAGACAACAGCCAAAATATAATACTTACAGTTACCTTAGTAGAGGCATTAGCCAGAGTTTATTATTGAAAAGCCTCTATTACTGAACCTGATAAATCACATAAATCCAAAGCTTCAGTTCTGAGTTACTGGTTACAATGCTTTGGTTCTGGACCATTAGTTACAAATTAAAATCTTAGCTACTGACAAACTAATCAGAGGGGAAAACATCCTAGAAATCCAGAAGGATATATATATCTATAAATCTATATATCTATCTATCTATCTATCTATCTATCTATATATATATATATATATGCCACTTTTGGGGAAGAAATGAAACTTCTTCATATAAACCCAAATAACCACTGAAGTAAAAAAGAAAACGAACAAAAGTAACTAGTTGTTTATTTTGGAAAGAAAATATTTTGTTCACAATGATCTGCACAAAATTGTAAGATTCAATAATACCTAAATTTCTAAAGAATAACAAATTTTTAGAGGGAAACTTTAGTCTTGGGTTATAACCAATATAATGGCTTAATGACAAGGCATAAAAGAAGTTCCAGCTTACAGTATTACCACACGGCATTTACATAGTTTGAAAACACCTTAAGTATATGATCTTATTTGATCTTCACAACAATACATTTGAGCTAGGTATTATTACAGGTATTATCCCAAATTCAAAGATGGGGAACCTGAGGCAGAGAGGAGTTAAGAGACTCTCCATAGTCACACAGCTGATAAATATCAAAGGCAGAAATCAAGCCTCTGTCTGACTCCAAGTTCAGAACTTTTCTTACTACATCCCCAAATCTCTCCAATTAAGTAGGTATGTATTATAAATTAGGAACATTCAAGGAAAGTAATAATTATGCTATACATTAAATTCAGGTGCCAGAATAATGGATTAGAGTCAGGAGGACCTGGCTTCAAATCTGGCCTCAGATACTTCCTACCTGTGTGACCCTGGGCAAGTCTCTTAATCTCATTTGCCTAACCCTTACTGCTCTTCTGCCTTAGGTTCAATTCCCACACTGAAGGTAAGAATTTTTTAAAAATTTAGATGCCATTTCTGTCTCCAAAATGCTTTTAGGAGCTAATCTAAATTTGTTCTCTTTATATTATTAATTTAACTTTATAGATGTGTAACAAATTCAAAAGTGAAATGATTTTCCAATGTCCACTGGCTCCTAGTACGGTGATCATTTTGAATATTAATCAGAAAATATAATCTTGGTTTCTTGTGAAATTAGCATTTTTTTACCCACTCATCAATCCTTAGCTTCTCTGCTTTCTGTCATCATCCTTCTAGTCACTTAGGTTCCCAACCTCTGAGTCATCTTAGATCAAATGAGGTAAGATATGTAATTTGTTGTTGTTCAGTTGCGCCCATTTCTTTGTGACCCCATTTTCTTAGAAAGGATTCTGCAGTGGTTTGCCATTTTCTTATCCAGCTTATTTCAAAGATAATAAACTAAGGCCCACAAAGTTAAGGGACTTGCCTATGGTCACACTCCGTTTTTCCTGACTACAGGACCAGCATTCAATCCACTGAGCCACTTAGCTATTTGCAAACCTTAAAGATCTGTTTAGCTCTTATTATTATTGTTGTTAGCTATCGTTATTATTATCTTCACCTTCTCTTTCTCCATTATATCCAACCAGTTTCCAAATATTGCTGTTTCTTTCTCTATAACATCTATCATATCCCTCTCCTCTCTTCACAAGGCCAAGACTCTAGCTTAGGCTTTCATCATATCTCTCAACTGAACTATTAAATTGATCTTCCTGTTGCCAGTGTCTCTCCTCCAATTTATCCTCCACAGTTACCAAAGTGATAGTCTAAAACAAAAGTCTGAACATGTCATTCCCCTAATTCAAATAGCTCCTTATTGCCTCTAAAATAAAATACAAAGTACTCTATTTGTCATTTTAAATTCTTCACAATCTGACTCCAGCCTACCATTCAAGACATATACATTATTTTCCTTCACATATTCTACATTCCAGACAAACTGGTTTACTTACTATTCCTCATATACAACATTCCATCTCCCATATCTGTGCCTTTACTCCATGCCTGGAATGCACTCCTTCCTTACTTCATCCTCTTCGAATCTCTAGTTTCCTTTAAAGTTCAGGTCAAGAGCTACTTCCTAAGACTAAGGGTAAGGGAAGATACCCCCTTCCCATTACCTTGTATCTACTTTTTGGTATATATTTTGTATTTACTTACATGGATACATGATGTTTCCCTTGAAATAATGTAAGCTCCTTGAGGACAGCAACAGTTTTAGTTTTTTCTTTGAGCATTTAAGACATGTACCCAGCACACAGTAGGCATTTAATAAGTCCCTTGTTGATTGATATGTCTGTGATAATTACCTTTTTAATATCCCTGATTATAAAACGTGAAAAGCACTATAAAATTATTTTGTATTTATCTTATCTGCCATTTCCTAAATTCTAAAACTATACTAAGTATATAATTGCTTTTGATGACGGAAATTTAAGTGAGGAAGTTTGAACATTCTTCCTAAAATCAGATTAGCCAACCTTCAGCATTTTTAAATTTTTCTTAAGATAGAGGCAAAAAGACTAAGATAATCGTGATCTAGAACAAGTCCCCTTCCCCCCCATATCTCCTTAGGAAGAATTTGAAAGGTGATTTAATTGCATGGTCAAGTTAAACCAATGAGTATAAAAGGCACAATTTCCCCTAACCTTACTAGACAATGGAAAAAGTTTTCTCAATTGGTTGTATTTGTTCAGAAGCAAGAAGACAGCCTTTCAAGGAAGAAATTTAAAGGTAAAATGCTCCGTATCTCATCGTATTGTAAAGAAGGTAAGTCCTGAAAGAAATTTTTTTTTTCAATTATATTCACTGTCTAGGATGTATTATTCATGGACTAGATTTCAGAGACAAAGTTGGTGTATTGAAACTATTATCCAAAAGAAATTAAAACGTTTATCACTAACAAAGACTAGGTTAAAAAAAAAAAACAAACCAGTTTTTCTCATCTAAACAGTCTATGATTCGGTGACCTTTAAAGCATTTGTATAATCACATCAACTAATCTTGACAGTACTCAAGAGGAGCACGAAATAGAAAACCCAAGAATACTGGTTTCTGACTTGTATGGGTCGAAATGAAATCACACCGACAATAGAGAAGTCATGATACTCCCAATGGAAATAAGCAGCTGCTAACTTGAACAGAAGAATAACTAATAGAAATGAAAACAAGTCGTAGGTTGACAGCAGAAGTTAACCAAACACACCTGCAGCTTACAAAATTTAGACCCCTACCTCCAGATCCAAAAGACCTATTTAAAAGCCCCGCCTCTACCTTCCAGTATTTTCACGCATGCTCAGTCAACAAGAGATAAAACTTCCACTCCTTCCCGGCAGGAGTGGCATCATAACAAAAACCCAAGAATTACCAGAAAGAGTAGAAGGCTTCGGTGGATAAGGAGAGGTAAAGGAAGAAGCCACCAAGCGAGCAGGGATAACTTTCTTCTTCCTTTGCAAAGTTTTCTCGGGGCCCAGAGATGGGGTCGCTTCAGGAAAGTTAAGGGACGCGCCAGGACTGCCCACAGCACTCTGGGCCGATTTTCGTGTTGGGGGAGCTGCTCCTGCTGGCACCCGGTGGATGAAGAGGCCTAGCGCCCCGCTGCGGGGCCTGTGACAGCCCGCAGGCCCCACCCCTGGGGGCGGGCTCTGCCGACGACGGGGCGGCCCGGGGGGCGGGGAGGGAGTTCTCCCCTAGTGGTAAGAGCGGGGGGAAGAGAGGAGGGATGGGCCATCTTCCTGGGAAGCTTGGGCCGGGGGCGCCTCCCGCAACACCGCCACGACCGCGGCAAGGTCCTTGAGGTCCTTAAGCCCCGCGGGCCAAGACTGGACCACCCCCGCCTCAGAGCCGCAGGGAGCTCCCTCCGCTTCCGCCGGGACGGAGGCCTAATGGGAAAGGTCTCCAGAGTCCCTGGGTAGATCTCCCACTCCCCCACCCCACCCCCAGGCACGGCTGAGGTCCGTTGCTAAGGGGGGAGCCTTTCCTTGGAGACCCGGGAAGGAGGGTCTCCTTCCGGTCTGAAGAGAAAGGGGGAGGGAAGCACTCACCTGTACTGGATGCCTCCAGATGCCGGCGGCGACTCTTTCCCCACCCCCCCCAGCCCCCGCCCCTCAGTCCTGGGACCCACTGACACAGAGGCGGAAGTGCGGCCGGCCGCCACACTGAAAGACAGTCCCCCCAGCCACTCGTCGGGCCCGTCTCCGAAGCGTCGGCCGCCTCACAGCCAATCGAAGTCTCGCAGAGGAGGATAGGCAGGCTGAACTATGTTAATCAGTTCACCTTCCCGCAAGCTCTCCTCCCTACTCCTCCACCCGCATTGATTTTGGAGCCCCGCCCCCGCCAGGGAAAGGGATGAAACGAGTGCCCAATTGTTATTGAGGAGAGGCGGGGTTATGCAGATAAAGCTTAAGGGAAAAGGGAAGGGCGGTGTTTCAGGACTGAAACCACAAGCCTGTGATTGAAAGCTTATGCAATCTCTGAATTTACAAACACGGATCTTTTATGTTCTGCGAGGTTTGGGCAGAATTTTCTTCAGCTTGCTTTGGTATTGACTGCGTTGCATTCATCCTTGCATATTGGTGGCTGAATCCTTTGGTTTTTCTCTTCAAGAAGGAAAAGAAGGCAGGGAAGCACTTACTCTACAAGTGAGGTCCTAGAGGACGGAGGAAAGGAGGTGCTAAATTTTTTTTTGCCTGATGTCTGGTACTTTCTCTAAGAAACCAGCTTCCTGAACCCGAAGGGGCCCTTCCCAAGGCCTTGTCTACCCTACCTTACCTCTCCTTTCCTGGAACACAAAGATTCGCCTTTACGTATAATAACAGTACTTACCTCCCCGAGGTTATTGAGGGAATCAAATGAGTTGATAATTGTAAAGCTTTAACCCAATGCCTGGCATATAGCACTATATAAACGTTAGCTATTATTATTCTTCATAGTCCACACTTCATAGCCCAACCTAACCCCCAAACAATGGAAAAACCAATGTTGGGGGCCAAAATTCTATATCTTTTGCCACTCCTTCTGTTGCATCTTCTCCCCTCTCCTGCTTTGTAGCTTAATCTAGAGTTACTATCCTTAGAAAGCATTTATCAAAACCACTGGCAGGGGCAGCTAGTTGGCTCAGTGGATAGAGAGCCAGGCCTGAATATGGAAAGTCCTGGGTTCAAATATGGCCTCAGACATTTCCTAGCTATGTAACCCTGGACAAAAGTCACAACCCCCATTGTTTATCCCTTACACCTTGGAACCAATACACAGTATTGATTCTAAACAGAAAATAAGAGTCTAAACACACACACACACACTCAGGCAAAGCATTCTAGAAGGGACCTCAGAGAAACTATTAAAGCTCCTCATCTTACAGAGGAGGAAACCCACCAAGGTGCAGTGTCTCTTCCGAAGGTAACAAGGTAGTGCTGGAATTCAAATCCTACCTATTTTTCAAAACCATGAACAAATCTGACCTTGATGAAACTTTCTCCAATCACTTCATACATTGGTTTCCTTCATGTAATCTTCTAGCACCTAACATCTGAAACTATCACTCTAGCTTTTAACTTTAACACTAATGTCATAAATTACTGTCTCCTACTTTACTCTATTTGATATCTTATCTCCCCAACTTTATCTAGAGTCTAAAGAGTTACCTTAGCACATATGTTATCTTCTACTATTGTGAAAGGAACTGTACATTGATAGCCCTTCCTCTCCCAACTCCATCTGCAACTTGAACAGAGGGCCCTTCTCTTCCTCTTTTCCCCTTTGAGCCTCTTAAAATATTTTCTGTGGCTTCCAGTTCAGCCTCTTCTAAGATTAGGCTGAAGGGAGCCAGGCCCTCTTCCAGCCATTTGTGGCTGCAGGGCCTCAGCTGGTGACCCTCTCAGCACACTCCAGCAGATGCTGTGGCACTCTCTTCCTCCTACTGTGCAGGTGTCCTGGAGAAAGTAGTTCTCAGCAGTCAGAGCTAGGATCTGACCAGACCATGCTGATAATTAGATCTTAAATAAAGGAAACCAAAAACAACAGGTAAAAGTAACCAGGAGCCAGTAAAACTCCTCCCCATAACTCCCCAATCCATATAAAAAGAGGAGGCCTAAGGTCCTTGTGCCTTCCTCCCCAGAAGCTTGCACACTGTCCCCCTCCATCACCATCAGGAAGAAGACCCTTCTGGAACACTCAGTTCAAGCTCAGCAGCCTCTTCTCAGCAGCTTCATGCTCCCAAAACTGGGTCCTAGACAACCAGTCACATCAGTGGAGGAGCTCAGTGCCTTCCTGAGACAGTCCATTCCATTCCATCTTTCTGAGTCCTGGGCCTTTCTGAATGAAGCCCAAGATGGCACTAGCTTTTCTGACTGCTGAATTGCTACATTGTTGGCTCAGATTGGGTTTGCAGTCCACTGATTTTGAGTGACTGTTGGGCTATTCAAGATCCTCCCCATCTTGTACTTGTGAAGCTGACTTCTTGAAGCCAAATATAGGACTTGAGACTTATCTCTGTTAAATTTCCTGTTACTACGTTCAGCCCAACATGATCTTTTCAGACCTTGGCTTTGACATAATTATTGTATTATTAAATAATATAAAATATTACCTTATTAAAATAGTATGTTTATTATTATGGATATATTATCATAAAACATTCTCTTTCCCAACTCTCATTATTTACAATTTTTATAATATCATCTGTATCTTGCTGGAATTCAGGTAAACTATATTTATAACATCCTCCTGATCTACCAATTTAGAAACACTGTCAAAAAGAAATGAAGTGAGTCTGGTATGACATTCTCTATGAAACCGTAATAATCACTAATTCACATTCTGTTTGTTTGTTTTTGAACCTTTACCTTCTGTTTTAGAATCAATACTAAAGGGGGCAGCTAAATTGAAAGTCAGGCCTAGAGGCGGGAGGTCCTGGGTTCAAATCTGACCTCAGACACTTCCCAGCTGTGTGACCCTGGGCAAGTTACTTAACCCCCATTGCCTAGCCCTTATGGCTCTTTTGCCTTGGAACCAATACACAGGATTAATTCTAGAATGGAAAGTAAGGGTTTAAAAAAAATCAATACTAAATACAGTTCCAAGGCAGAAGAGAGGGAAAGGCTAAGCAATTGGGGTTAAATGACTTGCTCAGGGTCACACAGCTAGGAAATATCTGAGGCCAGATTTGAACCAGAACTTCCTGTCTCTAGGCCTGGCCCTCTAGCCACTGAACCGCATAGCTGTCCATCTAATTCTCTTTCTATATGTCCACAATCCATCCCTTTGATAAGAAATTCTAGAAATTTGCCAAGAATCAGTAAAATTTACCAGCCTAGAGTTTGCTGACTCTATTGTCATTTTTTTGAAAAATGGAAAAATATTTAACTATCTCCAGTCCCTGAACATTTCTTCTCTCCTGTGCTTTGCACAGCTAGGGAAATTAAGGTTCAAAGAAGTGAAATGTCTATACTGTCTTATACCAAAATCAACACAAAGCCGGATATATGACTCCCTAGCCTTGTACCTGAAATACTGGTATAACAGAAAGAACAACTGACCTGAATTTGAACCCCAGTTCATATATTTTCCCTAGATATGAAGCTTTGGGCACTTAATTAATCTCTAAAAGCCTCAATTGGGGGGGGGGGGGCATATGGGGAGCTCAGTGGATTGAGATTCAGGTCCAGAGACAGGCAATCCTGGGTTCAAATTTGGCCTCAGACACTTCCCAGCTGTGTGACCCTGGGCAAGTCACTTAACCCCCAATGCCTAGCCCTTACCACTCTTCTGCCTTGAAACCAATACACAGTATTGATTCCAAGATGGAAGGTAAAGGTTTATTTTAAAAATTTTTTTAATTAAAAAAATAATAAAACCCTCAATTGCACCATGCCCATTTTGTCCATTTAGTATTGGGGGTTTTTTTGTGAGGATCCAATGGAAAGCATTTTGTAAATCATGAGAAAGAAGATAGGTAATGCAGTAAGTAAAGAGCTGGGCCTGGAGTCAGGAAGATTTGAGTTCAAATTCAACCTCCAACATTTACTTCTGTGTTACCTTGGTCAAGTCAGTTAATCTATATTTGCCTCAGTTTCCTCGCTGGGAAAATGGGGATAATAATAGCTTCTACCTCTCAGGACTGTTCTTAAGATCATCTGAAACAATATTTGTAAAGTGTTTGATAAGGCCTGCCACACAGTAAATGCTATATAAATGCTTACTCCTCTCCTGCCCTTCCTCCCCATGTAAAGTATTACATTATTATCATCATTACTAATCTATTTAGTATCTCTTCTAATCTCTAAGATCTTTACAACTCAAAAGTGTGCATTCAAGGCTTGCCCAACATCATGGAAAGTACCTTCTCCCTCCTGACTCTGACTCCTATGTCCTTCCTTCCCCAGTAACCACATCTTTCTTATTCCAGGCTCTTCTCTCCAGGGCCTTTCAAGCTAGTTCTTTCAGATCATTAAAATGATTTCTAAGGATAGGCAGCTAGGTGACTCAGTGGATAGAGAGCTAGTCCTGGTATTGGGAGGACTTGAGTTCAAATTTGACACTTCCTAGCTATGTGACCCTGGGCAAGTCACTTAATCCCAATTGCCTAACCCTTATTGCTCTTTTGCCTTGGAACTGATACTTAGTATTGATTCTAAGACAAAAGGAAAGAGTTTTGTTTTTTTTAATGTTATCTAAGGGTCCTTTTAAATATACAATTTTATCAACATTTCTCTCGAGTGTCTTTGGTTTCTCTTTCTCCTTCCCATCTATCTACAAATATGCTTGGGTATCCCCATCCTAGAAAAAACCCTTCTTTTAATCCTTTGCCCCATCATTAACATGTTTTATTTCTCCTTCCTTTCACTCAATTTCTTTTAAATTGTTTTTTCTTTTTATCTTTTGTTTTCATATCACCTATACTTCCCAATATATCTGTATCTACTCTCCTGCCCAGAGAGCCATTCCTCATGATATTAAGAATAGGAGCTGTATGACCCTGGGCAAGTCACTTGACCCCCATTGCCTAGCCCTTACCACTCTTCTGCCTTGGAATCAATACACAGTATTGATTCCAAGACTGAAGGTAAGGGTTTAAAAAAAAGAGGGGGGGGGCCAGTTCAGCCATATTACCACAATACATTAGCCAAGTCCAACATTATATGTAGTACTCTTGAACCATAGCCTCCTACCTCTGCATACTCATAAACTTCTTGAAAAAGGCACTTGCACGCAGCACCTACACTTTCCAAATACCAACTCTTTCCCCAACCTCTTGCAATCAGGCTGAAATCTCTGCAACTCTGCTAAACCTGTTCTCTCAAAGTTCACCAATGGCTATCTTATCTCACGGCCTTTGTTAAGTCCACTTTTACCTCTTTGTTATATTTGGTACTATTGACTAACCCTTCCTTTGGGATGTTCTTCCTCCCTTAGCTTCAGAGATATCACACACACACACACACACACACACTTATTCTCATTCTTTTCCAACAGCTTTTTATTATTCTTTTCTAATCTCTTCCCCCACCCCCATCCCCCAGGGAGTTACCGAATCCTTTTATTCTGCACATAAAAACCACTAAGGATCTGGCCTGTGAGCTTGTCAGGGCTGCATCTCAAGTACATGGCTCCACACATCAACACATGGGGGTGGGAGTGAGAACAGATCATCCTAGCCCAGGCATAAGATCACAAAAAACAAGGTCTTCCAATAGAGTCCTAGGCAATGAGGAACAGCCCCTGATAAGACAGTTCTAACAAGGCAGTGAGAACATCCCAGAAAGGTGGAGGGTGAGAGGGGAGCTAAGCAGCCAAGACACCCAGTCTGGTCCTTGGAGTAGCCTTCTACACGGGTGACTAGCGCCTGCTAGCTCTGGGACCCTACTGGCCACTGAACCTATGAGACTCCAGGGCTCCTGACTTCCTTCCAGCAAACTTATCCTTGCCACGCAGCTCTTCCTCATTTCTGAGAATCTGATTATACTTGGCTAGGTGCTCTGATAGGTGGAGGGGGCACCAGAGCAGAGACCCACCAGCAGACCACCTTTCCCTTGGAGTCATATTTACTTTAAGGGTAGAGTCTTTGCTTTCGAGATGCTCTCTCCCTTAGCAATCTCTGCCACTTCTGGAGCTTCAATTAGCACCTCTAAGCAAATGGTTCCATATATAGATCTTCAGTCTTGCCTTCTCTTCTGACCTTGAGACCAACATCTCCAACCACCTATAAGACATTTCCACCTGAAGGTTCCACTTGCTCAAACTAAAAAAATAAAATAAAATTGAATCTATTACCATTCACCACAAGTTGCCCTTCCTTCTGACTTCATTGTTTCTATCATCATTCACTTAGTTTCCCATGTTTGAAATCTTGATAGGATCTTAAATTCTTCCCTTTCCTTCAGCTGTCAGGTCAACATCCAAATCCTGTTCATTCTGACTCTGGAATAACACTCGTGTCTCATTTCTATTAGGACCACAACACCCTCATTGCTATTCACCTGGATGATTGTTTTCTAACAGGTCTTCCTACTTCCACTCTCTTCTTGACTTGTCATATATTCTTTATAAAATTGCCAGAATAATAATAGACATTTCCATTCTGTAGTCCTTTTGAGTTGGATCACATATGTACTATCATCCCCATTTTACAGATGATTAAATTGAGGCTCAAGGCATTGAAGTGATATCTAGGAGAAACATAATTACACATTGCTGGAATTTGAAGACAGGTCTCTCAATTCTAAATATAGTATACTTTCTGCTATATCAAGTCACATGACTCCTCTGCTCCAAAATTTCTACTGGCTTCCTTTCACCTACAAAGTAGTATTCTAACTCCCCTGCCTAACATTTAAGGCTTTTCATTACTTGGTGATGTACTATCCTTTCAGCTTTATCCTATCATTTCCTTACCTTTGCATTATGTTATAACCAACATCAGGACTATTCCCTGATACTGCTCTTTCCTGTTGTGATGGGAAGTCATAAGACTAGTTCTAGCAAAAAGATAGTAGGGGAATCGATTTGTATAGCACATAAAAAATAAAGAAAAGGAGGCAATTTCTGTTTAATTTTTTTTTCTGTGGTTACATGATTCTTGTTGTCTCCCTTCTCTCTTTCCTTCTCCCTCCTGTGGTTGACAAGCAATTTCATTGGGTTATACATATAAAAGGAGGCAATTTCTGAAAGAAAACTGCTTGGATTGGATTTACATTAAAAAATGAGATTGCCTTGATGTCTTTTCTCACTACATCGCATCTGTTTAAGCTGTACTTTCTTT
Source organism: Monodelphis domestica (assembly GCF_027887165.1). Classification (NCBI taxonomy): domain Eukaryota; kingdom Metazoa; phylum Chordata; class Mammalia; order Didelphimorphia; family Didelphidae; genus Monodelphis; species Monodelphis domestica. The sequence continues at coordinate 485,656,553 of NC_077227.1, forward strand.
CCACACTATCCCACTTCACTCCCATCCTGCTCCTTTCCCTCTTTTAGTCCTTATGCTTCAATAGATCCATAATAGTATTGATGTGAACACACTCCAATGGTACAGGTCACAATCTACCTGTGGCTTCTCATCCTGTGCCAGCTTTGCCCATGTTGTCTCTTAAATCCTTCATTGAAGAGCATTTTAGTGCACTGGAGGCTTCCCTCTGGATCTTTTAACATTCTGTGGGTACCAGTACAGCACTTGGGTGTTACTCCTTACTCCCAATTAAAAAAAAAATCTCTTTTTTTCAGATCATAGATTTCCCAGCTACTATCTTTAAAATGGCATCTTGCATTCAAGTCACTGATTATATGCTGCAGACTTTTTATACCCTCCATGTATCCTTCCATTGCCCTTTGGGTCAACTGTAATTTTTAGTCTTTAGAGTATGGAATATTATTCACAGTCATACAGCATCACTGGATGAATATTGATTTTTTAAAATGGGTTTTTGTGTCAGGAAGCAGCTTAGATGTGTGAAAAGTACTGTATAGTTTTCCAAATGCAATTCAATTTAATCTCCTTTTCAATTCTGGGTCCAGCTCACTGTCCATCTGAACCACTTGTTCAAGATATATGTAAAAAGCAACTAACTCAATGATCTACCCATCCAACTGCATGTCATACCTTAGATAGCAAATATTCTTTATCTGTTTTGTTTTTTCCTGTTTGGAGTGATATTTCTTCCTGCCCCAAATGGAACACATCCCACGTTGGAGGTGATGCTGAGTGCTTCCCTTCCTCCTTGTGGGTTCCAAAAAATAACAGAGGAAATGAAGCATTACAAATAGATATAGATAGATAGATAGATAGATAGATAGATAGATAGATAGACAGATAACCTTCCTGTTGACCTAGAGCTAGCTCTGAATCCAGGAAGACCATTGGAATATAGAGGAAACAGAAGTATTTTTCTTGAACCTTTTTGGGTAGTGCCTACTTTGGTTATCAGTCACATGAAGTTCTCTCTTCCATCATAGCTCAGGACAAAGATGGACATATTGGGGAAGTAGGGAGGAGAGACAGGAATTTCTTTTCCTCTCTATATCTACCATAGCATCTTGCCATTGAACTACTTACTTGTCTAGTAGGAAGGGGCAATAGAGAAAGGGAATAAGCATTTGTATAGCATCTACTATGTGTCAAGCATTGTTAAGTCCTTCACAAATATCTCATTTGAGCCTCATGACAAGCCTGGGAGATAGATGCTACCATTACTCTCATTTTACAGTTGAGGAAACTGAGGCAGATGTCGATTAAGTTACTTTTCCACTTCAAACACAAGGAGAAGAAATGTGGTTTTGCTGGACTCATTACATAGTAATTAAAGTGGAATTGCAAGCCTGTATGACAAACTGTAGCCTTCCTGTTTGACTAAGAGTAACTCTGGACCTGCATACTGAGGAATGAGCTCAGTCTCAAGGTGGGAAAATCCCAGGTTTCATCCAGGGATGTTCTTGGAGGCAACACCATTCTTGTCTGGGGCCCATGGAGCAAGCTCAACGTTTCAAGCTAAAGGAAAACAGGATGAACCAAGCTAGGCCTAGGGAACTTTATCTAATGATTGGTTTAGAAGATTGAAGTGCTACTCTCAGTCTGGGACTGAATAGTTTTATTTGATCTTCTAATTATCACCCCCCCTCTACTCCAAGCACATACACACAGTATTTCTAAACTTGTTTATCCTCTTTTCTCTTATAAATAAACTTTGGAAAATATGCTCTTTTGTCAAGTAGAGGATGGAATCCAGGGTGGAAGGGAAAAAAGAGAAGTTGATTCTAGAAGTAGACACCAAGAAATACTAACCAGCATTTAATCATTCCCCACCTAGTTGTGCTTCTGACTCTCCAGACTTCAGTAACATGACACCTGCCTTCTCCCTCTTTTCTCTCATTGCTGAGCTTCTCTCAAGGTCCTTAATTTTGGGGCAGCCACATTTCATTCTCCTCCTGGCTGTGCCTCTGATTTTCTGGGTTCCCCTGGACTTCACTCTTTTGACCTTACATAGGTTCCTTCTCCTCCCACTGCTATCGACTCTCATTTATGGGTGGTGTTCCCCCAGGAGAATGTAAGCTCCCTATCTTTCTTTTTCCTAATATTTATATCCCCAACATTGTTCCTGTTATTCCATATTATTCTATATTATAGTTATTAATACTCACTGTCTTACCTGCCTGATTGCTTACCTATCTCAATTAATCCTCTCAGCGACCTGTGAAGTGGATGATGTTATTAGTTCTTATTTTGGTTATTAGTTATTTTTTATAGATGAGGATACCAAGGCCGGAAGACAAAGGTAAACTGACTTACCCAGGGTTCTGTGGCTAACACATATCTGAAGCTAGATTTGAATTCAAGTCTTCCTGGTCCCAAACCCAAAACTCTAGCCCCTTTATTACCTAGGGATGGGGGCAGCAGATCCCTGAACACAAGGAGCCAGACCAGCTGAGAGACCTAAGATCAGCAGCTCTGTTTTGAGATAATATTTAGAATATCAAGTAAGTTCAGAAAGTAGTTAGAAGGAAAAACCCCAAGTGCACAAGCCATACTATCCAGATCTTAATCTAAAAAGTACAGTCTTAGGGAGGTAATTGTTTTCAGCAGACCTGAGGCTTACTTGGGAGGTAGTTATGGAAAGTATTATTAGTCCCATTTTACTGATGAAGAAACTGAGGGTCTAGAGAGTTACTGGTCACACACTGAGGCAGCAATGGAAATGAGGTTAGAACCCAGGTCTTCTGATTTTGGATTCCAAGGTAGTTCCCGTCATATTATACTTAATGTTCTCTTTTCCCAGTGTTTAGGACTTCTATTTAAAGTTTAGTCACCCAGTGTGAATAGATCCCCTGAGAATGTCTAATTCAGAGGATGCCTAAGGCATCCAGCACACTGCAAGTCCTGGGATAGGTTAACCATGAGCAATAGTCGCAGCTGTTTCTTACTCATCACTGGGCGTGTATCTGTTTCTGTCACGGGCGTGAGATCTTGGTTCACTCACTAGGGTATAAGACTCACTCCTGCCTATGCCTTGAATATTTAATAGCCATGGGGGTCGGACTTGGGGTCTCATAAAATCAGAGGATAAATCCTAAGAGGGAAAATTCCTCTACTAAGGGAGGATGCCTTCTCTAAAACATATAGGGTTGTCCAGAGTAGAGGCACCAGGGTGGCCTGAACCAGATTAAAATATAATTTGGGGGGGGGGGACAGCTGGGTAGCTCAGTGGATTGACAGTCAGGTCTAGAGACAGAAGGTCCTAGGTTCAAATCTGGCCTCAGACACTTCTTAGCTGTGTGACCCTGGGCAAGTCACTTAACCCCCATTGCCTAGCCCTTACCACTCTTCTACCATGGAACCATTACACAGTATTGATTCCAAGATGGAAGGTAAGGGTTTTATATAATATATATATGTATATATATATATATATAATTAAAAACTAACAAAATGAATAAAAATACAATAAAACACAGATAATAATTTCAAAACTGAGGCAATATGTGGTCCGCAGAAATCCTTATATACAGTGTAGTGGTCCACTTTCATTTGAGTTTGCCAGCACTTGACTCAGTGCCCTAAAAAGGTAAAGTGACTTGGCCAGCATTACAAACCCCCATGTATTAGTGGGCCTCCAACCAGTTTTTCCCGACTTTGAGGCCAGCTCCCTAACCACTGTGCCAAGCTGCCTTTGTGATATCTAGTCTGTCCCTTCAATTCCCCAACAGTACCAATCACAGGCTTTCGTTCACAGTGGGTGCTCAATCAACCCTGCAAACTAACTATTTTCTCGCCTACTCCTTCCTCAGACTGTGTTCCACCGTTTAATTTTTGGAGATGACATTTAAATCATTCCCATTGGGGGTGGGGGCGGGCAGAGGATGGGCCAGATCTTTGATTCAGCTCAGAAGGTGAGGAGACATCTTTCTAAAGGTGAGGTGACAGGCAGTTGGCAAAAAGACACCATGACATAACCCAGACTCATTGGGGCTGTCCACTCATTGGCCTTTTGGTTGATTCTTTCCCCTTCTCAACTTTCAGATATTCATCTGCAACGTGACAGCAATTTGCTCCCCTCTCTGCAGAAGAAGCCTATTTTTAGTTTTTAACCCACCACGTGAATGAAGGCAAGTTATCAATAGCAGCAGAAAATGTCTTTCTTTCTATCTCTCTCTTTTTATGGCTTTGAGACCTGTACAATCTGCGCTTGTTAAATTCTGCCAAAAAATATTCTTATTACTATAAACTCCTCAGTCTGTGACTTTAGCATAGTAGCAGCCTTGCCAATTCTCAAGACAGCCGGGCACAAAGCATCCCCAAGGCAATAATCTAGCGTCCTTTGCTGGGGCATCTGGCTGAGAGAATTGCAACCCAAACCAATCTGGCCAGCAGAATAGATCCGGTTATAGAGCTAACAGAAGAAAGATGAGAACAAGGAGGGAGACATAATAAGTCCCTGATAAAGAAGATGAGCTTTTAGATATGATTTGAAGAAGCCAGAAATAGAGAATCCCCAAGAAGAGCTGAGACATCAGAGTAGGCAGAAGGGGTCTCTTGAATCATCAATATGGAAACTAGGAATCACAGAACCATTTGGAAGGAATTAAAGCAACCATCTAGTTCAACTCACACCTCAAAAAAATTTGCTTTTCTCTATAACATATCATATAATCTTTGCTTTAAAGACCGCCTATAAGGACAGAACCACCACTTCTTAAAGCAACCTAGTCTACTTTTGGATAGCTCTTATTATCAGGAAGCTTTTCATTATGTCAAACTTAAATGGACATCTTTGCAATCTCCATAATTGTTCTTATTCTGTCCTCTGGGGTCAAGCAGAATAAGTTTAATCCCTCTAAGCTCTTCAAATAAATGAGAACATTATATATCATGCTCATTCCTTCTCCCACCCCCTTTTACATCCTCCATCAGGGCTTCTCTCCGATGTGCTAGACATCCTTAGCTCCTTCAAAGGATATAATATGAACACAGGTCCCATCATCATTTTGAATGCCCTCCTACAGATACTCTTCAGTCTATCAATGTTCTTCCTAAAATGTGGTGCTCAGAAATGAAGACAATATTCCAGATGTCTCACCAGTTAGGTAATCAATAAGCATTTATTAAGTCCTTACTAAATATAAGGTATTATGCTAAACCTAGGGCTAAAAATAAAAGCTAAGAGAGTCCCTGCCCTCAAGGAGGTTATAAAGAGGGAAGACAACACACAAAAGAAAGTTGAAAAGGAAGGTGGAGAGGTAACCGGCACAGGGGCAAGATGGAAAAGCCAAAGAAATCTAAAATGAGTGCAGTTGGGTAGGAATTGAGACAATGTTAACAGGGCAAAAAGGGGGATATCACCTCCTTATACCTGCCCCTCTTAATGTAATCTAAGATAGCACTAGTTTGCCATATTTCACCACTGAATCAATTTACCAACCACCCCCCAGTTCTTTTTCAGATGAACAGTCTAACCATGCCTCCTCCAGCTTATAATTTTGAAGTTGACTCTTTAAGCCAAGTGTAAAAGTTTTTGTTTTTGTTTTTGTCCCTTCAAAAAAGCTATCTTATTAGATTGAGGTCAATCCTGTAGCCTGTCAAGATCCTTTTGGATCATAAAAGAGGCATATCCATCTTCTGATCTCCTTTCACTAAACTAGCTCCTCCCCATTATAGTCAAGGAACATCTGATTTTATTATTTCTCCTTCTCTTATAGGATATAAGCATAGAATACTAGAGCTGGAAGGTATCCTAGATATCATTTGATGCATTCCTCTCATTGCAGAGATGAGGAAATTGAAACCCAAAGAGGTGACTTATCCAAAGTCACACAGCTAAGAAGTAGTATTCATACCCAGGTCAGACTGTCATTCCAATGTCCTTACCTCATGGCACCCAATAGGTGCTCAATAAATACCTATTTTAATTCAGTGCTTACCAAATATCTCCTGTAACAACAATATATTTCATATCTATTTGCAATTAAGGCTTACAAAGCATTCTCCTTACACTAACCTTTTGAAGTAAGAAGACTTACTTGTCTTCATTATCCACATTTTAGAGATAAAGATAAAGATAAAGTCAATCAGGACTTGAATTCAAGTCTTCTGATTCCAAGATCAGAGTTCTTGCCCTTATAATAAGCTTAGCCTTCTACTACAAAGAACATAGATAGTTAGAATGTTTCACCAATTATAAAGAAACATGTAAATGAATATGATTTAAAATAAAACACTATTTTGAAATAGTAGGGGAATATAAAAGAAAGTGATCATCTGTGGAGGTTGGGTGAGTTAGGCCAGACTTCTTGGAGGGTGAGTTTTGAGCTAATTCTTAAGAATATGGATTGGTAGAATAGAAATAGCTTCCCTAAACCAGAAACCAGGAATGTCTATCCCTAGGATTTTGATCTTTCTGTAAAGTTAAACATTCCAAAAAATTCTCGAATCTCAAGACTGTCTTGGATAATGGGCAGAGGGGAAGATTTATTTTTAGTAATTTCATGGTCTAGTTAGAATAAGAGGGAGAGAAAGAGAAAGGGAGAGGAAGAGAAATAGAGAAAAGGAGGGAGAGAGGAGAGGGAATGAGACAGGGAACAGGAGAGAAGGAGGAAAGAGAAAAGAGGGGAGAGAGAGAGAGAGAGAGAGAGAGAGAGAGAGAGAGAGAGAGAGAGAGAGAGAGAGAGAGAGAGAGAGAGAGAGAGAGAATTTTGAGGGTAAGGAGAAGGAAAGACAGATTGGGATGGTTTAATTTTAACTCTGTCAGAGCAAAACAATGTAGGCTGAGAACAGCCCATTGCCCTCCTCAGCAGTGAGCCGAACTGCAGAGCCTGATAACAGAGAAGAAAGGAGAGAGTATAAATAAAAATAAAATAACAGGAAAAGATTAAACATGCAGTAAGGAAAAGACCCAGAAACTAACCAGACATTACATTGGGAACAACAAAATGTAAAACACTGTTCCAGCATCTACAGCCTGGGCTCAAAGCCCTAGTCACCACAGCCCACCAGCAGGCTCTTAGGAAGACTACACTAATTACTTCTTCTTTCTTCTTTGGTGAATGACAGCTGTAGAAATAACAAAGGCCAATCATTTGCCACTGAGTTAAATGAAAAACGTCCAAACTGGCTTCCATTGACGGGAGTTGAAAGACTTGGCCCCTTCTACATGAAAACAAACTCCTACCTCCTCTGTTAATTTCTTAGCCTCCATTTCTCTGGAAAATAAAGGGACAGAATTAATAGAGTGAGGCCTACCCTTGGGGTACTTTATTACTCTCTTGCAAGTATGTTTGAGCAGAGGATTGAGGGATCCCAGTGGTAGAAGGTAAAATACAAATATAGCCTGGGGCAATGGTCACCCAGACTTTTGATGCACACTATGGTGCTACCTATAATTAAATTCCACCTATACACATTGAGCTTTTAACTGTGTGCCTAGCTTATGAGACCAGGAGAAAGCACAGAACCTACTCTTATATTGCTCATGGTATAGTGGAAAGAACACTGGCTCTAGGGTCAAATCTCATGGGTTCAAATCCTATCTCTAATGCTTTTATGATTTCACCACTTGTATGACTATGTACAAGTTATTTAATTTTACTGGGCCTCAGTTTCCTACTCTATAAAAGTGAAGGGGTTGGGGCTGGACTAGATAGCTCTTTCTGTTTTAGATTTATGATGCTATAATATATAAAGAAAGTCTAAATGTGTGATACAGACAAAAAAAAAGTCTAAGGGAACTTCCCTGTGAGCAGATGTCATCAAAGAAGGTTTTGTAGAGCAGGGGTGGCTATCCCTGAGACTTAAAGGATGTCTTGGGAACCTTTGGTTGGGGAGATCACAAAGAAGCTGTGATCAGAGTCTTAACTGATTTGTGCTGGGCATGTTCTGACTTTACAGTGATGGAGAGACTACCTTGTAGAAGTGATTGTCCTACCCTTCCAGGGTAGTTTCTATGGTCCTCACTCTTTTGGGGTGAAAAAAATCTTACCTAGTAGCTATAAACAATTTTCTTTTCTTCCTCTTCTTTGACCTCCAGATTTGGGACTGATTTAGACACATGATCAGCATGTGCAAGGACAGCTGACAGAGGATACAATCAACAAACAAACAAAAAAAGCAGTATTTGAGCCGTAGGGCTGCTTCTTTAGAGGGCATCCTTTCATGGTTCTCTTCTTGCTTTTCTAGCTCTCTGCCCAGAGTCACTTAGCTACTTTAGTTAGTGTCAGAGTACAGATATGGCAATAATAACTAAAATTTACATAATGCTAAACCCTTACCTTCTGTCTGATTCCAAGGCAGGAGGGCAATAAGGACTAGGCAATTGGGGTTAAGCAACTTGCACAGGTTCACACAGCTAGGAAGTGTCTGAGGCCACATTTGAACCCAGGACCTTCCGACTCCAAAGCCTGGTGTTCTATCCACTGCACTAGCTCACTGTCCCTCCATAGCTCTTCAAAGTTTGCAAATCACTTTATATATGGAATGGGGAACTGGCCAGTGAAAGCCCTAGACTTGAAGTATTCACAACTCACTCTGTTGGCTGCCAAACCCCAGAGGGAGACTTGGTGAGTCTATTTCAAAAAGTGCCTGCTCACATGTGAAACAAGCCCCATTGTCCCCTTCAAAGCATGTTGTACTCTGAGCATTGTTATTTTGTAGCTGATCCCTGTCTGGTTAACTTGTAGCAATAAAAAGCACTTTTAATTGGCTGATGAGCCAGAATTGGGAGTGCACTTAAAAAGCACTAACCAGTCAAAGCAAGCCTCTGACTCCCTCCCCTACCATCCCTGCCTGGTTGCATTCTAGTGAGGAGACAGGGACTGCTGTAAGCCTCTAGGTCTGTGATGGCAAACCTATGACACACATGCCAAAGAGGGCCTGCAGAGCACTCTGTGTTATCACACGACCCCCCCCCCCCAGTTCCTTACTAAAAAGGAGAGAGAATCAGGCAGAGCTGTTCCCCTCCCCCTCTCCACCACACCTGATGCCTTTTTTTTCACATCCCTGCCCCTCTTAACAGCAGCCAATGGGAGTGCACAGGGGGAAGGTGGGCAACTCACAGGTGGCAGAGCTGGAGAGGAGCAGAGTGCTCAGGCCACTCCCCTCCCCCTCTCTACACTCACTGAGGGCATCCTGCCCCTTCACCCAACAGCCAATGTGAGCACTTCCTCCCTCCCCTGTGTGGGGTAAGGGGGGGGGGGAAGGGAGGGATGTGGCACTGGATCTCTAAAAGATTCGCCATCACTGCTCTAGATGGATATGAGAGAAAAATCCAGAGAGACAGAAAAAGAAAGAGAGACAGACAGAAGGCTATTTACCGTCTTGGGGAAGTGGGGAAGGGAAACCATCCAAATAAAATATCAGAAAACAATTATCAACATATATCTACGTGTCATCAAAACATTTTTTTAAGTACAAAAAGAGAGACAGAAGGGAAAGGAGGGAAGGAGAAGGGAGGGACAGATAGAAAGAGACAGAGACAACGACAGAGAGAGAGAGAGAGAAACAAGTGAGACATGGAGAGAGACAGAGTGAGATAACGAGACAGAAAAAAAAATGACAGAGAGAGAGAGAGACAGAGAGACAAAGACAGAGAGAGATTCATTGACTTATTCTCCCTACTTGGGTTGCCATGAAGCTAGGGGCAAAGGGCTTTGCTGATGTTTCTGTTCTTTCCTGCCTTCAATGAAGGAATATTGGAGCTGCATTATGCCAGGCTGGGATCTTGTGAGTTTTGAAAGGCCAGAAGAAAGCCTAAGGATGGGAGTCCATGCCACAATTTGACATCAGCACAACTTCAAGGACTAAGTCTAACAGTAAATCATATCTGGTATTCAAGGTGCCACTTTTTGGATTGAATTCACTGGTCATCTAAGCCACATTTGAAAATGAACTTGAGGCAAATGCTTTTTAGCAAATATTTTAAAATTTGGGCCCATTCTCCCCAGGGACTGAGATGGTATAGGGGAAAATATGACCTTGGCTCAAGGCTCAGGAGAATGTGTTTGTATTTCTTTCCCTATTATCTTTTCCCAGGAAAATATCCCTTTGTAAAAGGTAATTATTGTTCCTTGGTTAACTGTTATAGGAGTTCTAATCACTGGAGTCCCACCCTTCCTGATTGACCCCCCCACCCCAGAGCCACTTCATTTTTTCAACAAGATCTACAATGAGGCTTTCAAGAGATTATAAAGGATACTCATAGATCTCAGTTGAGCTTTAGGTTATTACACTGTGAAGTAAATGCTGGAGGTCTTATCATCTCCATTTCATAGATGAACAAACTGAGGCACAGAAAAGTCAATCAAATTGCTCATGGTCACTCAGCTCGGAGGTGAGATTTGAACTCAGTTTTTTCCTGACTCCAGATCAAGCAGTCCATCTATTAATAAATGATAAAACCCAAGAACCTAGTGACTATGCCTTATTGACAGTTATTAGACTGTAAATTCTTAAGGGAAAGAATTAGGTCTCATTTTACCTTTGTGTTCCTAAGTCCTTGTGCTAGTAGCTTTATTCCTGTTAGGCACTGAAAAGTGTTTAATTAAATTGAATGGTCCTGGGTTTTGTTTTGTTTTTTTCTCCTTGACAATTAAAGTGTGTCCTGGGAGAAGGCAGGAGATTTATTCACTTCCCCGAGTACCACTAACTCATCCACTATTATGAACGCAAATTAAAAAACCCTGGAGAGGAGAAGTACTTTTAATCCTCTATGGGCCACATAAGACCCCAGAGGATAAGTTGGTACCTAAGTGTTCCTTTTTCCTAGGTGGCCTCCTTGCTCAGCTTCTGCTCTGCTGATTGGCTTAGACTCCAGGCTAACAAGGCCTTTCTCTCTCCTGGGAGTTAATAACACAACTCTCAGAGCTGAATTGGCTCCTGTCCATTGATTCGGCCAGCATTCTTTTGTATTCATAGGGCTTTCTTGGTGCTGCTGTTTTTATTCCCTTCCTATCTATAAAGATATAGACAGTTCTAAGCCACAGAGATAACGATCTTGGGTCAAATGTGCATTGAATCCATGCTTGCAGAGCGAGAGGAAGTAAGTTTGGCAAGAAGAATGTGGTATCTAAAAAAGAAAAAGAAAATGTCTGCATCAGAGTTCCCCAAATGTCTTTTTGTTCAAGAGCCACTTTGATACTTGAGTCATTTTAAGGATCTTTCCCACAGGGATCAGTTTGCTTTTGGAGCATGTCTAAGATTGGCAGTCTAAAAGCTGATTCTTGCCACAGACTGACATTCCCCTGCATAGACTGAAACCTAACTGTGGTCATATATTGATCCCTGATCCTACCTTCCAAGGGCAAGCATTCTCATCCCCTTTGGCTCTTGATGAAACTTTCTTTCCTAAATGCGGCTGAGTGGGCGATGCACTCACAGGTCAGATATCTTTCTAGCTCTCTCCATACTCACAACTGGACAACAAAAATAATGAACACTTTTATAGTCCTTTTAATATTTGAAAAGAACTTTATATCGATCTCTGTCTGTCTGTCTATCCATCCATCTATCATTGTGTTTATCTAATCTATCTACCCATTCTTCTACCTGTCTATCTATTCATATATGTCTGTCTGTCTGTCTGTCTATCTATCTATCTGTATCTTTGAGCCTCACAATATTCTGGGAGACAGGTACCAGAGGTCTTAATATATTTTTTACAAGGAGCAACTAGGTACTACAATGGATAGAACACTAGGCTTCCTTTTGGGAAGGCCAGGTTCAAATCTGGCCTCAGATATTTCCCAGCTGTGTGACCCAAAGTAAGTCATTTAACCCCAATTATCTAGCCCTTCCCACTTTTCTGTCTTAGAACTGATACGACAGAAGGTAAGAGGTCAAAATATTATATATGTGTGTGTGTGTGTGTGTGTGTGTGTATCAGTATACACACACATAAATTCATGTATATGCACACATATATTTCACAGATGAAAAACTGAGGCTTAAATAGATAAATAACTTGCCCAGGGTCACAGAACTAGTGTGTTTCAGAAGTGTGATTAGAACCCAGGCCAGCTGACTATCTGACCCTGTGTCTCTCATCTCATACTACATTTGCCTTACTTCTAAACTCCATGGACATTCTCACACATAGTAAGACCCTTTATATCCCAGTGATTCAGGACTCCTGTGGGTCATCACCCAAACTCCATTCTCTATCCAGCACTCAATTCTTCAACTCCATCCCCCTTAACCTTCCCACCCCAAAGTTTCAACCAAATACCACTTAGCCCTTTTACTGTGCCTTGTGGAATTGGCCTGTTCTATAAGCAACAAACCTGTCTTTTCCTCTCCCACTCTTTCCATCTACTAGCTGTTACTGAAACTTGTCTCTCCTTAGATGACACAGGCTCTTGGTCACCCTTCCCAGTACTAGCTGCACCTCTACTTATTCTCCTCAGCCTACTCATTGAGGAAGGAGAGTTGGAATGTTCCTTGCTTCCCATGGCCACTTCCAGGTTCTCCCCTACTCTCATCACTCAGCAGCCTCTCTTCTTTTGATATGCATGCAATTCACATCTACCAAGAAATCCAAATCCTGGTAACTTTGGTCTACAGCCTCTAGGTCAACCCCCTTCTATCATCAATGAGTTCTGTACCTGACACAATTTTTCTCCCCTCCCTAATTCCTGTCCTCATACTAAAGTAGTACTTCAACATAATATTGATTCTCCCTCAAACACCTTAAGCAGCCTACTCATTTCCCATGAGCTACTCTTCTCCCCAACCTCAGCCATATATGTAGAGTAATACCTTTAATCCTGCCATCATCCACAGCTATACTACCTCCATGTCCAAGTATTCTACAATCCCTGCACCTCACCATAATCTATAGGTTTTTCACCTCTCTATCTTCCCTTACAAAATCCTATTGTTTTAGAAGATCTTGTTTTAATACGTAAAAACTTAGTGAGTTCATCAGTGTTTGTGGTACTCCACAGATGCAGAGCCACCCTTCTATGTCTTAGTAGATGGTTTCCATTATTTCCTCTGACTCAAAAAAATAAAAAAGTTATTAGGTGTGACTGACAAATAATAAGGACTTAATAAAAGCTTGTTAACTAAATTAAAAGCCTAACTCTTTGTCTGTACCATGATCTCTAGCTTATACAATGACCCCTCAATTATGTCTCAGGTCATCTCCCCTGATCTAGCCATTTGTTTCCCTTTTCCTCCTTCAGATCAGGCCATCTAATTGTAGATAGCCAGATAGAGAATTTTGTATTTGATACTAAAGGTATGAAGGTTCTGAAGATATTGATCACTGAAGATGATAGGGAGGCACGAGGATTTATTGAGTGGGCAGGGGGCAGGTTGTTATTGGACCTATGCTTTAAGAAAAACACTTTGGTGACTGAATGGAGGGTGGAGTAAGGAGAGATTTGAGGCAGCCAGACTCATTGGGAAGCTACTGCCACAGTCTAGATGTGAGATGATGAGGTTCTGCACCAGAGTGGTGGCAGTGCCTGAGGAGGGGGCATATTTGAGAGAATGTTATGGATGAAATCAACAGGCTTTGGCAACAGATTAGATATGAAGTCTGGGGGTGGGAAATAAGGAGATAGTACATGTTTGACATTCAAAGTTTGTTATAACCTATCCCCTTCTACCTTTCTAATCTTAGATATGATTTTCTAATATATACTCTTCAATCGAATGACACTGGCCTCCTTGAAGACATTCCATCTCATGAACAAGACACTCTATCTTTCAACTGTGGCATTTTCTTGGGCTGCAAACCATGCCTGCAATGCTTTATCTCCTCATATCTGCCTACTGGCTTCCTTGATTTCTTTTAAGTCCCAACTAATATTCCTTCTACTGAAAACCTTTCCTGATCCCTCTTAATTCTAGAGCCTTTGCTCTGTTTTAAACTAAAATTGTCTGTTTATCCTGTGTTTAGCTTGTTTGTATATGGTTATTTGTTGTCTCTCCTATTAGATTGTGAGCTCCTTGAGGACAAGATCCATCTTTCATTTCTTTTTGCATCCTCAGTTCTGTGGCCTGCACATAGTAGGTATTTAATTAATGTATATGGATTGATTGACTCTGTCTTATACTCCATCTGCTGCTATGCCATAAAAGCCATCTCTACTTCTAACACAAAAATAATAAATTTCTCCTTTCTGCCTGTTACAGGATCTTAAATTTCCAGTAATAGAACCATCTTTGGATTAAAAGATTATCTGCTGAAAAATAATGTTAAGATTGAAAACTGTGACCTCTAAAACCTCCCGCTAACAGGCTCTCAGGACAAGTTTATCGAAACTAGCTGTCATTTGGGGAAAATGGGGGGAAAGCCTGAGGACATGTTTCTATAAATCTTATGGAAGAGATTGGCTCTGCATGCTTAGGGTGACCTAAGTAAGAACCACGAAAGACCTTATGCAACTAAAAGAACCCTGGGAACATGAGCAAAGTAAAATTGTTTTTGGCATATAGATGCACAGAAGAAATACTGGCATAGTGATAAAAGTTGAATGAGGAAAGAATAGTCAATAAACATTATTAATCATTTATGTGCTAGGAGCTATGCTAAGTACTAGGGATGTAAAAAGAGGCAAAAAGTCCTTGGCCTCAAAGAGCACACAGTCTGATGGAAGCCATTTTTTCTTTTCTCTCCCTTGTTAAGATCACACTAGAAAACAACTGTCTGTCTCTTCATTATATAATAGATCAGCACAATAGAAAAAACACTGGCTCTAGAGCCAAAGAACTTGGATTCAAATCCTGTTTCTAATACTTGCTTTTGAGGTACCTAAGTCCTGGAGTTGGGAGGACTTGGATTCAAATATGGCCTCAGACACTTCCTACCTGTGTGACTCTGGACTTAACCCCAATAGCCTAGCCCTTACCCCTTAAAATCAATTAATTCTAAGACAGAAGTTAATTTTTTTTAAATCACTATCTATTTGACTTTAGGCAAGTCACTTAACCTCTTTGAGTCTCTGTTACCAAAATGAAAGTGTTGGACCAAATGGCCTCTGAGGTGTCATCTGCCTATTGAGTTCAATGATTCTTCCTCTATGACTCCTTTTTTGCTTCTCTGCCACTGTCCAATTTTCTTTTATTCTGTCTCTTTCTACCTCAACGTCTCCATTTGTGATCAGGACACTCCTTACTTGTTTTATAAGGGCTTATGAGACAATTTTAAAGATAGCTTATTGGTAATAGTTACTAAAGGAGCCTTAAAGACTAATTATCATCCAACTGAAATGTCAAGAAGTCAGGAGATAATGTCCTGTGGTGACTTTGAGGGTCAACTTCAATATCCACTGTAGGACTGAGGCCATCTCAGCACAGGAAAAGCTCCCTGGAGATAGGTTGATCTCAGCCTCCACAAGTCTGTCTCTGAACTTATTGGTCCTATCTTTTTCAGAGAGAAAAAGAGTCCTAGGACCCAATGTGTTTTTCTAAGGCAAGAGTTGCAAAGCTAAAGCATGCTTAGTAATCAGGCACCCTTCTGCTGTGGTCTAAGCCCAATCACCAGCTGTCCTGTTCCTGTGCCTGTCTGGCTCCTAGCAGGTGGGTATGATTACTAGATGTCACAATAATTAGAGATGATTTCAAGGAGTTCAGGGCTGCCTCAAGTCTCCATAACCAAATGAGCGACTGAACAGGGTGACATCCTGCTAATGGCTGTTTTCTTGGAGGAATTGCTTCCTCCACCACTACCACATCCAATGAATGCAACATGCTTCACTTCATCTCTTCCCTGGTCAGCACCTCCATTTGCTTAATAGAGTACCTTGGAGGATTGAGCCTCACTGGAATGGCAACAGAGAATGGGATGTATTTCCCAAAGGTATACTTAGCAGCTACATTCCTGAAAGCTTTCAAAACATTTATTCATTCAACAAACATTTGGCACTTAGGGAGATACAACATTTAGATAAGATATGGTCCATATTCTTATGGAATTTAACATTTAGTAAAAGCATCAGACATAAACCCAGGTATAACCATAACATATAATAGTACATGGTAAGTACATTAGAGAAGTAGGAAAAAATTATATAAGTGGAAAGATTATTACCAGTAAGAGGGATCCAGGAAAAGTTTCATGGAGGAGGAAACATTTGAGTTGGGCTTTTATGTAAGGGCAAGGATTCAACAGGTAAAGAGGATGATCAAGGCAGTTCCAGACATAATAATTTAGGAAATAGCTTAAGCAATAGCGCAGAGATGGGGCACACCATGCAGGAGTAGTCTGATTTGGATGGAGTATAGAAGGAAGTAATATGAAATAAGTCCAGGAAAGTTGGGTAGTACCAGGTTATAAAAGGTGTTAAATGTCAGGCAACAGACTTTGAATTTTGCTCTGAAGTTGATAAAAAATCCTCTGATGAATTTTGGAATATAAGTATTTGTAGAAAATACTAATTTAAAGTGAAAGAGAATAGATTCAGGAAGAGATTTTCAGAGGCTATTGCAAGAGTCAGTAAAAGGGTAATGAGTGCCTTTCTCTAGGATAGATATAGTGGGAATAGAGAGAAGGGGATACATTTGAGAGATGGAAAGGAAGTGAAATGGAGAGAATTTGTTAATTTATTGGGTATGAGATATGAGGGAGAAGGATAACATCTATATATCTATGAAGATAACTCAAAGGTATAAATATGGGATACAGGGTGAATAATGAAGTGATATCACATGGGGAATGATTGAGAGAAATGGGTATTTTTATCCTGATGTGAAGAAGCCTTGGTGGGGAGTGGGGGGGGGGCGAGGAATGCAATAATTGTATTCAATTATTTGAAGGTCTTTCATAAGGAAGAGTGATTATATTTATTCTGTGTGGCCTCTAGGGAAGAACTAGGGCCAATGTGTGGCAGAGCCTGGGAAGAAGATTTGAGACATAAAGAACTGCCAACAATTAGAGCTGTCCAACATTGGAAAGCCTGCTTCAAGAAGAATGCTTCTAATCATTGGAGGTGCTGAAGCAAAGCATGAATGTCAGTAACAGGTGATAAAGAAGGGATTTCTGCTGTAAATGGGCAATTGGATTCAAGGACTCTGAGGTCTCTTCTGATTTTATGACAAGATGAAATGCAAAAAAGGAGATCTTATTAAGAGATTCTAAGACTCCAAGACAAATCAAGTCAGTTATTTGAACTTTGGGAGATTAGCAAGCCAGCATTGAGACTAGCTCATTCTTCCCCCAAGCCTGCTAGAAATGGATCCTGTTTCATGCAGGTTAGATTGGTCTGGCTTGTTTCAGATTTGGCACAAACCATCCCCAGGGTTCAGTGCTAAGTCAGATAAACAGGTCCTGTATTTACAAAGGGTGAGCTTGATCACAGCTGATAAGATTGTCATATTAGAGAGAGATTTGCAATAGTCTAAGTAGCTGAAGAAAGTAACTCAATTTCTTCTCCTTCTTCAGATTCACATATTCTAGTGTCCAGTGACCTGGCCCCTAGAGACCATTCCCCAAGCCAACACCACACTCTCCTCTGGGATGATCTGAAACAGAGTTTTACTTCATCCCAACCCAATCACTTCCACTGACTGGTAGGTACCTAAAAAATTTAATACAGTTCAAATGAACAAACATTTATTAAGTTCTCTTTGTACAGAGTGCTGTTCTATGCCTCAGGAGATTAAAGGTTTAGTTGGCACTTACAGCCTGGTAAGACACCCACACATATAAATATAATAGACAATAATACATAGAGAAGTGCTATAGGGTATTGGATAGAGACTGAGCCCCTGGGGAAGGAAGACTTGGGTTCCAGTTCCAGCTCTAATACATCACTTAACCTCTCAATGCCCCCCCAAAACTCCCTAAGACTACAAATTGCAAACAATTATCATTCTGTAGTAATAGAGGGAGTTCCCTATACCAATAAAATCAAAGGACCAAATTGTGTGTGTATGTGTGTGTGTGTGTGTGTGTGTGTGTGTGTGTGTGTTTGTAGAAGAAAGCCTTTAGGTCAGGCATTAGAAGATAGAAAAGAATTGATTTCTAAAGAAGTATAGGAATGGTCAAAGAGAACACCACCTAGGTCAGGATGGTACCCAGCCCTATATCTTCCCTGTCTTCCAGAAGGCAGGATCTTCACAAGGCCCCTGAATGATTATTCTACTAGAGAATGTGCTCCACTGAGAGTTTGAAGAACTGAGTTCTCATCTAAGCTGTACTGCCATTTTACTTTGTGACTTGAAGCAAGCAGGTTCCTCTATTTCCCTGGCTCTAACTTTGCTTCCAAAGAAGAAATGGCAGAGCATGAAGAGGAAGTGCCCCATTGTGTGGAATGGGTAAAGTGCAGGATTGCCTGGAGATGAGGCACAGAACAAAATGACTTCTTTAAACTTACCTTCATGCATCTAGGGAGAGACACTTTCTATTTTCTCTCTTGGGGATCTTAACAACCCTCATGGGTTTAATTCCATGATTATCTCTTTTTGTGGATGATTCTCAGATTTATAAATGTGTGCTCCTAGGCCTAACATGGTCTAAGTTAAAGAAATACCACCACTCTAGATTTACTCTTGGCTGCCTCTGGGCTTTCATATATTTTCAGTATTTTAATTTTTTAAATTTTAATGTAGATTTAATTCATTTCAATTCAGAAATCATTAATTAAGTGCTTGCAAGTTTCAAGGCAGATGACTAGCCCTAATTTCTCTCCTAGTAGCCATTTCTAACTGCTTGATAGATGGTTCCACTTAGATGTCTAATAGGCATGTCTAGCACAGCTTGTCCAAATTATAGAACTCATTATCTTCCCCTTTCCCATCCCAACCTGTCTCTCCTCCAAACCTCTCTATTTCTCTTGAAAGCACCACCATTCTTTCAGTCACATAGTGAGTGACTTGACTTACTTCACTCCCCACCTGTCCCTTTCCAATCAGTTGCCAAGTCTCTTCAATTCTAACTGCTCGACACCTTTCCTATCAGTTCTCCTCCTGGTATTCACCAAGCAACTACTCTGCTTCAGTCTCTCATTTCTTCTTGCTGAATTAATGTAAGAGCCTCTTAATTTATCTCTCCAATTTCTGTCTCCCCAACCCCCATGTGGGCTTTTTCAATCCATTCTCTACACAGCTGCCAAAACAGTCTTCCCAAAATAAAATCCGACAGTGGTATATTCCTGCTTAAGAATCTTCACTGGCTCCCAATTGCCTTAAGGATAGAATACAAACTCCTCATTTTGATATTTAAAGCTCTCCACCATCAGACTCCTATATACCTCTCCAGATATTTCACGTGTTCCCCCTTCACCTACTTTACTTACCAGCCAAATTACCCTACTTGCTGCCCCCAGATCTCAGTTTTATATCTGCCATCTGCATACCTTTAAAACGGTTCTCTCCTTCATGCTGTGGAATGCATTTCCACTTCACTTTTTTCCTCTCAGAATACTTGGTTACCTTCAAGGATCAATTCAGGTGCCAACTCTTAAGGGAAACCCTAGTCCTATGAGCTTTTTGCCTCATCAAATCATATTGTATTTATTTATCTGGTTTTCCCCAGGAGAATGTAAACTCCTTGAGGTCCAAAATGATTTCATTCTTTGCATCTGTATCAGTCATGCCTGGCGGGATGCCTTGAACATAGCAGTTATTAATAAATACTTTGAATTGAATTGAATATACTGAAAATATATGAAAGTCCAGAGGCTCTCTGAAGTCACCCAGGAGTAAATATGGAGTCAGGGTGTTTCTCTCCCTCATCCAGTTTATATACACAGAACAGCCTCTTTGTTCTTCCAGTCCTTGCCTCACTCAAACCAGCGTAGGAGGCATATATGCCCTTGGCCTGAAATGGGGTTCCTTTCCTCCTTCCTGGCCAGTTCTGCAAATCCCAGCTTTCTCACCTCCATATCAGAGACCTTTCTGACCTGGTAAAAGCCAGTGCTTCAGCCTCACCCTACCCAAACAAACATCTTCCACAGCCTTCCTTTTGCACTGTTTCTGGCTCTTCCTCCATATTTTAGTCCTATTCATACCCTGGCTGCACCTTGGCCTGGATTATTTCATCTGTTTTTGAATTCATATAAATAGCATGAAATCTTCCTGCGGGTATGCCCTTTCCCAGACATCTGTGCCCCTCTGGTACTGATAAAGTCTGCTTTGAACTGGAAGCCTTGCCCCAACTCCCCTGATGATTTAGAGTTAATTCAGGTTGTGCTACCTTCTCATTAAATTAATTCAATAGCTGGGTCAGACTTCCAGTCTAGTACCTGGGAGCTTTGGAATCTTCTCATCCCAGGAAAGAATCATCATAGTAGTTTTAACCCAGGATCCAAGAACATTGTCCTCCCCTCCCCTCTAGCCTTGATTCATCAAGCAAATATTTACAGTGCCCAGCAAAGTGCTTAACAATGATTGTATAGCTGAAACAACTCAGAACTAGGCATGGAGGGAATTAACATGCTTTTGATGAGGAGCCAGAAGAGATGTTAGAGGACTAATCCACCTTCTTTGCCCAAACAGGAAACAGGTCCAAAACAGGGAAATGAATTGTTCAAAGGCACACGAATAATTGGGGCAGAGTGGGAGTGAGAGAAAAGAATCCTGTATTTGGAATCCAAACTGTTGCCTTACCAGGTATCTCCCTTTGATTTCTGGTAATGCCTAGGGTTACCTGTGTGGCCTTGGACAAGTCATTTAACTTCTCTGGACCTCAGTTTCCTCACCTGTAAAATGAGAACTAAATAACCTCTAAGGTCCCTTCCAGCTCTGGATCTATGATCTTAAGACCCAGGTCTACTGAATCCTAATCCAGGATATGGGAAAAGAGGAATTCTTGCTGTTGCTGTCCAATTTAGTAAACATTTGTTAAGTCTTACTATGTGGAGCTTTACTGTTAAGGCTTAGTAGCAATACAGAGACAAAAAAAAAAAGGAATTTACATTGTTTTCAGTGGGGGAGATATTACAGATATACAAGGAAGGGAGTACAGGCACTTTAATTCAGGACAAGATTTGGGATAAGAGAATGTTTGACTGAAGAGGTGGCATCTGGGTTAAACTCTGAAAGAAACTTGGTATTCTGACTTTAGAAAATTAAAAGGGAGTGCATTTGAGGCTACAGGGACTGCTCTGCAAGTACAGAGGGAGGAGATGGATGTCAAATGTTACATGCAGTGACAGGAGCATTGGGCTTCCAGTCAGAATCTGGGCAGGAATTCTGCTTGTGCTACTACTATTTGACTAGCCTCTATGGCCGGTTTCCTAACTTGTAAAATGTTAGAGGTGGGGGTGGACTAGAGAGGTGCCTTGCTGCTCCAGATCCCTGAGATTCATGCCATCCTGTGAGTCAGGAGTATGAGGATAGAGCCTGGAGTTAAATCTGCCTTTACTGCCCTCTTCCCACTCGAGAGAGGGGAGGCAGCATAACATGGTGTAAATGGCACTGAAGAAAGAGTCGAAAAATTTGATTTCTAATCCTGGCTGTGTTACATAATAGCTGTGTGACCTCACAAAAATCATTTCATTAACCCTCGTGGTCGCCTCAGAACCAATACACAGTATTTATTCTAAGATGGAAGGTAAGGGTTTAAAAAAAAAAGTAATTTCAACTATCTGAGTCTCAGTCTCCTCATCTGTAAAATGAAAATGCTTGTTCTTCCAGTCTCACCAGATTATGTGTCAGCAAATATATATGAAGTAATACTATAAATGAGGTAGTAAATGCAAAAGCATTGAACAAACAGAAGGGATTGTTATTATTTAATTTGTAAAAAAAAATGTTTCATCTTTATAATTGACTAGGAGACATATTTCTCTCGGAACCACTTACTACCAAGTCCTGTTGCCTCTTCTCTGCCCCCACTCCTCCTCTCCCAGCAGGAACAGCCATAGATAGACTAGCAAACCTGATGTTTCACCACCAGGATGGTTCACCATTGTTTTCATCCAAGTTGCTCCTAGAAACTGTGAGGAAAAAAGCCATTGAAGCAGAAAGTGCCTGGTGGGGGGGTGGGAGGTGGAGGAGAGGCGAGGAGAGGCTGAGGGGTGGGAGAAAGAAGGCTTCTGGGATTAAGTAGCCAATCAGGAGTCATTAAGATTCTCCAATGCATAACCCACAGCAGAACGATAATAGCAAAGGAGTCAGTGGGGGATGGATGGAATCCCCCTTGCTTGGCAGCTCATTCAGACGGACCTGGTTTCTACTATCCTTACTGGCCTCTGCCTACTGCAAAGAACACCCCGCAGAGCTGCCATCGTTTGTATGGAATGCTCACTTCTCCCCTTGGAGAATTCCAAGTCCCCTCATTCTGGAGGCTGCTGGTGCCCAATATCCAACTGCTGCCACCATGAGGTCCCTATAGCTCCTGGCATCCCACCCCTTTGCCTTGTGGAAGCTGAGCCATCTTGGGTTTCAGCTGGGATCTATAAATATACATACATCTATTTATATATAAAGGAAAAGAATGCATTGGCTCATGATGTTCCCTAAGCTTGGAATGTCCTCTCTTCCCCTTTCTGCCTATTGCATTCCTACCTATTCTTTAAAGCCCAATTCAAAAGAGCTTTGCTCCACGAAGCCTTGCTTGATGCTCCACCTTGTACTTTGTTTTGCACCTTTCTGATATACTTGCTTCAGTACTTCAGGGGACTCATGATCTCATCTGTGTGGGGATTCTCAAAAAGGGGGAAATTCAAAAGGAACACAAAAGATCATGGATGACTCTATTACCTCCAAAATATTTAAGAAACATTACCTACCCACATGCCTACGTTCCCTCTGATGTACTTTATGTATTATGTGTTTGCAATTTATCCTCCTACAAAATTATAAATTCCATGAAGCCAGGAAATTTATCTTAAGGGCAGGAAATGGAAATGTGTCTTATTTAAACTTGTGCCCTCCCCAGCGAGATAACAATAGTAACTGGCATTTATATAACATTTTAAAATTCACAGAGCATTTTACATACATTACTTCATGTGAGCTACACAGCAACCCTATGAAGTAAGGATTATTATCCACATTTCACAGATGAAGTAACAGGGGTTCAAAGACATTTAGGAACTTGCTCATAATCATACTGCTAGTGAAGGTCAGAGGTGGGATTTGAACACAGATCTTTGGAGTAAATCTAGCTTTTGATTCACCAGTGGCCTCCAAAGTAGGGAGCCACCTAGTCCTACTCAATTGTGACATGACCCTAATGGGCAACCAACTGGATGATGGGAAGATGGATCACATCTCATCTTATCCTTTATAACCAATTATAGGTCTTAACTTAAACGCAACTATACTATTTGCTGCAATCATTATCTTTTAACACTCTCCCACTCCACCCCCTCCTGCAGCTGGTCTTCCATGCCTGTTTATGCTCCACACCTCTCCCTTTCTGCCCAGGGCAATTAGGCAAGTACCACAGGGAAAATTCCTCCCAACATGAACCATAGATTACCCCTAAGACCACTTTACTAGGCTCTGTGCTTTGGGGCAATGGCTAGTGAATAAAAGTTGCCTCCTACTCTTCATTTTTCATAAGTGAGCCAAACAGAATTGGATCCAATTTTCATCAAAGATCATATTACTTCTCTAAACCAGCATTTCTCTGGAACTTCCTTTTTTTCTGTCAAGGACACTATCATCTGTCTGGCATCCTAGATTCTTAATTTCCTTGTTATCACTGTCTATTCACTCAACTGAAACTACTCTCTTCAAAATTCCCAGTGATCTCGTTTGCCAAATCTAATGGCCTTTTCTCAACCCTCATCTTTCTTGACCTCTCTAGTATTTGACACTGTTAATGACCCTCTCTTCCTGGATTGTTACTCTCTGCACTGCTAAAAATTTGTGGTCACCTGTAAAAAAAACAAAAACTCTCCTATCTGTATATTTTTAAATCTTGGAAACAGATTTTTCTATTTAAAAATCTTCCAAATGAAGAGTTTCAGAGGATGACCCTAAGTCTTGGCCTGGGCATCCCAGAGGAACTAGTGAAGAGATGAAGTGAAATATAACATTATTTTATTCAGCAATCCACAACACTGTAGATATTCTGAGGAAGTTTAAGTATCAGCCTCCAGGGAAAGCATGACAATAGTCTTAAATTAAGTTACTTAATCCTATGTTTAGCATTTCTTTTGTGTGAAGAAATAATACCTGTCTCCTATCTGATTAATATTGCACATTGAGTACCTTTCTGCTTTCCCCTTTGGGGAAAAGCCAGACATGAGACAAAACATAAGCTTTAAGTAAAGTGTCACCAGGGCATTGCATAGAATCTTAGAGAACCAAAGAATATGAGAAAAGGGAGCCTACTTCCTCTTAGATACCAAGCTATCCCTGATGACTGAACTGGGTCAAGGACGTGGGTCTAGAAATGAGAGAAGTCCCTAAGGGAGAGGAAGAGGAAGGAGTACTCTACCCTTCATAGGCCTAGCATTGGGCATTTCTGTTAGATATCAATAAACATATAAATATGAATATATTGGGGAGAATTGTTCAAAAGTGTTTTGCTTGTGGAATTCACAATATAAAAAAGTTTAGAGGCTTTGCATCACGTTATTAAGGTTTTTGTTGAATTGGATTAAATTATTGTATCTTGTCCCAGAGCCCCAGCTTAGATGGCCTACTCTGCTAGTTCCAAACATGAACGGTGATAGCCCATTATCCCTTACTAAAAAGTCTGCCTAAAAAACTAATTCTCTCATCCTTTTTTCTTAGACAGATACCTCTCTGAAAGAGGGGCTAATTGTTCTACTTATCACTTAAATGGGGATTCTTTAGTTCCATAAGCATTCCCAGACATGTCAATCCAGTGCCAGGTACATCCAGGACAGAAAAACATCAGAGAATACATATTCACATTCCTAGCTTGGTACCTTTGCTCAAACTGTCTTGCTACAAACCAAAACCTAAAATGCCCTCCTCATCCTTCTGTATTTCGAGCTCCATTAGTGCATAAATAATGCCTGAGAAACTTAGAGTTAGGAGGAACTTCAAAGGTCATTGATACAACCCATTTGTGAGCAGAAATATTCTCTCCAGTATCTTCAACAAGTGGGTCATTCAACCTACATTTGAGTTTGAAACCATTAGAGATGGGAAGCATATTAACCACTATTCATTATTCATGAACTAACTCCTTTCCCAACTCTGCCCCAGAGTCTCCAGACTTTTCCACCTCAACCCCAACTGCCTTCACACCCAGTAGATGCCTCCATTTCTGTTCCCTCCACCCAACTGGTAAGTAAGAAACTTCATTTGAGGAGTTCCCAAGTTCACTTTCTCTCCCTGCTCTGTTCCTGGGAGACAGGAATATATTTATAGGCAGATGAAAATGAGTCCAAAGAGAAAAAGAGATTGAAGATGAAGAAAAAAGAGGAGATCACTGTTGGAGTCAAGTCCCAAAGGAAGTAGGTCAGAATAGGATGATCAAGAGTGCTGGTAAAGGAATTATTCTTAAAGAGGATGGAATGTCTCTTTTTCAGCGACCAGAAGAATGGAGGAGAGAGTAGATGTTGCTGCTGCATTTTCAGAAATAAGGAAGGGGGGCTGAATGAGCTCATACCACATGACCTTAACTTCTCAGGGAAGTAGGTCAATCAAGTCACTCAATAAATAAGCATTTATTAAGTACAAACTATATTATGTCATATTAAGTTGTTTGTTGTAAATAAGCTATTGGGTTGTAACTGGAGGGCATGAGTGGAGAAAAAAAGGTATGGAACAGGCACTATATGGCTTGAGAGAAAAAGAGAGAGAGAGAGAGAGAGAGAGAGAGAGAGAGAGAGAGAGAGAGAGAGAGAGAGAGAGAGAGAGAGAGAGAGAGAGAAAGAGAGAGAGAGAGAGAGAGAGAGAGATATTCTGAACATTTATTAAACACTCATATTGCCAGGCACTGTGCTAAGTGCTAGGAATACAAATATAAGACAGTCTCTTCCTTCAAGAAGCTTACACCCTAATGAGCAAGATAATACACAAAGGGGAGATGGAAAGAAAGCAGTTCAACAGAGGAGTATTCCATGGGAAGGCATAAATCTTGGACCCTGGTGAGACAAGGCAAAAGCTGGTCTACCAAGGCCAAAGGACCTAGAGGTTGAGGCAAACTAATTAGTGGGGAATTAATGGCATGAGTGGAGGTGACTCAAATGGGATGGGAAGTAATAAGGAAGACAATAAGGGTAGCATAAGATCTCTGGATAGCATAAGTTCAGCTGAGGTTATATAAAATACATTTTTAGTGAAGTCAGATAAACTTTGTGATTTTATACAATAAAGTTTAGGAAGGAGTTTCCAGTCTTAAACAAGAGTGGGAAAATCAGATGTTAGCACTTATCCAGAGATGAGGATCGACATGTGAAGAAAAGCAAAAAAAAAAAATCATGAAACAAAGGATTCTAGGGCAGTAGATAGTGAATCAAAGGTGAAGAGATCTAATTTGTGATCAGGTTGGTGCATAACTGAAATATCTGGAATAGAGGACAGTGAGGAAATAAGAGTTTAGGTTATTAGGACTGCAAATACAATTATCAAAATAAAACAGAGATAAGTTGGAGAGGAATACCATATACCAGGTACTGATGTCATTCAGAAAACTGGGAAAATGCTTTGGTAGTCAGTAGATGAAATAAAGATAGATGGAATGGCTCGGGCATCTTGTTTTTCAAATATGCCAGAGTAGACATTGTAATTTCAGTTAACCTAATAAGCCTTGGAAAGATGCATGATAGATGTGACTAGGTTATCAACATTACCAGGGATGGCATATATAAGAATCATCATTACAAATTATCTAAATGTAATATGGTTTGCTCTGTCCATCTCTCATGGACAGGTGAATTCCATAACCTCTCTGGGTTCTAGGGTGCCCTGAGGAGTTTGTGAAGAGTCTTCTCAGCTTAAGTCCCACTGGCTGTATTCCCCCCTACTTTTTAGAAGACCAGCAACTGATGTCCCATTTCTATTTAACCATTTACCACTGGATAGGTTTTACAAAGTCATATTTACTTCAGAAAGATAGGAAGAATGAATGTATAAACATTTCTCCCAACACATTGGAAATATAATCATTCCTACATACACCATCTTCCTCACTCAAGGTGATCTCTGTGTTTCTTGAGGCCTTAGTGCTGGACTGGTTGCAACATCTAGCCTAGATTCTTAGATTTTTATGGTTTTCACTCCCTACTTTTGAAACATCTAAGATCAGAAACTCCATTCCTTGAATCTAGAATGAAAAGGATGAATGAAATTGCAAAGGAAGCTTTATTTCTTATGGGGCCATGTGACCTCTTTTGAGGCCCTTCACTTTACCACTGGTATCATCAGATTCCAAGAGCATTTTTAGAACATTTTAAAAAATTAATCATTTGTTTATTTTTAACATTCATTTAAAAATTTGAATTACAAATTCTTTTCTTCTTTCAAGAAGGCAAGCAATATGACTTCAATTATATTTGAAGCCATGCAAAATATATTTCCCTATTAGCCAATGTTGCAAATAAAAGGGCAAGAAAATAAAGAAAGTTAAAAAAAATTAATCTTCAATTTGCAATCATAGTTTACTAGTTCTCTCTCTAGAGGTAGATAGCATTTTTCCAACATGAATCCTTCAGAATTGTCTTGAATCATCAGAATGATCAGAATAGTTACGTCTCACTATTATCCATCATTTATAATATTGCTGTCCCTACATATAATAATCTCCTGCTAACTTCACTTTATATCAATTCATATCAGTCTTCCCAGGTTTCTCTGAAACCATCCTCATCATCATTTCTTACTGTACAGTAGTATTCCATCACAATCATCTATTACGACTTTCAACAAGAATTCATTACTTACCTGCTCACTGTGTGCCAGGCACTGTGCTAAGAGTTAGAAATATAGTAGAAAGATAGTCCCTGCCCTTATAAGGAGCTTAAGTTCTCACTGGGAAGACGACACATACAAGGAAGCTGATTGAGGACTGAGGAGGAAAGGTTACCCCAGGAGCTGAGCCATAATAGAGCACATCCTCCCTGGAGAAGAATGAGATGGCTGACCTAGGTGCCCTCCTTAAAGGGAGGTCTGGAAGGAGCCATAGTAGAGGCCACAGGGGTGAAGAGGATTTCCAATCTGTGAATTCCAAGGTTACCATGAGGCTTTGAGATGAAGAACCAGAGTGTGGTAGAGGAGGTCCAGAGTGTAGCCTGGAGGAATAAGGAAGGAATCACTTTGCTCCACCCAGATAAGAGTGGAGCAAAGAGCAAGCCAGAAAGGACTCAGGAAGTTATGAAAATGCTGGCAGTTCTGGCTACATAGACAAATGGGGGAAAAAAGCCCTCCTAATCATGTTATTAGGTCTGCTATAGAAGACCACACATGCTATGCCCTCATGCATTATCATGATTTTCCTAGCAACAGCAACCTAGAACCTTCCATTCTCCATGCAAACACACCATTTTAGCACTCTGATAGGATCTGCTCATGCACCAGACTGCCACTACACAAGAAATGTTTGATTAGAAAAGGAAGTACACAGGTCTTACATCCAAAATGAGCAATGAATAGTCCAAGATTACAGTAAGACTTAAAGAATGCTAAATTACCTAAAGAAAGACCTCCAGTGCCTTGAGTAGATTCTCCAGGAATGACTGATGGGAGGACAGGAATCATATAGGATAAAAAAGATGTGTAAATAATGGGTTGCAATTTCTACCAGAATAGGGAATATACATATCAATGAGATCACCCAACCAGTCCTCAAAGCAAAGGCTTAGGCCTTAAAGAGGAGAAGTGGGGAAGAGGTTCCAATTCATCTTGGGAACACTTTAAATTCATTCCATTTCAAAAATGATGAAAACCATCCCAGAATGCCCTCCCTGGTCTCCAAAGTCAAAGAGGGTGTGAATAAAAATGTACTCAGACCTGTTCATCAAGGCATAAGTAGGCTCTAGGAACTTGAGAGACATAAGCTGAGTGAGGATAGCAAAAAGGCAAGCTTACTTTGTCCAGGAAGAAGGAACCCTTACAGAAGAGTTGGTATGGGCTGAAAATTTAGAATGGTTAAAGAAAGGTTTAGATAAATTCATGTATCATGAGAGGAAACCAAAAAATTTAGGGGCAAATCCCTAATCTGTGAGACTAAATTCAAGGCCCTCTCCTTTGTTTCCCCTTCAGAGCCAGATGGCTCCCCAGAGATGATCTGAGGCTGGAAGTTGTATTTCTTGAAGGAGGAAGAGGAATTTCGAAAAGGGAGGGGAACTATCCAGGTGCATGATGGTAAATGTTTAAAAATAGGCTACAGGTATAACATACTTTAAAGTTTAATCTGCATTTTTTCCATCAGGTTCTCAAGTCTAGACAATCAACACAACAACAAATGAAATCTTGATTTGTAGTATTTGCTGAATTCTGAGGTAGAAAGGCTCACATTGAAAAATTAACTATTAGCTCTTGACATTCAGCACCTCCCCAGAACCATTTCTTTTTTTCTCTCACATCCTCCTCCCCCAATCTGGAATCCCTCACTGAAATCATTTTATGGGACCAAATAACACTGAGGCCTCATACATTTAATAGATTTACAGCTCAAACTTCAGAGGTCATCTAAGTCCAAAGCTCTGATTTTATATATGAGGAAACTGAGGCCCAGGGAGGTTGAGTTATTTGCTCAAGGTCATTCAGGCAGCAAACAACAAGGGTAACACAAGCAGCTAGGTGATGCAGTGGATAGAGTGCTGCCCCAGGAGTCCTGAGTTCAAATCTAGCACCAGACACTTACTACCTGGGTGATCCTCGGCAAGTCACTTAACCCTGTTTGATGAACCCAGTTCTTCATCTGCCAAGTGAGCTGGAGAAGGAAATGGCCAACTGCTCCAGTATCTTGGCCAAGAAACCTCAAAAGGCGTCTGTCACAAAGAATCTGAAATTACTGAATAACAACAATAAAGCAAGTAGCAGAGCCCACAACTGACTCACCCCAAGCCCTTTGACTCTAAACCCATCATTTATATCCACCGAACTCTTTGCCTTACTTAGGTCCTAACCAAGGACACCCTCAGATTCCTCTTTTTGCTGTTCCTTTGGAATCAGCTATCTAACGGGGAACATACTTTACACCCAGAAGTCACAGGCGACTCCCTTGAACTTCTCAACTAATTGGATCCTGGTTGTTCCCCTGAGCATTAAAACACAATTTGGTTCACACATTATTTTCTTGATAGATTCTCACAGCTCCCAGAGGAGGAAGCAATGAATTCCTAGAGATTTCGAAAATAAGTAAACAGAGATGAGTTATTGCAACTGGCCCTTTTGCTTTGCACATCTGACTCTTATTTTACTGACCTAAGCTGTGTTTCATTGTGTCTCTTCAATTGGCTTTTTAAACTGGATGGTCAAAGCCCCATGGGTCTGGTCAGTCACCTGAGGTTCCTCTATTATTATGGATGGAGAGCAGAGAGGTGGTGCTCCAAACCACTTCTGCTGATGCTAGCAGTAATTGGTTTCTGTCATAAACAGGATGATCCAAATTTCTCCATCTCTATCAATCTCTTCCTTTCCTCAGCCTTATACCCCCTTACCTCTACACCTACATCTACACCTGTAGGATATCCTAGCTTTGGCCCCATTGAATTCTGTTTCAGGTCCTTCTGTGGAAGGAGGAAGGTTGTCTTTATTTTAATTTTTTTTTGACTGCAAAAAACTAGGAACTAAAGGAATGCCCATCATTTGGAGAAGGGCTGAATAAGTTGTAGTATCTAAATGTGATGGAACACTCTTATTCTGTAAGAAATGAGGAAATAGATGATTTCAAAAAGGTACAGAAAGACTTGTATGAAATAATGCTAAGTGAAATGAGCAGAATCAGAACAGTTTTATACTACTATAGCAATATTATAAAAATAAACCATCTTGAAACTTTCATAAACTGGGGAAGAATGAAATGAGCAGAATGAGAATTATTTATATGCTATTTATATATTTGTGTATATTTATATAGCACTGAAAAATGGGAACTCCAAGCAATGCAAGGACCATCCGTGATTTCAGAAGATCAATGATGAAACATATTAACCACTTCCTGATGG
Organism: Monodelphis domestica; assembly: GCF_027887165.1. NCBI lineage: Eukaryota > Metazoa > Chordata > Mammalia > Didelphimorphia > Didelphidae > Monodelphis > Monodelphis domestica. The sequence continues at coordinate 485,687,590 of NC_077227.1, forward strand.
AAGGGTGACAGATTTAGGGTACAGAGTAAGACTATATACCTACATAGAGATAGATAGATTAGATTAGATAGGTAGATAGAAAGACAGATAAACAGGTAGATAGTTGAATAAATAGATAATAGATAAACAGATAGATAGAAGAATGGCTAGGTAGATTAGACACAATGATGGATGGATGGACAGATAGATAGATAGATAGATAGATAGATAGATAGATAGATAGCTCTATATATAGTCAATAGGGGATTCATTGTGCTGGAGTAAGCATATTTATTACAAGACATTTTCTTTTCTTTTTCAATGGAGTGGGAGGTGGGAAGGAGAAAAAATAGATTTCTATTAATTTTTAAAAATTTAATAAAATAGAGATGTTGGTGGGGGTGCTACAGATGTGGAATGTTGCATGTATTTTCAGATGAGTCACTATATTATTTTATTTAATCATTTTACTTTGGCACAGAGATTTCTCCAGGAGTAAAAGTAATCTGTAAATGGTTGTTATAAAAATAAATGCACCTATAAAACATTTTTAAAGGCATAGCATCATAGGATTCAGAGGTAAAGAGGACCATAGTCTATTGAGTCTAATGTCCTGATTTTATAGAAGGGAAAATGGTGCCCAGGGAAGTTAAACGACTTATCCAAAGTCATATAAACAGTAAAGGGTAGTGCCAGAAATCAAAACCAGGCTCTAAATTCAAGTCTCAATTTGAAACAGATTCTCACTAAGGACTCTGGACTGAAGGAATCCCCAAAATCTCTCTTCAAATGAAACATTTGCAAAGGGTTGGGGTCTGGCACATAATAGATGCTTCCTAAATGCTTGTTCCCCTCTCCCCACTTCCAGGGGTATTTGGATTCTAAAAGAGGAACAAGGAGAGGGCAAGGCTTACTTACCCTGAAGGAATGAGGATCTAATGGTAGAATCTTTGGGACCAGATGTCAGCACCAGCTGCTTCAATGGCCATGACAAACAGGGTTCTCAAAAATGCTTAAGCCAATAAAGCCTCACTCTGCCACTCTTACGTGCTCTACAGATTCTGTCCTGGCCCTGCTAAATTCTCTGTTTCCTGGTTGCTCCTTGTTTGTCACTCTGGTACAATTCATTCTTGGCACCTGCTTTGATCATTTCCTGATGCTTTGCATAAAGCATTGCCCAGTTGTGCCATATAGACTGATTTCTGGCAAAAGCACCCAGAATCTCTTCTCTGCTCTGCTCTCAAAACAGATCACCTAGGACACTAACCTGGCGCCTAGGCTAGGCAGGGACATCAGGGATAGATTGGCTGCTGAGGGGGAGGCAGTGGGGAGTGGGAGAATGTATCATAGCATGGAATGCTAGTACCTAAAAGGAACTGAAATGCTTTCTCCCAACCTCATTTCCAGTGAGGAAATTGAAGCCCAGAGAAAGGAATTGGCTTATCAATGATCCCACAGCTATTGAATGGCAGTCAGTTCTAGGATCCAGAACTCCTGACTCCCAGAAACCAGTTCTCTGGTTTCAGCTGGGTGGCTCAGTGGATTGAGAGTCAGGCCCAGAGACGGGAGGTCCTGGGTTCAAATCTGACCTCAGACACTCCCTAGCTGTCTGGGCAAGTCACTTAACCCCCATTGCCTAGCCCTTGCCACTCTTCTGCTTCGGAAGCAATACATAGTATTGATTTTAAGACAGAAGGTAAGGGGTAAAAAATATTATACCTCTTAGAGGACAGACTAACTTTTTTATGAGTAAAATTTATCTGAGTTGTCAAGATTAATCTATATTAAAATTCCACTCTTCTCTTAAAGAGGGCATCTTGTGTCCATCAACTGGAGATTGTGTCCATCAACAACAAATTGTAGTACATGTTGGTAATGGAATACTATTGTGCTATAAGGAATGATGAGCAGGATGAGCAGAACAAGCTGAAAAGATCTACATGAACTGATGCAGAGTGAAATAAGCAGACCTGGGAGAACCTTGTACACAGTAATAGCAATATTGGATGATGATCAACTGTAAAAGTCTGGCTACTCTCAGCAATGCAATGATCTGGGACAATCCTAAAAGACTTGTGATGGGGAATACTATCCCCATCTTTGGAGTCCAATGGATGTGGGTCAAAGCATCCTTTCTTTCATATCAACATATTTATGGTTTTATTTTGGGGTTTTGGTTTTGTCTGAGTGTGATCTTACAACAAGAACAAAAATGGAAATGTTATTTTGCATGATAATTTTTTTTTAAAAAGAGGACATTTTGTGGTCAATCTTTTCCCTTTCTAATTAGAATTATAAGGAAGAGAGAACCAATTGGTGCCACCTACCTCCACACCTTTTATCCCATATTTAATCTCCTAGCCTCAAGTGCTCCACTTAGGTCAAACCAGGTTCCTCAGAGTGTAACTCACCATGCCCCTTTCCACCTCTAAATCTTTGCTTACTCAACAATTAAGTTCAATTCACTCAACAATTATTGAGTACATTTGAGGTCCTGAGGAAGTACACCATCAAACAAGACAAGTGAATAGAATGCAATGTCTTCTCCCTTCTTATTTGCTTAAGTTTTAGTTATCCTTCAAGACTCACCTCAAGTCTCCCTCCTACCTTCCCACACTGACTCTTAGACTCCCAGGAACATGCTTATATGCTACTACAACTAGGGCATACTTCCTCTTTGGCCATGTACTAGACCACAACCCTACGATGCCACTGGAGTGACAAAGGGAGGAGAGCAGAGTCCTAGTCTCCATTTCCCTTGTGTCTTACAAATAGACTAGCCTCCAAAGCCTATAATGTTGGAAAGGGGCAGTGTTGCCTTGGACCTGTGGATCATGGAGAAGCAAGAACCAAAGGAATAAGGGACAAAATGACTCCAAGCAAAAATCTTGCAGAGCTTGTTTGACTTGTCTGCATGGGCTTATAGAAACCTGTGACTCCTATTGTTTTAATGGGTTATTCATTTAATCCAGCAGTGCCAGGTTTGGACCTTACATTATCATGAATTCTGTAATAGGAATTGGCACTCAAGGGAACATGCTCTTTAAAGAATCCAGACCTGGGCCTTACTGTCTATTTTACTCTCTTCAAGTTCATGGAGTACCAGCTTCCCTTATGGAAGTGCTTCAGAATCCCAGAGCTTGCTAGCTTGCTAGCTTTCTTTTTCTTTCTTTCTTTCTTTCTTTCTTTCTTTCTTTCTTTCTTTCTTTCTTTCTTTCTTTCTTTCTTTCTTTCTTTCTTTCTTTCTTTCTTTCTTTCTTTCTTTCTTTCTTTCTTTCTTTCTTTCTTTCTTTCTTTCTCTCTTTCTCTCTTTCTCTCTTTCTCTCTCTCTCTCTCTTTCTCTCTCTCTTTCTCTCTTTCTCTCTTTCTCTCTCTCTCTCTCTCTCTCTCTCTCTCTCTCTCTCTCTCTCCCTCCATCCCTGTCTCTCTCTTTCTCTTTCTTTCTTTCTTTCTTTCTTTCTTTCTTTCTTTCTTTCTTTCTTTCTTTCTTTCTTTCTTTCTTTCTTTCTTTCTTTCTCTCTCTCTCTCCCTCCCTCCGTCTCTCTCTTTCTCTTTCTTTCTTTCTTTCTTTCTTTCTTTCTTTCTTTCTTTCTTTCTTTCTTTCTTTCTTTCTTTCTTTCTCTCTTTCTTTGATTCTTTCTTTCTTTGATTCTTTCTTTCTTTCTTTCTTTCTTTCTTTCTTTCTTTCTTTCTTTCTTTCTTTCTTTCTTTCTTTCTTTCTTTCTTTCTTTCTTTCTTTCTTTCTTTCTCTTACATTTTGTCTTAGAAACAAGTTCTAAGGGAGAAGAATGGTAAGGTCTAGGCAGTGGAGGGGTAAAGACCTTCACTCATTTCTTAACCTTTGCTCATTAATGAACTTCGAGCCTAAGGGATCAAGCCCTCTGGCTCTGGCTGTCCATTGGATTCAGAGATCTCCTATACTTAATTACTAAAAAAAGTCTTTCATTTTCTTCTATTCCAACTATAGCTTGGTGCTCATTTTTAGCACCAACTAAAACTTGCTTCCACCTTTCCTTTCTTCCTCTGCTGCTAAACACTAATGCATTTTTCTGGAACTTAAATATAACATTGGCCTGAAACATTTTCTATGGAACTAGGTATACAGGAGGACTATTTCTGGTGAGGCATGTGCTCCATCTAGCCCCCTGCTAAAAGATATAGATGGCTAGCAGCTTTTGAGCAATCCTTTAGTCACCCAGATGGGGGGAGTGAAGCAAGAGGGAGGGCTTTGTCAGAGAAAATAGAAGATATAAATCTGGTAATAAAACAAGATAAGATAATTAGGAGTACATGTGAATGGAGCAGCTATATAGCACAGTGGGTGGATGCTAGGTGTGGAGTCAGGAGGACCTGAATTCAAGGGTGACCTCAGATAATTCTTATTTAAATTTATTTGTTTGTACATATCCAATTAACTCCCTTCTCCTATCCCCTCCCTTAATTAGAGAAGGTATTTCACAAAAAGATTGATGCACATATAAAATTATGTCATTTATTTCCACTTATTCTTTCTTTGGAGGTGGACAAATATGTTGTTCTTTAAACAATATTTCTATTGTTATATATAATATTCTCTTGTTTCTGCTCATTTCATTCTTTATAACTTCACGTAGGTCTTTTCAAGTTTTTTTAATTAACCTGCTCATCATTTCTTATGGTGCAATAGTATTCCATCACAATCATATGCCACAATTTGTTTAGCCATTTCTCAATTTATGGACATCCCTTCAATTTTTAGTTCTTTGCCACCACAAAAAAAAAAAAAAGATTGGTAATTGAAACAAATCTGAGATCAACTGCTTTTTGGTGGTGTTTTCATTATTAAAGATGTTGTAGATTTTGTTCTTTGATACTGCCTTCTTCCCTCTTTATCACTTCAAATAAGTCTTCCAGTACCCCTTTTTATTACTCATATTTATCACTCCTTATAGTAAAATAATATTCTATAACATACTTCTTTTGCTATTCACATGCTTCCAGTTTTTTATTTCCTTAAATATTATTGCTATTATTCTGTTATATATGGAGCCTTTATTTCTATGGAGCTAAGTATACATGGTGCAAACAAGCTAGATACCCTTGGGATATATGCCTAGTAATAAGATCACTGGATTAAAAGGTATAAAGTGTATAAATTTTCTCTCATAGTTCCAATTGTGCACTCGAGATAAAAAAAAAAAACAACTTTACACATGCCATATAGAAAAGGCTTGGTTAAACAGCAATTTGACTTTAAAACTTCTTTTATTTTTCCATCTCTCTCTATATTTTATTTTTTTCCAAAGTTGCATGATTCATATTGTTTCCCTCCCTTCCTTCCACCCTCCTCCCGGAGTTGACCGGCAGTTCCACTGGGTTATACATGTATTATCATTCAAACCATATTTCTATCTTATTCATTTTTGTAAGAGAATAATCTTATAAAACCAAGACCCCAAATCATATACCCAAGTAAACAAGTGATAGATCATATGTTTTCTTCTGCATTTCTACTCCAACATTTCTCTCTCTAGAGAGGGATAGCATTCTTTTTCATAAGTCCCTAAGAATTATTCTGGACCATCATATTACTGTTAGAAGCAAAGTCTATCATATTTGATCCTCCCACAATATTTCAGTTACTATGTATAACGTTCTTCTGGTTCTGCTTATTTCATTGCATGAGTTCATGTAGATCTTTCCAGCCCTTTCTGAAATCATCTTGTTCATCAATCCTTACAGCACAATAGTATTCCATCACCATCATATGTCACAATTTGTTAAGCTGTTCCCTAATTGAGGGATATCCCTTTAGTTTCCAATTCTTTGCTACTACAAAAAGTGCAGCTATAAATATTTTTGTATAGACAGGTCCTTTCCCATATTTTTAAAATATCTTTGAGATACAGACCCAGTAGTAATATTGCTGGATCAAAAGGTATGCATTCTTTTATAACCCTTTGGGAATAATTCCAAATTGCTTCCCAGAATGGTAAAGTCAATTCACAACTCCACCAACAATGCATTAGTGTCCCAATTTTGCCACATCCCCTCCAACATTTATTATTTTCCTTTACTGTCACATTGGCCAATCTGATAAGTGTTAGGTAGTACCTCAAAATTTGTTTTAATTTGCATTTCTCTAATCAAGAGTGATTTAGAACATTTTTTCATATATTTATTAATAGCTTTGATTTCTTCATCTGAAAATTGCCTGTTCATATCCTTTGACCATTTAGCAATTGGGGAATGACCTAGTTTCTTATCAATTTGACTCAGTTCTTTATATATTTGAAAAATTAGACTTAGAGAAATTTGTTATAAATGTCTTTCCTAATTTGTTGCTTTCCTTCTAATTTGGGTTACATTTTTAATTTAATATAATCAAAATTATTTATTTTACATCTTGTAATGTTCTCTATCTCTTGTTTTGTCTTAAATTCTTCCCTTCTCCATAGATCTGACAGATAAACTATTCTATGTTAATTTATTTATAATATCACTCTTTATGTTTAAATCATATACCCATTTTGACCTTATTCTGGTATAGGGCATGGGATACTGATGTAAACTTAATTCTTGCCACACTGTTTTCCAATTTTCCCAGCAGTTCTTGTTAAATAGTGATTTCTTATCCTCAAAGCTGTGGTCTTTGGGTTTATCAAACACTAGATTGCTGAGGTAATTTACCCCAAATTTATTCCATTGATCCACCCTTCTATCTCTTAGCCAGTACCAGATTGTTTTGATGATCACTGTTTTGTAGTATTGAATTTAAAACTTTTAAGGAGTTTTAGAAGGCAGCAGGCTTAATGTAGGTCAACAGTATCCCATGGCAGCCCAAAAAGGCTAAGGGTTCTTTAAGTCCTAGGAAAGGGTGCCGTTGTACTGGGCCTTGGCTAGAGCATATCTGAAGCATCGGGATCAGAACTGTTAGGAGAGACATTAACATCCTAGAGAGTTACAGCAGAGGGTAACCAGGACAGTGAAAAGCCTCTAGATCTAGATGGTGATAAACTCAAGAGAAATGGGGGCTACTAAACCATACAAATCCGTATACGAGGGCCACACATTGGCTTAAAATCTACATGCTTATTGATTTTTTTAATTACTACATCAGCACAGTAAAATCAGATAGGAACTATATTTATTGATTTCATATAGGGCACGTGCGTCCAGGTGTCCCATAACTCTGCTCTAAGTCATGCCATAAGAAGACTAAGCGAAGAAATGGGAATTTAGCTTGGAAAAGGGAAAACTTAGGTGGAACTTTGCTGGTGGTAGGTAGGGCTTGAATTAGGGCTGTAGGCTGATTAGATAACAAGCACCAGAAGCCTGATAAGAAACTACAACCAGTTGTATGACCTCAGGCCACATAAGGCCCTCAGGTAACTGCCTGGGAGGGTCATCCAAAGCAGTTACTAAAATGACCTCCTGAAATGTAAGGACACCTTTAGTTCCTTGGGGCTGCCTTCCCTTGAAGATCAGCAAGAGCTTTCTTGTAGGGCAAGAAGGAAGCTGCAGCAAGCAGTGCTCTCTGCACATTCACTATTATACCCTTGTGCCATTTCTTGAGAAGAACATTATCCATCAGCAAAGGAATTGCTTATTGCATTGCTAGCCTCCGAGTGCTTCATCTGAACCCCATCAAAAAATAGATCTGATTGCCCTCTTCCAGTATTTGAAAAGCTGTCATGAGGAGGAAGAAGAATTAAACTTACTTTTTGGTCTAAATAGGCAAAAGTGGGTATAAAAAATAGAAGTTGCGGGGGCAGCTGGGTGGCTCAGTGGATTGAGAGCCAGGCCTAGAGACTGGAGGTCCTAGGTTCAAATCTGGCCTCAGATACTTCCCAGCTGTGTGACCCTGGGCAAGTCACTTGACCCCCATTGCCTAGCCCTTACCACTCTTCTGCCTTGGAACCAATACATAGTATTGATTCCAAGATGGAAGGTAAGGGTTTAAAAAAAAATGGAAGTTGCAAAAAGAGTAACAGGATTGATTGATTGATATATATATATATATATAAACCCAAACTTTCCAATAGTTAGAGTTAGCTAAAAAGTATAAAGGGCTACCAGAAGTAGGGGGCATTATACTTCAATAGAAAAAAAATTTTTTTAAACCCTTACCTTACATCTTGGAATCAATACTATATATTGGTTCCAAGGCAGAAGAGTGATAAGGGCTAGATAATGGGGGTCAAGTGACTTGCCCAGGGTCACAAAGCAAGGAAATGTCTGAGGTCAGATTTGAACGCAGGACCTCCCATCTCTAGGCCTGGCTCTCAATCCACTAAGCTACCCAGCTACCCTCAAAATCTTTTTTTTTTAACTCTTGCCTTTTGTCTTAGAATTGGTACTCAATGGTGATTCCAAGGCAGAAGAGCAGTAAGGAGTAGGCAATCAGGGTTAAATGGTTTGTCCAGAGTCATACAGCTAAGAAGTATCTGAGGCCAGAACTTGAAACAAGACCTCTGGTCTCCAGGTCTTTATCTACTGAGTTATCTAGTTGCCCCTTCAACAGAAATCTTCAAACAAAAACTGACTATATTGTGATTGTTGTTGCTGCTGTTCAGTCATTTTAGTTGTGTCTCACTCTTCTTGATCCCATCTGGGTTTTTCTTGGCAAAGATACTGGAGTGGTTTGCCATTTCCTTCTCTAACTCATTTTATGGATGAAGAAGCAAGCAGGGTTAAGTGACTTGCCCAGGGTCACACAGATAATCAGGCTTTGAGGACAGTTATACTGTGAAGAGAATTTTTATTCTGGCATGAATTGAACTAAATGACCTCTGCAGGCCTGTCCAGTGCTATGATTCTGTTTCCCAGAATGGTTGGAGCAGTATGTATTGATGTAACTGTCTTCCCACAACCATTCCAATACTGACTCTTTTCCTTTCTTTTTTAAAATCATCTTTGCTAGTTTGGGTGGTGTAATGTCAGAACTGCTTTAATTTGTATTTCTCTTAGAATTAGTGATTTCCTATGGTTGTCAATCATTTCCATCTTTTTCTTCTGAAAACTTATCTTTTTTTATTTATTTTTCCCTTTATTAAAGTTTATTTAATTTAGAATATTTTTCCATGGTTACATGATTAATGTTCTTTCCCTCCCTTCCTCCCATCCCCCTCCTGTAGCCAACAGGCAATTCCACTGGGTTTTACATGTATCATTAATCAAGACCTATTTCTATATTATTAATATTTGCAATATGGTGATCATTTAGAGTCTACATCCCCAGTTATATCCCCATCGACTCAAGTGATCAAGCAGTTGTTTTTCTTCTGTGTTTCTACTCTCACAGTTCTTCCTCTGGGTGTGGATAATGTTCTTTCTTAGAAGTCCCTCAGAATTGTCCCGGATCACTGCATTGTTACTGGTAGAGAAGTACATTACGTTCAATTGTGCCACAGTATATCCTTTTCTGTGAATAATGTTCTGGTTCTGCTCCTTTCACTCTGCATCAGTTCCTGGAGGTTGTTCCAGTTCACATGGAATTTGTCCACTTTATTATTCCTTTTAGCACAATACTATTCCGTCACCATCAGATACCACAATTTGTTCAGCCATTCCCCAATTAAAGGGCATCCCCTCATTTTCCATTTTTTTTTTTTGCTGAGTGCAGCCATAAATACTTTTGTACACATTTTTTCCTTGTTTTCTTTTTGGGATATAAACCCAACAGTGGTATGGCTGGATCAAAGGGCAGGCAGTCTTTTAAAGCCCTTTGGGAATAGTTCCAAATTGCCTTCCAGAATGGTTGGATCCATTCATAACTCCACCAGCAATGCATTAGTGTCCCAATTTTTCCACATCCCCTCCAGCATTCATTACTTTCCTTTGCTGTCATATTAGCCAATCTGCTAGGTATGAGGTGGTACCTCAGAGTTGTTTTGATTTCTCTAATATAAGATATTTAGAACACTTTTTCATGTGCTTATTGGTAGTTTTGATTTCTTTATCTAAGAACTGCCTATTCATATCCCTTGCCCATTTATCAGTTGGGGAATGGCTTGATTTTTTGTACATTTGATTTAGCTTCTTGTAAATTTGAGTAATTAGACCTTTGTCAGAGGTTTTTGTTATAAAGATTTTTTCCCAATTTGTTTCTTCCCTTCTAATTTTGGTTGCATTGGGTTTTTATACAAAATCTTTTTAATTTAATGTAATTAAAATTATTCCATTTATATTTTGTAATATTCTTGATCTCTTGCTTGGTCTTAAAATCTTTCCCATAGATCTGACAGGTATACTATTCTATGTTCACCTAAATTATAGTTTCCTTCTTTATATGTAAGCCATTCACCCAGTCTGAATTTATCTTGGTGTAGAGTGTGAGATGTTGATTTAAACTGAATCTCGCCCTTATTGTTTTCCAATCTTTCTAGCAGTTTTTGTCAAATAGTGGGTTTTTGTCCCAAAAGCTGGAATCTTTGGGTTTGTAGTACACTATCTTGCTGAGATCATTTGCTCCAAGTCTATTCCATTGATCTCCCTGAAAACTTATCTTTTGACCACATCTTCTGGAGAATGGCTCTTGGTCTTATGTATTTGTGTCATTTCCTTACATGTTTTGGATATCTCATTTTTGGCAGAAATAGTTGATGCAAAGGTATTTTCTCCAATTGACAACTTTTCTTATTCCTTTTCAGCATATCTGCAACTCTAGAACAAGGGATGAGAGCTGAGGGGTCCAAGGACAGCAAAAACAAATTTGGGATTCTAGAGACGTGGAACCTCAGAATTGAAAGGGACTTGTAAGCTATTTTTGTAAACTATTAAGTGCTACATAAATGTGCACAAAAATATTACTGTTCCACTAGTAAAGTTCTAATCAAGAATTCATTTGTTAAGTTCTCAGAAACTTTCAGGACAGTAGAAATTGTGACTGGCTCTACCAAACTGGTAAGTTTTTGTTTTTTTTTTTGACTGTGGGCATTTTGGTTGAGAACCAACTGAGCTAAGTTACCAAAGTGTTTTTCACCGGAAGGTCAGCCCATAGACAATGACATTTGGGTGGGGGTGGGGATAGGGAGATAAAAGAGACTAAACCAGTAGAATGGTACAGTAGAAAAAGTACTAGCTAAGGAGTTAGAGACTTGGATTAAAATACCAGCTCTGTTATTCACTCCATGGAAGGCTCTCCAAAGTTATCAGTGATCATTTAATTTCCAGCTCTAATAGCCTTTTCTCATTCCTTATCCTTCTTGACCTCTCTGTAGTGCATGATGCTTTTTATCAACTTGTACTTCTGGTTGCTCTTTCTATTATGAGTTTCCATTACACTTCTCTTTCTGGTTTCTCCTCCTGTCTGTCTGACAATTCTGTTTCTTCTGCTGGTTCTTCATCCATGTTATAAGCACAGATCATGGGTATTCCCCAAGGCTCTATATTGGACCCTATTCTCTATTCATTCTATTTTGTCTCCTTGTGTGAACATATCAGTTCCCATGGGTCCAATTATCATCCTTATGCTGATGATTCCTAATCTATATATCCTTTCCTAGTTTCTCTCCTGAGTTCTAGTCTCATGTAATTAATTGCCTTTTGGACATCTCAAATTGAATATTCCCTAGGTATACTCAGCATTTCCTAAATATAACTTTCTCCTTCTTCCATACTCCCATCTATCCAGTTTCACTCATTGCACATAATACAATACACAATACAATACTAATCTAATCTTGCCCTTTCTACATTCCCAAGATTTTGTGTTTATGACCCCATTCTTTCCACCTACACAGCTGCTGCCCTAGTTCAGATCTTGATTACCTCTCACCTGGTCTATAACAATAGTCATGTTCTAGTTGGTTTCCCTGTTTCAAATTTCCCCACTCCAATCCATCTGCTGCTCAGCTGCCAAAATGATTTTTCCAATGTGTAGCTCTAATCACACTTCCATTCTATCCTTATTCATTAAATTATTTTTTGGTTGTTTTTTAGTCATGTCCAGCTCTCTGTGATCCCATTTAGGGTTTTTCTTGGCAAAGATACTAGAGTGGTCTGCCATTTCCTTCTCCAACTCATTTTACAGAAGAGGAAACTGAGGGGAACAGGATTAAGTGACTTGTCCAGGGTCACACAGGTAGTAAATGTATGAAGTGGATTCAAACTCAATATGAATCTTCCTGACTCCAAAATTCTATCTACTGAGCCACCTGGCTACCTATCTATTTGCCATCTACTCTCTATGTATTTTTTTGTTAGACATATGCAAGCAGCAGGTGGTGCAGTAGATAGAATGTTGGAATTGGAGTCAGGAAAACTTTAGTTGAAATCCTGATGTAGACACAAGCTAGTAGTGTAATCCTGGACAAATAACTTTACCTCTCTCAGCCTCTGTCTCTTCATCTGTAAAGTGGAGGTAACAATACCACATACTTGCAGGTTTGTTTCAAGAATCATATGAGATAATATATGTATAGTACTTTGCAGCAAAGTCCTACATAAATGCTAGCTATCATTATTGTTATTCTAGCACTTAGCACAGTGCCTAGCAGTAGCACTTAATAAATGTTAACTGATTGATTACCAAATTATTGAATTTTACCAAATCATATTAGCCATTAGAATATGAGCTCCTTAAAAGCTAGGACTGTTTTGGCCTTTCTTTTTATTCCCAGGTCTTGGCACAGTGCCTGGCAAACAGGAACCACTAAATATATGCTTCTTTATATGTTCTCAATGTCCAGTTCTTAACGAAGAAAATAATCTTGAGTTGTAGGCATGATGCTCCTGAATATCCTACCAGCTTTTTATCTCTTGAATTTCTCAAACTTGTGCTGTATTTTTTTACTACGCCCCTGTATATACCATTCTTATTGAAGTCACAAAATAACAAAATATTTGTTGGCTTGGTTTGAAGAATCTTATCCTCCGTCACAGACATTTTTTTCCTTCTTCAATCTCTGGAGCAGATGTCAGCACAAAAGCCACGGTTCTATTCATGGTGCTCTTTTTACTTATGTTTATCATGAACACAGAGATGAGTTGACTATGTGGCTGATAAACTGATTCTTATTTGCCTTTGAACACAGAATGAAGCCAACTTAGCCAATTCCTTTGTTTCTCTAAGAACTGGTAGACCATCCTTCCATTTAACAGCAAATTTCTCTTGTCTTATTTCATTTTTCATGACATTATCAAGATCATTATGATTCCATTCTCTTAAAGTTATAGCACTTCTTTGGTTATTGGGTAAGGATCTCATGTCTAGGGTATATATGACTATTAGTGTTATAATCCACCTAAAAAATGTAATTCTTAACACCTTCTGACAGCTTTCTACCACTTGCTGTCACTGTCAAAGCAGAAGAGACCTCCACTCAAGTGAAGGCCATTTGTGGATATTTCTTTGTTTTGAGAGTTTCTGTGGCCCAAAAATTCAACACCTTCAACAGCTTACTGTTAATGAGAAATTCTGCTCTTAGCTTGGTTGGGCCTTGGATATCAGACCTGATCATGTCAAAACTTTCAGCATAGCAGAAATTACCAGAGCTTATGGCTCTGTTGGCATAGACTTCAAGAATCCAGGGTCATTTCCATGCTACAACGAGGCCTTGGAGAAGGATTTTGTAGAGGATTTGTTTCCTTGGAAACAAATATTGGATTTTTCCATTTTGCATGTCCAACCCAAAATAAATGCCTGTCTAGCCACATCTTGGCCTAATGTGGCTGTTCTGTTATCTGTGTGTTCCATAAAAGCATGTCTATGTCAGCATGTCTGTCCGACATTGTAAGCTCTTTGAGAGATCAGAGATTGGGACCGAATAATTCTTTTTAGCCTGCACTGAGTACAAGGCCGCATTGGTCTTTAATGTATACTTGCTAGGGATGACAGATTTATTCAATAAAATCTTGCTTATTTAGACACCTCTATTTGGATACTCATAATCAAACTGGAGCTGGGTAGATTTTAGTCTTTGTGCCAACTGTGAAAAAAAAATTCCCAAGCAAATTAATAGGATAACAGGGTTCTAGGGTGTAGTTTGCCCTATTTGAGCAAGGAAGAGGTTTTTTGTTTTTGTTTTTGCATTTCAGGAGTGCTAAAAAATAACTGATGTGTTTATTACAGTGTATTCTTATCTATTCATTAAAGGTGGTCCTACAACTATCTCCCTGAAAATACTTTGTTAGCAGGTTCCCCCCCCCCCCACCCCATTCACTGTTTGTCTTTGAATGCAATGAGACTGCATTTCTTTACATTGAATAATTCAAACTAGCCTTTCAATTAGTTCACATTAAAGAGATTTAATTGAATTATTGATTGAGGGGAAGTCAAGGGAGAAAATCATTTTGAGTTATGTGCTTTTATAACCTTAAAAGATAGTTTCAGCCATGTGGGGAAACAGTGTCCAAATCCTAGGAAAGGTTAGAGAAGTTCCAGGTTCGATAGATGCTGCCCAGGGAAGGAATCAGGGACCAATTCCTTGGTTCAGATACCTTTCTAGAAGGAAACTCTTCCACCTGGAAAAGTCACTATCCAGAGGAAGTCTTCAACCTGTTGGGTGGGTCATCTTGGAGACGGAGAGAGGAGGAAGGATCCCCAGTATCTAGACCCATTCTCTCTTCTAATCTGAGCCCACTGACAGTGATCAAAATAGAAAAGCCTGTGGCAAGTGTGAGTTTTAATTGAGGACTATCCAAGCCCAAATACATCATGAAAATTAATTTTAAAAAACAACATGCAATGGCCCCTTATTTTCAGATAATTACTGCCAAATAGCAATGACCTTCTCAGTCCTTGAACTCTTACAATATATTTGTTTTCTTTTTAATGTTTTAATATCTTATTCTGATGCAAATGTCCTTTGCTCCCCACTCCATGTTTAAAACATGAGCTCCTGACTTGTATTGACCTGGAAAGTAAAGATCATAAAAGTGATTAGCATTTGCATGTAAAATAAGCCTGGGCCAGTGGAAGATGTATTGGTTTATCAATACTCCTGAGATCAAATTGCCCATCAGAGCTTATTCCCAGTGGAATTTGGAGCCCTCAGAGGTACTTTGATCTAACCATTGTTAGGAAATTCAATTTCCTTTTCTCCTCCATCTTCCTCTTAAGTTGCCTGAGCTACAAACAGGGAAGGCTGTACTGAGAGAGACCTGCATTCAGGAAAGAGTTCAAAAATTTCTCCCAAAGCTTTGTTCTGTCTGAAGCAGAACCTCTTCTTATCTGTCATCTCTGCACCATATCCATGTTAATATTTCCTTGGCCACAGGCTTGCTCATCCTTTATTGAATATGGGCTGGTTTTGTTTCAAGTTCGAGTCACTTCCAAACTGAGAGGGTAACTCCGCATTGGAGGTTCCTGTTCAGAAAGGCAGCAACAATGTGAGATCTTTACTTTTAGAAGGGAGTCTGGTTCAAAGGGAAAATCATTGGATAAGGAGACCTTTGACCTGGGTTCAAGTTGACTTTTCTACTTACTACCTATGTGACCTTGGGTGAGTCACTTTATTCTGAGAGAGTTTCCCTAAAATAAGGGGTCTAATAGAAGTAATATTTATTAAGACTAAAAAATCCCGGACTTAAAGGCTGGTTTTTCCCTTAAAAAAAAAGGCAATGAAACCAACCCCAAGATTTAATTAGTCCAAGGGAATAAGACTCCAAATATCCCTCTATGTTCTCAGTAGCCTAAGGCATATAAAGCCCAGGTAATGAATAGTTGGGCAGCTAGGTGCTGAAATGAGTAGAATACTCATCCTCCTGCGTTCAAATCTGATCTCAGACACTTACTAACTGTGTCACCTTGGGCAAGTCATTTAACTTTTCCTCCATTTTCTTCATCTGCAAAATGAGGTAGAGAAAAAAAATGGCATACCACTCCAATATCTTTGCCAAGAAAACCTCAAATGGGGCACAAAAAGTAAGACAATAATTGGAACTTCTCAGGTTTGACAAACTTCCTATTGGGTGAATCAACACACCTAGCCAGATGTGTTGTCATTATGTCTCTTAGAGAAGCAATTAAACCAATATTGTTTCATTGTTGAATATTCCTTTATCGTTGTTTTTGAGATTGTGCCTCCCTATGTCGCTCAGGCTAGAGGTAGCAACCATGCAAAGGAGGATCCCAGTGTACTGATTTGACTCAGTAGCTTTGACCCACTTTGTTTCTGACCTGGGCCAGTTTTCTCTTCCTTAGGCAGCCTGGCAGTCATCTACTCCCATGGGTTCACCATATTAGTACCAGACTTAGTGGAGATATTCAGTGGGTTTTAGTCCTACTTCAGCTCAGAGCTTCTGAGCTACAACAGCACAAGTTAAAGGTTTATAGCACCACCCTTGGCTGAGTAGCTTTCTTATACTATTGTTAAGTAAATGTCCTTTTGTAAAATATTATATGGTCTAAAATTGACCCTTTTCATTCTAGTCCCATGCCTAAGCCACTCAAATTGCTTTAGTCAGGCTTGGGCCAAAACAAGAGAATTGAACTGGGTTTCTTCTAAGGTCCCTCATAGTTCTAAATCTAGGATCCCATGATCTCTTGTCCAAAGTCAAGAACTAAAAGACCATTGAGAACTACCTCTCTCTGGGTGCCCTGCTGGCTCAGGTACAGAAGAGGAACAAAGGTGGATGGGGGTGAGACTGAGTACTGGCTCCAGAAAGCTGGGCACACATTGAGACCAAATGATGGTCCTTGTTGTTACTGCTTTCTTCTCTGTCTAGATTCCTTGGTTGCAATTCAAGCTCGTACTCCCCTCCCTTCCTCAGTGAACCCTCTGACTTGCCTCAACTATCCCTCTAGAAGGAATCCCAAGTATGATGCAGCCTCCAGAAAGACCCTACCCTCATTTGCTTAGCTGCAGCCCTTGAGTCACTCTGATAACCCTATAATTCAATCTCCACATCTGGAAAGCTGGAGAGATAGAAAACAAGAGTTCAGGTTCCATATGAGGGCAGAAATTAGGGTTTGTTTATGCCCAAAAAATCATAGTCTTTATTAGTTCAGGATCACAAGTTCATAGTTTAGATCTAGAAGGAACCTTAGAAGCTATCTAATTCAACCTTTTTGTTTTATACATTAAGAAAGTGAGGTCTAGAAAGGTTTAAGTGTCTTCCCCAGTCATGTAGGAAATCATATTCCTTTTTTAATGATAATGTTAGGATACCAGAAGGTAGGGAAGGGAGAGATTCCAGGAGGATGGAAACTGACATTTTGCATGAATTGAACTACATGGATACTTCACCTAAATTCAATGAGCATTTATCAAGTGTCCATTAAGGGCAAGTCAGTGTGCTAAGTGCTAGAAATGAGAAGAAGAAGAAGGAGGAGGAGGAGGAGGAGGAGGAGGAGGAGGAGGAGGAGGAGGAAGAGGAGGAGGAGGAGGAGGAGGAGGAGGAGGAGGAGGAGGAGGAGGAGGAGGAGGAGGAGGAGGAGGAGGAGGAGGAGGAGGAGGAGGAGGAGGAGGAGAAGGAGAAGAAGGAGAAGAAGGAGAAGAAGGAGAAGAAGGAGAAGAAGGAGAAGAAGGAGAAGAAGGAGAAGAAGAAGAAGAAGAAGAAGAAGAAGAAGAAGAAGAAGAAGAAGAAGAAGAAGAAGAAGAAGAAGAAGAAGAAGAAGAAGAAGAAAGAAAGAAAGAAAGAAAGAAAGAAGAAGAGCTATGTTATCATGAAAACCTCTAGCCTAGGCTACTTGGTCCTGCCAATTTTTAGACAAATTTATGAATTGTTTTTAACCATCTATTAAGACAACAATCCATGTCTTCTTTCCCCATGACTCTTCAAGTCTAGCTTGTTAGAAGAGTCTGAGAAAACCAAAGAAAAGGGAAACTATGGGGATAGGAATTGAGTATTTTAAGGACAGTTAAAGGAGTTAGAGTACATTATAAAGTCCAAAGAAGAGAAAAATGTCTTTTAAAAGTGATCCAATATAATAAAATAAAACCATTAGCAAAGGTATTGAAAATAGTAGTAGGAATACGGGAAGGATGATAGGGCAAGTGACATATGTACAATTTGTTCCCCCTCTTCCTGGTTGCTTTGAATGAAGTTGATTGACTTCTAATTCCTGTATAGGGACACAGGGGGACAGTTTTGTCCAATTATTTCAGAACAAAAGACCTAATTGTTTCTGATCAAACATAAGTTGGAATTTCTCCCTTGAAGGCAATGGAGTGGAAATGGGAGAGAAGAAAAAAATGTGGGTGTTGGCCTAAACATCTGGAAGCCTTCATTCAGTTGGGGTAGTTCAGGATCCACTTTTCTTGGAAAAAAACTTCTGTAGCATCTTGGTTTGCTTTGTTACTGTTCTTCCCTATATGTCCTGAGCCTCATCAAGGCTTCTCTTCCTTCAAAGGCTTCTCTTTTTCCTATTATAAGCCTAAAGTACTTAGTGTGGGAGAAATGTAATCTTTTCTAAAGATATGTTGTTCTAAATGTTGCTTCTTTCATTCCCTGATAGACCAACATACTCATTTGTCCTTTAATCCCAAAATATTTTTTCTCCAGAATATATGGACATGCTTGAAAATTGGGGTCAACTATGAATCTAACTTGCATTGTTCTTGGCTCATTAACAGTTTTCTTTTGCTATTTATATGACAGAATAGCAAGAAGCACCACAGATCACTAGTGTCTAAACATATACAAATACATAGCCATACATACAGAAATGCAGCCAGTTAAAATAAAGTCATCTAGGTAACCCAGGAATTCAGTACCATGCAGTCTCCCATTTACCAATCAATCAACAAGCATTTATTCATCATTGCTAGGTACTAAATGCTGGGGATAAAAGAAATTAAACAATCCCAGCTCTCATGAGGCTAAACGATATATATATATATATATATATAAATTGGTGCAAACAAGATCGAGAATAAAACGGTTCCCAAGAGGAAGGTACTAGATCAGGGAAAATTGGGAACAACCTCCAGCAAGAGGCAGTACTATAGCTGAATCTTTAAGAAGTCAAGGATGCTACAAGGCTAGAAGGGAGAGCATCATGCCAAGCAAGAGGTGAAGCCAGTGCAAAGACCCCAGGTGGTTGGAGATGTGTTATATGTAAGGAATAGAAAGTAGGCCAGTAGGGCTAGACTGTGGGATGTGTGGAGGGTAGTAATATGTTAAAAGTCTGGAAATATAGGAGGAAGGGCCAAGGTGTGAAAAACTTTAAATGTCAAAGAGAGGAGTTTAAAGTTGAGTATTTATTTAAAATTGTGTTTGGATACATGACCTAGTTTATTGCTGTTTTTGGCATGAGATGAAGAGAGTCTGATGTCCCAAGCATAAGAAAGGACTGACACTAAGAGTTCTAAGTTAGAGGAGAAATGATTTCAGAAGTCTAACAGCCAACCATGGATCTTGAGGATAAAGACTATAAATGGATTGAAATCTTTTAATTTAATTTAATAAAATTAAATTTAGTGGTAACCTTAGGGTAGAGTTGAATGACTGTTTTAGATGTAACCTATTTGCCCCCACCACAAAGTAACATCTGTATGCTCTGGTTTCCTTCTTTTGCATTTCTTCCTTCCCTCACCATTAGAGATTTCAGGGAAGGAGATTAGTGTGGCCAGAAGTGACTGGTCATATTGTGAAACAGATCATGTACGATTAGCACTGGCTCAAAGCATAGTGACATGAAGCCAATCTGGCCAGGATTGACTGCCAGCTGTTATAAATGCTACTGAAAAAGTAGATTTTCATTTACTCCATGAATCTGAAATGGGGTTTGGTAGCTCCTTATCACCTTCACCTCATTTGTTCTTTTAGTCCCTCTTTCCACCCATTCCTTTCCATAAACTGAGGGTGGGGTGGGAGAGTAGCTTGGGATCTCTTCAAACAAATCTGAAGTTTTAGGATAGTAATAAGGACAGGAACATCAGATGGATGAAGATAAATGACTGGCTCTGTGCAGGGATGGTTTATTGATTTAATATTTGATTGTATGTATAATAAACTATGGGGTTATAGCATGCTAAATCTTGAATCTATGAATACAGTGGACAGTGAATTAAGAGAATGGAATCCAGATGGGGTGGAAGCTAGTAAGCAACTACAGAGAGCAGATTGTACATTTTAATGTTTTGAGCAATATTCCATTTCATCCTCTAGATTAAATTTAGACCCGGCTACTAAGAGATTGGGCCAGCTAGTTGGCACAATGGAAAAACACTGGCCTTGAATCAGGAAGATTGATCTTCATACATTCAAATCTGTGACCTTGGGCAAGGCACTTAACTCTATTTGTCCCAGTTCTCATCTATAAATGAACTAGAGAAGGAAATGGCAAGCTATTCCAGTATCTTTGCCAAGAAAATCCCCAAAATAGGGTCTCAGAAAGTTGGACCCACCTGAAACAATTCAACAACAAAAAGTAAAGGATTAATTCAAGCTGTTTAGATAAGAATTATGGAGTTGGAAATGGGAGAACAGCTGCCCAATCAAACCAGTATGGCCAGCAGAGATATTTCAGGCTTTTATGACTTTTGTTCAAGATTTGTAAAGAACTATGTCACCCTCATCATGATCTCTCAGTGATCTCACTCACTCATGGATATGTGACCAAGATAAACCATCAAGCAAAAGGGCAGATGGAATGACCCAGAATGAGTGGATTCTTTGTCATCTGTTAGAAGTTCCTTGGATATGACCAAACTATTAAAAACTTGATTAGCTGTATCACATATACACTCTTCTAAATACCTGTACACACACACACACACACACACACACACACACACACACATATACTTGTATAAAGGAACATTGACATCATTATTGACTTCTGCTCATCCATGGTAGCCCTTTGAATGGATATATGTTAACACCAGCCTAAAAGACATGGGGGTAGTTTTGTCCCAAGAAAATTATGGCTACTCAAACCAATTGCATTTACCAGTGGAGGTGTGAGGGGACACTGACAATAAAACCCAATATCCTAGGTACTTGGAATCCCTGGCTTTGAAGGAGACTGTCATAGAAAATTTTCATGACTCTATATAGTGTTCAATTCCAGTATGGATATGCAGTAACTAATTGATCTGCATTTTGACATGGTGGATTGAATGTCACTAGTCTAAAATGCATAGACCATCCATGACTTTGGTGTATATTACCAGTCCAAGAAAACCAATATGACTGCAAATCATCCTGACCTATATGCCACATGAATCAGAAACTTTAGCTATTCTCTTAGGATAGATGGAGGGAGAAAGGCATCTGATACAGGAAAGAAGAAAACCTAGCCAAAAGTTAGGTACTTCCTTCCAGAGTATACTATCCATAGAAGTATAGTATAGATTTGAACCAATTCTTCCTACTTAAATTAAGGATAAATGAATTTGGAGTGGGGGGAATCTAGCTGCAATGTGGTGGTCTATAAGCAGTAATACTGACCAGAGAAAAAAAATAAGACTCAGGAAATCAGGACGAGCTCCCCTAACAGCACTATTATTACAAGAGTGGTAGAAATTCAGGACCGTTATGGAATACTATATACATGGAATCATAATCAGTCCATCACAAAATGTGAAGATACTATTCATTTTAATGGATCCATGGCTAGAAAAAGTCCTCCATGATGGTTTTAGCACCTGGGTCAAAAGAAAATTCTGAATCTGGTGTGGATTAGGTTCTACTGTCCTCAAAGAGCAGCAATTATATACAAAAATGGGAGATCTTTGTCTGGTATGTACAAAAAAAAGAGCTATTGACTTCAGCTACATATCTGGAGTCCAGAAGAAAAAGCAAATCACTAAAGCTGGTGTGTATAAACTTCTTGTTTCTGACAAAGGACCCAAATAGCATAAATAAAAACCATAAACTACTTTTGACTGCTGAGGAATCACCATCATCCAACTGGGAATTAGGGTCTAGGGGGAGAATCACTTAACTTGAGAGAGTTTAGAGGCCTACTCGTCCTAGAGAATCCACAAGATTTCCTGGCTCCTTCTCTTACTTGAGTCAATTTATTAATCAATTAAAAAGAATGTATAAAGGCCCTACTATATGCCAGTCACTGGGTAGGCTGTAGGGGTAGAAAGAAGAAAACAAAATAGTCAAATATTAAATCAATCAACCATCCCTGCACAGAGCCAGTCATTTATCTTCATTCATCTGATGTTCCAGTCCTTATTACGATCCTAAAACTTCAGAATTGTTTGAAGAGATCCCAAGCTACTCTCCCACCCCATCCTCAGTTTATGGAAAGGAATGGGTGGAAAGAGGGACTAAAAGAACAAATGAGGTGAAGGTGAGGAGAAGCTACCATATCCCATTTCAGATTCATGAAGTAAATGGAAATCTACTTTTCCAGTAGCATTTATAACAGCTAGCAATCAATCCTGGCCAGACTGGCTTCATGTTACCATGCTCTGGGCCAGTGCTAATCACACATCTAGAGATAACACAGACAAATGTAAGCCTATCTAGGATTAATACAAAATTTACTTTACCACCTGCTTTGCTATCGCATCCTAGTGACCATTGGGCCTTTCCATTTGACTTGCAACTAAAGTCTCTTATTTGTTGTCTGCCCATATTAGGAGAGCAAAAACTATCTTAATTTAGTATCTGTATCTCCCATCAATCATTCAACAAACATTTAAGATATGACGTACTATATTATAAAGATATGGCATATAGAAGACCATAATAAGGTCTACTAGGTCATTATACCATCCATTGTGGTCTTCTATATGCCAGGAATTGTGCTAAGCACTAGGAATAGAAAAGGAAGGTAGAGGATAGTCCATGATCTCAAGGAGCTCATAGCCTAATGGGAGTGATAACATGCCAGCAACTGTAAAAATAAGCTAAGCAAAAATAATCAACATAGGGAAGATGCTAGAACTAAAGAGAATTGGTAAAGATGTCCTAGAAAATGAAATTTTATCTGGGACTCAAAGGAAGCCAGAGAAGTCAGAAGACTGAGATGAGGAAGGAGAGTATTATAGACATGGGGGACAGCTAGTAAAAACACTTAAGAGTCGGGAGTGGGAGTCTTTTGTGAGGAACAGCAAGCAGGCCAAAGTCACTAGATTGCAGAGTCTGTGTAGGGGAGTGAAGAGTGTAAGATTGGAAGGGAGGAGAGAAACAGGTTAGGAAAGCCTTTGAATACCAAATAGGGTTTTACATTTCATTCCACAGTTGATAGCGAGCCACTGGAGTTTATTGAGTAGGCAGGGTGGCAGGAAAGGGGGCGGGCATTGACCTGATCAAGAATGTATTTTAGGAAGATTACTTGACAGCTGAGTGGAAGATGGACTGGAGTAAGGAGAGATTTAGAGCAGGGAGACCAACCAACAGGCATGTGATGATGAGGGCTTGCATCAGAGTGGTGGCAGTGTCAGAAGGGAGAAGAGTATTGTACCTAAGGTAAGTACTTAATAAACATTAATTCATTCTCCATCATTCATTTATTCATAAACACAAAGTAGTTTAAGAGGGAAGACAATAGCCATTGGGAGGATAAGGAAAGGATTTATTTAAAAGGGATGAATCTTTTATTTTTATTTTTTTATTTTTACTTTTATTTTTATTTTAATAACAAATTTACACATAGGTTTTCCAAATTTATATGATTTCATATTGTCTCCCTCTCTTCTCACCCCTCTCGGAGCTGACAAATAATTCAATTTGTGTTATACATGTATTATCACTCAAACCATATTTCTATATTATTCATTTTTCTAAGTGAATAATCTTATTAAAGATTATTATAAAAAATTTTAATTTGAATTTTTAAACTTTAAACTTTTTAATTTTTTAATAATTTAAAAATATTTTAAAATAATATTATTTAAATTTTTATTAAAGATATTAAAAATAAAACCAAAACCCCCCAAAATATACCCAGATAAACAAGTGATAAATCAGGTTTTCATCTGTTCTTTCTCTACATGTGGATACCATTCTTTTTAATAATTCCCTCAGAATTGTTCTGGGTTATTGTTAGTAGCAAAGCCTATCACATTTGATTGTCCCACAATATTTCAGTTACTGTGTACAATATTCTCCTTGTTCTGCTTATTTTTACTCTGCATTAGATCACATAGTTGTTTCCGGCTCTTTCTGAAATCATCTGTTCATCATTCCTTATAGCAGAATAGTATTCCATTACCATCATATACCACAGCCATTCAGCCATTCCCCAGAAGAGGGACATCTAAAAAATGAATATTAAAGGAAGGAATTCTATGAAACAGAGGGGAAAGGAAATGCATGGGGGATGACCAGCAGGAAGGCATGAAGACAGGATCAAGAATGTCAGGTGGGCAGAACAGATAGAATGCCAATTTGGCTGGGTCACAGAATGCAAGAAGAATAGGAATGTGTAATGAGACTGGAAAGGTAGGTTCACACCAATTCTTGCAGAGTCTTAAAAGTCAAGCAGGTGCCATTACAGCAATGTTGCAACCTTTTATTGCCACCCAGGCAAGTGAAGTCTGACCCTTATATGAAAACTTCTTACTTTTTTCAACGCCGGTCCCAGGTAACTTTTCCTCCAGTTGGCTATAACACCTGGTCTAGATCTTACTCATCTAACAGCCTCAAAGACATTCTTCCTTCTTTCTCAAGGAGATCAGAACCTAACTTGAAGCCTGTCTGAGGGGACCTCAATCCTGAATTCATTCTTGAGTTCTTCTGCTTATATGTGGATGCTTACTCAAATGCCATGCCTCCCAGCTCAAGTTCCTCAGCTCTTAAACGTTTTACCTTGTCTTTAATTCAAACAGGAATGATTATATACTTGATCATACCATCACCTCTAACTGTTCTTCATCTAAAATCTAGAACTCTGAAGTTCCTTCCCATAATCATATCTCCTATTTTTTTTCATCTCTCTCCCTCTCTCTGGCTCTTTTCTAAACCCATTCTTTGGACTTACTGTGACTTACCTGTCTTTCCTCTCAGTCTATCCCCTCTGGTCTAGCCTACCCTTAAGAATCATAGAATCTCAAGTTTGGAAGAGAGCTCAAAATCATTTTATCTAGTCCCATCCCTGAGAAAGAAGTCCCTCCCCCCAAAATTTGTCCTGTCACCTCTTGAACACTTTGACCTTGCCTGACAATGTATGTCTCATTCAGCATCTATTTATTGTACTTCACTTCTCCAATAAGAGAAAGGAGGTATGCTTTATCATTAGTCCTCTTCAGTCAAGACTGGGCATTGCATTGATGTCATTTCTGATACCTTTTAGTGTTGTTTTGACCTCATTATTTTGATAATTGTGTAAAACGTCCTATTGCTTTTACTTAGTTCACTCTGCCCTGGGTCATACAAATCTTTCCAAATTTCTAGTATTCATCATTTTTACAGCACTATAATGTTCTATTACATTCATATGCCACAATTTTTTCAGCTTTTCCCTAATTTATAGAAAACCACTTTCTTCCAGTTTTTTTTTTGCTGTCATAAAAAGTACCCACATTACTTCACAAAACCATAGAATTTATGGTGAAGATGATATAAATTAGAATGCCCATCATAAGGGGTAGAAAGATTAACCTTGAGAGTTTTTCCCAATGAAATCACAGATCTGCCCCCTCTCCCTATTACTATGACCTGCCAAGTTCATACAAATCATAAGTATAGCTAATTTTAATTTCTGGAGCCCTTTCTGAGAGTCCTTCATTCTTCCTTCTATTTTTAATTTCCTTCCTAACAGGCCCTACCAATTATACCTGAAATTTCTTCTTGGGTTAATGGAACAACCCAAGGTGCTATTATGATCCTTGTCAATAATGTGGTAAAATACACATTACTTCTCAGTCCCGAGGTGTTTTTCTTTTAGCATGGGCCAAAAAGTGACACTCTTTATAAGGTTCAGACTAATTGTTACTGACCTTACGTCCTTCTCAGGAAGTCATTGCTTTATTTCAAATTTCAAGGGAGGAGAAAGATCTTGATGTGACTGTAGAGGGCATGGAAAACTGTATCTTTAGCTTCTAAAGCATAGGCTTCCAGAATATTTTGGTAATCCTAATTATTCATTCAACTTCCTTACGTGTAAACTTCTTTGGGCTGGTTTCTCATCCCACCATTTTATTGAATCCAATCACTTCAAGGACACAGGATGATCTTTTTATTGAATTTAATTTATCGGACTTAAATCTAATGGCCTTTTCTGAGAACTCATCCTTCTTGACTTCTCCTCAACATGTGACCACCCTTTCTTTCTGATTAATTTTTTCCCCAGGTTTTTGTGACAATAATGTATCAGGGTTCTCTTCCCCCTACTTGCTCAATAGACTTTTCTGAAGCTCTTTTATATGTTCGTTTTCCACATTCCCTCTTCTCCATATGGAAATATGCCAGTGTTCTGTCCATGCACTACTCTCTTCTCTCTATCTAATATCTCCTTGTGATCTCATCTTTTTCTCGTACTCTAATCATTCACCTCCAATGACCTGGTAGACATTTCCTCCCTAGTGACCCATAAGGATATCAAAATCAATGCATCCAAAACAGAATTCATTATATAGGTTGTTCCAAAAGTTTTAGTGCAGTTTTAAGCTCTGATAGCTCATTTCCCTTTAAGTTCACTCCTCTAAATTTCTCTATTTCTCTTAAGAGCACTACTATCTTTGCTATTACCCAGGTATACAATCTCATGGTTATCTTTGACTTTTCCCTCTCCATTACCCTCTCCCTCATATTGAATCAGTTGTCAAATCTTATTGATGCTAATTCTGCAATGTCTATTGCTTCTTTTTCTTTCTCTCCTTTTAATAGCCACCACTCCCATTCACATCACCCTCACTGCTCCCTGAACCCATTCAATAGCTTTCTTATTGGCCTTCCTGAGTTTTGAGTCAGGAAGACCTGAGTTCAAATACAGCTTTAGACACTTACCTCCCGAGTGACCCTGGGCAAGTCACTTCATCTCTATTTACCTCTGTTACTTCATCTATAAAATGAGAATGCTAATGACACCTAATTTCCAAGGTTGGTGCAAGAATTGAATGAGACACTCTAAGTACTTATTCTACTGCCTGGCACATAGTAGGTGTTATATATGTTAACTATTGACAATAATATTGCTCCCCTACTCAAAAAACCTTCAGTAGTTCTCTACTGCCTCTAGGTTAAAACATAAACCATCGTCCCATCCCTAAAATAATCCTTGTAGAGATGCACTTTGGTAAATGCTTCTACAGGTGCTGTGACTCTCTCCTTCTAAGCATCCCCAGCCACTGATGATCCAGAAAAAATAATTCTCACCTTCGTAGTCTTTGATCTTGTCAAATGGTTCAACATCAGAAATGGGCATTATTTTGTCAGTGGAAATAATATTAGAAAAGATGCTTTCTCATTGGCATCTCTGCTATATCTTAAGTACCTTGAGGCTTTTCCAGCTGACTTATAGCTGATGACTTACAGTCTACATATGTTTTTTCCTCCATTCATATGGAAGGCATGAACTGTTTGGTTTTTTTTTAAACCCTTACCTTCCATCTTGGAATCAATACTAAGTATTGGTTCCAAGACAGAAGAATGATAAGGGCTACCCATTTAGGGTTAAACAACTTGCTCAGGGTCACACATCTAGGAAGAATCCAAGACCAGATTTGAAGCCAGGATTTCTTGTCTCTAGACCTGGCTCTCTATCCACTGAGCCACCCAGCTGCCCCTGCCCTTTTGCTTTTTGACTTGTATTCCCTGTGCTTTGCATGAAGTTTTGCAAATAGCAAACATTTAAAAAATGCTTCTGCATTCACTCCATTCATCCAATCCCCAGGCTGGCATATAAGGACTTTCCTAATCTGGTACCAGGCTCACTTTCTAATATTTTAGTAATAATATAGTATAGTATAGTATAGTATAATATAGTATAGTATAGTATTTCTGCTCATTGTGTGTGTGTGTGTGTGTGTGTATCAGTAAACTTCACCTCCTTGTTCCCTGAGCTTGGTATCCCTTTCCCCTCTCTCTCTACCTTGGTACAGGCCATGGCTCACCCCTAGAATGTGCTCCCTCCTTGACTTTCATTTCTTAGAATACTTAGCTTCCTTCAAGGTTCATGAAGCTCAGATACCACTTACTGTTGTAAAAATTAAATTATATCTCTAATAATAAAACATTATATTTTATGAGGATTATTAAGGATTATTAGAAAATAAGGACAAAAGAGGATACAAAATAAAAACCACGTGCCCATGGCTGATTAGCCCATTTAAAATCCCTGCACTTAGCTTACCACTATACTTGCTATATCATTGCAAAGGAACAGAAGAGCATGAGAGGGTTACTGCCAGTTAAATACCAATTGTGATCTCGCCAACATGGAGACTCGGGAGAGATTATAGGAAATTCTGGAAAATACCAAGGACTTCTGGGGAATGAAGTCTAGGGTTCAAAATCTCCATTTATACACTATAGGAAATATGTTCTAACCCTCATTTCTCTCTCCCTCCTGTCTCAGTTAGTCTCATATTATCTTGGATTGATGTGTGCATTTAGATATTTATTTCCCAGACAGAATGTGAAAGGAAGCTAGATTGCACAGTGGTTAGTGCCCTGGGTCTGCCATCAGAAAGACTCATCTTTGTGATGTGTCTCAGACACTTACTAGCTATGGAACCTTAGGCAAACCACTTAACCTTGTTTGCCTCAGTTCCTCATTTAAAAAGTGAACTAGAGAAGGAAATGGTAAACCACTCTAGTACTTTGCCAGGAAAATGCCAAATGGGGTCACAGAGACTGACATGACTGAACAATAACAAATTGAATATAAACTCCTTGAAAGCAGAGACTGTGTTTTTATTCTGTATTAATTCCAGTGCTTCCTAGGGCCTTACATATGGTAGGTGCTTGATAAAGCTGAATTTATTTAATTGAATAATAATGGAGATAGACTGTTTCACCTGATAGGGAAAGGCAGACCTACCTAACCACCAAATTAAGGGTTTTCTAGGCATTACTAGAAAATTCTTCCAGTATACACCCCTTCAAGATTTCATTTCATTTGGATTTTGAGAGCAAGTTACTCAGATGTTCAATCTTGTACCATTCCAACCTCAAGGAGTCCTATAGCCAGAACATCTGAATCAAACCTTGCTGAATATTTAGGGAGCCTTGAGGTCTGAGCCGAAGTCTCAGTGGACTCAGCTTGTCTTTTCAGTGCATTCTTCTGTCACAAGTAACGATGCCATAGTATTTATTGTACAGATATTGATGCTTAGGTGAGACCCATTGATGTGTATCTGAGGGTGGGGGAGATTGAGAGACCAATGGCTCTCTGAGAGACCAGTTGATGAAAGCCTAGCTGTGGTCTTAGATCATAAGAGCATTGAGTAAAATAAGCAACACTATAATACTTGAAAGTTCAATGCCAGGCACTTCAGCTAGCTGCTATGAAATCTTGGTGTCCTAGGGAAAGTCAGTGTAGCAAATTAGTAAGAGAGTCACCCATTACTAGTCTACCAATCTAAAAAAATGGTCAAAAAGAACATCCAAGTACTTACAAAGACAATTTATTACAATGACATGATATACAGGAAGACAAAAACACAAGAAAATTGGACCTGTGAAAATCCCCTTCACTAGATAGAACTGTGAAGAGTTGTTCCAGATTTGGGCCAACATCCAGATGAAAAGAAGGCCAAATTTGGATTCATCATTGGTGTATAGGGAAGGCAACCAAGATTGCCTCAGCCTAAGGATCTCCCTAGACAGAGTAGAGGAATTTAACTTTGGAGCTACCACTTTTCTTCATGCCACCATGGGGACTCACCCTTAAAGAGTAGAGATGGTTCTATGTGCCTTTACCAATCTATGAACCCAAATTTGGTGCTTCAGACCAATGAGAAAATATTCCTGTTCCCTCAGAGATCTAAAGGTTCAGAAGTAGCATCAAGTTGTAACTATGGTATATATAGGTTAGTAGCCAGGTTAGTGTATCCTATAGGTTTTGAGC
Source organism: Monodelphis domestica (assembly GCF_027887165.1). Lineage (NCBI taxonomy): Eukaryota > Metazoa > Chordata > Mammalia > Didelphimorphia > Didelphidae > Monodelphis > Monodelphis domestica. Next base: position 485,717,414 of record NC_077227.1, read on the forward strand.
TAAGATGCCAACCCATGCACTCTTCTGGTATTTGCTGGTTCTGGGCAGCAATCTGCATTTGGCATAGGATGCAGCATATTATATGTATATATTAGACTACTGGGCTCTGGAAGATCTTTTACTTTTGAGTTATTTGTCAAAAGTAGAAATTTACAGTGTGCAGAAGAGTACTCAGTCTGACTAAGAAGATTTTATGGTGTACTTGCCATTCAGAAAATTAAAGAGATTTCTATTAAAGATCTGATAAATCTGTTTTCTATGTTTATATAAAATAAACTTTTGTAGTGTTTTGTAAAAAAAACCCATATATGTGTGTATATATATATATATATATATATATATATATATACACATATATAGTTGAGGTTAACTGATGACTTCAAACCGTGCCCCAGAGGCATGTGAAGGCTTCCTCTGATGGGATGAACAAATGAAAGCATGTTTTCTCAATAGTCATGAAGGCCACTGAAGCAGGCACTGTGGAGCATTTAGAGTCTGAACAGACACAGAAGATACCAGTGTCATCCACTGTAGCCCAAGCCATCATCAGTCATCTAGATGGTTGTCTTACCACTAGACTTTGATTACTGGAAGAGAGAGGGTGATGACTGTGCAATTCTGACTCACATCCAATTTATGCTGGCGCTGAAAGATATCACCCTAGTAATGGGATGCCATTTTGGTCCTCTTCAAGTATAAAAAAACAACAACCATCCAACTAGGTAAATGATCATAGGCAAGTCACTTCAACTCTGAGCCTCAGTTTTCTCATTTATAAAATATGAATCATAATACCTATAGTATCTACTTCATAGAGTTGTGGGGCTTAAATGAAATAACACATAGAGAGCACTTTGCTAAGTTTAAAGCAATATATAATGTTAGCTATTATTTATATTAATGAAATATTGACCCAACATAAAAATATCAGTCATATAACAGAGTGTATATAGGATCGATTGTATGCAATGACTTATTTTATGTGACTCCCTGAAGTTTTATGATGTCCAATATAATTATTGAAGTCTGCAAGTTTTTTCCTGAGGTGGGGCAGAGGATATATTTTTCAAGTGTCACATAAATCCCTCACCCCTCAAACGTAGGGGAACTCCTCGTTATGAGATAAAATTTAGATATTTGGTGATGTGAGAAAGGATCCTAAAGCCTGTGACAGTATTCCCTTACAAAGCACGTAGAGCTGATCTGTTTCCCCAGGAAGCTGTGACAAGTGTCACAAAGGTCTAGGCCTATTAATGCCTCAGATTTCATTAACTATTGCCCCATTTCTAATTCCCACCAGCAGCAACATAATTGGGAAGTAAAGTCATGTTTCTAATAGTATCTAGCATCTGCCAAACCTGGATACTTGGAATTATCATAGATGCCCCATAAATGGCAGTGTCAGCAAAGTCAGAGGCACTTGAGACACTTTGAGGGGAAACACACAGGCACTGGTCTCCTCCTGCCTTTCCTCAAGGGTGAATAGTTCAGTAGAGCTCACTGGCACACATATAGAAAGGGCAGCCACACACTACCACCAGAGTCCTGCTTGACTGTTTTTTTTCCCTTTGTACTATGGAGTTTTGCTTCCATAAAGTTGTAGCAGGTACAATTCATGTACATATCTATAGTTGCATTGCCTCTCCTGTTTAAATATCTTAGCTGTGCACAGGGCAGAAATGCTAAGTATAACATGAGAGTTAGTCATTTTCTAACTCTAGGGCTCAGCTATGTAGTGCTAATAGCAAGTTACACTGCTTTGTGTCATCCACTCCCCAGGTCCCAAGTAAAATTAGTTTGCTTGTCTCTTTAAAATGACAGGAATAGCTATTAAGAATAGGGTTGTTGTTTTTTTAATTTGGAGAAATAACTGATTCAGGAGGGTGGAGTCAAGATGGCAAAGTAGAAGCAGGGAAAGCTCAAACCACTAGGAGAATGCTCTCCCACCAAACTTAAAATAATACCTCCAAGTGAATACTGGAGCGAAAGACCAACAAGGAAGTGGAGTGAAGCAACTTTCATGCAAAGAACAATTTGAAAAGTAGGTAGAGAGTGTGTGGGCCACTGCAGTGGGATGGGAGCATAGGCTGCGGGAGAGTACACGGAGAAGTAAGGAACAAGCCCCACTGCCCCACATTTAATCTTTCAGGCTCTGAACCTCGGTCCAAGCCAACATCCAGACCCTGAGATACTGCTTAAGCCAATAGTGGCACAACCCCATGCACAGCCTGTAAAGTTGCAAGCCTCAGACTAAACCTGCAGTAAGGTCTGGATTCCCAGCATGAAGCAGTCTGCACAGCATGCCTGATCTATGAAAGCCCAAAGGGAGGTTGGGAGCCCCAGCCCAAACTTGTAGTGAGGACTTGAAACCCAGTGGGAGGCAGTCTGTGCAGTATGCCTGGCCTGTGTAAGTCCAGACAGCAGTCCAAAACTAGCTCCTAAACCTGGGCAAAGTTACAAGCCTCTGGGAAAGGTGGTCCAGAGTGTACCTGAGTTGATCAAGCCCCAAATGAGACCATAAAGCCGCTGCCAAAGCCTGAGGCTAGACTTTAAGCCCCAGCACAGAGTAGTTCACTGTGCTCTGAGCTCTGCAAGCCATTAGAAGTCTCAGGGGTGATTGAATCAGTAGTGGGATGTGTTGTAAGGATTATAAGATTATAAGATTAGCTTTGCTACAAAGCAGGAGATCCTACAGGACAGAAACAGGGCCAAGATTCCAGAGCTCTGAGAAGGCAGTTCCTGGCAGGCCGTTGACTTCTCTGGAGGAGAGAAGAGAGATGGTGGAGTTGCTCTCTGGAGAAGAAGACTTTTAAGCTGCCAGGAGACTGGGACTTTCCTTCAAACAAGTTTATAGCTTCTGGGAAGTAGTTGAGGTTGGATACACTCTACAGGTAGACTGTATGAGGTAAACCAGTTCTCCCCTCCCTGTTCCTGTGTGATCCTGTGTGCTGTTGGTGATTTTCTACTGGATTTCTCTAGACCCAAGAAGACATCAGTTGTGAGACTTCCTTTGACCTTGTTCCTGTACCTACAAGTCCTCCCATAATCTTAAGTAATAATTAAGGAGTTGATTAGAATAGTATAGAAAGTAGTTAGTGGATTTAGTACACTGACTTTGGGGGTTAAGATTAAATCTTCCCAATTCCCTTACCTTGATTCATTTAGCTTAAATGAACTGTTAGTTTGATATAATTACATGTTCTACCTCGTATTTTAATATAATTTTATCAGATGTGACTCTCAGAGCTCCCAGCCCATGGGCCATCATACTACCTTCGAAAAACTGAAACTTGCAAAAACCCAGGAAAAGAAAACCAAAGGAAAGACTAAAGTTTAAGAGACTGCCCTCTCTACCCTGAGAAGAACAGAGCCCACTTTTAAGATAAAAGTGAAAGTCAAGAAAAAGGCAGGAAAATAAGCAAATATAAAAACTGAAACAGCTAGCTACCTATAGAAAATTTTTATGGAAACAAAGAAGAGCAAGCCATAGACAAATGAGGACAGTGAAAGCAAAGCAAACACATCTAAAACTTCAAAGAAAAATATAAATTGGTCTCAGGCTGTGGAAGAGCTCAAAAAATGTTTCAAAAATTAAGAGAGAGAGAAAAAATGGAGAAGAGAAATGAAACCAATGCAAGAAGAAAATAACAGCAAAATTAGCCAAATGAAATAGGAGATTCAAAAGCTCATGGAAGAAAATCATTCCTTAAAAATTAGAATTGAAAACTAGAAACTAATGATTTAATGAGATATCAAGAAATAATAAAACAAAATCAAAATAATGGAAAAAAACAGAAGAAAACATCAAATATCTCACTGAAAAAACAACTGACTTTGAAAATAGATAAGGAAAGACAATTTAAGAATTATTGGACCACATGAAAGCCTTGATTGGAAAAAACAAAAAGCCTAAACATCATAATACAAGAAATTGTCAAAGAAAACTACCCTGATATTTTTGAAAAGAGAGAAAAATAGACATTGAAAGGATCCACATATTACTTCTGGAAATAAATACCCAAATGACAACTCTCAAGAACAATATAGTTAAATTCAAGAGCCCCCAAGTCAAAGAGAAAATATTGCAAGCAGCCATAAAGAAACAATTCAAATGCTATGGAACTACATTCAGGATTATGCATGACTTAATAGGCTCCACATTAAAGGATCAGAAGTCTTGGAATATGATATTCTGGAAAGCTTGATTTAGGTTTATAACTCCAAATCACCTATTCAGTAAAATGAATATATTCTTTTGGGGAGAGTGTCATTTAATAAAGTAGATAATTTCTCAGCGTTCCTAATGAGAAGTCCAGACCTAAACAAAAAATATGATGTGCAAACACAAGTCCCAAGAGAAGCCAAAAAAGTAAATAAGAAAGAGAAAATTGAAGGGATTTAATGAGATCAGACTGGATGTATTCTTATGTGGAAAGATGATATTTATAATTCTTAACATTTTTAACAGTATTAGAACAGTTAGAAGAAGTAAACATGGGCAGAGGGTAAGGGAGAAAAGTTATTAGGATGATATGATATGCAAAAAAAATGAAAAAGAGGATTGCACTGAGAAAAAAAAAGAAGAGAGAGGTTGAATGAGGTGAATTATCTCACCATAAAGAGGGTAAAAAACAATTGCAGTCGAGGGGAGGATGAGGGTGGTGACTGTCAAAACTTAAATCTTATTATTATTGTAATTGGTTTAGAGAGGGAATAACAACCATACTCATTCCGGTATAGTGTCCTATCTTACCTTATAGAGAATTAGGAAGTGAATAAGACAAGGGGGAGAGGTAATAGAAGGGAGGGGGTAGTAATTAAAAGCAAAACACCTGAGAGGAAGGACAGAATGAAAGGAGAAAAAGCAAGCTCAAAAGGGGAAGAAAAATATGGAGGGTAATACACAATTGGTAACCATAACTGTGAATGTGAATGGGATGAATTCACCCATAAAATGGAATTAGATAACAGAGTGGATTGAAAACCAGAATCCTATGATATGTTGTTTACAAGAAATATATCTGAAGCAAGAAGACACAAACAGAATAAAGGAAAGGGGCTGGAGCAGATTTTATTATGTAATATTTGAAGTTAAAAAAAAGCAGGAGTATCAATCATAATCTCAGACAAAGCTAAAATAAAAATAGACCCAATTTGAAAAGATAAGGAAATTGCGTCTTGCTAAAAGGTACTATAGACAACAAGTAATATCAATATTAAACAAATGCCAAATGGCGTAGCCTCCAAATTTTTAAAGGAAAAATTAAATTAACTTCAAGAGGAAATAGACAGTAAAACTATACTGGTAGGGGACTTTAACTCTCCCTTTTCAGATCTAGATAAACCAAACAAAAAAGAAAGAAAGAAGTAAAGAAAAATGAATGAAATTTTAGAAAAAGTTAGAATTAATAGATCTCTAGAGAAAATTGAATGGGAATAGAAAGGAATATATCTTCTTTTCAGCAATATATGGTTCCTTCACACACACACACACACACACACACACACACAAATGACTATGTATTAGGGCCCTCAAAACTTCATAACTAAATGCAGAAAAAATAAATGCATACTTTTCAGATTATAACACAATAAAAATTATTAACAAGGGTCCACAGAAAAATAAATTAAAAAGTAGTTGAAAATTAAATAATCTAATGCTAAAAAAGAGATGGGTTAAAGAACAAATGATAGAAACACACGATAATTTCATTAACAAGAATGACAGTGAGGCGACAACATATCAAAATTTATGTAATATAGTCAAAGCAGTACTCTCTATGTATCTCTACATTCTTACATCAATAAAACAGAAAAAAAAGCATAGCAGTGAATTGGGAATGCAACCAAAAAGACTAGAAAAAAAGAACAATTTTTAAGTCTCCAATTAAAGATTAAATTGGAAAACCTAAAAATTAAAGGAGAAATTAATATAATTGACAGTAGGAGAGTCATTGAACTAATAAATAAAACTAGGAGTTGATTTTATGGGAAAAAAAACAAATAAAATTGACAGAGTACTGGTTAATTTGATTTAAAAAAGAAAAAAAGAAAATAATAAGTTTCAAAAATGAAAAGAATGATCTTACTACCAATGAAGAGGAAATGGAAATAATCATTAGGAACTATTTTGCCCAATAATATGCCAATAAATCTGACAATCTAAGTGAAATTTACAAGAATATAATTTACAAGAATATAAATTGCCCAGATTAGCAAAAGAGGAAATATTTAATAGTATATTAGAAATGCAAACTTTAGCAATGAGAAAAAAAAGAAATTGAAGGAATTAAATTAGACAATGAGGAAACCAAACTACTACTCTTTGCAGATGATATGATGATATACCTAGAGAATCAGTTAAAAAACTAGTTGAAATAATTTATAACCAGTAAATTTGCAGGATATAAAATAAATTCACACAAATCATCACCATTTCTATATATTACCAAGTTCAACAGCAAGAGGTAGAAAGAGAAATTCCACTTAAAATAACTCTAGACAATATAAAAAACCTAGGAATCTACTTACAAGACAACCCAGGAATTATATGAACACAATTAAAAACACTTTCCACATTAAAAAATCAGATCTAAACAACTGGGGAAAAAATTAATTGCTCATGAGTAGGCTGAGCTAATATAATAAAAATGACAATTCTATTAAAATTAATTTACTTTTTCAGTGCTGTACCAATCAAATTACCAAATAATTATTTTAGTAGAACTTAAAAAAAATAATAAAATTCATGTGGCAGAACAAAAAGTCAAGAATATCAAAGGCATTAATGAAAAAAATATGAAGGAAAGTAGACTAGTAAAAACTGTATATAAAGCAGTAATCATCAGAACAGTTTGATACTGACTAAGGAATAGAATGGTAGATAAATGGAATAGATTAGATACACAATATGCAGGATAAATTACCTTAGCAATCTAGTTTTGATAAAAACCCAAAGACCCCAGATTTTTTATCATAAGAACTCACTGTTTAACAAAAATTGTTGAGGAAATTGGAAAATAATATGGTAGAAACTAGATATAGGCCAATATATCACATCCTGTACCAAGATAAAGTCAAAATGGGCATATGATTTATATATAAAGAGTGATACCATCACAAAATTAGGGGAACAAAATAGTTTACCTGAAAGATCTTTGGAGAAGGGAATTTATAACCAAACAAGAAACAGAGATTATTATAAGATATAAAATGAATAATTTTGATTATATTAATTAAAAGAGTTTTGTATGAATAAAACAAATATAATCAAGATTAGAAGAGAAACATGAAAACATTTTATGAGAAATTTCTCTGATAAAGGTCTAATTTCTAAAATCTATAGAGAACTAAGTCAAATTTATAAGAATACAAACCATTCCCCAATTGGCAGATGGTCAAAGGATATGAACAAGCAATTTTCAGATAAAGAAATCAGTATTAATAATCATATGAAAAAATGTTCTAAATCACTTTTGATTAGAGAAATATAAATTAAAACAACCCTGAGGTACCACCTCACACCTATCATATTGGCCAATATGACAAGAAAGGAAAGAAATAAATGTTGGAGGGGATATTGCAAAATTGGGACACTAATGCATTGTTGTAGTTGTGAATTGATCCAACCATTCTGGAAAGGAATTTGGATCTATACCCAAAGGGCTATTAAAAAATGCATACACTTTGATCTAGTAATACCACGACTAAGACTATATCCCAAAGAGATAATAAAAAAGGGGAAAGGACCTACCTGCACAAAAATATTTACAGCTGCTTTTTTTATGGTGGTAAAGAATTGGAAATTGAGAGGAAGTCCATCAACCAGAAAATGACTGAACAAATTGTGGTATGTTTTGGTGATAGAATACTCTTGTGCTATAAGAAATGATAAGCAAGATGATTTCAGGAAAAAGCTGAAAAGATCTGCAGGAACTGATGCACAGTAAAATATGAAGAGCCAGGAGAACATTGTCCACAGTAACAGCAATATTACATGATGATTGACTGTAAAAATTGGGCTGTTCTTAGTAATGCAATGATCTAGAACATTCCTAAAAGACTTAAAATGGGAATGCTAGCCACCTCTAGAAAGAACTGTTAGGGTTGGATAAGTTCAGATCAAAGTATATTATCTTTCATATCAGTGTATTTGTGGTTTTATTTTGGGGTTTGGGTTTTGAGTGAGTATGCTCTTACAAGAATGGCCAACATGAAAGTATGTTTTGCTTGATAATAAAAAAAAAATAGGTTTCTTTTTTTGTTTTAATAAAACCCAATATTTAAAATCATTCCTCCAAGGAGTTGCTAAACTTTACCCCCAATACATAAAATTTTTACCCAAAATGATTCACTCTTTAAAAAGGGCAAGTGCCTGTTAAAGATCTTTAGAAGCAAAAGTAAAACATCATTAGAATGGTAATGCAGAGCATTAGGGAAATGGGATTCAGTTTTTAAACATATTATGTCAAAATTACTTTTCAGGAACACATTCACAAAGCGAGGTCTGCCCATCTTGGTTTGCATTACATGGGAAGCTGATTTTAAGAAAAATGCTTTTTTTCTGATGTTTGTTTGTTTGGTTTTTTTTTCTCTCATTAAGAACTATTTTCCTTCAGGGAACACACAAGACAAGCTTGACCTCTGGGTCAGGTAATTCATATTGCAGGGCCCAATTCTAAGGATCAGCCTGTTGGCCAGAGACAAAATGATTTTTTCCCAATATTCCCTGGAAACAGAAAGTCAAGCGAGTCCTACAATTTAAGGCATTGGTTTCTTTTGATGTTTGAATTGCTAGTCTCTCTTTCTTTTTCAAGGACAAAAAGAGCCAAACCTTAACTAGCCAATCTCTCAGTGAGGAGGGAGATTTTATTTGTGCATCAACACAATTGAACCTGTTTACAAGGCTATTGTCAGGACCAACCCCCACCTAAAAATTTAACAATGAAATATGGGACTTCTCTTCTGCAGCATTCTGTTCCAGGGGGTGTAATTTGATCCATGAACTCTCTGAATCTTTATTATAAAGAAATTGTACTAGATAGATAGATAGATAGATAGATAGATTATAGAGTATAAATCTAGAGTAACGATATTGATGTTCTTGGGTACACAATAAATTGTTACTGAAGTCCATTCCCAAAGAGGATATCTAATATGATTTAAACACTAGTAGCATTATTGAAACAAATATGCAAATAAATATTCCAAAGGAATACATTTCCTCTGCTTCTTCTCCCTCTACCCTCAAGAAAGAGACCAAAGGTAAGACCACATAAGGGTATATATAACCAAGAATTCTCCTTCATGACTCTAGCTGGTATCTTATAGAGACAAGCTATTCAAAATGGGAAGATTCATAGCTATAAAGTTTCATTTCATGAGAATCCAGAAGCATGAGGCAAATTGTGTGGGTTAGGAGAGGTGGCTTAGGAGACTAGAGAGCACAAAGTAGGGATAGAGGCTTAGGACATGTCCAGAGACAGAAGAATATGCTAGCAGAGACATTGGTGAGCAGCTGGATCATGGGAAAATTTAGAGTTGGCAAGAATTTTAAAGATCATTCAGTCCATCCTTCTCATCTTACAGATGACAAAAACCTAGGTCCTTAATATTACCAAAAAAGAAAACTGAGACAATGTCAAAAACTATAAAGCCCTAAATCTAATTTCCTTCTCTAAAAATTCTTCATGAGAATAATCTCACATATTGAGGGCATCCTTAATAAAGGGATGAGGAGGGAGTAGGCAGACTTTGACAAATGATAATTCTAAAGCAGACTGTACCTTTATAATCAATCAGTTGCCTGAAAGGAGCAAAGAATACAAGATCCCCCTTTGCTTATTGTTTGTTGACTACAAAAAAGAATTTTATTTGGTAGAGCAAAATACTGTTTTAAATACTCTTTTTCAACAAGGTGTCTCCCATACAAATGTCAAAATCATACAAGAGTCCTTGAAAGATGTAACAATAGAGAATTTTACAAAAAAATTTAATGCATAAAAACATAGAGCTATGATATAGTCTTTCCAAAGTGTTTGCCTCAGTTATGGAGGATGGTCAGCATGGAGTCCAAATAGAAAAGGAATTTCCTTAAAGGGTTCTTAACCAGGGTCTATGACCCTCAATAAGGGCCAGTGGAAAGATAGTTTTCTCAAATGAGAAGGTTGTACTGAGGAATCTCTGAGGACTAACTCTCTGAGGTTGTACTGAGCACTAAATCCTCTAAATTATGAATTCTGATCCTAAGTAAAGAAAGTCCATAAACTTGGATGGGGGGAGTGGGGTAAATCAAATTTATTTCCCAAATGCATATAAAAATTATAATATTCATTTAAATTTTTTCATTCTAAATTCTCTCCTTCCCTTTCACTTCTTCCCTACCTCTTGAAAAGGTAAATAATATATTGATTATATATGTGAAGCTGTGTAAAACATTTCCATATAGACAGGTGAGAAAAGAAAACACACACACAAAAAAAAAACAAGAAAAAGAAGGTTTTTATAGCGGCAAAGAATTGGTCCATATCTAATGTCTACCAAACTGCCTTCCAGTTTTCCCAACATTTTTTACCAAATAGTTAATTCTTATCCCCCAAATTTGGAACTATACATTTGTCAAGCACAAAGTTACTACAATATTTTAGAAATCTATTCTATTCCATTGATCTAATTTTCTGTTTCTTAGCCTGTACCAGACAGGTTTGATAATTACTTATTTTTAGTATAGTTTGAAATTTGGTGCCTAGACCCACTTCCTTACATTTCCCCCCATTATTTCCTTTGATATTCTTGACACTTTGTTTTCCCAAATAAACTTTGTTCTTTTTTCTAGTTCAATAAAATATTTTTGGTAACTTAATTTGGATAGCATTGAATAAGTAAATTAGTTTAGGTAGGATTGTAATTTTAATTATATTGGCTCTGCCTATCCATGAATAATTATTATTTCTCCAATTATTTAAATCTGACTTTATATGAAAAAGTGTTTTATAATTACATTCATATAGTTTCTGGATTTGTTCTGGAAGATATACTCCTGGGTATTTTATTCTATCTGTGGTTAATATAAATGGGGTTATCTTACTATTTCTTCTTGCCGTACATTGTTAATGATATATATAGAGATGTTGATGATTCATGTGGATTTATTTTATATCCTTCTGTTTGCTAAAATGGATAGTTTCAGTTAATTTTAGTTGAATCTCTAGGGTTTTCTCTACATCATCATATTATCAGAGAAAGAAAATTATAGGCCATTTTAATTAATGAATATAGATGCAAAAATTCTAAATAAAATATTAACCAGGAGCCTACAACAATATATCACAAAGATCATATATTAAGACCAAATAGGATTTGAACCAGGTGTGCAAGGTTGGTTTACTATAAGGAAAACTAATAACATAATCAATTTAATCAGCAAAAAAAGTAACAAAAATCATATACTTATATCAATAGATACAGAAATGTTTTTAGCAAAACACTTTTTCCTATTAAAAACATTTGAAAGTATAGGTATAAATGGAGTTTTCATTAGATTATTAAGTAATATATATTTAAAACCATTAGCAAACATTCTCTGTATTGGTGATGTTAGAAGCTTTGCCTATAAGATCGTAAGTAAAACGAAGATGCCAATTATCATCAATGTTATTTAATATTGTATTAGAAATGCTAGGAATAGCAATAGAGAAGAAAGAGAAAATTGAAGATATCAGAATGAGCAAGGAAGCAATGAAAACTATCTCTTGCATATGATATATATTTATATATTAAAATTTCTAGAAATTCAACTAAAAATTAATTGAAACTATCAATGAGATTTTTTTGTTACTCAAAATATTTTAGCCTAATAATCACACAGAAAAAAACAAGAATAAAGAATGTTTATCATCCAAAACTAATTTTCAGCTGGATGGACAACCCATAGAGCTGGTCCTTCAGTTCAGAATTATGAATAGATACTTCAGATAGAAAATTAATTAGTCCAAGAATTAGACAAGAGGATTAAAAATGAGCTAGATTGACTCTGAGAGATTGTGTAGTCCTCTTATTTCCTGATTGAGATGGCTTATGTTTTTCTTTTCTTTTCTTTTTTTGTGTAGGGCTTCTAATGACCTTAAGTTTCTTCCTAAAACAAAAGTCCATATTTTTAATATCAGTAGTTTTCTACTGATATTATATGTTTGCAAGTCATGTAATGGTGCAGTCTCTGAAGAATTAAAACCATAATCCAAGGACAATAGAAAGCCATACGGTGGGTGCTAGTTGCTTCCAATATATTCATAATCAAGGCTTGTGCCATGTTTTCTTTTTTTTTTAAATAATGTTTACCTTAGAATCAATACTGTGTATTAGTTCTCTAGACTTGGCTCTCAATCCAATCCACCTAGCTGCTCTCCTCTCCATGTTTCCTTCATGTGGTAGAAAGGGCACTGGATTTGAAGTTAGAGGACCTAGATTTAATTTTTTTTATTCTATTTATTCCTACTTGATGAAAATGTTTAACTTATCTGTGTCTCTGTTTTATGTTAAAGCAACATGAAGGATACAATCAGAGAAATGTAAGAACGAAAAGGGTATGAAAACTAGGAATGACTGACAGATGATCCTTGTGTTCTGTTGGACATCAAGAGAACCAGAGAAAAGGTTCTTACACTTTGAGCAGACAGACCCCTGTGAGGAAATGGATGAGTCATACCATAAGAAAAGGTATGTGCCATTGGAAGAGGTAGCCACATCAATGGGACTGAAGATCATCAAAGTATCAATATTAAAACAGAGTCCTAGATTACAGAGGTCTGTCCAGAGGCCTCTCTGAGGACCCAGGGTCTGCCTGCCCAAAAGTGGCATCACGGTCAGATAAATGAAATGAGACACACCGTGCATTCAGCCCACATATGCAGGCATCACACACAGTGCTCTGCCATAGTGCCGTGGTATGTTTATTATATAGGTTCTTTGGTACAGACACATAATCAATCTTCTATGTATGTGACATTCTACAGTTTGATTGGATATTATCAAATCCCCTAAACAACACTCTTGTGATGTTACTACAACAAAGAATTCTGTGATCATTTACTAGACTTTTACAACACTGTGATAGATATGATTAATGTGAATAAAGCCATTTGTAGGTTAGTACCCCTTGACCTGCTGAGAGGATCATTGTGCTTTTGGTCAGCTTTCACTATCCATCATAATTGCTTGGGAGGTGAACAACAAAACATATTCATATATAAGTGTAAAGACTTTAGGCAGACCAATTTTGGGGTTTTCCTCAATTTACAAGTTCTGTTTTTCTTACGTTACTTTGAAGTGCCTAGCGATGCTGCATGGCTTCTGTTCCAACAAATTCATTCGAGTGTGGTAACTGTAGGACAAGATTCATTATAGTATTTATTGTAGGGCCTTGGAGCATGTCTTGTGCTTGATAAAGGAGGGGTCATGGGCAGTAATCTTTGGGCTTTTATTCTATAATTGCAATCTTTTGGGGGTAATAACCTAAGGGGCTTAAAGTAGGGTATATATTTATTGATCCTATTTGCTCTCATGTTATTTCTCCTGTATTGGGGAGAGAATAATAATCATAACAATTTTACTAGTGGGGAAAATTTGGGGAAAGAAGTTACAAAGGGGGATCAGCAGGGGACCCTCATTCTGAGGTCTGCTTTGCTGACCTTCTTTCCTCCACTGACCTTCCTTCCTTTGACCATGACCTTGTCAATTGGTCAGAGTATGATGGCCTCCAGCACTAGATAAATTAAGCAAGTTAAGTTAAGTTAAGGAATAAATAGAGCCAAAAATGAAACCTGGGTCTTCCAACTTCAAAATCCAAAATTCCTTTTTATTACATTAGGAAAACATGGTTCAAGGTTTAACTTTATTTCAAAGAACTTGGACATCCAACAAGGTCTGAAAGGCAATGTGGTATGGTGGAACCCGCACTGTACCTACCTGGTGCTGAAAGATCTGGGTTTGAATCTTGGCCCTGTGACCACTTATGTGACTTTTGGCAAGTCACTTAACTTCTCTGTGCCTCAGTTTCCTCAGAGGAGAAAGTTGGAGTGAAGAATTTCTAAGGTCCCTTCTTGCTCCAAATATTATGAACATTGAGATCTGAGCTTGAGCAAAGAGAGTTGGTACACAATTTGCCATGTTGTTGGGATGGATGGACCTTCATCGTTCTAAGCATTGCATTCCCACCCATACCTCTGAATGAACTTCAGGTTCAGTTAGCTTCTGCTTCTCACAAGAGAAACAGCTGTGTTTAGTCACAGCCAATAGGGGATAGTCCCATTTGAATGTGAATTTCTGTAATGTTGTTGAACAGATAGTCACATTACTTTACAAGCACAACTCACATGTTAGAAGTCCCCTTATTGTGTTTCATTCTATCAAATCCAATTGTCCACAGCAAGAATGGAGTCACAATATGTTTTGGTTTTCATTCCAAGTCAGGAGAGGCCTCTGAAGTTATTCTGATCACATACACTACCCTATTTCTCATTAGTATGCATCTAGGAGCTGGCTTAGCTTGTCGGGGGAAAAAAGGGAAGAAAAAAAGAAAGAAATCTGCTTTCCGGTATCTGAATGAGCTAAAGCAAAGATGGAAGGCAAAGCATCTCTGGAAGACACAATGGAGTAGAATGCACAATCTTAACAAGTCTTTCAGAAAGCATTTCTCTGATTCCAGGTCACAGTTTCTGATGATGAATACAATGATCTTGCAATTCCAAGATCTTCCAAATATGCCTTTCCCCACTCCTTCACTTGTCATGTCTAGGATTTTCTCTCAGTCCCAGGAAAAGGTAAAAAGGTAGCAGGAAATAGCAGTGAAGTTAATTAGCTGCTTTCCTTGAGAACAAGAAAGTTCTGTCCTTTGAAGTGCTACCAGCATCTTTAATCCCATGAAAGAAAAATTTGGCAATTTCCTGGTTAATTGCTATGAGTACCTGGGTAAGATGAATTATTCCAAAGCTATGGCATATGGTGGCTTGAGTGATCTGATTCAGTTTCTTTTCTATACTGATTATATTATTTGGACAGATGCCAAATTTCTACTACACAGTGTAGACATTACTATTGCCTTTGAAACTCTAGCTTATTCTCTATTAAATGACTAAATAAACCTCAAGACATTGGGCTAGCTTTCATCTCTCTCCAGGGGACCCTAGGTATAGAAAGATCTCAAAATAATCAACTTTAAATTATCAACCACATATTTTTAAGTCCCAAGCTAGCTACCAGTTCCTCCCACCTCACAGTCACCTTCAGTGCAATGAAAAAAAGTTAAGGATTTTGAATCAGAAGACCTAGGTTTGAACTGAACCATAACTAGCATTTTTTTTGCCTCTGGTGCAAGCACCATAAAACACACTTTCAAATTAACTTTTAAGACAAGTTCATTTGAGGTGAAGAGGAGAGGAAGGCACCAGGGATTCAGCAAGTTTGCTAGGGTGTGGTAAGTTCATTTATTTTGCAGGTATCTAGAGGAAGAAGTGGGTCATCTAGTAGCTTTCTATCTAAATTAATAATTCTTGTTAACAAAGTGCTAAGATCAGCTGTATCTATGCTAACAGAGCACCAATATTTTCAATCCCCTTTCAAAAAAAATATCAGTCCTCTGGTACAAAGCTCTGGTTAATCTTCGATAGTCACAACTCTAGATCTGAATACTTGCTCTGCTGCTTACTATTTGGTGACCCTTAGCAATTTACTTAATCTCTTGAGGCTTCAGTTTCCTCATCTATGAAATTATGATCTTATAAATAGGCTTGTGAATCAGTAGGATGGTAGGTTACTAATAGCAGTATTGTTTTATCTTTTACTTGAAAATGCTGTTATTCTGACATATTTATAATTTAATTACTGAATTCTTTTTAATTTTTATTTAATTGATTAATTTAGAGTATTTTTCCAGGATTACAAAAATCATGTTCTTTCCCTCTCCTTCCCTGAACTCCCTCCCATGGCCAACACACAATTCCACTGGATTTTACATGTGTCATTGGTCAAAACCTATTTACATATTATTGATATTTGCACTAGAATGATCATTTAGGGTTTATAACCCCAATCAAATCCCCATTGACTCATGTGATCAAGCAGTTGTTTTCTTGTGTTTCTTCTCCCACAGATCTTCCTCTGAATGTGGATAGTGTTCTTTCTCGTAAGTCCCTCAGAATTGTCCTGGATCATTGCATTGTGTAAAGATTAAAATTTAGGGAAGACTGAGGCAGGTAGAAATTAGTTTCTCTCTGCAAGGAGTATTATAATTTTAGAGGTTTATTAAAGGTTAAAGATGAAAGAAAATACAGAATAAGAAAAAACACGTGCCTAGGCCAGAGGCCTAGGCCAAGACCTCACCTACATTATGGAAAGAACCACATCTGCTCCAAGACGGAAGTCCAAAAGAGAGAGAGCTCAAAAGCCTTTGCAATCAGGTTAAATCCCTTCTCGATCTCCGCCCAGGTGAGATTACAAGGCATTCTGGGGAAGTGGAGCAAAGGCTTGTGGGGATTAAAGTCCTGGGTTCCAATCCATTTTTACAGTTGCTACTCGTAGAGAGGTCCATTACATTGGATTGTACCACAGTGTATCAGTTTCTGTGTACAATGTTTTCCTGGTTCTGCTCCTTTTGCTCTGTATCACTTACTGGAGGTTGTTCCAGACTCCATGGAATTCCTCCACTTTATTATTCCTTTTAGCACAATAGTATTCCATCAACAACATATACCACAATTTGTTCAGCCATTCCCCAATTGAAGGACATCCCCTCGTTTTCCAATTTTTGGCCACCACAAAGAGTGCAGCTATGAATATTCTTGTACAAGTCTTTTTCCTTATTATCTCTTTGGGGTACAAACCCAGCAGTGCTATGGCTGGATTAAAGGGCAGACAGTCTTTTATCACCCTTTGGGCATAGTTCCAAATTGCCCTCCAGAATGGTTGGATCAATTCACAACTCCACCAGCAATGAATTAGTGTCCCTACTTTGCTGCATCCCCTCCAGCATTCATTACTTTCCTTTGCTGTCATGTTAGCCAATCTGCTAGGTGTGAAGTGATACCTCAGAGTTGTTTTGATTTGCATCTCTCTGATTATAAGAGATGTAGAGCCCTTTTTCATGTGCTTATTAATATTTTTTATTTCTTTGGCTGAGAACTGCCTGTTCATGTCCCTTGCCCATTTATCAATTGGAGAATGGCTTGATTTTTTGTACAATTGATTTAGCTCTTTGTAAATTTGAATAATTAAACCTTTGTCAGAGGTTTTTATGAAGATCATTTCCCAATTTGTTGCTTTCCTTCTGATTTTAGTTACATTGGTTTTGTTTGTACAAAAACTTTTTAATTTCATGTATTCCAAATTATTTATTTTGCATTTTGTGACTCTTTCTAAATCTTGCTTGGTTTTAAAATCTTTTCCTTCCCAAAGGTCTGACATGTATACTATTCTGTGTTCGCCTAATTTTCTTATTGTTTCCTTCTTTATGTTCAAGTCATTCACCCATTTTGAATTTATCTTGGTATAGGGTGTGAGGTGTTGATCTAAACCCAATCTTTCCCACACTGTCCTCCAATTTTCCCAGCAGTTTTTATGAAATAGTGTATTTTTGTCCCAAGCATTGCATTATTTAAAGTGAAGTTTTCCCAGTTCTGTTAGGACCTGGACATATGGGTAAAACACCCAAATCAAACATTGTAGAAGTAGTTTTATTCTTCACAGTCATGGCCTTTGGTCAACTTAACTAGTCAAGAATCCAGCAGAAAAATTTCTTCCTGCTCTTTTTCCTCTCCCTAAAAGACTAGGTTAGATGATCTTTAAGATCTATTCTGAGTCTACATTCTTATGACCCTATGATCTCTTCCCTTTCTTCTCTCACTCCTTGCTGGGAAAAGGCAGACTCATTTGTAAATTGAATTCAGCTGAACCTAATGAGGGATGGACCAGGGATTGAGGAACTGATCCCTTTTGAAGGGCCAAAATGAAATACTTGGACCCTGTTGGTCTGGATTATTGGCAATAAAGTTCAATGTTGCTGATCTATAGACATGAACTTTTTTACCTGCTCTTTTCAACTTGACAAAGAACAGTGAGTTTTCTTCTGAGTCATCCCTATCCAGCTGTTGTCCATTTGATGTGCAGAGTCAAAATGACAAAGAAAGGCCAAAGTCTCCAACTGATTGTAGCCCACTGACAATTCTGGATCTCCTCATGAAAGGAGGGTAGGTGACTGTGAGGGTCACAGAAACTTGCCAGATGGAATGGTTCCTCCCCCTTATCAGCTTCCCTTCAGCTCAGGATGATAGGGCCATGAAGTGCACAGCAACTTGGGATTAGAACTCAGGCAGAGCAGCTGTCTTTCTTTTGCTTGAATTTTTTTCTATTTTTCACTTCACCAAAGGCAGATGCCTTGAGATCCTGGAACATATCCTGATTTCCTGCTTATATATTCTCCTGATTGGTAAGGAGAAGAAAGAGTCCAATTAGTGCTCAAACCATGGTTACATGGCCTCCTGTCAGGAAAACCAAGAAGGATATTTATGTTTAGGCATATATTGGTTGGATGCTGTCAGAGATTCCTTCAAACTCTCAGATTATAATTCTAAGATTATGTTCCCAGTGGGACTCTAGATTGCTGAATTAGGGAGTCCTTCCATGAGGTTATTATGCATTTCCCAGAACTGACCCTCATCACAGCTATGAAATTCATATAATTATAGAATTCCCCACCTTAAAAGGGACACTTCAATCCATTTAATCCAATCTCCTTTCTTGTGCAGGAATCCTGTTTGCAGCATCTATGACATGTAGACACCCATTTTCTGCTTAAATATTTACAGTAACAAGAAAGAAACAGCACACTTTCAATTTTCTATTCCAATGTTAGACTACTCAAATTCGTAGTAGATTTTTCCTTATGCTGAAATGAAATTTGCCTCCCTGCTCCTTCTACCTATTAGTTCCAAGACTTCCCTTTGGCACCAAACAAAACAAATCTAGAATCTTCTATATGATAGCCCCTTAGGTATTTGAAGAGAGTAATTATGTCTCTCCTGTAATTCCATTTGCAGTTTTGTTCACTTATCCATACAACAGGGAATCTAGCCCTCTTATCACCCTCATAACCCCTGTAGACTTGCTCCAGTCTTCCAACTCCCTCCTGAAATGTGGGACATGATAAGTTGTTAAGGTTTTTCTTTGACTCATGTACGTAGTTTCCTCCTATTAGGAAAGAAAAACACCAGATAAATTTGCTCTCAATGAGGTATTAATGACTTAAAATGTTACGTTTACCAAAGGATTTACCAAAGGAGAAATAACAAATGTTATTTCAAAAGAGGACCCCCAGAGAAGACTGCATTGCCAGAGTCACCAAGACAGGCTGCTTGGTGTATTAGAATGTAACTTTTTTCACAGAAGATCAAAATTTGTCTTAAAATCTTGGCCCTTAAAACCAAGGAGAAGGAACCCCTTTATTAGACAGTCAAAATAGGAGAAGACTAAAGTTTACCAAGAAAAAAAAGCCCTATATATTTGTTCTAAATGTCAAACCGCACCCACTAACCAAAAAAAAAAAAAAGGTCTGGGTACTGTCCCTGGTTCTGACCCCAGTTCTCAGTCTTTCCAGAGCCTGACATCCTGCTCATTTTCTGCCCCTTGGCTAAGTCTTGAGCTTAGAAACATAGAATACTAGAACTAAAAGATTCCTTAGAAACCTTATGTAAAATTTCATTGTTTTACAGATAAGTGAAGCCAATTGAAGGGAAGTAATTTGCCCAAGTTTATACAGTTTGTGACAGAAGAATAACAGAACCTGTATCTATATTCCAAGACTCAACCACGTGTATTAGAATCATATATAAAATAAAATACAATCAGCTCTGAGGGTCTCTTCTATGATAAAAGTGCATAGACTTTAGAGCATGGATTCTGTGACACATTTTGGTTGCTCAACATAGCTGGCATGCTGATCATATTTATAGATGACACAAAACTGGAAGGGATCAATGACACCTTGATTGACAGATTTAGGATTTAAAAAGAGCTTGATAGGTTAAAAATGAACCAAATTGAATAAGATTAAATAAAATTGGCATAAATGCAAAATCTTATATTTTTAAATCAATTTTAGAAGTACAAAATGGGAGAAGCATACTTAGAAAATTGCTGTCATTCATTGTTCTTCAGAGGACCAATGACATAACAGAGTGATGTTTTGATTTGCTTGTGAATTGTATTTAAGTGAGACAATGACACAAAGTTGTCAGCCTCATTCTCTCTTCCAGAATCATCAAAGCCCAGTGGCAATAAAAAAGTCAGAATGACTGGTGATGGCCTGGGATGCTGTAGATGACCGTGGTATCTTCTATGTCTGACCAACTCTAAGCACTCCACAGGATCTGCTTCAACCACCTTCATAGTTGTTGGGACAAATTGTTCTTATTCGCCCTTTTGCAAGGGGGAAATCTTCACATCCTTGGGGTTGATATCCTCCTAACTCACTGACAGATTCACCTTCCACCTGATTTAGCCTGTCAGTTTTACTGGGGCATAGTCACCATTCATGCTACAGCTTCTTGAAGTTATAGTTGAGAGTTGTATGAAAGGTGGATACCAAAGGTGAATGAGTAGCCCTGAAATTAGAAAATTAGTTAGAAAATATTTCATGCACAAAAGATATGAGGATTTGGCTGGATTGTAAGCTTATAAATCAAGAGCATAACACTGCAACTAAGAAATCTAATCTAATCTAAGTGGCATTAAGAAAGATATAACTTCTAGGAACAGAAAGATAATAGTTTCACTTTACCCTGCCCTGGCCAAATGACAGTGAGAGTAGTGTATTCAATACTGGTTGATGCATTTTAAGAAAGACTTTGAAAAAATTGATCAATTTGATAAATTGAAAAAAAAACATTTGAGACAAGAGACAACTAGGAGTGTGAAGAGCTTTGAGTTCGTGATATATTGTGACTAATTGAAGGAAATGGTATTCCTTGTTTAGCCTGAAGAGCTAAGACTGGGGGGGGGGCAGGGTGGAATGTGACATGAAAGTAGTTTTCAAGTTTTTAAGGGGTTGTCATGCAGAAGAAGGTTTAGATATATTTTGCACCAAAGGGCAAACATAGAATTAGTGAGTACAAATTACATAGAAAAAGATTTAGAGTTGTAGTAAACAATAATAAATATTTAATCATTAGAGCTATCCAAAATGGAATAGATTCCCTTAGAAAATAATGGGTTACTCCCTACTGGAAGTTTTTAAACAAAGGCTGAATAACTATTTTTTTAGGGATCCTTTAGAGAAAATTGCTCTGGACTTAGATGGCCTCTGATGCCCTTTTACCCATGAGATTCTGATTCTTTTTTAAAATTTTATTTAATTAGATGATTTAGAATATTTTTCCATGGTTACAAGATTCGTGTTCTTTCCCTCCCCTTCCCCCACCTCCTTCCCATATCTGACGCACAATTCCCCTAGGTTTAACATGTGTCATTGATCAAGATGCATTTCCATTTTATTAATATTTGCACTAGGGTGATCGTTTAGAGTCTACTTTCTCAGTCATAGCCCCATCAATCAGTGTGATCAAGCAATTGTTTTTCTTCTGTGTTTCTTTTCCCACAGTTCTTCCTCTGGATGTGAATAGCATTCTTTCTCTTATGTCCCTCTGAATAGTTCTGGATCACTGCATTGCTACTAGTAGAGAAGTCCATTACATTTTATTTTACCACAATGTATCAGTCTCTGTGTACAATGTTTTCCTGGTTCTGCTCCTCTCTCTCTGCATCAATTCCTGGAGGTTGTTCCAGATCACATGGAATTCCTCCAGTTCATTGTTTCTTTGAGCACAATAGTATTCTATCACCAACATATACCACAATTTGTTCAGCCATTCCCCAATCGAAGGGCATCCCCTCATTTTCCATTTTTTTGCCACCACAAACAGCGCAGCTATGAATATTCTTGTACATGTATTTTTCCTTATTATGAGATTCTGATTCTTAGCCCTAGTTCTCATTAGATTTTTTTTTCGAATTGCCAGATAGATTCATTCCTGAGAAGTGCAATGTTGCCAAATGTAAAGCAGTCAGATTCAAGCCAAGGACCAAGTGAGAAAGACAGGGATATATGTACATGGGCAGGAGTTAAGTTTCATTTTTAGCAGCAGGAGTCAATTAAATTAGATTAGACAGACATTAAGTATCTCATGCACAAGGCATTTTACTAGGTCCTGAGGACATAAAAACAAAATTTGATACAATCTCTGTTCTTGAGAGTGTATTATCTCTTTGGGGGTCTGGGGATGGGAAAAGAAGCATGGAGATAAACACATTCACCCATTCAACAAAATTTTGACAAGTATTTGCTACATTCATGACTTAGTGATAAGCAGGAAGAGACAAATATTTTTTAAGTGGCATTGTTCCTGCCCTCAAGAAGCTTACATCCTACTAGGAGGATACGCTATGTACAAAGACATATAATACAAGGTGGAATGTGATGGAGACATAAGAGAGATCCAAGCAAAGTGGTCTATGAAAATTTGAGGATAGAAATTCTTTCTAAATGTGACAAGTGCTTCTGAGAGGTCAAACAGAGAGGAAGACAACACTGGGAAGGCATACATTTTTTCCTAGAACAGCTAGGTTGTACAGTGGATAGTGTCTGCTCTGCTATTTACTGAACCTATTTGACTTTGGACAAGTCATCTAAACTCTTAATTCTTCAATTTTCTTATCTGTAAAATGAGTGGGGTTAGACAACATGACTACCTAAGACCCCTTCAGTAGGGTCAAATGGAAAGAGGGTCTAGTGTTTGAAGACAATGTTCAGATCTTGGCTCTGCTATTTACTGTCTCTGTGGTTTTGAGCAATTCACTTGACTTCTCCTGACTTCAGAGAAGCCCTGCTTCTCTAGAACAAATTCAGACTGGATGATCCCTGAAGTCACTTTCAGTTTTTAATCTGTGATCCTAATTACTGAAGAAAATTTTCATGGAGGACAAGGAATAAGTAGAGGAGAAAAGAGGAGAGGAAAGGAGGAGATTTAGGAGTTAAAGCTCAGGATGAGTCATGAAGGGATGAGAAGATGTTAAAAAGCTTCAGAAAAGCAATAGAAGGATGGGGTATATTTTGGAAACAATAAAGAGACCAGAGTCTAGGATTTTATATTGGCAAAGTAGCTGGAGATAATGTAAGAAGAGACCAGGGAGGCCTGTAATGCCAGTCAAAAGCTTTTTAAATGAGATTTTGTGTAAGTATCTTATATCTCTGACAAGAATGAAAGGATCACTAATACGACAGAAAAAGAAAATGACAAATGTTGAAGGGGATGTGGGAAAATTGGGACACTAGCACACTCGGTGGAGTTGTGAACTGATTCAACCATTTTGGAGAACAGTTTGAAACTATGCCCAAAAGGGCTATAAAACAACCCAAAGAGATAAAAATAATAATAATAAAAAGAAAGAAAAAGGACTTATAAAAAGGACTTATCTAAACAAAAATATTTATAGCCGCTCTTTTTGTTGTGGCAAAGAATTAGAAATTGAAGAGATATCCATCAAGAGGAGAATGACTAAGCAAGTCATATATATTGTTATGGAATACTATTGTGTTATAAGAAATAATGAGCAGGATGCTTTCAGAAACACCTGGAAAGACTTACATGTACTGATGCAAAGTGAATTAAGCAGGACCAGATATATAGATATAGATATAGATATATGAATAGCAATATTGTATAATAACCATCTATGAATGACTTGACAATTCTCAGCATTACAAAGATTGAAGACAATCCAAAGGGCTCATGATGAAAAAATGCAATCTATCTCCAAAGAAAGAACTGATAGAATCAAAATGCAGATTAAAGCACAGTATTTTATTTTATATTTTTTCATGTATGGGGGAATCTGTGTTTTATTTCATGATATGGCAAAAATGGAAATGTCTTTTATATGATTGCACATGTATAACCTATATCAAATTGTTGGCCTTCTCAATAGGTGGAGAGGAAGGAAGGGAGACAATTTGGAACTCAAAATTTTAGAAAATGAATCTTGATTGCCTTAATTTCATCTTCATCGGAGGTGCTGTCCTCCTAGAAAATGAATCTTAAACCTTATTTTTACAGGAAATTGGAAAAAATAAGATATATTTATAAAAGGTCAGGACTATTGTCCTGACTGCCCAAAGCATAGGTCATGAAAATTAAGTACTGATTGCCCAACAAGGGGAAGGAAGAAAGGTGGAAAGAAGGGATGAAGAGATTCAGAACTCTGGTTGTATTTCCTCCTTTCCAATGGAGAAGAGGATAATCTACTAGAACACAACCTAGGTATCCACGTGCTCTGCTTACCAGCCACCTATCAACTTTGAAAACTAAATTGACTATCCCAGAGAACCAAAGAACAATTCATATTTCTAAAATAGACCATGAGAGCCTTTAGAAAGCTAGATAATTGCTCACTGTTTCTGGGGCAAATTGTCTCTGCCCTGCCTGATGCCCTTATTCTTAAACTTCCATGCCCTCCAGATGTTCTTCAAGTTTATCCTTCACCCAGCCTTCCATTCTACTCCCCAGCCCTTAGTTCCCAAAACCATTGCCTTCAGTGGTTTCTCAGAACCATACCCTCAAATCAGCCTGGTTACAGTAAAGTCCCTCTGCAGAATCAGATTGTACAGAAGAAGAGTGGGGGAAGGAGAGGAGAAAGAGGAGGTTGGGAGAACAGAAACTAAATTTTCTGGCTTTACAAACACAGAGATCTAATATGGTAAGTGGTAGGGTGGGAGGCTGAATACCAGGTATGTTTGTATTTTCATTTTTCTAGATATCCGTCTGTTGTGTGTGCATAAATCTGTCTCTCTATGCTCCTAAGTGTGCACATGCTTTCTGTATGTCTCTGGTTTGTATATGTGTTCATAGCTCTCTCTATTCCTCCTTCCTTCCTTCTCTCCCTCCTCTTTCCCTCCCTCCCTCCCTCCCTCCCTCTCTCTCTCTCTCTCTCTCTCTCTCTCTCTCTCTCTCTCTCTCTCTCTCTCTCTCTCTCTCTCTCTCTCTCTCTTTTCCTCCTCTTTCTCCCCCCTCTCTCCCTCTCTCCCCTCATAATATCTCACCCTCTCTCCTCCCTCCATATTTTTGTCTAGGTCTGGGTGTGTTTTCTCATGTCTGCACTAGAGACCTGGATCGCTATTACTGTAGAGTTAATCCCGGAGCCTGGGGTTGACTAGCTCACAGTGACCTCACCTGTCCATACTCGGAAAGACCTCGATCTTTCCCTGTGCAATTGCCTCTCCTGCAGCAAGAAACGGGATGTGAGGAGCAGGCATAAGAAATCAAGGAAGCAACGGGGCCTGGCCCTATCTTCGGGTAAGAGAGAGCAGCCAGAGATTTGGGTCGCTACAGAAGCCGCTTATTTGGGCCAGTAGCTGTGTGGGAGGAGTTGGGGGTGGGGAGGGAGGCAAGGTGTCCACCACTCATCTTATAGTCTTCAGGATCAGCAACTCCTTCCTCATACCCAAATTTGGTTTTTCTCTCCAATGGCGAGAGCTGGAGGGAAGTAACCATCCAGAGAATGATAGATTGGTAAAGCTGGAAGCGATCATCTTTCCAATAGCTTGGTCTTATACACAAGGAAACTGAGACCCAGAAGTGACTCTCTTTTCCACTCCAAGGTCATACAATAAGGCAGTGGCTGAGAGGAGCAAGAAGTTCCTCTCCATCCCTGGGCTGTGGAGGAAGTTTTACTCTCCGAGTTGGGAGTGAGGAATGGGCAGGAGTGGGTTTGAGGATTTTGTGGGGCTCAAAGGGCTAGGACTTTTGTAGAAGGAAGCACGAGACGTAGGCAGATGGGATTGTGTTGTCCTGAGTCCACTGGGAGAACTGGAAATGGCTGTGAGGGTATTTGGAGCAGTCAGACCCCCAGGTCCTAGGGCAGTGATCAGCTCATTTTACTCCACTAGTGGTAAGGATACTCAGTGATTCTCCCCTTGAGAAATGTAACATTGAAAAAGTGGAATGCATTAATCTTTCCTATTTTAACATCCCTGATCCCCTTTACTCTTTTACCCCCCTCTTCTCTGCCCCAAAGCCACTAGTGACTCCCTAATACCCCTACCCTGCACCAAAATTAAAGTAGAAAAGGAAAATGAATCCTCTGTTCGCCTTCTCCAACTTCAGATGCAGCTGTTGGAGTCACAGCTGGATCCCATCTGCTGAGTGTATGTGCATGAAATAGGAGACACAGACAGTATTGGAGAGGACAGTAGTGGGGGCTCCTGGGCCTCCTGGGAAGGCTGTCTGTGGAAACAGGTTGTGAAGTGATGGAAGATGGAGAAGAGATGAAGTTGCCCCCCCCTTCACACACACACACACACACACACACACACACACACACAGAGAAAGAGAGAGAGAGAGAGAGACAGAGAGAGAGAGAGAGAGAGAGAGAGAGAGAGAGAGAGAGAGAGAGAGACAGAGAGAGAGACAGAGAGAGAGAGAGAGAGAGAGAGAGAGAGAGAGAGAGAGAGAGAGAGAGAGAGAGAGAGAGAGAGAGAGCTGGTGAAGGGTAGGAGGGAAATAGGAGCTGGGGGAGGAATAGATCCTGACTCGAAGCCTCAGTGGGCTCTCATTCTGAGGCTGTGGTGCTAGTGCGCCTATACCCACGGAACCCTGGACCTGAGAGAGAACTTGAGGAAGAGGCATACATAAAGCCCCCAGGCATTCTCCTACCCAGTACTACTCGAGTTCTGCAAACAGAACCCAGTTGAGTCTTCCAGGGGTCCGGAGTATTGGAAGCCAACTACTGCACTAAATCCAGCTGGAATGTGGGGAGCTGTCCAGGGTCCCAGCCCGCTCTGCTTCTCCCTATTCTCTCTGGCTGGCTCTGCTTATTGGGTGGGGCGAAGAGAGAGAGCCTGGCGGGCGGCGTGCCTGAGCAGCCCGCCTCAGCCAATGAAAGAGGCTGCTGGGACGGACTGGGGGGGTGGGGGTGGGGTGAGCTTGCTGGTCCAGGAGCAGGCTGAGAGCGCACTCTGGCTCTGCGCTCCGCCCGAGCGCACTGGCTGCGGGCAAGGGGAGCGCTCAACCCAATTCCACGACAGGTAGTGAGGGGTGCTCAGCCTGGCACGGGTATCGGAAGTGAGGCGGGTGTTCAGCCTGGTGCACCAGCAGACAGTGAGTGCAGATCAGGTCGGTGCCCCAGAACATTGTAAAAAAGGAGCTCAGACTCGTGCACCTGCAGACAGTAACGGAGAACACAGCACAATGCACCAGCAGACAGTAAGAGGGGCGCTTAGTTCCGTGCACGAGCACTGAGAGGGGCCCCTCAGTTCGGTGCACCAGCAGACAGCAAGGAGAGTGCTAAGCCTCGTGCAGTGGCAGACTGTAAGGGGCGGGGAAGCTCAGCCCTATATACTCGCAGACAATGAGGGGGGGGCCCTCAGCACCGTGCACACGCAGACGGTAAGGAGAGTGCTCAGCTCTATGCACATGCAGACAGTCGAGGGGGCTCTCAGCCTAGTGCAAGGATACGCAGCGAGAGGGTGCTCAGCCTGGTACACAACAGGCTGTGAAGGGTCCTTTCCCATTTGCACTGCCAAATGGTGAGGGGGGAGGGGCGCTTCTCCAGGCTTAGGGACCAGCAGTAAGTGGGGGAGGGGAGGGAGCGTGCAGCTCTGGGTGTACCGCCACTCCCTCCAACCCTGCTCCGGCCACTTGGAGTGCCCGGCACACTCAGGTTCCCTTCCCCCTCCCCATCTCGCCCTAGATTGCTGAGCCTTCCTGACCCTCTCTGGCCCACCTTTGCCAGAGGCTGCGGAGCCAGACGAGGCGGGGCTGCGGACACCCAAGTGGCGGGAGGCGGAGCCGGAGTCTTAGCCCCTTGCAGCCCAAAGAGGGTACAGCATCGCCGAGACACCGCGCCTTGGAGACACCTGTTGCCAGCACCCTCCACCCCATTTGGTCCGCGTGCAGGGGACTGACTCATACTCTAGAGGTGTGTAGGCTCTGATCTTTCGAGGCCTGGCCTCTGTTGGCCCGGTGGGGCTGGGGGTGCATGCGGTGGCGCTCTCTCAGCCTGCCATGGAACGTGCCCTGCCCGACGGGGCCCTCAATGTGTCTTGGGGGCCGAGCGCTGGAGAGGCGGCAGCGCCCGGCTTCTCCGCTGCCTGGACTGTGGTCCTAGCTGTGCTGATGGCGCTGCTGATCGTGGCAACCGTGGTGGGCAACGCGCTAGTCATGTTGGCCTTCGTGGTGGACTCCAGCCTTCGCACACAAAACAACTTCTTCCTCCTCAATTTGGCCATCTCTGATTTCCTAGTAGGTAAAGTACACCCACCCTGGGGGGAGGGGGTAACTGACCCAAGGGCTGGGGCTGAAGACCCCAGAGAATGTGGGCATCTTTGGGCTGGGGCTGTTGGTGGGAAAGGTGTGAGACAGTGGATGCAGGGCTTGAGCTATGAGGAGGGGAATCTTGGACCCTGGTGCAAGAAGGTTAGGGGCAGCATTAAAGCTAGGGCCTCCTGGGAGAGGGGCTGCCATCGGTAGGGCTAGAAGACCACAGGGAGCAAAGGACATCGGGCAGCAGAAGAGAGGAGACCAACGATAGCTAGGGTCCCTGAGGTAAGTCTCATCAAGTCTTCCTGAAGCCCTCTGCGCGGAGTCTGGTGCCTTGCCTAGGTGAAGTTGAGTAGGACACTGGCAAGAGGAGATCGGCGGGTCTGGGAATTTGGGACAGAAGGGCCTGGATGGAAAGAAACAGGCAGAGGTGTTTCCCGTGCTAGTTGGTTCCACTTCTTTCCTACTGAGAGAAAAGGCGAGAAAACTTAGAGAAATCTAGGAATCAGAAACAGCAGACTTGGTGGGGGAGGGGAGTGGAGGAACGACTTAGTGCCCCTTCCACCCCGGGAAGTAGAGGAATTGGGGCTGCCAAACTGTGCCTTGCTTCCCAGGACATGGGACGTCTTCCCCAGGATCGCCTCCATTTCTACTGCCCTTTTCTTGGGCATTACACTATGTGAGCGTGCTTGTCGCTGGAAAAAATATCACCGGCCTTTGCTTTTGAACGGGGGGAGGGGAAGCGGGGCAGATAGCTGCTTCTTCTCCCACCCTTCCCACTCCATGAAGCCGCCAGGCAGTCGGGGAGCAGGGCTGAGAGAACCTTACAGACACTCGTCTGCTCCTACCGAGGGGGGAATGGTGGGGAGGGGAAGGCATGGAGCTCCTAGGCTGGAGAGGCAAGGACCTCCGGGGACCCAAAGCGGGGAGAATACAGTAACAAGTTGTGTAACGTTTGACATTTCAATAGGCTCAGAAAGGGCTTCATCATGCGATCCTCAAAACCCTTACGAAGTACGAAGTAGGTAGGACACATTATCACCCCCGATTACAGAAGAGGAATCTGAAACTTGGGGAAAAAATGAAGTGACTTGCCCAAGGTCACCCAATTAGTAAGTGAATGAACAGGCATTAGAACTCAGGTCTCCAGAGTCCAAATCAAATGGTTTTTTCCACAATGTGACAGTCATTAACGGGGGCAGATGCTTTCTTTGTCTACGTGTATTAGAACAGAACGAGGTACTATTCTTGATGATTGGTCTGATTGGGTGATATGCCGAGACTCAGAAGAGAAGAGGAAATCAATGAGAACTTTCCAAAGTAATAAGAGAAACCGGAGAGGGGGATACTTCCTAAAGCAGGAGGGGGGGGGGGGGATGGAGGTGCCTCTCTGCAAAGGGTGAGAAAGAAATGTTGGTGACTGGCTGACAGAGGAGACAGATCTCCTCCCCCTGGCTGTTCATGGAGACAATGGATTTGGGGAGAAACTCCAGCTGGTGTGGGAGTCTGAGAAGCTTGAGTCTGTTGCTCCTCCTGGCTGAAAGGGAGGAGCTTTCAGGGATGCATGCCGGGGATCTGGGCTGAGAGCCCCACTTGCCAGAGAGGACCTGAACGCACCTGCACGGGCACCTGGTGTGGGCTCTAGATTTCCACCTATTGCCCTAGGACAGAGGCAAGCAGGAAAGGGATGAACTGAAGTGGTGGCTGGATGCCAGAGGTGAGGTAAGGGCTTATAGATTCTCTGCTTCCTGGGATGCACTGTGCTTCCCATGCTTCCCATGGATGCAGTAAGGGGTGGTCATTTTATCCTTTAATTTCCTCTGAGAGAGAAAAGAGAGCCCAAAAAGAAATTGTCCCCCTCCTTCCCTTTGTCCTTTCTTCAACCTCCAGCCAATCCCTAGGACCTGGAAGCCCTGAGCTATCAGTATTGTAAGGCAGCATCTACTTCAGCTCTTCAAGGCCTGAAGCTTCAGCCCCTCCCCCAGCAGAGGGCAACAGCCATTTATCAAACAATCTGGGTCTCTAGTTTGTTGTGATTTGGAATTTCCTTTCTGGCTTGTTTAGCCACTAGATAACTGACTCAAGCCTTGTTCCCCCAGCCATCCTAGAGCTGAGTCTTTAATTCAGAAGCCTTTCCAGAGACATTAGTATAAAAATAAACAAGAAACGGAGTACCAGGCTGAAGAAATGCTGGGGACCTTGTGGCTGCCCGATGGGCACAATTAGAAATCACATTTTTATAGCATTTAAGATTTGCAAAACATTTCCTCCTGCAAGCACTCTGTGAAATATGGGAGGGCAGGGTGGGGAATCCCCATTTTACTTGAAATCGGTTAAATCATTTGCCCATGGTCAGACAGTCAATATGTGTCATAACTAAGATTCAAACCCAAACCTTTTGACTCCAGTGTTCCTTGCTCTTTTCAGCAGAATTCTTTGACCTGACCTTACTTTTGCACCTTGTCTTCTTCCTTTCCCCTCAGTTCTCCCTGGCTCTCAGGCCTTTTCCAAACTTTATATCCTTTCTTTCCAGGAGCCTTTTGCATCCCCTTGTATGTGCCCTATGTGCTGACTGGCAAGTGGACCTTTGGAAGGAGTTTTTGCAAGTTGTGGCTGGTGGTTGACTATCTGCTCTGCACCTCTTCAGTCTTCAACATTGTGTTGATCAGTTATGACCGGTTTCTTTCTGTTACCAGGGCGGTGAGTTTCTAGGGTTAAACTGTTTGGAAGGAAGAGATGGGAGAGTGCCTCATTGTATCACTTCACAAGAGATTATAGAGAAAACCCAGACAGGCATGTGCCTCACCATGGCCCAAGCAACCCCTAGGGTTCAAAGACCTAAGGAAAGAATTGGGGAGCCCCACTCAACCAAGCAATAGAAATTATAACATGATGCCAAAGAAAGAGCATTGATTCTGGAATTCTGGAATCAGAGGACCTTCGGCATATCACCTAACCTCTGGGGATGGAGCCTCCATTTCCTCATATGTGAAGTGAGGGCATTAGACTAGATAGCTTCTTGGCATCCCTTACAGCTCTAGACCTATTGCCCTGTGATGTTTTACAATAAAGGAAGAAACACTTAAAAAAACCCTTTTAACTTGAGAAGGAAGAGGAATAAATATTTAAAGAAATGCCCCCTGAGAGTTGGGGATCCAATTCAATTCAACATTTATTTACTGCCTATTGTTTGCTCATATGGAGCTGGCCCTCCTCTCCCACCCAGTTGAATTCCTTTAAACCAAATTCAAATATCACCTTTTCTATGACCTTTCCGATTTCACATAGCACTTTACTTACACTTCTCTTAGTCATTTCTGTGTTATTGTTATCTGTGCATAATGTCCTAGATCCCCTACTGAATTATAAGCAATATGTTCTAAACCTTGTATTTTCCCCAGAGCCATGACCACAGCTTGTTGAACTGAGTGGGAGAAGCTACCAATTTCCTCTCTCTAGCACCCAAGGCTGGGGCTGGATCATTCCAAAGTAACTCTACCCTTTTCTAAATTATTTAAAATGAAGGAGAAAAAGTGAGAGAATGAAAACAGTAGGGATTTAGGAGATAAAAGAACTCATTCTAGTCCTGACTGTCACTCTGTGAAATCCACTCTTCCTCTTTGGATCTCAGTTGCCCCAGGTGTAAAAAAAATTGAGGGTTCTAACATTCTATGGCTTTCACTCTTTGAAAATAAAACAAGGAACTGGTATTGTTTTAGGGGTGATAGCCCAGCAGAAATGGCTTTTATTTTCTCTCCCCAGGTTGCATATCGTGCTCAGCAAGGCAATACTAGACAGGCAGTGCAGAAGATGGTATTGGTTTGGGTGCTGGCCTTCCTACTCTATGGACCCGCCATCTTGAGCTGGGAGTACCTCTCTGGTGAAAGCATCATCCCAGAGGGTGAGTGTTATGCTGAGTTTTTCTACAACTGGTACTTCCTCATCACAGCCTCCACACTGGAGTTCTTCACACCCTTCCTCAGTGTGACCTTCTTCAACTTGAGCATCTATCTGAACATCCAGAAACGAACCCGAGACCGGCTGGACGTGGGCCGGGAGGAGCCTGGGAGGCTCTTCAACCATGAGTCAGAAACAAATCCCAAGTTTTCCCTGAAGTGCTGGGAGTGGGAGCAGAAGATGCCTCGGGAGACCTTGAACCTTCACAAGTATGAGGCACACCCTGCAGACAAGCCAGATGGTGCCCGGGACTCACCCACTTCCAGCTCCAACAGTTCCACCCATGCTCCTGAAAAGCCAAGGTCTTTGAAAAGGAGCTACAAGCCCTCCGCATCCACCTCATCCCTGGAGAAGAGGATGAAGATGATGTCGCAGAGCATCACCCAACGTTTCCGGTTGTCCAGGGACAAGAAAGTGGCCAAGTCTCTGGCAGTGATCGTGAGCATCTTTGGTTTGTGCTGGGCGCCCTACACCCTCCTAATGATCATTCGGGCCGCCTGCCACGGCCGCTGCATTCCTGATTATTGGTATGAGACATCATTCTGGCTGCTCTGGGTCAACTCTGCAGTGAACCCCATCCTTTATCCCCTGTGTCACTATAGCTTCCGTAGAGCCTTCATGAAACTTCTCTGCCCCAAGAAATTAAAAATCCAGCCCCACAATTCACTGGAGCATGGCTGGAAATGATTAAAAGCTGGGGGGAAAGTGGGGAAAAATAGGGAGTGGTAATGCTACCAGCACAGGAGTAAGGGGTCCTAGGTAAGGGGTCCTACCATTTGTAGCTGGTTAGCCCTTGCAGAGGTCAGGAGAGATGGACTACTTTCTTGTGGGGTACGGGCAGGCTGCCATTATGATTCCTTCAGCAGCTGTTTAATGCTGCATCCCCCAAGTCTCTGTGGGGTGGCGTGGCTTTTTTTTTGCATGCCCCATTTTGGTCCATCAAAGGTTGCCCTTTGAGTTTGGTGCGAGCCATAAAGGCTTCACACTGTCGGGAGCTGGCCCACAGGTTCTTATAGTCGGAGCTTAAAACAGCTGCTCCCACAAGGACAAAATAAGAGATGGAGATGGCCGGGGTTATTCTAGTCCAGATACTCTGGGTCTCATTGGTGTTGTTAAGCTGTCTCTCTCTTTTTAAGGTTTATCAGGTTGTTTTTTAAAAGTGCTATGTGTGTGTTTTCATGATCAAACATTCTGCTCTCCCCTAGACTTCCTTTCTAACAGCCAGCCAGCCCCTGCTGTGCTGGTCTTCCTCTTTCTATATGCTGCCACCATAGGCACTAGCTTTAGCCTAGCTCTATAGACTCCTCCCTCTTGCTCTCTCCATTCGGGAGATTCTTAAGAAAGCAGTTCATGGCAAGTGACCTAAAAGAATCCTCAGTCTATTGCTTCTGCTGTATTTTTCATTCTGGGTATTTTAGGAAAAATCAAAAATATATGTGAAATTCAACCTTCTTTCACTTTTTAATGAAGGATAACAAAAAAAATCAAAGGAACTCAGTGCTCATGAAGCCTGCTAGATTGGCAGGCATGGACTCCCACGTCCTCTTTTCTCTGTGCTGTTGACATTGTCGGAGCTGTGGCAGCTTGATCTACTTCTACCCCATCCCACCCATGAGCCACAGGTCTCTTCTAGAGAAACTAGACCCTCTAAGAGCAATAAGACATTCTAGAGGACTAGAGATTCTCAGAAGAACTAGAGAGGATTTGAGGAATGTTCTGACTCCATTGGCTGCCCAGTCATTGGAGTCCATTGCAGTCCAATGGAAGCCAATCAGGCCTCAGCTGTAAAGGCTGCATTTCTTGTGTTCTGGGCACTGTGGCTGACAGAAGCAATAGGACTCGTGACATCACTCCATCTCACGGAGACCACTGGATGGCTCTGACTTCTTTTTCATAGTTCAGTCCCAAATTAAGACGGGATATGGGAGCGAATTTGAGGTGTGGCTTTTTATGATGATTTAATTGCACCAGATTTCAATGAGACTGAGCATCAATCAATCCATCAGCAAACAATGACTGCTTGTCGCAATGGAGGAGGTCAAGAAGTACAAGATATCATCCCTGTGCTCAAGGAATTTGTAGTCTGGAAAGAATTTGCAGTCTAGGGAGAAAAGGCATGAAATAATCAACACACACAGTGGTGACAGTGAAGGGCACCCGAGAAAACTGCCACAATTTCTTGGAGAACAAAACAAAACAAAAAAAATGGTTTGGGTGAGCATCATTAACTTAGTTTCCCCTGTGTGGAAGGACTTCCAGACTGAGCACGGCAAACATTTGACAAGTCCTTACGGAGGTCGCTGTGTACTTTTCAGTGTGAAGGGTCTGACCCAGCAGGGGAAAGAGATGTGGTACCTTCCTCACTGGAAGCTTCACTGTCTAGTCGGGAAGATGAGATCATTAGAGAACCAAAGGATGGTTAGAGAACAAGACAGAACAAAACATGATCAAACTTAAGCGATGTGCAATTTGTAGGAAGCAGGACATATCTCATACAAAAAAAAAAAAACATAGCATGCCCTTTGATTCATCCTCGCATGTGCCTAACTCAGTTATTTTGCATGTTCCTGCTTCTGGCAATGCTTCTGCTGCTGCTACTACTGCCAAACTATGAAATGACAATAAAGTGTATTTTTTCATTCACTCAAGCTTTTTTGGTGTTCAGTGGAAGGTCACCAGATCTCTGTACCTGGTATGTGGCCTCTTTCCCCAGGGTCCAAAGCCCATTCTCTTGGTGGTAATGCATGGGGTCTGAGTTTTAAGCCTGGTTCTGTCCCCTCCTGTGTTATATGCCTTTGGATAACTGACCATCTCTCTGGAATGGTTTTCCTCTATATTTGGGAGGGTGTGTGGAGAGGGGGACAGGAAAAAGAGAACACTTTGAACCACACACCAACATATAAGGATAAGCACTTTGTGAATGTTCCCTCAGATTTAGCTATAGTTGCAAAAACAGAGCTAGGACACATTTCTTTAGGTTTGCTGTATTGCATCCCAGCGGATGTAGAACCCACCTCTGAGTCAGGAAGACCTGCCTCTGACAAATGTTGTAGGTGTAACTCTGGGCAAGTCGCTTTAACCTCTTAGTGCCTCTAAACAACTCTAAAACGACAAGTTACAGATCAGTTGCTAAATTGCATTAATAGAGAGAGTTCTACATGCCAATGAAATCACATATTGCAATATGATATGGATGGTTTCTTTTAGTCCAAGATTAGGCGCTGAGGGAGAGATCTGTTGGAATATTTAAACCAGCCCTGAAGAGCAGCACTCGGAGTTACCAGCCTATACCCATCATCAACAGCCTTCTCAACCCCAAACCCCCAACAATGAGAATATTATTCATTCATACACTTAGGTATTTACTTGTGCCTATGATGTGCAAAGCAGAGTGCTGCATGCTAGAGTGGGGGACAAGAGAAGAAAATGGATTTCTTTCACTCAAGGAAAGTCTAGTTCCCTATAGTCTACTTAAAACCGACACATAAAAAGAGGTACATATCCTCTTAGGGAACATTGTTGTCATTCAGTCATGCCCGATTCTTTGTGACCCCACTGGAGTTTTCTGGACAAAGATACTGGAGTGGTTTGCCATTTCTTTCTTCAACTCGTTTTACAGGTGAGGAAACAGAGGCAAACAGGGTTCAGTGGTTTGCCTAGTAAACCAGGTAGTGCAGCTAGTAAGTGTCTAGAACAAATTTGAACTGGGGGAAAAGTCTTCCTGACTCCAGGCCTGGAGTTCTATCCATTGCACCACCTAGCTGCCCCCAGGGAGTATTAATTATTGTATTACACATTTCCATTATGGTCTACAGAACAAGAGGCAACAGTCCTGCTGTTCTCAGTCTGGATAAGATTACATATAGAGCATCATGTCCAATTCTGACCACTACATTTTAGAAAAGATATTGACAGACTGGAATGCACTCAGCGGAGGGCAATCAGGACAAAGAGATGATTGGAAATGATATCATGTCAAGACTAGTTGAAGGCACTAGAAATATTTTTCCTGGAGGAGAGTGGGCTTAGTGGAGGAAATGATATCTCTCTTCAACTATTTTTGATGAGCAAAAGAAAGACTGGATTTGTTCTATTTTCTTCCAATGGACAGAATTTGGATCAATCAGTGGAAGCCATATTAGAACAATGTAAAAAAAAACTTAGTAAAGATTAGAGTTATCCCAAAGCAGGATGAGCTGTCCCTGAAGGTCTACGTGCAGAGGTTGGATAACCACCTGTCAGGGATGTCGTAGATGGGTCTCTACTCGGGTCCAGGGGGGATTAGATGATTTCTTAGATCCCTTCCAGCTGAGGGTCCTTGATTCTAAGTACTAAATTAATGAAATTAACTCTAGGAGGTTGGAGAGAAGAGAGATCACTATTTAGATTAGATTTGCTGAGGAAAGAGAGCAGGTGGGTCTTTAGCTGGCCTTTGAAAGAAGAAT
Source organism: Monodelphis domestica (assembly GCF_027887165.1). Lineage (NCBI taxonomy): Eukaryota > Metazoa > Chordata > Mammalia > Didelphimorphia > Didelphidae > Monodelphis > Monodelphis domestica. Next base: position 485,754,171 of record NC_077227.1, read on the forward strand.
AGGACCTAAAGAGAGCAGCCTTAAAACGCCTATAAGTCTTTATCCCAACTTCCTCTTGCAATAAGGTGACAAATGCCCTACATCAAAGCTGGGTATCTTTGCCCCTGGTGTACGAGGTACTCCTGAGGGATTGGGTTTGTCTTTCCTAATACTTTTGGCTCAAACCACAATGTTTATGTGTTCTCCTCGATAGTAATCTCCAGTTACAGTCAGTATAGATCATATAAGATTAGTCAAATTAGTGATCATCATCCCAGTATTAATGTGATGATTTAACATTGATTGGATTTTACAAAAGGATACTTAATGAGAAGATATAGCAAGAACAGAAATGACAAAGCATTTCTCCAGACTAGGGGCATAGTCTTCCCTATATGGCTTCAGTCCTTAGGAAAAGTGGACTCCAATCACTTACTACAAAGAATTCTCCCTACCAAGTTCACCTCTGAATGTAACTGGTAATTGCAGAACAGGTACATACTACTAAATGTTTAACAACAAGCTCTCCAATGTACCACACTTTTACATTTAATCTGCATTATTAATATTTTAATTAATATTTTCCCATCACTTTCTAAAATGTAGGCAACCAACAAAATAATGAATCAAACTCCAACTTGTAATTTGCAGTAGTATGTAGTGAGTAAATGCCACCCTAAATTTTAACAATTGCCCCTAACTAGCTCCAGAACACCCCTGAAGACACCCCAGAAATCTGCCGTAGGTCATTCCTCACTGGGCATGCAAGCAAACTCTGGTATGGTCTCCAGAGTTTGAACTTCTGGTGCCTTGAATTTTAGACCTTTCAAAGCTCACAAGGTCCTCATCTATTCCATCTCCAATATTTTTTTACCTAAAGAACAAATTCAAAGAAGAATAATATCCATGACCAGGTGTCTTCTCTGGTATAGTGATTTGCAACAGGAAGTCCCTGCTATTCTCACCCCACCTTGAGGCTTATTGTAATTACTGCTTTGACCACCATTAGGAAAGAGAGACCTCAAGCTGAGCATATTCTCATTTCCAGCTCAGCAGCCAATCAAAAATCCCTTGTCTTTGCCTTGAGGTAGGTTGGAGAGGAATCCACCTGTGCATGCTCCAAAGCCCATGTGGAGAATTGCCCACCAGAGAGAGTACACTGCACATGCTGGCAAAGACTGAGTTTTCCTTGACCAGTCCTCTTTATATTGATATAAAGGTAAATGGGGACAAAAGAAGAGCAAAAGAAGAACAAAGGCTTGGAAGGTCAAATAAGCCTGAAGAGAGTGAGAAGGACATATTGATTAGATTGAAGGACTGATGAATCAATTATTTTTCACCATTTCTCGCTCCCTATTCCATTGGGATATACCTGCTCCTTAAGCTGATATACAGAGATTTATTTTCAAAGCTCCTATGTGCACTCAGAAGAGAGATTAGCATTTTTTTAAAATCAAACAACAAGAACTCATCTGCTTGGTCCCCAGGTAGATAGAACTCAGAGTAATTTGTAGAAATCACTAAGGCAGATTTTAGCTTATTCTAAAGGAACATTTTCTAATAAATAAAATGGAATGGACTGCTTTCAGGTGGTAATGGGTTTCACTTCAATGGAAGGCTTCAAGATACCCCTGAATAATTACCTGTGAGGGAAGTCATACAAAGTTTTCTTGTTTGGATTGGGTCCCACTGATCCAGGTACACTAACTTGGACTAGATGTCCTCTGAGGATCTGTGATTCTTTAAGTAATGAATGTCCATAAGGGTGTGAATCAGACAGGGGTGTGGGAACAGATGGTGAGAGTCTGTGCAAAGAAAATGAACAAGGAGGAAAAAGAAGGAAGAGAATTAGGGATGGAAGGATAGAGTTGGACTCAATGATGGTTTTGGGTAGTCCTCAGGGATATATAAGTGGGGGCAGCTGGGTGGGTTAGTGGTAGAGAGTCAAGCCTGGTGAAAGGAGGTCCTGGGTTCAAATTTGGCCTCAGACACTTCCTAGTTGTGTGACCACAGGCAAATCACTTAACTCACACTGCCTAGCCCTTAAAATTCTTCTGCTTTAGACAATTGATTCTAAGGCAAAAGATAAGGATTTTTTTTTAAGTAACCTATAAGCCTAGTTCATGGGAGCAACCAAAAATAGGTCTCTAAATTTTCTAATCAGCTTTCTGTTGAACCATACCCATAGGTCTACCATCCCTTATTTCATCCTGGACTCAAGATATATTAAGAATCAAAGTTATGAAGCATTCCTTCTAAATAGTGGCACACTTCCCATGCAACTTTGATAGACACCATCTCACCTCAAGGATGGGAGAAATGTTAGTGTTGGGGTCAGACCTTTCTTTCACACAAAGCTTTATGCTAGAAGTTTGGGGTGTGGGGGTGTCTGGAAGCCCTTGAATTGGCCATATCCCAAAGTCCTGACCTTCTTTACCCAGGCAGTCAGTTTGTTAGATGGCAGGTGGGAAGTAGGAGAGTAGACTTCTTCTAACAATCCTTAATCAATCGTATGTCTCCACTCCCTCCACTGGGCCACCAAATATCTATAAATTGGAGGATAAGAGTGAACACTTTTAAGCAATTTAGCCTTCAACTTGAAAACTACTGTTCTCCTCAATTCCTAAGTGGGAGAAGGAGGAGAGAGAAAGAAAAGAAATATAAAATCTCTAAACTAAATTCTCTGGCAAACACTGCAGAGGGATGACTTTCTTGTTTTCTCCTTGAGAGAAAAACATTCCCTCCCCCTAGCTAATGCTTCTCCAGGGAAGCAGACAAAGGAAACCGGGCAGTGTTTCTGGAAGAGCCTGGAGTCAGGGTCTTGGACTGTGTAGGCAGAGGGGAATGTGTATTCAGTCCTTTGTTCAAAAGGGACTCAGGGACTGGACACCACACAGATATGCATCATTTTCACAATCCCAAGTTCATAACATTATACCTCTTTTAAAATAACGTGTTAGAGATTGATTTGCTTGATTTGTTTTCTTTCAGAGAATCAGAGAAAAGGTCATCCATAGGGACTGGTGGGGGTTGGAAGTCAATTGTGCATCGGGCTTTCTACACAATAGGAGAGTAATAAACATTTATTGAATTGAACAGAATAAAGGAAGACAATTCCAAAGGCAGAAGGTGCCTTACACAAGGATGATGCAATTGACCCAGCATCAGCAGAACATCGGCTCTGAACGAAATTGGGCCACACTAATCCCTCCCCACTGAGTCTCATTGTGATCAACGAGATACAGTTGGGAGATAGTTTGCTGGATGTTGGAGTCAGGGGCTGCTGAAGTTAGGGGTCCGTCTGTGGCTGGATTTGGGGATCAGTCTGTGGCCAGGGTGACTGGGTAAGTCTGTGACTGGGTATGTAGATGGAGTATGTATTATACGAATAGAAACTGGACCTGTGAATTGGATATAGGGAGCTCCTGATGTAGAAACCTTCTATCCATACAGATCAGCATCTTCTCTCTATATTGTCTTAAAGAGTCATCTGGAGCAGGCTTGAGACCTTAGGCAGCCAAGAGTCCCACAGCCTCGATGGATCTGGCTTTGACCCGGAGCCTTTTTGGTTCCAGTCTGGTTCCCTAGCGACCATACTGTACTGCTTCTCACAATGGATAATACATACATGTGATGTGATACTTGTGCATGTTTTACACATGTAGAACTTATGTCATATCTGTGTGTTAAATTGTATGACTTTCAAGAACTGTAAGCAATGTAAATGTTGAAAAAATGTTGATAAATTAAAATCTGGCACAGTCAGGGAAAGATTCTTGGTAGAGCTGGGGATCAAGCTGGGAACTTGAAAATGTTACATAGCAAGAGAGCCAGATAGCCTAGTGGATAGAGTGCCAAGTTCAGAGTCAGGAGGATCTGGGTTCCACCCCAGCCTCAGACATTTCCTAGCTAGACATTTGGCCACAATTGCCTAACCCTTCCCACTCTTATGTCTTAGAATCAATATATATTATAGGAGATAAGATAAATATTACTAATTCTAGAGAGGAATTTAAATTTAAAAAGTGACATGGGCCCACTATGTGTGGAGACATTGAAGAGATGACTCTAATGGGTTCTGTATATCCAAAACTATAACCCTGGGGTCCCTCCAAGCTAGATGTCTGTCAGCCTGGGACCTAGGAACCATTTGTACGAGAGCCTGATAATCTTCTAATGTCATCTCATCATGTAAGACCATGCCCCAAACATCCTAGTTTACTATTCCTACTAATGGCGCGTTCAGTATCTCCCACTCTCAGATGGATCCAAAGCCTGTTTGCATTTTCAGATAATGAGTTTTCTGTGCCAGATGGAATCCCAGAGCCTCGCCATGGTGTTTTTGGAAAACAATGAGAGAGAGCAAGACAACTACCATGGACAGGTCATTAAAAGTCAAAACTTGGGAGTTGTGGCCACAACAGCCAGCATTTATAAAGCATTTTACAAATATTAGCTCATTGTATTCTCACAATTTCCCAGAGAGATAAATGCTATTATTATCCTCATTTTGCGTATGGGGAAACGGAGAGTTGTAGAGGTTAGTAACTTATTTAGGGTCCCACAGATGATAAACGTATGAGACTAGATTTGAACTCAGTTCTGACTCCAGATTCAGTGCCACCTAAATGCCTCTAGAGATGTTTTGGTCTCCCTCGTCTCTACTTAATCTGGGTATTTGAGGCTGAATTTCTCTGTGCAGCCTCGGTGCTGCCTTCTCCACCCTACCCCCTGGGGCTAGCCTCTGTTCAAAGCAGATTGTTGAATCCCTGGAGGCTAATTTGAGTCATTTTTCTTGGGAAGATCCCCAAATTCCCAGGGAACAGATCCTGAGGGCTTTTGAGAAGGAGGCCTTGCCCCTGGCTCTGTCTCTGCTCCAGAGGATGAATTTCTTCTTGGAGCATGGAGGGATGCAGCAGCTCCCTTCTTCTGTGGTGGGGATTGTGGGGGGATGGTTCTGGAACGCTGCCTTCCTAATTGCTGGCAATCAGAGCCCTCGTTTACAAGGGAGCTTTGCTCCTCTTCAGCTCCTTTTCTAGTCTTGGTGCTGTATCTGTTTGGGCATCATCGGCTATTACCTAAATTGGCCCATTGTTCCCAGAGAATCGGGTAGACTGGGGAAGAAGGGACAGGGGCAGAGGAGCTGAGCCAGAGGGAAGAGAAAGCTTTTGTTCAATTCCACGTGCTCTCCTTCCGGTGGTTTTGAGTGTCCTCACCCAAGCACCACAGAAACCTCCAACTTATCATTAGATTGATCTTTGGAGAGCCCCAACCCCGGCTCATTTCCTTCCAGGAAAGTGTCTCTTGATAAGGTGAGCAGAGAAAGTTCTCTGATAGAGGCCAAGCCTGGTCTCACTGGGTTTCATCTAGAACTGGGAATAATGGTGGAAGGAGGGCAGAGAGAGAGAGAGAGAGAGAGAGAGAGAGAGAGAGAGAGAGAGAGAGAGAGAGAGAGAGAGAGAGAGAGAGAGAGAGAGAGAGAGAGAGAGAGATGGTACCATTGTCCTTTATAGGCGGCTGAGTAGAACCCAAGTTCAACTCTTGCTACCTTGGCTTCTGAGAATTATGGTTATGTAATTCTTGGCAAGTCCATGGACTTCTCCCTACCCTTGGTTTCCTTCAAGTAGAACAGTTGTTTTGCACATCAAATGAGATAACATGGGTAGCAATTTTCCAACCTTATTATATAAACGGTATTTAATATTTCTTTTGTTGTTTGTTTTTTTAGTCATTTTTTTCAGTTGTGCCTGACTCTTACTGGTCCCATTTGGGATTTTTTTAATTGACAAATTTTATTTAATTAATTAATTTAGAATATTTTTCCATGGTTACATGATTCATGTTCTTTCCCTCACCTCCTCCCCCTGGAGCCAACAAGCAATTCTACTGAGTTTTACTTGTATCACTGATCAAGACCTTTTTCCATATTATTAATATTTGTGTTAGGATGATCACTTAGAGTCTACATTCCATTTGGGATTTCTTGACAAAGACATTGGAGTGGTTTGCCATTTTCCTTCTCCAGTTCATTTGAGAAATAAGGAAACTGAGGCAAACAGGAAGAGGTGACTTGCTTAGATCTGGTCATATAGCTAAGTAAGAGTCTGAGGTCAGATGTGAACTCTGGAAGATGAATCTTCATGACTCCAGGCCTGGCACTCTAGCTATTGCACCACCCAGTTGCATTATTGGTATTTTCGTAGCAGTTTCCAAAGCACCTACAAATTGTTTTAAGTCTTTCTCTTTTTATTCCTCTTTCTTTCCAATGAGAAAACCTTTTTTTGGATGTTTTTGAGTAGGGTGAAGTGGAGTTGATATTCAAATATGTGATTTTATCAGCATAGATAATTCCCAGTGTGGAAATGCTCTCCATAGATGCAAATGAACAACTCTTTTGCAATTTATAATCTGAGAGAGCTGTCTGAAGCACTAAAAAGTTAAGTGACTTACTTGCCCACATTCACACATCTAGATATGACAAAGGCAAGACTTTCTGACTCCAAACAAACTCAACCTTCTAATTGTGTTCGAGACAATGTGTATAAAGGTCTATATGAAGATCCATTTAACACTAATATTATTACTCTTCCCCTCTCCATCAGGGCATGTGTTGGGGCATAAGAATGAGAGTGACAAAGTGGTTGCAAGGAGGTGACTCTAGGATAGTTCTTACCCAAATCACAAGGCTTCCTTTGCTGCCAATACCAGTTCCAAATGAATATCATTATTAGGATTATCCCAGAGTTGCTCATTGATTCTGGGGCAGAGGAAGGTCAAAGTAGGATTTTGTGTGTGAAAACTTCCACTGGAAACTCCAGATTCCTGGCTCCCTTAGGATCTGAGATCATGAAGATAGGATCCTGGGATCAGAAAATTTTGAAATGGAAGGAACTTGAATAGTCATCTAGCCCAACTTCCTTATTTTTATAGAAGAGAAGATTAAGGTAAAAAAGGAGGAAGTGGTATGTTCCTGGTCAGGCAGGTAGTAAATGGTGAAGGAAAGATTTAAATCCATGTCCTTTAATTCTACCTCCAGTGCTCTTTTCATGACCCCATGTTGCCTGTCACATCCTCTGTGACACTTCTATGGAGATGCTGCTTGTTCTCAATGGAGGTTAACTGTCTTGACAGAAAAGAATTCATATTAAGTGTTTGTTGAATTAAATTAAGATGAAGATGTGGCAGCAATACAAAACTTTTAACCCTGGTTCCATACCCAAAACATTATAAGCACTAAGATTTTCTACTCCGAGTTATTTTCCCAAATCCCAGGAGAAGAACTTTTCCATCTTTGTGTGATATTCCAGAGAAGTATGAGAATGTGAGAAAGGAATTATTCTTGAAAAGAAGAGAAAAACAGATAGAGAGACAGACAGACAGATAGATCTGTAAATATATGTATGGCACGATAGATCGATAGATAGACAGTTAGATAGATAGATAGATAGATAGATAGATAGATAGATAGATAATAAAGACAGAAATAGAGAAGGAAAAGAAGGAAGGGAGAGGAGGTAAAGTTACTTGTAAATTCAAGAAAATTCATTTTAAATTTAAGTTGGAGGGCGGAGAACATACTCTGAACTGTGCTGGGTTTTTTTTTTTCCTTGAAAATGCATTTATTTGAGCCCAACAGCTCTTTAATTTCAAAATTGCAATATGACAAACTTGACAGTATTGTATAATCCCTTCTGGGGCTTGAAAAAACCCCGTCAAATTCTGATCTGAAGTTGAGGTTTAAAAATAAATGACTGTTAACAGGACTGTCTGGTTTTTTCCTCCTAGATTCTGACATTCTTGTTCAAGGTCTGATTTTCCCTGGGGCCCTTGTTGTTCCTGGGCATCTACAGTGGCCACTCTAGGGTAGGACTCACCTTCCACTTTGCAGAAGGATTCTTGCATCCTAAAGGAACTGAGGGATATGGCTTACAGAATACTAACTAAACTGAGGTTGATGCAGAAAAAGATTGAGTTCCTAATACACTTTAAAAAATATAATCCTCCTCCTTTTCTGCACTGTACTCTAGCTGTGTGAGTCCCTTTCAAGCTTCCTCAGGAAAGAAATCAGGAGAAAAGAACTAGACATGCAGAGAGGAGATCCTGGTTAAAAATCCCTGCTTCGATACTAACCTACATAACTTTGGTCAAATCATTTATATAATGGAAATAATAATTGTGCTACCCACCTCTCAGTGTTGGTGTGAGGAAAGTATTGTATGCATTGTTATAATTATCAATAATAATACCAATCTGTATCCCTCACTGCTTAAGCATAAGTCCCAACACATAAATGGTGCACAAGGAAATGTTTGTTAAATAAATAAATAGATAGATAGATAGACAAATAAATAAACAAATAAATAAATAAATAAATAAGACTTTCCATGAGGACAGGAAAACCACATTTTATCTAAATTCTCTTTCTCTCTCTATCCTCTATCTCTTCACAAAGTAAGAGTTTGATAATAAATGTTTCAAGAAGGATGGTGGGAAAAAAATAAAAAAGGATGATGGGAAGGAGTAAGGAAGTACAAAGAAATAAAAGAGAGAACTACCCTTAGGTGCTCAAAATCTAACTGGGGAGACAAACTTATATAAATATAGCCCCCCCCCCAACCAATACTATCAGATAATTTGATATTGTTGAATAAGATCAGACAGTAATTCATGAAGTTCTGAGAAGGCAGAGATCACTATGAGCCAGGTAGGGCTTCATGAAATAAGTGAATTTGGACAAATACTTCTGAATGTGATTTTCATTCCTCTTTCCTTTCTTCCCCCTTGATTTTTATTTTATTTTATTTTATTTTAACCCTTACCTTCCATCTTGGAATCAATACTGTGTATTGGTTCCAAGGCACAAGAGTAGTAAGGGCTAGGCAATGGGCATCAAATGACTTGCCCAGGGTCACACAGCTGGGAAGTGTCTGAGGCCAAATTTGAACCTAGGACCTCCCATCTCTAGGTCTGGTTCTCAATACACTGAGATACCCAGCTGCCTCCCTTGGTTTTTATTTTAAATAGAACTTGGGCTTCTTGGACCATTGCAAACAAAAAAAGAATATTAAACTCTCAGAGTCTACCATGATTTCACCTGGATGGGCATGTGCCCAGTACCAAATAACCAACACGAATGGGAATTGAAGGATCCAATCCAAGGATCATCCATCCCTTTTGTACAGGTTCCTCAGGCTACTGGGTAGATAACTGGGCAGTGAAAAGCCAAAATGCAGCAGCTAATGGTGGCAGCCTTGGCAACACAACCTGGGTACTTCCTCCCTTTGTTTCCTTCTTTCAGACACAGCAATAATAGGCTTTCCAAACACTAACTTGCCTGACTGCTTGATACCCAAACTGCAGGCAGTGTTTAAGCTCTGATTGCATCATAACCAGCTCCACATAGGAGGAAAAGGCAGATACTTAGGGGCAGTGACTTAGAGGGTAATACAATCCCCTCAGGCCACACATGAGTCTTCACTGACTAGCCTGATGCCTGCAATTCCACCATTACCGTCCCTTCTTTAGGGGACAATCATTATGTCTCCATAAGCACCCAAGAAACTTACTCATGTTTTATTTGAGAAGGGTGACATGATAAGTCATTTTCTTTTGCGTAGTTTAGTGAAGATATTCTTTTGCTCATTGTGCTTAGGGAATAAGGATTTGGATCATAATAGGTATTGATAAGTTCAAATATTAGATTTAATTTGATAGCAAGGAATCATGTGAGAGAACACCTTTTTTCCCTTCCTTTATTTCAGCTCAAGATGAATATGCCATTGCATTTTCCAGTAGAGTTATTTTCCTCAAGGCCCCCCTTCCTCTTAGAGAAAGGGCTGGGAGACTGCAAAGGCCTTTGGGGGATAGTGATTAGATAAACTAAATCAGCCTTGCCTCCTAGATTGGCAAGATGCTATGATGAATGCCCTTGTCCTCCTTGCCCAGCACGTTAATTACCATGAATGTGGGGCATCAGGGATGGGCTCTGATGGTCCTCCCGCTCCCTAGACTCCTCTAAAAGTGCCTGGCCTGGTGTGGTGGTACCCAGGGAAATGAGCTTGCTATTAGGCACAATCATATGTCACTGCCTATCCTTCTAAACAAGATAAAGTGCTGCCTTTCCTGGACAAGGCAGACTAGCCAGCCAGATGTGTTTTCTGATTGATAATCTGGGGGAAACAGCAGGAAATAGTCAGTGGCATAACAGTATGATTTTCATGAATAAGATAATCAAAACAAGAGTATTTCAGCAGTAATATCCCAGATGTCTCCCTGACAAGTAATGCTTCAGCAATTACATTACCTCATGCAAATAGGGTTTGCTGCTCACCGGCATTTTCTATACTGGGTCGTTAGCTTGGTTTTAATCTAGATTCAGGCCAATAAATTGGCCCACTCTTATTAGCCACTGATCTGCATCTGGCAACACTAGAGTTTGCAGGGAAGGATTCAGATATCTCACATTTACACAGTGATATCCACTTTTTACTTCCCCTGTCCCACCTGGGGAAGAAGGATGGAGAAAATAATGGGAAACACTCTGGACTTAGAGGTCTAACTAACTAACCAACTAACTCAGTGTCAAAACTTATCAAGACTTTGGACAGCTCCTTTCTGGACCTGTTTCCCAACTTGAAAAGTGAGGGAGTTGAACTGGATAATCTCAAGGTTACATCCCAGATGGAATCTTTGATCCTGTGAGTTTGGAATGAAAAGGTGAGGCCAGATTCTGGAAGTCCAGAACACCTTCTGGTCTAGCCTTCATTCTCAGAAGAAACACTGAAAGTTCTGAGCAAGAGATTTATAGGAAGAAATAATTCCAAAACTGCTTTTCTGAAATGATTGAAACCAATTCACAGCTCCGCCTACAGTGTATTAGCAGGCCTGTCTTTCCATAGTCACCCCAAAATGAACTATTTCCTATCTTTTGTCATGGTTGCCAATTTGCTACAGCACCCCTCCTTTTGATAGATAAGGAAGAAAGAAGTGTTTTGGTTGTGTCATTGCCAGTTAATCTTGGAAAAATAACAAAGTAATATTTTAAAGGCTGTCTCCAGAGCCCCTTTGGCTTTCCAAGAAGTCACCAGGAGGTGAAATGGCCCTAAAAGCCAGAGCTAGATGTAGACTGTTGAAGCCTAATTGCACACCTTCAGCCTGAGGCTGGCTGTACTATGGAGCCTGGATCCGGTACCCAGGCACTTAGCAGCAGTAGCTCTGTGGCAGTCTATCATTATAGCAATGATCAGAGACCTGCCTTAGAATTGCAAGGAATACAAGCTCCAGAGAACTACCAGATAGATCAAACGTCATGCCTCATGCAAACATTCCTCCAGGCCTGTTCTGACCACACAGACCCCTCTTAAAACTGGCTGTCAATTGCCTCTTGACTCAAAGGAGAACTGATCTGATTGTGAGCTTCCAAGAGATTCCTGTTCTGGATTTTCTTGTTTGCTCTTATCACCAGCTTGAATCTGCCCTGTGCTTCCCCTCCAGCCAGACAAACCTTCTGCCCTGGTGTCTAACTCTGAGTCCTTAGATGGCCCCATTCTGCTTGCCTGAGAACTCATCCCCATACCAGTCCTGCCTCTTGGCCAAAGCACAGCCCTCCCCACCACAATAAGCCTAAATAAAAATGAACAAATAAAAACTACCTCACAGAGCAAAATCAATGTCAAAAGAGGTTCAATTTCAAGGAGAAAATACTGAAATGCCTCAAAGTTAAAATAAGTCTTAGTGGTCATCAAGTCCTATCCCTAGTTTAAAACATTTTTTATTGATATTTTGTTATCAATTAATGATAATCTTCATTTTGTAAGGATAATTTTAGTGTTTTGACTTAAATCTTAATAATTGATCACCAGGGATGATTCCCAAATAATAAAATACCCAAGTCAGCTGGGAATTATGGAGATTTTAATTAATATAGAGAGAAGGCATTAAGGAAAGGACAGAGAGAGAGAGAGAGAGAGAGAGAGAGAGAGAGAGAGAGAGAGAGAGAGAGAGAGAGAATTAATAATTAATTTAAACTGCTCTGGCTCAGGCTGAGCCAGCCAGTAGTTAAAGGCAAAGGACTTGGCCAAAGTGGCCTTCCTGAGTCTAAAGGAAAGGGAGTCAGTCTTATCACTTACCACAAGACCATCTCCAAGCTGGGTTCCAGTCCTCCACTGAACTCATCTCCTGAACTGAGTTCAGAATCCCATTCCATTCCGAACTGAATTGCCTGAACTGACTTTTTACCCCTCCTTTTAAAGAATCACCTCCCCTAAATTTTCACATCTACCAATCACAGTAGACGCTTTTTTCCAGGACTGCCCATTCTTAGTTCTCACCACTCTTTAGTTCTCACCTTCTCTGGTTAGATTATATCTTCTGAGGTACTTCACACTTCTTTGTTAAGCTTACCTTTTGTGAGTTACTTGACCTTTTTGTGATTAATTTAACCTTTACAGGTACTTAAAACCTTTTTGTATTAGATCTAAAAATAGACTTAGTTTAAGTTCTAGCTTCACTATAAGGTATGAGTTAAGTAACTTCATTGTTCAATCAGGAGTTTACAACTTTATCTTCCCCTAAAGTATGTCTAAGTATGGGTGGAGTAATGTAAAGTTCCCAAGACATTCCTGATTCTTGTTAGACCAAATATCTCCATTGTTACAATAAGGAAATAGCTAAATCAAATCTTCTAAAGTACAGTCTGAGTAGTTTTTAAGATTCACAATTTCCTGTTATATTCCCCCTTTCCACTACTGAGAAAACTATCCCCAGCAACACAGAATCAAAAAGAAAAAAGGAAAAAGAGTAATTTTATAAAAATAGCAACGAAGTCTGACAATGTTTTATGTCCATGGTCCCCCATTTCTGCAAAGAAGGCAGGGATGGGCATTTTCTCATCTCTTCTCTTTGGCTAAGCTCAGTCATCATAATTACACAGAATTCAGTATGATGATTTTCTTTGTTCTTTCCATTTATATTGTTGTAATCATTATGAATGTTGTTTTCCTGGTTCGGCTTACTTCACTTTGCATTAATTAACATCTTCTTATGCTTCTCTGAATTCTTTATAATCATCTTTTCTTATAGCACATTACATTTTTGAATTGCAATTTATTTAGCCATTCCCAGTTGATGGGCTTCTGCTTTGTTTCTAGTCCTTTGCTATTACAAAAGTGTTCACATTAATATTTTTGTCTATGTGAAAACATTCTTTCTGCCTTTGACTTTCTTGGGGTCTGTGCTTAGTTATAGGCTCTCTGCATCAGAAGGTAAGGACATCTTAGTCACTATATTGAAATCATTCTAAAATTCCTTTCCTAAATGATTGGACCAATTCACAGCTCTACCAGCAGTATATTAGAAGGTCTGTCTTTCCATAGCCTCCCCAAAATAAACTATTTTCTTTTTTCATGTTTGCCAATTTGTTACAACATTCCTCCTTTTGAAAGATAAAGAAACTGAGGGTCAAGGAGATGGGGTCACATAGTCAGTAAGTGGCAGAGGCAGGATCTGGAACCAGGTCTTCTGACTTCAAATTCTGTGGTATAGTGGAGAGACTGTTAGATTGAGAGCCAGAAGTTCTAGGCTCAGGTTTTGGCTCTGCCACTAACTAGTTTTCTGACCCCTGGACAAGTCTTAATTCTCCAGGTATTAGATTGTGGGTAGTTTTCATTCTTCTCATACAGTTGTCCCCATGATGCGGAATAATTAAATGCTCGAACATTCATATTTGCCATTTCATGTTCAATTGACAGACTGAACATTTGAGTGTTACAAATCCACTTCAGCTTTATTAATGCTTGCAAGAATCTATATAACATTCAATACTGCTTGTGAGCATACAGAGATACCCTTTATCCTTTTATCTACCCCATTGCTTTCATCCCAGTTAGCCCTCCACCTAGGTCTAAGTTTATTTACATCAGCCTCAAGTCCAATTCCATTGCAAATGGAGCACCAAGGGTCCTCCAAAGATGCTCCCAGTTGAATAATTCAATTTATTCAACAAATACATAATAACTCCATTAGCTAGTCACCAGAGACATAAAAATGGAAGACTGAGACTTTTCTTGCACTATAAAAACTTGTATACTGCTAAAGAAACACAAGAGGACAAATAAGGAAATGCAAAGTAAGAATAAGGTAATGCAAAATAATTTGAAGAGGGAAAGAGATCCCAGGGTTGGATCAGGAAAGCCTGGATCATGCTTTTAAGGAATCTAAGGATTCTTCGTGGAGGTAAGGAAGTAGTGCCTTCTAGAAACTGAGATCAAGTCTATGCAAAGACATGGAGGCTAGAGATGGAATGCAGGTCAGCATGCAGGCAAGGGCTGCTCTCAGATTCATGGAATTCAGTGGGGGTGATCATCTATCTCAAACTGAAACTTGTGAGCACCAAATTTCAGTGAATGTCTCCAATCACAGCAAAATAAAGCATACCATCATAATGAGACAAAGGGCTTTTGCTAAATACAATGAAAGTTAAATAACAAGCAATTAAATCAAGCAGCAAACACTTTTCATCACTCATTTAGTTTCTAGTCCATCTGTGCATTCTACTTAGCCCTTGGGTAGCCTTGAAGTCACACTGCCTTATAGTCCTCCCATTCTCTGAATTCCATTAAATGTCTTTGGGTGTCAATAAGGGCACAACCAGGATAAATGGATCTGCTGCAAATCTGTTACCTCATCTCAATTAGAACCTCAGTGCATCCAGGCAACACTGTTACTCCTCCCTATTCGATTCTCTGACCCCTTCTCCACAATAGCTGTTCTAAATGTTCTCTTCTTTCCTCAGATGTCTCATTACACCCCCCCACTGCAGTATAGGTGCTCAATTTTTACTGAAAAACCAAGATCATTGACTGATAGCTCCCTCTTCTCCCCTCCTCAGCATCTTTGACATCATTACTAACAACATCTTCATGAAAGCTTATTTGAAACCAATCCTTCACTATTGGCATCACTTGTAGTTGTGCTACCTGTTCCAATGAAATGTGTGTTTGTGTGTGTGTGTGTGTGTGTCTGTGTGTCTGTGTGTCTGTGTGTCTGTGTGTCTGTCTGTCTGTCTGTCTGTCTATGGTGGCCGGCCTGGGAACTGTCATATTTATTCCTAAAGGGAAAGATTATGGGATTGGGGAAGAATGGGGGTAAGTCAGAATCAGCAAAAGCGACATTTCTATGAAAATTATTTATGAGCAACTTTTGACTTTAAGGGCACACATTTCAGTGGTTGAAAGATGGGCGGCCTTATGGCTTCTTATATAGCAATATGTCATAATGGCTATCTGCTGTCCTATAAATTCCACAGAAGTTAATGAAGGCAAAGATGTCATGGACATGTCATCATTTAGCTGAAAGGAGTATGAATGAGCCCACTGCCCCATAGATTGTAGGCAGTCTAATGAAAGAGACGACAGCATAAGGAGTTCTCCTTATGATCAGGGTTTTGGCAAGTTGGGAGAATGTGGCTGGTCAGCACAAAGCTGACCTTCACATTTGCATTTCCCAATACAGCCTTTGAGAGTGACAAATTAAATCCATGTTCTTATCTAGTTAACTGTCTTGTAACACCAGATTCTAGCAGCTTAAGACCCAAACTTGCCTCTTTCCAATCGACCTCCTAGATCTTGGGGATCTCTGATTTGGATCCTGCTTCCATGACTGACCATGTTTCTCCTTTCAGCACTTTGGCCTATCAGCCCTGTTCTAGTATTGCTACATCCACCCAACCTCTTCCTGGACTGGAACTTCCCCATTATTCTTTCCTTCTCATTTAATCAGAATGAGGGACCCCTCCGAGCTACAATTCTCACCAGATTTTGAGTAGGTTTGGGCTAAATGAACTACCAAAATAGCCAAAAGAAAGCATGATGTTTCTTTCTGATTAATTGTATGAATTTTGACTCCAAGCAGTCGCACATCCAAAGCTACCTTCCACCTTCTACCTCTGTCCCTTCTCAAACAGTGAGTTTGGTTATCGCTTCCCGATTATTAGCCATAGGCATGAACCATATTCAATGATTTTCTCTTGAGGTGGGACTTTTCCTTAGGTTTGAGTTCTCTGGGCTGAAGCAGTCAGTGAGGAAACATTCCTATGAGATGCTAAATACATTAGAAAGGAATGCCAGGGGACAATTAGATGGCTCAGTAGATTAAGAGTCAGACCTAGAGAAGTCTTGGGTTTGAATATGGCTTCAGACACTTCCTAGCTGTGTGACCCTGGGCAAGTCACTTCACCCCCATTGCCTAGCCCTTGACACTCTTCTGCCTTGGAATCAATATACAGTATTGATTCTAAGATAAAAGGCAAGGGTTTTATTTTTTTTTTAAAGGAATGCCAGCATACTTGATCTCATCATTAACACAGGGAAAACCCATGAATGCCCTCTGATAAAACAGCCAATAGCAGGGTACCTTTGCTGTCAGAACAGGTTTCTACTATCTTTATTAAAAATATTTTTGAGATTCTTCATGACCTTTACAATATTCTTTCTGTATCAAAATGGAAGTGGTCTTTTTATGCTTTTGAGGAAAGTAATTGTTATAGCTTTCTTCTGTTTCCCCAGGAAAAGATGCTAACAAGAAAGAGTGGGTGGGGAAGAAGGTGATGATAGTAATAATAAGGAGCCAAGGGATTTGCTTCTATTAGGTGCTCAATAAAAGTTGAATGGAATGTTTGTTGAACAAGATGGGGGCTTGTGGGTGGGAAGGAGATCAGCCAAGGCAGACAGGAGAGCAACAATGACAGCTTAGAAGAGGAGGCTATATTTAATGGATTGTACTGCTGCCACCCCCAAATAGTTATTTGGCATACTGACACTCAGGTCTCTAAGGCTTATAAGCATAGAGGCAGTGAGGTATAATGGATCAAGGGCTAGGAGTAAAAATGAGGTGGGTTCAAACCCCCACCCCATACCCTTAGTAGTTGTGTGATCCTGGATAAGTTGCCTGACCTCCCTCAGCCTGTTTCCTCATCTGAAAAATGAGGATAATAGCAGTCCCTACCTTAAAGGGTTCATTATGAGCATCAAATGAGAGTATATGTGTAAATTATTTTTGCAAACCTTAAAGGAATGTTGTCCCTGCAAGCTGTTGTCATAAAAACTCCATAGGTGGTGATCTCTCTTTTGGGGAAACAATACAATAAATCAGGAGAGTTTTAAACAAATTCTAAAGTGAACCCAAAGATACCCACTGCCACATATGCTTATGAAAAGTTATTCTTTTTACCGTGGTGTTTCACTGATGACTGCAGATTCCTGCCTCAGCAGATTGCAGCTCTGTGTTTAAAGTGGAGGAAAAATCTAGGCCTCTGAGAATTGTGACTTTTTTGTGCCACTGCATGGAAATTCCAAGGGTTTCATTTTCTTCGGGCTATGTAAATTTTGAAAGCTCCCAGAACTATTTCTTTTACAGGTGACATTTAACACGTGATAAACTTTGGTGGTCACTGGTTTTGAAACCATTCAGAAAGGAGAAAGAAAGGGGAAGGAAATAAGCATTTATGTGCCACCTGCTATGCACTAGGTGCTTTACAAATATTATCTCATTGATCCTCATAACACTTCTAGCAGGTAGATGCTGGTATCATCCCCACTTTACAGCTGAGGAAATTAAATAAAGCAAACAAAGGGTAAGTGGCTTGTTCAGGGAGTCACACAGCTAGTAAAAATCGTAAGAAAGGATTTGAACTCAGGTCTTCTTGACTTCTGGCTCACTATGCCAACTAGCTACCTAGGAGAAAATTGCCTTATCTTTATTACAGCTGGAAGAGGAATGAGGTCTTCTAGCGTATTCTTCAAGACTGGGAGAATGCTTAAAGTTGTGTTTTGAAAAGGAAGGGAGGGGGGATCATGACTCATGTAACCATGGGAAAATATTTTAAATAAAAATTTAAAAATAAAATAAAATACAGATACTAAATTTAAAAAAAAATAAAGTTGTGAGATGGGGAAGGTTGAAGTCAAAATGTGGCTAGGACTTGGCAGCTTATGTCCTAGGAACAATCCTGTGTGATCCTTAAGGTTGTGAAGTAGGGTCTTGGTTACCTTTTTCCCAACCCTTGCTTGTACACGTGTAGGAACATGTTGGACCAAAGGGCACCTCGTAGCCCTGAGAGTCCTTTTATCCTTTGGTGGAGTTCCCATCATATGCATTTCTGGGAGAAAGAACCCTCCTCTGGCCGAGTTGGATCCTTGCTGGCTAGATCAAGCAGGTCCTTGAGCTTAATAGCACAGGCTATCCACCAGATTCTCCACTGGACTCAACTGCTTCAGCTACTGACTCTTACCTGTTTGAGTTGTTGAACCTCTGTTGGCTTCACTGATATTTCAAATGTCCCAGTCAGATGGAGATAAAACAGGCAACCACCCTTCCCTGTCTCTGGCAGCTCATAATAGTTCTTTCACCTCATTCAAAAAAGTGATAGAGAAGAGAGCAAGAGATTATCTGCTCAAACCTTTTGCATGCACACTCAATTCCTGATTAGTAGTCAGTCCAAAGGTGTTTCATCACCAAGAAATAAGCTAATAGCAAACAGTGGATATCTATGGATACTCTGAAGTGGGAGGAAAGGACTCTCCATTGTGCATACCTGGAAGCAGGTTCATTAAACTACCACATGGATTAGAAGCAGACCGGGAATATTGCACTTCCTCAAAGAACTGGGTCTTTACCCATTACATAGAGATAAGTCAATATAAAAATCTATGCAAAGCAGTAAGAGGAGGAGTAAAGGGGAAAAGAATAATTGCTAATTATTGGTGCTAATAATTGGTTATAAGTCCATATAGCCTTTACCAGTTCCATGTAGCCTGAGATGACCATCCAAGACCAACTATTCCTTTTAACACGAACTCCAACTTTCTAGAGTCCTTTAGTCATCACATACCACACAGTTCAAGTACATGAGGCACTTAGCCTTGTGCTTGTAAGAAATTTCTTATAGGTCTTGGTACCACGAAGCTTGACAGGAAATTATGTGACAAATTAAGCAGGTTCTTTTCAACCCTAGCAACTATGCATCACAAATACAGTTAAAACCAGACAATGGATTTGGTTATATCACTGATCAAAGCAAGGGGAGTTAGGGCAAGCTGCAATCATATTCTTGCAACAAGACAAGTGCTGGAAGAATGATTGGTTACTAGAGATCTGAGGGAAAAGTCCTCATTTTGGTTGCCATATCTGGATAGCTGGAATACACTCCATTTATATTAAAGCAATAGACAGAAATAAAAAATCTACCCACACCACACCCACCCTTGCCAGGGCATAACAGTTTTTGATCCTTTTCTAGCCCTAACTGACCAATCAGGAGTTAACTGACTCTAATTGGTTATCCAAATCTGAATATCCTTCCCCAGATGATCACTCTTAGAAGGGAAGAAATCATATCATTTTTTGGAAGCAATAACAACAACAAAAATCAAAGCAATCATTTACCCCTGAACAAGGAAATAAACCCTTTCCCCAAAGAGATATTTAGAAAGATGATCTCATTTAGATGTTTAACTGATTCCTGAATAATAAACCAAATCAAGTTCTCTTAGAATCTTAGAACTGAAGGGACCATAAAACATAAATCAGTGCTAGAAATGGCCTTAAAGATCATCTAATCCAATTTCCACCTCAAAAGAACAAGACCCAGAGAAGCACAGTGATTTTCCCAAAACTACTCAGCCAGCTAGTAGCAGAGTAAAGCTTTGAACCAGGTCTCCTGATCCATCACTCCACCACATCTGGGTGCTTATTGACAAACTACTTAAATCTCTCACAGTTTCAATCTAGCTCAAAACCCTTGGGGCAGAGTTTCAAGGCTTGACTGAAACCTGATGTGTTCATCTAGTTCATCCTGTGAACCTTTGCTCCCATCAGGGAAGGTAATGTTTATTGATGCCTTCCATAACTTGACACATATTGACAAGCTTCCTTAACTTCACCTCTTATTATTCACTGTGCCACCAGAAAATGATTCCCCAGTTGCTGCTATTTTCATAAAGTCACAGAACCATAGAATATTGGAGCTGAAAGGGAGAGCAACTAGTGTTTTCCCTTGCAAATGCAGCTTATTTGACCTAACTTTTTCTTTTAGGATTTGTGGGTTCATGGTATTGTTTTGAAGAAGAATTAGTTGTTTTCTTTCTTTAATTATTTATGTGGGAAAAAATCTGGTTTAGGTGAGTATTATTTTTATTTATGGAATTTTACAGTTCATATGTTAGGTGAAATTTGGTTCCCCTTCTCAACCCACCTTCCAGCTTCCTTTTGTGCCCACAGGATAGAATTATAGATAATGAGGTGGTAATGTATTGACAAGGTGTCAATAGTTCCATTTAGGAAACATTAACACCTGCCTCTGAATCATAAGGGAACAACATCATTGGTGAATGTTAGTTGGCCATGCTCCAAATCAGCCTTTATAGATACAGTCCTGGCATTTTCAAGAGGCAATCTGGGTGGGAAGCAGTCAGTAATCCAGGTAAATTCAAGCTCTTCACCTTTGGTTGTCTTTCTATCAGCCATAGAATCTACTATCAGAGCTATTTGCCAAGAAGGAGACACATAATCCAGCTCTTTGAAAGTTCATAATTCTGGAGAGTCCAGACAAGAGCTATTAATCATGCACAGACATACACTATCCTGATATAAAGTTAGGAGAGAGCCACCTCTGGACATTGAGAATTGAATTTCAGAGACAATTCCATAAGAAAAGGAAAAACATTGAGGGTCTAAAATTCTAAAGCTATGATTTGCTTTGGCCATATGTGTTTCTTCTGTGAGGCACTGAAATTTCAGTTCTACTCTCCCCACAGATGCTGTATTTGCAAGGGAATCTGTCTTAGGTTTTTGGTGGGAATGTTTTCTAGCTATGGTTGTTACTTATACCATCTTTTACTTAGAGATAATTGTTATCTAGTTTGATTGCTAATTTGAAGCATACCAGTGGGGGCTCAAAAACAATTATCTTGGTGATCCCTGTCTCTTATCAGCAAGGCTCCAATGTGCATGCCCACACTCCACTGGGAGGTACCTTTCAGATGCCTCCAAACAATACTACTCCATAATATACTTCATAATCTCATCTGCTTGTTTGGGGAATTCATCCAACTGACCAAACTCTCTTCTGATTAATTCACTTTTACCTATACTTCAACATTTCAGTACAAAACAGAAACTAGGAATTCATACATCTATAGCAAATTTAGTTAACGTAGGGTCTGTATGGTATGCATGGGAAATTAGAGACCCTGGTCATGGAGTTCAGGAGGTTAAGGAAGTTGAAGTCAAGAGTTTCAAAAGGGCAAGGCCTAGGGAGGAGGAGTATGAGCTAGGTTTTGAACCTAATTGGGGAGGAAAGAAAGTTAACTGGAGGTACATAGATGATAGCAACAAGGACCTGAAAGGAGAATTTTGAAGGAAGAATGTTAATTGCTGAGTGATGGTGGAAAAGGGATAATCTAGATATGATAATGAGAAACAAGGAATATGCCTAACCCTGTGTATTGGGGGATATGAAGAGAGGAAACTGTACTGGAGAGGGTGCCAAGAGATGTGATAACTCCAGAACAAAGCTAGGTGTCAGTAAGAGCCATAAGATAGAAAGAAGCTGAAAGAATTGCACCTATCATGGATTTAGAGCTAGACAGGACCTTGGAGCTCACCTAGTTCACTCCTTTCATTTAAAGATGAGGGAACAGACCCAGAGGTGAAGAACCTTGCCTGATATCACAACTAATAAATGGTAGAGAAAATTCAAACTCGAATCCTTTGACTCTAAATATTTGTTCCACCTAAGGAAAAAGACTTGGGGAGAAGGATCTAACAGCTACCAAATGTTGGAGGGGATGACATCTCCTGCCAGGAGAGTTGGTGCTGAGAGGAGCCAGGGAAGGGACAGAAGAGATTCCCCGGAAAGAACCTACTCCTCAAATTGGCAGCTAGGGCAGAGACCGTCTGTAAGCTGGTGCTAGCTATCTTGGATTTTATCCATGTGAGTATTCTCTTCCTTTGGGAAAGATCTAGACCTAACCATGACTTCAGAAACTTGAGATTCTTGTGTCCTTCAATATATCCTCACTTTTGGTTCTACTCAAAATGCTGGAGATTGTCTTCTAGGTGTTTTTAACATTCCATGGACACCATCGTAACCATGGAAAAATTCATGTCATATTTGGACCTTACTACATGACAAGCCAATCTTTTTTGATATATATTCCTTTATGATACTTTTTACCTACTCATACACATTCTCACTGGTACTGAGTTACAATCACCCACCACCATACACCTCTCCACTGTCTTTGTGTCATCTACAACTTTTGATTCTTTGGGGACTTTAGTATTCCATGACTTGGTGACATGCTTCTGTTAGGAAGTAGCTGAGGATTGTTGAAATGGCTATACAATTTGCCAAATGTCTTCCAGCCCACTATCTTTCTGCTGTTCAATTCTAGTTTTAGCTCTTTGTCTATATGCAGTACCCACTCAAGATATGTTTACTAATAAATTACCTTAAGGGGATGCCCACCTAAGAGTATATCACAGTCTGGGCAATAGGTATTCCTCATTCATTTGATTTCTTACTGTGTGGACTATTAGACTGGTCTTCATTGGCTAGTTGTGAATTTTTTGAGGCCCTCTGGGGCTTGAATTAATCATCATATCTTGGAAAACAAGAACCTTTCCTTTGGGCTCCATGCAAGACATTCTCTGATTTTGTATGTCATGATCATAAGAATCCTTGATAAGTGCAATCACAGAGATAAAATTATCTAACAATCCTCATTATAGTACTTTGGCTACCTTATGTTTAACCCGTTTTAAGTGGGTTTGGTTGCAAAATGGTCTGCTTCCTTTAGGTCAGGTTATAAAATAAGTTGGTAACATGCTGAGAGAACAGGCTTAGAAACAGCAATGGAGCAGACACAACAACATATATCCCTTTAGGATACATGACAGCTCAAAAAATCAGATCAAGTAATAAGGAAAAAGACTTGTACAAAAATATTCATAGCTGCGCTTTTTGTAGTGGCAAAAAAAACTGGAAAATGAGGGGTGTCTGTTGATTGGGGAATGGCTGGACAAATTGTGGTATCTGATGGTGATGGAATCCTATTGTGCTGAAAGGAATGAACTGGAGAATTTCTATATGAACTGGAACAACCTCTAAGAACTGATGCAAAGTGAAAGGAGCAGAACCAAGAGAACATTGTACACAGAGACTGATACACTGTGGCACAATCAAATGTAAAGGACTTTTCTACTAGCAACAATGCAATGATTCAGGACAATCCAGAGGAACTTATGAGAAAGAACACTATCCACATCCAGAGGAAGAACTGTGGAAACAGAAATGCAGAAGAAAAACACGTAGCTTGATATGGATATGATTAGGGTTTTGGCATTAAAGGATTTTTCTACTGCAAATATGAATAACATGGAAATAGGTTTTGAATAATGATACATATATAACCCAGGGGAACTGCTTGTCAGCTCCAGGAGGGGGAGAGAAAAAAACCATGAATCATATAACCATGGAAAAATATTTTAAATAAATTTAATTTTTAAAAAATTAAAAAAAATAAGTCCTTATAGGGAAAAAGTCATGAGAATGGTCTGGGGAAGCTCATAGACAGGAATGGGAATGAGACCAATGTTGAGAACAACTTTATCATTTCACTTTACTTGAAAGATTTTTTTATCTGTTATTGTTATATTATATTTGAAAAAGCTAAGCCAAATATGTTTTGTTTTCTAAATTATTTGGCAATTTAAGGTAACAGAGTAATGACTTTCAGAAATAATCTTGTCTCCATTTAGTCTATTGAGTTCAAATTTGCCTGTGGTTTTCAAAGTACTTTATCATAATTTACCACAGTCCTACCTTTCTATGCTCATCTCATATTGTTTCTATATACTCTACCCTTCTAGCCAGAGGATTTGCTATGCAACATACACCTTCTGTCTTTCCCTATTTAGGTCACCTGTGTTCATGCTGTTCCTATATTATTCTACCTTCCTCCTTTCCTTTCTAAAATCTTAGTCACCCCTTAGAGCTTAACTTAAAGATCATCTTCTCCATAACCTTCCATGATTCCTCTAAGTAACTAATCTTCCCTTCTCTACCATTCACATATTTTCTTCACATCAAATCCCACCACCCCTCAACTGCAAAATTGTGTGGAGATCTTATATCTAAACCTTATAACTTTTCTGATTCCTAGCACAATGGTCTCGTCTGCAAATAGGATACAGTTAATAAATGGTTGATTTTATTATTGACTTATTAAACATTAATGAAAGTATAGTGGGCCATATCTATTTAGTTTTATCCCCCCACTCCCACCTGAAGCCTAAAATCTAATCACTGCCTATATAAGCAAAAGAGGATATGGGTCTTGTTTGGAAAAAAAAACCCTTAATAAGAACATGAAAAAATGTTCTAAATCTCTTATAATCAGAGAAATTCAAATCAAAACAAATCTGAGTTATCACCTCACACCTAGCAGATTGGCTACCATGACAGCAAAGGAGAGTAATGAATGTTGGAGGGGATGTGGCAAAATTGGGACATTAATGCACTGCTGGTGGAGTTGTGAGTTGATCCAACCATTCTGGAAGGCAATTTGGAACTATGCCCAAAGGGCTTTAAAAGACTGCCTGCCCTTTGATCTAGCCATAGCACTGCTGGGTTTGTACCCCAAAGAGATAATAAGGAAAAATACTGGTACAAAAATATTCATAGCTGCACTTTGAGGTAGCAAAAAAATTGGAAAATAAGGGGATACCCTTCAATTGGGAAATGGCTGAACAAATTGTGGTATCTGTTGGTGATGGAATACTATTGTGCTCAAAGAAACAATGAACTGGAGGTATTCCATGGGAACTGGAACAACCTCCAGGAATTGATGCAAAGTGAGAGGAGTAGAACCAGGAGCACATTGTACACAGAGACTGATACACTGTGGTAAAATCAAATGTAATGGACTTCTCTACTTAGTAGCAATGCAGTGATCCAGAACTATTCGGAGTGACATATGAGAAAGAATGCTATCCACATCCAGAGGAAGAACTGTGGGAAAAGAAACACAGAAGAAAAACAACTGCTTGATCACATTGGTTGATGGGGCTATGACTGGGAAAGTAGACTCTATAAATGATCACCCTAGTGCAAATATTAATAATATGGAACTGGGTCTTGATCAATGACACATTAAATCAGTGGAATCGTGCATTGGATATGGGAAGGAAGTGGGGAGGGAAAGAGCATGAGTCTTGTAACCATGGAGAAATATTCTAAAACATCTAAAATAAAAAAAAAAAATCCTTACCTTCTGTCTTGGAACCAATACTATCTATTCTATTGGTTCCAAGACAGAAGAGTAGTAAGGGCTGGACAATGGAGGTTGACTTGACCAGGGTCACACAGGAAGGAAACATCTGAGATCAGATTTGAACCCAGGACTTTCATCTCTAGGCCTCTCAGTCCACTGAGCCACTTAGTTGCCCCCTGCATGGGTTTCTTTGAAAAGTATTAGAAGTTAAGGCATCATACCTTGCAAAAGGATTACCTTAAAAGTCTTTACTGAACATAGTCAATTTCTGAGGTGCCCTGGTGAACTTTCAGGAATCCGTACAATAAAAGTGTCAACATATAGAGAACTGTGTCCTAACATTTGTGGGGAAAAACCCATTTATTTAAAAAGAGGAGAAAATCAGAAATTATATAAGGAAATTGATTTCAGCTTTAGGTTTCTAAACAAGGGTAGCTCGTGGAAAAAAGCAATTTTTAAAATTGTGAAAAATGATTCAGTGATGTAGAAAAGTTTCGTAAAGATTAGTAAATAAGATTGCCTGGAATTTTCCATACTACAGTAAAGCACCAATTTCTGACTCTTCTGAACTAAGAACAAGCTTTACTAAAGCACAATGTAATTGTTCCTATAAACTATGTGCTTGACCACAGTATATAAAGTGCCTTCTGGAAATTGCTGCTTTATTTGACTACTGCCATCGCTACTGACACTCCTTTAGAAATGTCCAACCATTGCTTTGATGTGTGACTATTAAGTGTAAAATCATTTAGTAGCATCATAGGAAGGTATGGACCTCTCTTCTAAGTGTGGCATGTTTGTGTTCTATTGAAAGAAGAAAGAAAAAAATCATTTTTCAACACTAATACTGATCATTAGAGAACATGAGTTAACAAGAAAACCATTTGAAGTCACTGTCTAAAGTTAAAAGAGACTAAGTGAAATTTCATTAAAGGATAATTGGCAAATTATGTAACAAAATCCAAAGCATATCAAATGAATCTGGAATAGACCAACACTTTTTTTTGGGGGGGGGTGTAAACCAGATATTTTAAACACTGGAAGTAAAGTCACATTCATTCAGGCGAGAAGAGAGACAGAGATATCTTGGGTGGCTCTATTTTTCTTCCCAAATTACAAATGCAGACCGTGGCCCTATTCTGTAAAGATGAAAGGCAAATGTTAATTAACATAAGCTCATATTTTATTTTACTCTAAGAAAATCCTTTGTGGTACCTAGGAAGAGAAAGTAAATGGATATAAAAACCCATCTCTTAGCTTCTAAAACAGAGGAACCTTTGAAATTATAAGGCATTAAAATAAAACTCTGAGACTGTCTCCTAGTCATGGATGGAGCTATAGATCAAAAACAAAATCATTTCTGTAGACTCTTGAAGCTGACTTATCATTCAAGGCAAATTTATCAGTAAGTATGCACAAAAGCAACTACAGTTATTTCCTTAACCATCAGGGATCCCATTTCATTAAATTGCAACCCCTTTACACTTTAAAAAAAAAATATATATATATATATATTTCCCTTCATCTATGGTATGCCTTTTTTTCTGAAATAATCTATTCCTTTCCCTCGTGATTTCACATTAGCTTTTGCTTTCTGCTCTGCAGGTCCCAGTCTCATGGCTTTACAAACTTCTTTGTGAGCCTTCTGCACTTTCAGGAGCTACCAGTCTCCATCTGAGGGACAACTTCATGTCTTGTTTCTACAACAATCAGCAACTTGTTGCCACTAAGAATTGACTGGGTTTGATTCATGGTAAAATATTTGGGAGCTAATTTTATCTGTAAATATGGAGTAACTAAGCCACCAAAACATTGAAGAGTTGTTTTAGATAACACTTGCCTTCATATAGTATTATATAAGTGGAAGATTCTATCAGTTATTAATCCAGCAGGGAGGGAATAGAAATTGACCTTGGGTCATCACCTATGAAAAAATTATAGTTTTCTGCTTTTAAATTCAGGCAAACTTTGATAAGCTCATGATCCCTGGAAGATGTAACTAAGATTTTCACAATTTTCAGCAAAACATTTATGAATAGGAATGTATTCTTCACATACAATGAAGACTATATAGCCTTCTTACTTAGCCATATTCACATTATGGAAATGAAGTCTGAAAGTACATTATCTAATATTACAATAACTACTGAATACTCTGCTTGAAGCAAAAAAAGCTCTTAGAAGGAAACATCTCAGGATGCACTCATTCAAAAAGCATATTTCTTGATTCTTTTGAAGTGTTCAGCTCAAAAGGACACAGCAGGCTGTTTTGTAAACAGATAGGATATAGATTGGTTTACTACTAAATTTTTCAGTTTTAAGTATGAAAAAATCATCCTGCAATTTATATTTTCTACACTAAATTACATTAGAACAGCATGTATGCAAAAATGCTCCTGACTCCTACCATTCCAGTGAGACATTTAGAACATTCTGTTGAAAATTTTTAGCATCTCTCTAATCTGAAGCTTCTTCATTCAACACTGAAAGCAGACAAGCAAATTGGGCACAGGCTATTCCAATGGCCTTTGTAAAAAGGCTACTCTTGTGGTTAAGTATCAAAATAAATAGAAAAAAAAGTGCAAAACAGGAGAATGTATGTTTCAAGCTCAATAGTGAACATTTACATTCTCAAGCAGCATTTTATAACATCAATCAGCAATGTGTCTCCTCCTGCTAATTACAGCTGTTAATTAACACAAATGAGTTCAATCTCAGCAAATTAACCAACAAGGCTGATTGATGCATTAAGCATTGGTAAGCAGGCTGGCAGGGCAATATGCTGTCACAAAAGGAAGGCTAGTGCAGATTCGGCACTTCCTAGGCCAGAAGGTATAAGGATCATTAAGGGATCATGTATCACTTGAGAATAAAGCCCCTTCCTGACCAGTGATGGGGAAAAACCTACTAAATTAAATGATTTATAAAGTACTTTCACACAAAGATTACACATAAACAACAAATTAATTACATTTTATTGATGCAGTAGTAGTCTTCACTTTCACTGTCCTTGATGCTCACTCTTATTTTCACTTCCAACTTTTCAACAGTTTTGGGATTCTTTTCCTTCAAGGAGTAATGCTTGTTTAGCTTCAATCACTACCAATTCAGTGGCTCCCGTCCCTGTTTGCACTCAGTCTCTACATAATCATCATACATTTCTTTCAAATGTAACAGCAATTCCTCTAGGTTCTCTCCAGTCAATGCTGACAAGGGGATGACCTTTTGTTCTAATCGAGCCTGAAGTTGGGGAAAATTGACTTTAGATTGAGGAAGGTCAATCTTATTTCCAATGATTGCATGCGGTCTTTCTGACAAACCTTCTTCATATTTCTCTAGTTCATATTTTAAATCCTCAAGTTGAGTCCATGGTTCTGCTACTGAGAGATCCACCACAAATAACAGAAATCGACACCGCTCGATGTGTCTCAGAAAAGCAAAACCTAAGCCTCTGTTTTGATGAGCTCCTTTTATTAAACCAGGAATGTCAGCTACTACAATGTAAAAAAAAGGCAAAAAAGTATAATCAGTGAACACCATATGTGATTAAGATTCGCCTCCAGTTCATCTGTGAAAACTTTCTGGTTGAGTGAAAACATGATCATATATAGCAATAGTGGTAGTCAAAAATACTGGGTTTTATTATAACTTCCTCATTCAACTCACTACTTGAATTTGAATAGGTTCCTTTAATACTTCAATATTTCAGTTGGTCAATGTGGACATAAATCTATTTTCCTTTTTGAAAAACGCTTTGAAATATCTGGGTGAAAAAAAATTATGAGAATGCAATTCTACCTGTTTCTTTGCAATGGGGGAAGGGGGGACAAGGAGTGTGGAACACTGTATATGACATCAATATTTTCCAGATTAGTTTTCCTGAACTCTTCCCCCCCCCCCCTTTTATTCTTTATTGTGAGGGGAAGGATATACCAGAAAATATAGGCAATCTAAACACAAAAGAGAAAATTTTATTTTTTTAAGTTGGGGGGCAACTTATACTGGGAGAAAATATCAAACCGATACCTGACATTCTAGTCTACAAAATTATTTAAAAGAGAAAAATAGCTTTCTATAGACTATAAATAACTTAAGAATTATTGCAAAGCACTTTGGAAATACAAAGAGCTACACAAATAACATTACCAGCAGGTTTACTGGTAATTTTAACAAGTACATCATCTCCTAAAATAAAAATTTTTCCCCTTCTTAAATGGCATAAGAAGTTTTTTAAATCACATGTGGTCCACATGACTGATGTTACTGTGAAAAACAAAGCACAAAAAATGAAAGTAGTGGAAAATACTTCATCATTGAAATTTAAACTAAAATTTTCTTCACAGTTACCAGTTAATAATAATAAAAACCTCCTTCCAAAAAAAAGAATGTATAAAGATAGCATTATTAAAACATTTTGAGTGAAAAACACTTTTTTTAACATTTTAAATAGGGAGCTAAATTCAATTGAATCCAACTGGATATCTCAACTACATTTTCCTTAATTAGCCATTATTTAAAAAATCACCCTAATTTCAAGTGTGTTAGAAAACTTACCTGCCACTTGTTGGTAGCCTTCATAGTGAACAATACCTACATGGGGATTTAAAGTAGTAAATGGATAAGAAGCCACAGCAGGTTTTGCATTGGAAATCACTCGAAGAAGTGATGATTTTCCAGCATTGGGGAAACCTACCTAGAAGAAAAATGTTTAAATAGTCACATGATTCTATGAAAACTTCTTCACACTTTTAAACTACTGAAACTAATCAGGATTAAAAGAAGAATTTCTAGAATAGAAACTAATATTGATGGATGATATGAGCTATATTAAACTCAACAACACAAGGATTGAAAAACTAAAGCCTCAATTTTCTATTACTTCTGGAAAATTAAGAAGTCCTTATTAATTCATTCCAATAAAATGTTGTTTTTAAAATATAATTCTTTGCCCCAATAAAGGAAACATAATGAACTTGAGGCAAAATAAGATGAAGGAATTGGTACCTACCATTCCTGCATGAGCCATAGTCTTTAGTTCCAAATGGAGTACTCTTTCTTGACCCTGTTGTCCAGGGGTACAAGTCATTGGAGCTCGATTGTCATTAGCCAGAAAAAATCGATTGCCTTTTCCTCCAGCTCCTCCCAAAGCTGCAATATATTCATCACCTGGCTGAGCAAGATCAGCTACAATTTCATTTTCCTCTTTAACTAGAGTGCCTGGAGGAACCTTAAAAACAAAGAAAAGATTCATAGATCTATATCCTGTTTACAACTATTAGGTTATTCTTAATTTATTCTATAGGCAAAGAGACAAAGCCAAAAAGGGACAAAAGTTTTATGCTTATTAAATTCTGCAATGCTTTTGTTAAACTTAGCAATGCAGATTCATAAAGTTTTTAATGGAGACAGGCAATGGGTAGTAATAGGAACGAGATTCTCATACTCTAAAATCCTATAATACTCATCAGTTAGCACTAGTTAAACATCAACTGCATTAGTCAAGCATGAATTGCAGATTGATCATTTACCCATTCTGTAACATCAATTACCTACACTGGATCTGTATTACCAACTTTTGCATAATTTGTTTTATTAATTATTCATATTGTTCTATATTTACTTTAGTTATGAACTGTTAGGCATAATTAATTACCTATAGTGGTCCTCCAAAGTACTGCATTCCCCAAGCACCTCCCACATGGACAAATGATGGCAAGGTAGACAATGACGAACAAGGGACTTGCACACTAGGGATTCTGAAATTCTAGAAGAATCCCTCAAACATGTACATGCTCCTTATTCCCTATGACATATGTGTCAAACACCAAACCACACTGCCACCTGAATTTGGCCATATCCATTTTCCAGGGTTTTGGAGAAAAGTGAAGATTTCTATGGAAGCTCCCAGACCCTCAATAAATATGCTAACCTCCAGAGAGACTACTCCAGTATTTGGGCTTATCCATCAGTCCTAAGGCTACCTGATTAGCACCCAGACTATTCCTTCAGCTATTAGGCTGTCATACCACCATAAACCTCTTCTTCAAATTCTTTTCTTACTTCTGGACTGAAAGGAGTTTGAGTCTCCCCTCTTGGTGTGCCTGCT
This sequence comes from Monodelphis domestica, assembly GCF_027887165.1. Lineage (NCBI taxonomy): Eukaryota > Metazoa > Chordata > Mammalia > Didelphimorphia > Didelphidae > Monodelphis > Monodelphis domestica. The sequence goes on from NC_077227.1 coordinate 485,785,587, forward strand.
ATAAACTTGGGTGTGTTTCTCCCACAATGTATTGAAACAGTCCCTGTCCTCAAAGAACTGAAATTAGAAGTTGTGAAAGACTGTTTGAAATACAAAAAATAACTTTTTAAGATGTTAAAAACTTTATGATGTAGTAAAATAACAAATGGAAGTAATAGGAAAGAAAAAACAAAGGAAAAATGAGAGAAAAAAACAAGTGTGCTGCCACATACATATAGATGCAAATGAAATTTCCTAATGCCTAGGGACTCAATGGTTTGAGATAAATGTAAAGAGAAACATTGGAGGGTTGGGGGAATAGAAGATTTTTTTTAAAGCCACCTTTTAATATTGAACTTTTCTTTTTTGGTCTGAATAGCAGATATATTTTTGGCCTCTTCTGTTCCAAGATTTCATGTATAAAATTCAAATTAAGAGAGGAACCTAAACTATACTAAATTATACTATGTATGGATTATACAGCAAAACCTCAGTAGTATGACTTACTCTAATGTACAGGCAATCTCCGTTACGCCCAAAACAATTTTTGTTTCCACCAGGCTCTCCATCAAATCCATGATACACTGAAAGGACTGAAGATAATGATCTGATGTGCTTGTCAACTAAAAATTAAACCAAGATTTATTAAATCATTTGAGACTTAATTTAAAAAAATAAATAGGCTCCATAAATTTTCTGTGGTCTAGTCAAAAACAAAACAGAACTAAAACTGCATTTAGATAAATGGAATGATGTATGACAAACATAAATCTTCAGTACAAGTCTATTAGAAGTTACTAAATTAACAATATGTCTGAAGAAAAAAAATTATCTTCATTTAATCTATGAGTGCAGTTTTTCTTTGTAGTCATATCTATAGATTTAATAAAATATATCAAAAGTAATAGTTATTAACTCTTTACAGAAACAAGGAATCCTTCCCAACAATAAAGAACAATTTACCTTTCAGAATGACATGGCCACCATCTCCCCCATCTCCTCCATCAGGTCCACCAAATTCTTTTCTGGGTTCACTATGAAAACAGCTTATCCCGTTGCCTCCATTGCCTCCAGTTACAAACACTCTTCGACGATCCACAAAATAGCGTTTCTACAAAGCAAAGGCCATTTTCCATTAATAATACATGGTCTTGAATCCAAATTCTAATCCTTACCAGCTGTGTAACTATTGGGTGAGTCATGAAACTTCTTTGCCTTCAGTTTCCTCATGTGTAAAGTGAAAATAACACTTGTACTACCTCAGAAGATTTTGTGAGGAAACTGCTTTACAAACTATAAAGTAATATATAAATATATCACTTATTTATTTAAGAATATAATCTTCGAAAAACAGGTCTCTACCAACATAACAAAATTATGATTCTAAGACAAAAAGAGTGAGATAAAGTTCTTCAGAAGTAAGTCTTATGCAGACTCTAAATGATCACTCAACTGCAAATATTAATAAATGGAAATAGGTCTTGATGAAGGATACTTGTAAAACCCAGGGGAATTGCTTGTTGGCTATGGGAGCAGGGAGGGGAGGGAAAGAACATGAATCATGTAACCACGGAAAAATATTCTAAATTAATCAAATGAATAAATGAATTTTTTTTTTTTAAAAAAGCCAGTCTCTTTCCCATAAGCAGGAGGGACATTTTAAGAACAGTATACCATCTGACTGGAAAATCAGATTTAAAAAAAATTCAGTGATATATTTAAATCTCTTTTCTACTAATGGCTTTTTCTAGAAAGGGAGATTAAATAAGGAAAGTTATCTAATAATTTGGAACAAATGAAGGTGACATTTAGTTTTTGTTAGCATTTAAGGTCAATCTCACAATAAATTGTGGTCATCAACTTTTAAGGATACCAAACTGCCACACACACAAAAAGATTTCAGATCAACTGTCTTTGAGCTGAAAAAAATCTAGCTCTATACAGTGTGCACACAATAATTTGCTATTAATCTTGACCATCATAAAAATCCTTTCTATAATAGACTGAAAGCCTCTTCATCAATGTGTTCACTTTTTTCACAAATGGAATTTTTTTTAAAAAGCCTTTTAAATTTCTTTGGCACCACCACATGGAAAAACTGCGAATTACTGCTATAAGAATCAACATATATTTTCAGTTCAATCAACACTGATTAATAATTTGTTCAGAAAAAGAATTTAATTGGCTAGCAGTATCTATGTACAGATTATGCAATTTCCTCCATAATAACTCAGATTTAAAATGCATGTGACAAAGTGGTGGGAACCATGCAGAAATTGGGCTAGATTTTAGTTTAAATGGATAGTAAATATCCTATTTTCAAATCAAATTGGTTACCCTAGTAATTTTAATCTATAATCTCCCCACTTAGCAGAAAACAAAACATAAGGAAACCTGTTAATGAGTTTATACCCCAAAAGATTTAAGTAGGAATTAGAGAGCTAGAAAAAATAAATTTGCTTGATACTTTTTAAAGAGGGAAATGTATAACCATATATCACAAATGTACAGATCTTTCTTTTATTATTTTCCAAAGTTTCTCTATAAAATCAATTATTTTCATTAGCTTCAAAAATATTTTCCTTGAAAAAATTTTATAAGTTTCTCTGATAAAGGTCTCATTTCTCAAATATATAAAGAACGAAGTCAAATTTATAAGAATCTAAGTCATTCCCCAATTGATAAATGGTCAAAGGACATGAATAGGTGGTTTTCAGATGAAGAAATCAAAGCTATCAATAATCATATGAAAAAATGTTTTAAATCCTCTTGATTAGAAAAAACAACTCTGAGGTACCACCTCACACTTCTCAGATTGGCCAATATGACAGTAAAGGAAAATGATAAATGCTGGAGGGGATGTGGTAAAATTGGGACACTAATGCATTGCTGGTGGAGTTGTGAACTGATACAACCATTCTAGAGGACAAATTGGAATTGTGCCCAAAGGGCTAGAAAAGAATGCATACCATTTGATCCAGTAATATCACTATCCCAAAGAGATTTAAAAATAAAAGTAGAAAGAACTTGTTTATGCAAAAATATTTATAGCTGCTTTTTTTGTGGTGGCAAAGAATTGGAAACCAAAGGGATGTCCCTCAATTGCAGAATGGCTGAACAAATTGTGGTATATGATGGTGATGGAATACTATTGTACTATAAGGAATGATGAACAGGAATACTTCAGAAAGGGCTGGAAAGGCCTACGTGAACTGATGCAGAATGAAATAAGCAGAACCAGGAGAACATTATACATGGCAACTACAATACTATGGAACAATCAAATGTGATATAGGCTTTGTTATTAATAGCAATATAAGGATCCAGGACATTTCTGAGGGACTTATGTAGATGAAAACATATGATTTATCACTTATTTATCTGGGTATATGTTTGGGGGTTTTGTTTCTATAAGACTATTCACTTATAAAAATGAATAATATAGCAATATATTTTGCATAATAATACATGTATAACTGGGATTAAGTTGCTTGTCAGCTCCAGGAGAGTTAGGGGAAAAAGGAAGGAAGGGAGACAATATGGATCATATAACTTTGGAAAACTTGTAATTAAAATAAACAAATATTTCCCTGAATAACTGTGACCATGTTACTATAATCAGAACCAGAAGAGCAAGACAATTCAGAAAAACTCCACCAAAACAGCACTTCTTAGCTTCTACAACAGCTAATGGCAACATTAAATATGAAGTCTAAAAATAGTATTAAATATTATACCCTTTGGAAAGGGGTAATAAATTTTATGTTTAGTTCTTACCAACTTTTTCTCTGAAAGGTTTCTTTTCTGTTTAGGTTTCTGATGGTTTGCACATTTTGCACAGCTAAGGAAGAGAGGCCGTGGAGAAACCTGTTGCTGAAATAGATAGCCAGGATCAAGAAGAGTGCTTGCAGCTGGAATCCAAGGCCACCTGCCTTCCAATATAGCTCTTGTTAATGTCGAGACCAGCCTTGAAGGTAGCATGCTCACCTAAATGAGTTAATTTTATAAATTAAATCTTTAGTTTGTCTTGGGATCAGCCATCCAAATAGTAAACCCAAAATATTAAGGATATAAATTTATGATGTCTCAAACCAATCCCTTCCAATTCTGAAATTCTTTGATGTCTAGGATATAAAAATATCCATCAGTAGTCCCTCATTAGAATTTTAGAACTAGAGGGCTTCAGAAATAACATGGTATCCTCCTTCCCTGAAACTCCCCAAAATTGATGGATGAGGAAAATAGGGCCCAGATGTGAAGTGGTTTGTCTAAGATCAAGTTGTCAGTTAGTGATAGATCTGGGACTAGAAAGTCTCCAGATTCCCAACCATTCTAGTCACATGGCTTCCTAATCAAGGGGCATTCCTGACTTTACTTTTCTTAAAAGTAATTCTATATATTACATACAGAATTTAATAGTTTGAAAGGACTTCAAAGGTCATCTAGTCCAAACTATACTTGAACAGAAATGCTGAACACTATATTCTACAAGTGGAAATTATGGCTACCGCTGAAAGACCAAGGATAGGTAATTCATCGTCATAATACAATGTTAGCTGGACAGCTAATTGTCACGAATTCATTACACTGAATCAGAATCTGCTTCTCTGAAATTTATTGCTCAGAGTTTTGTCCTTTGGAGCCATACCAAAAAACAAAAACCCAGTTCCTTCACCACATCAAAATACCTGAGGTCAACATTTAAGTCCCTCCGAAGTCTCTTCTCTTCTCCATGCTAAAAAATTTTAGTTTCTTCAACCCATCCACTCATGGTATGATTTTCTTTTTAGTCATCTCATCATCTTATTTAAAATTAGAAGAGGCCTAAGAGGCCAACCCTCACTTTAACGATGAGAAAACTGAGGCTCAGGGAGATTAAATGACTCTCCTGTGTCTACTGCTACTACTACTACTATTGTGATACAAGTATCACAGGCAAGATTTAAACTCAAATCTTCAAATTCTAGGGCTCCTTCCACTTTACCACAAAACCATTCTATTTGCCTTCCTCTGGATATGCTGTAGTTGTCAATTTCCTTCCTAAAACATGGTACCTAGAACTGAACACAATATTCAGCAGGACTATCACAACCCTCATTCTGGACATTATACTTCTATGAATGCAGTCTAAGATGAACCAAAGAAGAACCAAGATGCACTGAACCAAAAGTCCACTAAAACCTACAAACTGCCAACCTGCCCATGACTTTCTCCACCCTAATCATTGATATTTTTTTTTTAACAGAGCTTAGAATTAACTGAAACTAGGATGTTGGAAAATTACTTAGATCTCATCTAGCCTAGCACCTTTAGTTCCCAGGTGGGAACTAAACTGAATTGAATTAAACTGCAGCCGAAAGAGGTTGTGAGTTGCTTAAGTGCCTACAAATAACAAGTTAGAGCAAGGACTCAAACAAAAAGACTCTTTCTTTTGATATTCCAAGTCTTTTGGGTCAGAAGTTGGGTTTACTTTGTTGGTCTAGAGAGCAAAGAGAAGAGTCTCAGACTTGTGCCTGTTCTCTGATAGTGATATAAGACAGGCTAGTAAGTGGGAGAGGTCCATGTCTTGTTCAGTTCAGAAAGTTGCTGGCTATGGAACCCGGATTCCAAGCCTTTGCCAAGACTGTAATATGGTGTTAAAGGCTTATAAATGGATCTTATAAAATTCAGCCCATTGATATAACTTAGTAAAATGTATGTGTCCGCCACTAGTTAACCCTCCTGTCTTTATAGCAGTGAATTAGAATAGCTTGCATCTTCAAGTCACTAATATTTCAAAACTAAAAGCAAAATCCCTTGCACATATGGATGCTGAATGTGTAAGTTATCCAGCCTAAGGAATCATTAGCATGTTTTTAGTTAAGCTTAATTGTAAACATCTTTTCTCAATTTACTTAGGCAGGTGTCTTTATTTGCAGGTGCTAGTTACATTGTTTCAAAAAAGGTATATAGAAACAGCTGCTGGATCTGGGTAATGAGACTACCAATAGGCTATATACTTTATAAATTAAAAGATTAAGAAGTGAAAAATTTGGGTGCTCTGGAATATAACCAAATTTTTAAGTAAAAGTAAGAAGGTGAGAGTGAGGGTATATGAGAAAGGGGAGCAGAAGCACATTGGAATAGGCACCAGAAGACTTGGGTTCCTGTGCATTCAATCCTGTGAAAGGAGTCTCAATCAATGAAATCAATTCTTAAATCCCATTTCCTTCAGGTGACCTATCCCGGTCTCTCTCATTCTCCTCCTCCCAACTTACTGCCTTCCCTCAGAGTATTTTTTTTATACCAAATATATATTGTATGTACACAGATAATTTGCATATTGTGTCTCCTATTATAACACTCTAGGAGACGCTGCTTTTGTTTTTCTTTATCTCCCCAAGGCTTAGCACAGTGCCAGGCACAATATTTAATAAAAGCTTGACTGCACAAAATAAAATTAAACAAAGGGCTTTCTGAATAAAATACTAGTTGAATTCATCGACATGCTCTAAGGCAGGTTGCAGAAAGCCTGTAAGTACGCTTTTTTCAAACCACTTCCTCATCTGGACTCTGCCTGATGACACAGCATAAACAGTTTACTGTATTATAATCCCATTCAAAACATGCACCGTATATATAAAAAAGGGGGGTTGGTCGAATAGATAACTGTTTTCAAGGCCCAGCTCTAACTAGGACCTGTAAAATCAATTACCTTCTCTGGGCCTGTTTCTCTATTTGTAAAACGAATTGTTCTGAAACTCCGATTCTATCCGCTAATCACTTAGCCCACCATCCAGGGTAGGTACCTTTCCACATGCCTCCCCCAAACCTGGGATGTGCCTGGGGTCAGGACAGTCTTTGGATACCTTTTGGATATCCTTGGCATAAGGCCCTGCTCGTAATGATTCCCTCACGCTGACCCCTCCCGCCGGCCAAGGTCGGGGCCCAGGATGCGACGCTGGAAAGCCTTGCCATCAAATGCCACAGACCCAGGCCATTTCTCCAAAGGTCCCCACCTAGACCTGCCTTTTTGGGGATGGCCAACCTCGCTGCATCCCAGAGCGCTACCTCCCCTCAGACAACATCAACCCCCCCCAGCAAAAGGTGCCTTTGCTTCCCAGCAAGAAAAACACTTACTTTGCTTCGTAGGGAACTTCCGGCACCACTTCCGGCTTTCTCAGCCGCGGGCCCCGCCCCCGCTCTGGCCTTCCGGGATCTACCCCAACCCCGCCCTCCTTACCGGCTCGGCCCCACGGACTCCTGCCCCCTGGCCACACCTAAACCCCGTTCCCAATGAGCCTGCGCGAAGTCTTGAATCCTCTCTCTCTTCTTTTCTCTCACTCTTATTTTCCTCCGCTGCTCCTCTGTGCGTACAGATCTGTGTCTGTCTCGGTGTATGTTTATGTGTGTGTAAATGTGTGCGTATTTGTGTGAGTCTGTGTCTCTGTCTCCTTCATGTGTCAGTGTATCTTAGCCAGCTCTTTCACTTCCCTCAGGCTGTAGGCTTCAAGCCCTCCTTTTCTTTAATAATGAAAAACGGACTTTGATAGGGCAGCTGGGTAGCTCAGGGGATTGAGAGCCAGGCCTAGAGATGAGAGGTCCTAGGTTCAAATCTAGCCTCAGACACTTCCTAGCTGTGTGACTCTGGGCAAGTCACTTGACACCCCCCCCCCCCCCCCTTGCCTAGCCCTTATCATTCTTCTGCCTTGGAACCAATACACAGTATTGATTCCAAGATGGAAGGTAAGAATAAAAAAAAAACACGGATTTAAATCAAATGTGCCAAACTCACATGCTGCTGCTCCCCCCCCACCCCATTAGAATGGAAGCTCCTTGAAGGAACTGTGTTTTGTGTGATACATGAGCTCCCAGTCCTGGAATTCCATGTTAATCCTTAGGGAGTCTGCTTCTGGAAATGTGTGATGACACTTGCTGGGAAGCAAGGCAAGAATTTTTATGGGGTCTTCTCACCAAAAGCATGCTACTGTTCTTGCTTTGTTTCTATTGCCCATGGCCAAGAATCCTTACCAGAACATAGGCTCTATGCTTAGAAGGAACTGATCTCAGTCAGCCAATACACAGTAATATGCCAGACACTATGCTAAATACTTGGAATATTTTTAAGTAAAAAAAAAAACAGTTTTTTCCCTCATGGACCTTAAAATCCAATGAGGAAAAATAATACACAAAAAGAAGGGAGTAAAGGCATACAGCACTTGGGGCATGATGGCAAAGTCCAGGGAAGTATAACAAGGCGAAAAATGAAAAGGATGGCTTGGTAACCCTCCTTAAAAGAAAGTCCTTGAAGAAGCTCTCCATCTTCATCCTTTACTATCAGAGGGAAGGACCTCAGGGTAGGAGGTCCGGGTTGAAGTGATCTTGTGGAATGATGTGGTTCCTAGAGCTTAAAGTCCAGAGGAGTGCAGCTGGGTGTGAAATGAAGCCACTTGTGATGAGTGCAATGGCTTCCATTTGGAATAGAGATAATTCTGGACAGATCTGGATTGTGTTATACATCTGAATAATACCTCCTTTAGGCTAAGTAAATCTTTCTTAGATTCTACCACATCTTCTCAGTTGTAGTCTCTGTAGATGATTCTCTACTTTGAGAAGAAAGTCAGTAGGCTTTTCTCCTTTATACTATATATCAACCAAATTAGTATGCACTTCTTATAATTCCTTGCTTCTACTATTTTAAACCTGTAACTCTTCCAAACAAGCCTTCCAAATGAATCTGGGCTCATCAGCCATCAGGAAAGAGAGGGGTCAAATAGGTAGTAAATTCACAAATGAATGTGTTAATCATCATTTCTCAACAAACTGAAAAATGAGCTCAATCAATTGATGACTTTTACATTAGGAAATTCTCCTTAACTTTAATAGTAAATTATATATACTCAAAGATAGGTAGACAAGACCCATATGTGAAAAGAAAATAATAAGAATAAAATTCATGAAAGTGAGAAGATATATCCACAGGAAAAAATGGAATATTGGGGACCTTAGCTCAACTCCCATCACTTTTCATGTGAACTATTGCAATTATCTTCTAATTAGTCTCCCTTAATCTATTCCTTCCCCTTTCTCATCTATCTTCCATATATCTTAATTGTTATTTCTAAGGCACAGTTCTGAGCATGTAATTCTTCTGCTTAAGAAGCTTCTTTGGCTCCCTGTTGTTGTTCAATCATTTCAGTTGTGTCCCACTCTTGGTAACCCCATTTGGGGTGAGCCATTTCCTTCTCTAACTCATTTACAGATGAGGTAACTGAGGCAAACAGAGTTAAGTAACTTACTTGCCAGGGTCACACAGCTAGTTAAGTGTCTGAGGCTTGATTTGAACTCAGGAAGATGAGTCTTCTTGACTCTAGGCCTACATCACCTTCCAGTTCCATGGCTCCCTATTATTTCTAGGATAAAATTCAAACTCCTCTTTTTGTCATTTAAAGCCTTTCATAATCTGACTCCAATCTATCTTTCCAGATATTTCACTTCTCCTCATCCATTCTATGCGCCTGTTATGCTAACCTACCTCCTATTTCTCACACATGACATTTCATTTCCCACCTTCCTATCTTTGTATATACCTTTGTCCTTCATGCATGGCATACTATCCATTGTCTACAGTAAACAAATTCTCTCACATTTGAAAAGCTCAGCTCAAAGAGTATCTCCTACATAAGCCTTCTCTGACTCTCCAACTCATGCTCTTCCTCCTATATTATTTTGTCTTTATCTATGTATACCTTTTTCTCCCCAATAAAATGTAGGTTCCTTGAGAGCAGGTGTTATTTCAGTTTTATCTTTGCATCCCAAACATCTTGAACAGCACCTAATCAATACTAATTGAATTGAATTGAATTCCTTCCCTTCATACCCAATTTATTTTTTCAGCGCTCCTATCAGTGTTACTCCTTCAACTTGTTCTTTTGGGTTGGGTCTCCAGAGGATTCTAAGGTGATTCTTTGGGTGGCTACTGCTAATACTGTGGCTCAGAAGCTCTTATCAGTATACTTCCCATCAGCAGTCAACAAGTAGGCTAACATAGCTTTTAGAAAAGCATTTACTTTTAGTAAAGTGAGATAGTAAGAACAGTTACTACAACCATTCTTTCCATAAACCTGGCTTCCAGTCTCCATGAAAAAAGTAGACTCTTATTTAGAGTACAATGGTAGTAAGACTCATTTGGCAAGGAGGTAATTGACAGATTCTAGTGGGAAGTCTTTTTTTTCTCCATTCATGGAAGCCTCATGAAACTCTCCTAGGCATAGCTCTTTCCTGGGATCTAAGGATCTTTGCCTTTTTAGAATCCAAAGCTGGCACTTCTGTTATCCACAGAGTCATATGTCATGAAGTGGCCTTTCCTCAGCAATTCCTATTACAGGAAGTCCATTTTCCCTTCAGAGCTTTCCTTGTTCTCCATGACTTTCTACTTCTAGTTATGAACATTATTTCTCATTGATCTAGTCTTTCTGATCTCAGCTGTTGCTAGTTCAGCCTCAGTGATGACAGTCAATGGACTGCTTTGACATTGGACTGATTATTGTTTTTATATGTAAACCCAGGGCTATTTCCAATTGTTTCAGCCAATCACAAGTATTTTTGTGCATGGTATCATCTGCCTTTCTCCCAAGGCCAAATCCCAATAATCCTCTGAATAAAAACATTCCTACCTTTGTAGGAAAATTTGTACCTCTACCTCCTATTGATTTATGTTATGATTCAATCAAAGAGGTATTTGCACCTGAAAGGTACATTTTATTTACACATTAAAACCTCATCAATGCCTGTTGATTGATGTAGTTGAGGTGCCTCTACTTTCTATGATTCTATTACTTGAAGGGGGGAGGGAAACAGTGAATAGAAACCTTTCTCTTACACAGAACTGCACAAAAGATTTCAATAGAAAATTTAGGTATCTTCCTTACAGCACTGAAGTTTATAAATTAACTTTTTATATATAGTTCTCTGTCTAATATGAAATCTCTTAAATAAACTTATGAAAGATAAAGGCTTCCATTCTTTAATTTTTTTATGATCTAACCTTTTATATTCATCAATCACAGAGAGGAGACATGCTTTTGAGGAGGAATTGAATAGTATCATTTTTAACATTTTTACAATAAATGAAACAAGAAGACAAAAGGAAGTTGTAGCCAAATGGAAGGATGGCTCAAAAGTTATTCTTGGAGAGAAAAATGAAAGAATTGGCAGAGTTAGTTTTATCATTTTATCAAGGCAACAAAAAAACAGCATTTCATGGAACATTTGGTCACCTCATAATGCTGAACTCATGATAAACATTTGCAAAGAGATTACCATGAAAATAATTGCAGCTTAGGGGTCAACATCTGTTGCATAGTATGAAGAGGTAAAGAAATATGTGAGCACACAAACAAGGACAAAACAAAATTATTATACATAAAACTGTAAACTTCAGTTATTAGTGGAATAATTTTTAGAAACTCTTTTCTAACTTTGACTTTTCTCCTTCCATCAATAACATCTATAGGTCATTGTAATTATAATGCGGTCACTAGATCAAAGGATAGGAAGTTTTGTGGCTCTTATTTTATTATTCCACATTACTTTCCAAAAAGATGACACAAATTTATAGCTCTCCCAGCATGTGATATTGAAGCTGTTTTTAACATTGTTCAAAAGACCCTTTTTAATATAATTACATTATTTTGTCCCCCATGATTTATTTTTCCTAAATAACTAGAAATTAGTGGTTTTTAATTGGCTATTTTTTTCTTAGCTTCTTGTAAAATAAATTCCTTGCCATTTTAGTTTTGACATCTGATGATAAAGTATTTGGGCAAGTAGAATCTAGGATTCATACCTATTAATGTCCTGTGAATTCTGTCAAACCGAAATTCATCTCTTACTTCTAATATTTCTGGAAAATTTGTTTATAGCATTTCATGAAATATAGCAATAAGGGATTCTTTCCTCATATTTTGTTTCACAGTCTGATACTTCTTAGGTTTTCCCTCTGACTTATATCCTTCAAATGTGTCACATTTGTTTGCAAATCATATAACAATTTTTTAAATTGGGTAATAAAAATTGGGTAATAAAAACTACTCAATTACTTGGGATTGCTGTGTTGCAGTTTCTATAATTCTATTGTTCACCCAAAAAAAAGGGTTTCTAGTAAATTTGTTGTCTCATTTAAATTTTATTTTATTGTCATCTTGTCTTTAGTTTTTTTCTAGTGTTAAAATCTAAAGGGACAAGTTATATAATCATGAAGAGGAAGCATTTTCAGACTTCTCTGAAATCATGAATTCTCCTACCCCAGTCCAGTCTGTAATTGAGCCTTAAAATATTGTCATGATCATATGTTTTTAAGACATTGCAATATGTATTGTTCATTAGATTCGTATGAAATAATAAGGAGTACAAGGGAGGAAAGACATGAGTCTTTCCTCCTTTGGAACTACTTCCTTGTTTAGAGGGAGGAAAAGGAAAAGATGAGAATGACTTTCAAAATTAATTCCATGTTCCGAGTGGATGAAAGAAAGGGCATCTGATTGTTTACTTTGGAGCTGATTCTGTTCCATGCCTAAAATAATTGCAAGCTGTTGGTATATTGGGAAGAAGGTCCTAAGGACAGGCGCAATGCATGTTCTGCCCATGTAGGTAGCCAGAGGGTTTCTGTGACATTAAATACTATTGTGATCTCAATATTTTTGGAGCTTTGGTAAAAAAGTCCTGACAGATTTACATATATGAATCTGAATCTGAATATTCTCCATTAATCTTCACACTGAAGTCTCCCAGTAGTCTCCCCATACTTGATGATGATGATAACAATTGAATATATTTCTTGTGTATGATCTTGAGATCATATCTTGTGGTCTCTTAGCTTATTGAGAAGCCAAAAAGAAAAATTTGTTCTTAATTGCTAGCCTTTTGTGAATCTTAAAAACTACTCAGACTGTACCTTAGAAGATTTGGTTTAGCTATTCCCTTATTGTAACAATGGAGATACTTGGTCTTACAAGAATCAGGAATGTATTGGGTACTTTTAAAATTACTCCACCCTAATTAGACATACTTTAGGGGAAGCTAAAGTTGTAAACTCCTGATTGAACAATGAAGGTACTTAACTCATACCTTATAGTGAAGCTAGAACTTAAACCAAGTCTATTTTTAGATCTAATACAAAAAGGTGTTAAGTACCTGTAAAGGTTAAATTAATCACAAAAAGGTAAAGTAACTTACAAAAGACAACCTTGACAAAGAGGTGTGAAGTACTCAGAAGATATAATCTAACCAGAGAAGGTGAGAACCAAAGAAGATGAGAACTAAGAATGGGCAGTCCTGGAAAAAAGCGTCTACTGTGATTGGTAGACATGAAAATTTAGGGGAGGTGACATAAGAGAAAAATTCTTTAAAAGAAAGGGGTAAAAAGTCAGTGGAGCAATTGAGTTCAGACTTGAATTTAGTTAGATCCTGAACTCAGTTCAGGAGATTCAGTGGAGGACTGGAGCTTGCTTGGAGATGGTCCTGTGGTGAGTGATAAGACTGACTCCCTCTCCCTTAGGCTCAGGGAGACCACTTTGGCCTAGGCCTTTAACAGCTTCTTGGCTCAGCCTGAGCCAGAGCAGTTTAAATTAATTCTCTCTCTCTCTCTCTCTCTCTCTCTCTCTCTCTCTCTCTCTCTCTCTCTCTCTCTCTCTCTCTCTCTCTCTCTCTCTCTCTCTCCCACCTTCCCTTAATTCCATCTCTCTTTATTAATTAAAATCTCCATAAATCCCCAGCTGACTTGGGTATTTTCATATTTGGGAATTTCCCATGGCAACCACTTGTTTAGATTTTAAGTCACAACACTAAAATTATCCTTACACTTTCCAATACATTGAACATGCTTGGAATTTTATGCTTCAGTTTACCTGAATTTCAGTTGTGACACCAATATCCTTTACTTTCTAGAATTTGTTGCAAGAATCTCTCTACTTCTTCATAGTCCCCCTCTCTTTCTATTATAGGATGGTTGCTAAATCTTGTGTGATCCTGAATACAGATTCTTAGTACTTTAATTCTTCTATTTTGGCTGCTTGCAATGTTTTCTTTGATTCGAGAGCTTTAGGTTTTGGTCATAACATTTTTGGGAATTTTCATTTTGAAAATTATTTTGAGTGTTGGCCAGCCAGTTCTTTCTCCTTCCACTTTGCCCTCTGATTATAAGAGATCTGAGGAAGTTTTCTTGAAATACTGTGTCTAGATTCTTTTTTGGTCATGGCTTTGAGGTAGTTCAGTGATTTTTAAGTTACCTTTCCTCAATCTGTTTTCCAGATCAGTGGTTTTTTCCTATGAGATACCTTTCATTTTCTTGTATTTTTTTTAGTTTTTTAAAGTTTGTTTTAATATTTCTTACTGTCATGGAGTCATTGTCTTTGACTTAGTCCTTTTAATTTTCAGGGAGTTTATTGGTCAGGCTGTTTTGTACTTCTTGTAGTAGTAGTAGTAGTAGTAGTCTCTCGGTAACCGAGGATGACAATTGTCTTTGTGTGTTTTTGTGCACAAAGACACTTGTGCATGAAGATTTAAGTGGAAAAGTCAATGCACAGAGACAGTTCCACTCTCTCGGCGTTGGAAGCCTGGGTCCATTGGCACAAAAAATTGCTACACCTGGAGACTTCCTCAGCTGTATTGGATGGCTGTGTTGTCCTTTGTGCTCCAACACGCCCTAAGCACTCCACAGTGCCTTGCTGAATCGCCATCTCAGCCGTTGAACTTATTGTGGAAGGAAGTTAATTACCCTTTCTAATTCTTTCTTTCATAGCTCTCATTTCTTTTCCAGTTTTTTTCTTTAGTTCTCTAGTTTCAGTCAAATCTGTACCCAAATTAAGATTTTCTTTTTTTTTAAATTTTTTTAAATTTTATAATATTTTATTTGATCATTTCCAAGCATTATTCGTTAAAGACAAAGATCATTTTCTTTTCCTCCCCCCCACCCCCCATAGCCGACGCATGATTCCACTGGGTATCATATGTGTTCTTGATTCGAACCCATTGCCATGTTGTTAATATTTGCATTAGAGTTTCCTTTAGAGTCTTTCCTCTGTCATGTCCCCTCAACCTCTGTATTCAGGCAGTTGCTTTTCCTCGGTGTTTCTACTCCCACAGTTTATCCTCTGCTTATGAATAGTGTTTTTTCTCCTAGATCCCTGCAGATTGTTCAGGGACATTACACCGCCACTAATGGAGAAGTCCATTACATTCGATTATACCACAGTGTATCAGTCTCTGTGTACAATGTTCTCCTGGTTCTGCTCCTCTCACTCTGCATCACTTCCTGGAGGTTGTTCCAGTCTCCATGGAATTCCTCCACTTTATTATTCCTTGTAGCACAATAGTATTCCATCACCAACATATACCACAATTTGCTTAGCCATTCCCCAATTGATGGGCATCCCCTCGTTTTCCAATTTTTGGCCACCACAAAGAGCGCAGCTATGAATATTTTTGTACAAGTCTTTTTGTCCATTATATCTTTGGGGTACAGACCCAGCAGTGCTATGGCTGGATCAAAGGGTAGATATTCTTTTGTCGCCCTTTGGGCATAGTTCCAAATTGCCCTCCAGAATGGTTGGATCAGTTCACAACTCCACCAACAATGAATTAATGTCCCTACTTTGTCACATCCCCTCCAGCATTCATTACTTTCCTTTGCTGTTATGTTAGCCAATCTGCTAGGTGTGAGGTAATACCTCAGAGTTGTTTTGATTTGCATCTCTCTGATTATAAGAGATTTAGAACACTTCTTCATGTGCTTATTAATAGTTTTGATTTCTTTATCTGAGAACTGCCTATCCATGTCCCTTGCCCATTTATCAATTGGAGAATGACTTGATTTTTTGTACAATTGATTTAGCTCTTTATACATTTGGGTAATTAAACCTTTTTCAGAGGTTTCTATGAACCAAATTAAGATTGTCTTTGAAGCTTTTATTATAGATGTTTTAGAGTCATTCTCTTCTGGGTTTTGACTTGATTATCCCTATGACCATAATAGTTTTTGATAATGGGATACTTTTTTGTTGTTGTTGTTTCCTACTTCTCCCAGTATTCTGATTGGGGATTTTGTTAGAGCCAGACTCCACACACTTCTGGAGGGAAAATCTAGACTGGTCCTACTGTTGCTCTCTTGAGATATTGAGTATAATGTTTTAACTGTGTTCTCAGGGACAACTCCGGCAAGGACCTGCAAGCTTTCAGTGCTCTAATTCTGGGCAGTCTAATTATTTCTTTCCCTCCCTCTCCTGCCCCTGCCTGTTCTGAATTCTGCAAATTAGTGACCTGGGTTTGGGTCCGAGTAATAGTAGATTTTTGCTAGACTCAGATCCCATCAGGCAGCTAGGAACTCTACTGCTTCTTAGTGTTTAAAGCCCAAGTTCCCTTTGGTTTGGGATTCCTGCCCTTCTGCAGACATCATATTGGAATAGAAGTTAGAATTAAAACCCTGGGTGGCTCCTAGGGTCCAAGGCATGCTGCTGTTGCTTTTGAACTTATTCTTCTTAGTACACAACCTAGAATCTGTATTTACTCTCTTCCATGAAGTACCACACCTGGGCACAAGTCTCTTCCTCAGCCCACTATGAATCTGTGACCCAGAACTACATAATGAATGAAAAAGTTGCCAGTCTTGGTGCCTGTTCACTTACCCTGCATGAGAGCCTCTTGTCCTGGTTCAGAGCATCTTCTTGCGCTGCAATGCTCTGTTATACAGCTCCTAGCCAGACTTTCTACACAATGTACACAGACCAAGTGAATGAAAAATACAAACTTATTTCTCAGGTTATGATATTGTCATATGGATGTTCACTGAGTTAGTCTATAAATAAACACATTTTTGGCAGTTCTGCAAGATAGATAATGAGCTGAGCCAAAATTACCTAGCAGAATAAATTCAGGCTGGAGTAAGAAGTTGCTCAGCACATTCAAAGATGCCAGTCAGGTCCTTACACTAATGGCCAACTCTTTAACACCAGGACCAGAATTTACAAATACCTGGGGGATCAAGCTATGTTAATTGACAGTGCATTTTTTTTTATTTTAAGAAAAAACAAGATGGTAGGATAAAAAAAATTTACTTCAAAAAATTTATAATATTTTGCATCAGTTGATATATCTGATCCTAGTGTTAATATCAATATTCTTCTGGTGAGCAAGGAAGTATGGAATAAATGTATAGAGAGTTGGCCTTGGAGTCAAAAAAGCAGATTCAAATTCCACCTGTTACCTATTGTGTAATCCTGACCAAGTCAGGCAATCTCTCAGTATGCTTATCTAATTTTCTCATTCTAGAAGTTATAAGCTGATGACAGGTCTGCATTAGTAAAGGAAAATTTCTCACTGAGAGATCCCTATACCAAAGTACAAATGGAAAAAAATATCCCAGTGACATTGTGTGGTTTTAAATCATGGAATATCACAATTTCAGAAAAATCAAAATGTTAGGTGACTTGAAAGACAACAGAAAGCACAGGGTAAATTGCAACATTTGCTAGTAATGGCTAACATTCAATAAAACAAATAAAAGATTTCATCATGGACTTGTATAATCAAAGAAGAAAATGGGCTGCTCATGTAGACAGAGAAATTTATAATAGATTTGATTCCTTGAATTTCTAAATTTTGATTATTTGAGTTATTTGATTATTTTTTAATTAATTTAATTTTTCTCCAACTACATGTAAAAAGTTTCCAACATTTTAAAAAGAATTTTGTTTCAAAATCTCTTTTGCTCCCTCTCTCCCCTCTGTTCCCTGCTGAAATGGTAAGCAATCTCATAAAAATTTTAAATGTGCAATCATGTAAAAAATTTTTTTTCCATGGCAATCCTTTTGTGGAAGGAACTTGAACCAAAAAAAAAATCAAGAAAGGAAAAAGGTTAGTTTTGGTCTGGATTCAGAAACCATCAGTTCTTTCTCTAGAAGCAGCTGGCTTTTTAAAATCATGTCTTCTTTGGGATTATTTTGGATCATTGTAAACTGAGACTAGCTAAGTTATTAATAGTTGTTCATTGTACAATATTCCTGTCACTGGGTGCAATGTTCTCCTGGTTCTGCTTATTTCACTCTGCTTCAGCTCAGTTAAGTCCTTTCAAAATTTTCTGAGCTCCTCCTGCTCATTATTTCTTACAGGACAATAGTATTCTATTTGTGACAAGGAAATCACTTTAAAAGACTGATATATATTAATTTAAGGTCGCCAAGGAATTCAGCTATGTAATTCCTAAATGAAAACTCAAGTCAGCCATCAGCCTTTTATAGAGTTTAATTACAAACAGGAGGAAGAAAGGAATTAGAGAGAGAGAGAGAGAGAGAGAGAGAGAGAGAGAGAGAGAGAGAGAGAGAGAGAGAGAAAGGGGATAGAAGGGAATAGGGCTTAAATACCCCTTCCGTTTAGGCTGGGCCAAAAGGCCCAAGCCCTTAGATAGCTGGGGCAAAGAAAGGAGATCAGTCCCTATTACTCACGTGACCAAAATGGAGAAAAAGTCTCCGGGGCCTCCACCTCCAGCTTCCTTCAGAGCAAGTTTCTCAGAGCACCTCTCCAACCACTCAGAGCCAAAACTCTCCAACCAACCACCCCAATCCTCAGACCCCTCTATCTTTAAGGAAACCATCCAAGTTCCCTCCCCTCAGTTCTCACATCTACCAATCACTGTCCATCATTTTCCCTGTGTCAATGGTGGCTCTAGCTTAACCCAGGACCGCCCAGAGGTCTCTGGCTTTGCACATGTCTGTTGAAGGTCATATTCTCAAATAATTAAATCCTGATCTTTTGCTACAGCCCTTCCTAAATCCTGTTACCCTGAGTAGGGTAGAGATTGGAATAATTAAATTTTGATCTATGCTGCAGCCCTTCCTAAATCCTGTTAGGACTGAGTAGGGTGAAGATTGCAATTTCCAAGACTTGGTTCTGTCATTCCAAGTATCTCCATTGTATCAATTCTAAAATCAATCATGACTCAAAGAAATTCCTGTTCTATGCTTAAGCATAGGTCAAAGTCCTTTCCATTGTTCAGCAAAAGGTTTCTGTCCTAAAGTAATCTTAAGAAGGGAGGAGGAGGAACCTCCCATGCCAATGGGGTTCACATTCCAATAGCCAAGACCCACTATCAATAGGAAATTTTTCAAGTATGAAATTTCCCAATGGTGAAATTTCCAACATTTATAAGTCTAAGAAATTTTAAGGTTTACACATTACAATCATAAAGTATAACTTATTCAGCCATTCTCCAATTGATGGGCATTCCCTCACTTTCCAAATTTTTGACCCCTAAAAAGAACTGTTCTAAGTATTTCTGAAATATAGGTCCTTTATCTTTTTTTTTTTAATCTCCTAGGGATACAAACCTAGCAATGCTATTTCTGGGTCTAACCCTTTGGGCATAGGTTCAAATTGCTCTCAAGAATGGTTGATTTGGACTAGGTGACTGAGCTCTGGTGAAGGTGGCCTGGGAAGGCAGCAGCAGCTGCTACCATCACTGCCACCACAGCATCCTCTGATATTTACACTTTTCTGCAACTTCTGTCGCAGCCTTGCCTCCCACCATCAAGCCATTCTCCAATAGCCACAACATGCAGAAGTCTCACTATGCTGCTGAGAATGAATGCCCCAACCTCTGAGCACCCAACAATCAGGACTAAGGCACTGACTCCAGAGCTCTATGAAAAACTACCAGATAAGGTCACACCTGGTGGTTTCACCCTGGATGAGGTCATCCAGACCAGAGTGGACAACCCAGGGCACCCACTGTAAAGATTTAAATTAATATTCAATACTCCAAGCATTATTTTAATACTATTTATTAAAACCCACTTAGGGCAGAGAGAAATTTAAAAAAAAAACAGATCCAGGATAAAAAACCGCTCCCTTTTCCATGATAGTACAAGCCAGAGAGCCACGTGTGCGGAAATGGAAACTCAAAACCCCAGTCCATGTAAGGAGATGCACAAATAAGAAAAGAAAAGTGGGTTGTGGGAAATGTAGTCTAGGGTTCAAGATTCTAAATGAATACATCCCCCCATGATTCTTTGGGAGACCAGTCTCCCCAATGGATCATGAAAACATAACTAACTTATAATTTGAACTAGAGGTATATACAAATATTACAGTTTTTAAAGGGAAATTACAATAGTGTGGGGATAAGAGGAAAATAAAAGTGAAAAGGAACAAAACCAATAATAGGTGCATTGGCAAAAAGCCAATTAGGGGGAAGTCCCCTTTGGCACAAGAATGTACATTCAAAACCAAAGCATTCACACCCCCCCCCCAAGATCAAATTCACCATATCTCAAAGTTCAATCTGGATCTTCTGATGCAGCGTGTGGTCTCTGCAGGCATCTTCATGGCACCTTCTAGATTCTGGGAGGTAGTCTCTTGTTCTAAATTAGGCTCAAATTCAAGTCAAAGTTTACAAGAATAACATAGGCCTCCCTGAGGAAAATAATAATACATTCCCCCCCTGAGGAAGATACAGGGATACATGTAGGAATTTCACAGGGATACATGGTTGAGTCATAAGACATATGAACCAAGTATCAAAAACCTCAAGGAATCAAAGAAATTTTAAAAAATAACCTCTGAGTCAGATATAAAATATAAAAAGAAAAGTTGAAAAATTCTGGAACAAAGGAAAAAAAATTAAAAAAGAAAAAATATCATAAATTACAACAGGTTCTTGTAGTGATCCATGTCTCATAAGCATACAACAACAGAGAGAAAATAGAAAAAGAGACTAGATCTCAAGACAAATGGGAAATAGAATTCCCCAGTTCAACCCTTTTCTTTGCTTTTTTGGGATAATGGAGCCAGAACAATCAATGTTATATTCTTGATATAGAGTGCGGTACAAGAAATTCCTTCATTTAACACATGTTAAACAGCCGCAACCTCGAGTCTCACACATGATCAAGTCATTGTGCTTTTTGTGCATAATGTCATCAATCCCTGTATGACTGGCTTGGTTTCTTTCAACTTTTTGTGCTCACTTGGCACTATGCAAGTCAAGTTCTGTGCTCTTTTGTGGTCTGTTTGTCCTTGGATTAGACATAGTCATTGAGTAAAAGTTAAATAGTTAAATAACTAGTGGCAGGTTGCCATAGTCCAAAGCTTTTTGGGTATGCTTTTTATATGCTAGGTAAATGGACATCTTAGCTTATTCTATTGCAAAAAGTAAAAATAGTTTAAAAAAACCTTTTCAATACTAGTGATGTCTGTCAAAAGCAAAAAAGGGAAAAGAAAGGGAAAAAATCAAATATTCTATGACACATAGGAAGAAAACAAAATATTAAAATTATATATATTTCATAATTACAGAGGTATAGCATAGACTAGTTTAAAAAAAAAAAGGTTAATTTCCTCTTAGACTTAACATGATCTGCAGTGCAAGTGCAAATAAGTTAAACAAAACAATGTGAGTGCAAATGAGGTGGATAAAGCAATGTGAGTGTAAATGAAGTAGATAAAGCAATAATACATTCAAGAAAAAAAATAGTAAAGCACCAAAATATTACAAAAGGCACATCAGGTCAATATAGGTCACTACTACAGATTTTTTTCTTTGTAGTACATGTATTGCCCTATAAGGCAAATTGTGCAACAAAACAGTACAAATTCAGCAACAAGGAAGTCCAGTCATAATCAATAGTCAAATTCAATCAGTGCAAGCAATTATTCATCATCAACAGAAGGTACTTGTTTTACATGGCTACAATGAATCCATGAGTCTCTCCAATTTTTATGGCTGTTGGTGTAGTTAGTAGGACCTAGTTCATCATAAGCAGATTCAGTCGACCCAGTATGTTTGAAATTCTTTATGTACACACTCTCACCTGGATTTAAATCACGAAGGGAGAAATCAATGGGGCCTGCTTGAACAGCAGCTCCAGAGTTATACAGTTCTTTCAGTTTTGTTTGTAATTGTCTTATATATATAGCAAAGGTTGTATCCCCTCCTAACAGTGAGGTATAGGCAGGGGTAATGGATGTGCTTGAATAGGTGGATGTCCAAGTAGGATCTCAAAAGATGAGATGTGCAAATCAACTCTGGGTCTGCTTCTGAGATAAAATAGGGCCAGAGGTAGAATGTTAGGACACTTTAAATGAGTCTCTGCACAATTTGCCAGTCATGGTGTTAAATTCTTTATTTATTTGTTCAACTTGGCCAGAGCTCTGGGGATAATATGGTGTATGAAATTTAGGAATTATCCCCAAACATGAATAAATTTAAGATAAGACCAAATCAGTAAAATGAGTTCCTTTATCTGAATCAATATGTGTTGGCAGGCCAAAACAAAGAATAATTTCTTCCAAAAGGATTTTAGCAACAAAAGCCACTATGGCATGAGGAGTAGAAAATGCTTCAGGCCGCCTGGTCAGTTGATCAACTATGACTAGGCAAAATTTATACTGTCCAGGTTTTGGCATAAAGATAAAGTCAATTTGTAGATGCTCAAATAGTGTGTAAGCAAGAGAACATCCACCAAAGTCTTTTCCTTGAAAGGTGTGTTGATTAAAGGCCTGGCAGGCAGGACAAGCTGTACATACTTTGGAGGCAATTTTAGTTATTCCAGATGCTATCCATATTCTTTTAAGAGAGTCTACAATTCCTTGGATGACAAAATGGCCATGTTTATGAATGAAGGAAGAGAGAAATCTGGTTATAGAAAGCTCTAGGGATCAAGGGTTTGCCATCTGATTATACCCATACTCCATTAATCTGTTTTGCTTTGAATCTCTGCTTCAATTTTTCTACTTCCTTGTCATTATAAGAAAGGGATAGACCCATCTTATCAGTAATTATTAGTGGCATAATTAATTCAGGTCCTTCTAAAGCTGCTAGTTTGGTTGCCAAATCTGCTTGGCTATTTTCCCTGGAGACAGGGTCAGTGCCACCTGTGTGTGCAGAGCAGTGAACAACAGCTATAGCTTCGGGAGCTGGATGGCAGAAAGAAGTTCAGTAATAAGGTTTGCCTTGGTAATACATTTTCCAGCTGATGTTAAGAATCCCCTCTGAAGCCACAGCATGCCAATAGCATGATATATGCCAAAGACATAGCGGGAGTCTGTGTAAATTGAGACTCTTTTATCTTTTGCAATGATACAGGCATGTTACAAAGCTGTGAGTTCTGCACGTGGTGCTCTTACATTTGAGGGCAAGGAAGCTGCCCACAGAGGATCAAATTCAGTCACTACTGCAGCTCCTGTATAGTGCATGCCATCTCCCATAAATGAAGAACCATCTGTAAATAATATCAAATCCAAATTATCCAAAGGGGTATCCAGTAAATCATTACAAGGTTTATCAATAGTGGACACTAAAGATGTACAATTGTGTAAAGATTCTCCAGAAATTGGTAAATCAGGGAACAAGGTTGCAGGATTAAGAACTCCATAGCATTTTAGTGTGATATGTTCATTATTCAATAAGGTTATCTCATACCTAGTAATCCTTTGGTCAGTAAATTCCTGTGTCCTATGTCTTAATAACAATGCCTTGACCTCATGTGGGAAATTATAGTCAGAGGGCATCCCAATACCAGATCAGCAGGTTTGGTTACCAATAAATCTGTGGCAGCCACTCCTCTAAGGCATGATGATGTTCTGTCAATGACTAGGTCAAGCTGGACTGAATAATAGACTACTGGGAATTGAGCAGGTCCCAAAAGTTGAGTTAGAACACCTGAAGTTACCCCTTTTTGTTCATGGACATATGAGGTAAATGGTTTATCATAACTTGGTATGCCTAAAGAAGGGGCAGACAATACAGCTTGTTTTAAATTTGAAAGAGCTATTAGGTGTTCTGTTTCCAATTTAAGTGGTTCAGGGATCAAGTTTTTCATGAGTACTACAAGGGGCTTAGTGATTTCCCCATAGCAAGGGATTCACTGCTGACAAAATCCTGTTGCTCCAAGAATTGCCCTCAATTGCTTTTTAGTGGTAGGAGCACTTAACTTTTGTATATTTTCAATATGCTTGGGAGAAATTAAACAGGAACCAGCAGTCAGGATGAAGCCTAAATATTATAGCTTGGGGAGATACCACTGAACTTTATCTTTGGAGACATTGTGGCCTCTCTTATGTAGCTCTAAGAGGAGATGATTGCTATACTCTTGGCATGCTTCAGCATTTGGTGAAGCCAGGAGTAAATCATCCATATACTGAATTAAATGGCTATATTTAAATTTTATGGCATCTGTATCAGCCCTTAAGAATTGTGTGAACAGGATGGGGCTGTCCATGAATCCCTGAGGCATATGATTTCATGTCCACTACGAGCCCTTCCAGGTGAAAGCAAAGATATGCCTGGAGTTTTCATGTGTGGGTATAGAAAAGAAAGCTGAGCACAAGTCTACTACTACAAAGTCTGTAGTTGTACTAGGAATAGAAGAAATAACAGTATTTATGTTAGAAATTACAGGATATCACTTTATAACGTGATTGTTCATAGCTCTCAGATCCTGGACAAATTGATAGAGATGCTTGCCATTGGGCACTATTTTTGGCTTTTTAACAGGCAGGATGGGTGCATTGTATTCAGATTTGCAAGGAATTATGATACCTTGGTCAATCAATGAATTTATTACAGGTGTAATGCCATCAACTGCCTTCTTCAAAAGAGGGTATTTAGGAATGGAAGGAGGTGGGCTAGATTTTGTTTGAATTTGGACAGGGACAGCCGATTTAAGTAGGCCAATATCAGAAGATGATGTGACCCAGAGAGACTCAGGTATATCAGTTGGGATCTCAAAAATAGGAGTCTCCTTCATTTCATGAGTATCTGAAAGAAGTACAGGGAGTAAATTTAAGGATTCCTTAGGCAGTTCTGGTATCATAGAGACATCTGGAGAATAAGTTATTGTGGCCCTAAGCTTGCATAAAAGATCTCTCCCCAGCAAATTTATAGGGGAGCCAGGTATTAAGAGGAAAGAGTGTTCCACACTAAGAGGTCCTACAGACACTATTCTAGGAGAAAGTTTGGGAATTTTAGGGGTATCCCTGATACCCCCACAATATTTATTGAGGCAATGGAACTGCAATCCAAATCAGGTGTACTCTTCAATACAGACCGGGAAGCTACAGTGTCTAAAAGACAATCATAATAGGTGTTACCAAACTTTAATGTTACATGGGGCTCATCAGTGGGGGGGGGGGGGGAGGCAGTGGATAGGGACAATGGGCAGTGAGACATCAGTGTCTGGAAAATAAAGGTTGTATCCTCTGATTCCTGTGCCCCAACGCACCCCCCCAAACACACACACCTTCATAATCTTTGGGTAGTACCTTGGGCTCCCTGCTGAGGGGAAGTAGCACCCTGGATGGTTCAGGAATGAGCTCCACTCAAAATTTACTGCTGTGGGGTCATTTGATACGAGTTGTCAGGTGCCTGATTTATGTCCCTAGGATTACTGATGTCAGTCCTAAAGTTATGATTTCTGAAATTACCATTGTAATTATTATTTCTATAATTGTTCCTTTGATAATTTTTCCAGTAGATATTGTTTCTTACTGCCTGGAACAAAGTCCTACATTCCTTAATTACATGGCCCTTCCTCTGACAGAATTGGCAGGTAGGGGACTGATAGTTAGATTCTTGGAGAGGGGTTAGTGCCATTGGTTGGGCATCATGCCCCTTGTCTTGTTTATCAAGTCTATCCTTTAAAGATTTGATTTGTTTTTTCAAGGTTTCTATGACATTGTTAGCCTATTCCTGTTTTTCTTTTTGGCCTTTAAAGACATAAGCATCAGTGTTCCTCAACTCTTCAAGGTTCTGAGGCTACCGTGGGCAATGCTTCTTAAAATAATCATAGACCACCCTGCAAGAGCTGTTGACAAAATGTCTCTTTATTTGCTTAATATCTTTGTCTTTAGAAATATCAAGGTCTAGGTACTGACCCCCAAGCTCAATGAGCTTATCCATGAATTGTGAGGTGTTTCATCATTGGATTGTCTAAGGCTTTCAAATTTTGACCATGCTTCTGTATCCTTGGGGCATTCACACATAGCTATTATAATTGCTTCCCTACAACAATTTAATTGCAACCAGTCCTTGGGACTGTTATAATCTCATGCAGTATCCTGACCTGACCAGTGTGCTGCACCATGCCCCCAAACCTTGTTAACATGAGAGATGATCTTATTTTTCTTACTTTCCTTCAGAAAAACATTGAGCAAATTCTCAACATCCTTACAGGATGGATCATATTGATAAAAAATATCAGCCATTTTCATGATCACCACAAGAGGTTCACATGCAAAACTAGGTATATTATATTTCAGTTTTCTAATTTCTTGAGGAATGAAAGGTATATGGTGTCTTAGGGTCACCACATCCCCATTGCATCCTATTTCAGGCACTTCCCTTAAGGGGAAATAGTTTTCATAGAAATCATTCAATGGCTGTGGTCCCTTAGAGGTTGACTATGGGATACTGAGGCAACATGGGTAGGAACAGGTACTGTAGTAGGACAAGATTTCTTTGGGGTTGGGGCTGGTCATGGTGTGTGAGAAGGGACAGAAGAGGATGGGGGATTAGAAGAAGGATTAGGGGAGGTAAGATCAACCAGGAATTGCAGAGCATGAGAGAGATGTTGCAGAGTATGAGAACAAAGGACCTGTACCTGATGTATAAGAGAAGGGTGTCTCATCTCCATTTCAGGAGAAAGAGGATTGTCCTATTTGTGGTTCAGTAACAGGCTCGCAAAATTCAGACTTGTTTTGGATGGGATCAGAATTTTTCATTAGATCATATATGTGTTTGAAATTTTTTTGATTGAATTTTCCTGTTGGCCTACATTTCTTCTTTAATCTCTTGTATAGTAGCATTTTTGTCTTAATATTGAAGATCATAAAAATAAAATTTCCTAGGAGTACAAGGAGAAGGAGGGAATTCAGAATCTTACATGCTTCCAATTGGGCAAAAAGCAGAAGGCTTTCATTCATGATAGTATTTATGCTGCTTAGAATTTTGATCAAAAATGTAAAAAATAATGTCTTTTTAATTGATTTATTTTTAAATTATTATTATTATAAGGGGTAGGGTAGAGTAAGGGAGGGTATTTCACTATTTTTATTTTATTCTTTTTTTTTTAATTAAAGCCCTTACCTTCCATCTTGAAATTAATACTATGTATTTGTTCTAAGGCAGAAGAGTGTTAAGGGCTAGACAATGGGGGTTAACTGACTTGCCCAGGGTCACACAGCTGGGAAGTGTCTGAGGCCAGATTTGAACCCAGGACCTCCTGCCTCTAGACCTGGCTTTCAGTCTCTGAGCTACCCAGTGTAATAGAAAAGATTATCTGTGGAACTATTTCTGGTTACAATGAAGGATATACTCTGGCTTGACTAGAGAGATACTAGGGGGAACCTGTGAGTGCCTTGTTATAATAGAGAGAGATACTTCTGAGAGATAGAGAAATACTATTAGAGAGAGATATTCTGGGGTTGCCTATTGATCACTACTGATGGCTAATAGATCAAGATATTTCCTACCCTCCACCCTTCACCTCCCAGTTTTCCACCCATGCCCCTATTAGTCAGTCACCTTTCTATGTAACTCAAAGGTGAACTGTGAGATTTAGAGAAGATACTTTTCCCCTCTTTCTCAACTAAGGAGGTTTATTGGGAAAAATAGGACAAGGATGGAAATTGAGGTGAGAAGGATAAGGTTGTCCCTAATCTATAAGGAGGGTTAGGAAGATTTTGGGAAATGTCAATCATGTCACAGCTGTGACCCAAAGTCTGTCAGGGAGATATGAAGTACAAGTGATTTTCTTCTGTCTTCTTCTAATCAGCCCAGTATATAACGATCAATCACCAACATCAGCTACACCAAAACCTCAGCCTAGGTCAGGAAAAAAACCAGTCTCTCCCTTGGTCAGAAACCAAGGCAATCTCCCCTTGGTCAGAAGCCAAGCCAGTCTTTCCCTTGGTCAGAAGCCAAGACAGTCTCTCAGTTTATCTTCTGGCCAGGCTCCAACTGACTTTCCTGGGAACATTCTATTTGGAAAGTTCTTTCTTGATTGACATCTGAGGTCCTTTACTCTCTGTCTTGCATGCGTGAAATTCTCTCTTCCTTCATGCCTCTTCCACACCAGCTGAACCCTTATTATTATTTTTTCATGATTTTATTGGATTTTTATTCCTAAAGGGGAAAAATAATTTAATTATTTATTTGTTGCTGCCCTCTAGTGGCAGCAAACAACCACTGTAGCTAAGTGGTAAAAGGTTTAAAAAAGAGAAAAAAAAAGAGGAAAAAAGAGGAAAAAAACAGTGCTCAATATTGACCTCTAGTGGTCAAGAGGCAGCACTACAACTGGGAAGGGTTAGGGGTGTGGTTAGGGGTGAGTTTCACAGTAAGGGGTATAATTAGGGACTGTCAGAAAACAAAATAGATGATATGATTACAAAATTGGGTGGGGTCTGAAAGAGACAGAATACGGCAGGTTTGGTAAAGCAAGGAGGGGGCTGAGGCTGTTGAAAGAGGGCCAGGACCTGCCTTGCCATGGCAAAAAGTCTAGTAGAGGCTAATAGGCAACCAGGTGCCCAGTGGGGAAAGGGGGCTTCCCTTCTGGGCTGGGCTGGGGAAAAGAGATTATACTCACCAACTAGAACAGGAGCCGGTCGGCAGAAGAGACAGAAAGCTCGGTGGTGTGCCAGCTACAAGAGAGGCCAAGCCAGGCATGACTAGGCTTCAGCAGACACAGGAGCATTAGCAGCACTGGGGTGGGCCCAGGGTGCCATGGTTGAGGTAGCAGTTTGAGGCAGTGGGGGAGGAGTGAGCCTGCCACTTAGCTGGGGTTTGACCAAGCTGTAGGCAGGAATAGCCAATCACACTGCTTTCCAGACCATGGGTGAGGAGTGGCTTCTTCACCAAATACCACACATTCAGGCAGCTGGGGCAGTAAGAGAGCTACCAATAGGACCAGGTGGAAAATATCACAGCTGCTGGAGGCTCAGAAGGTGGAAGGAGAGCTAAAGGAATGAGCTGCAGCTGAATGGCTGGAGTCAGAGTTTGAAAACTCCTAGCAGAAGATCAGCTTTTGGTTGCAAACCAGTAGCAGTTTTAAACCGTCGGGGATTTAGGCAAGCTGGTGCTTTAGTGCCAATTGCTAACAGCTGCTGGAAGCAGCTGCACTCTGGTAGTGCAGCCAGGGCAGAAACTGCTGACTTTTAAAAAAACAGCTCTGAGTTCTGTGATAAAGGATGGAAAAGTTTGCAATTTGCAAAACTGTGAAAGAACTGAAAAGTACAAACCTAGGTATGATTGACAGTGGCATGTGACCAAGGGTCACATGGGAGTCTGAGCTGGAGGATCTGGGAAGACTCCATCTTGCCCCAATGGACTTTTCCTTCTGGGCTCCTGAGGAAGTCAAGAGGAAGGTCTGAAGAGGATTTTCCCTATGTTGAACTGAGGAAAGTTTCCTATATCTAGCTGTTGGCAGCATTCATTCTCACTTGGACATCAGGACTTGCTTGGACATGTAACAACAGAACCTGGCTCAAACTGTTTTTTTGGACCCCTGCTGAGTAAGATTTGGGAACTTGGTTAAATTTTAGTTTAGTAACCTAGTTAGCATAGTTAGTTAGTTTTTTAAATAAGAATAAGCATAAGTAAATTCCTAAGCCCTTATTCCTTTCCCTTCCAAAACAATTAAGTAGATTTTAATATGTTTTTTCCTCTTGTGTTTTCCTTATCCAAAATCCTATCCAAACAGTTTGGCGAGCCAGCTCATAGTTCCAAAGTCCCATCTGGGTCACCAAAAATGTAAAGATTAAAATTAATATTCAACACTCCAAGTATTATTTTAATACTATTTATTAAAATCCACTTAGAGCAGAAAGAAATAAAAAAAAACAGAGCCATGATAAAAAAAAAAATATTCCCTTCTCCACACTGGTATAAGCCAGAGAGCTACATGGGTAGAAATGGAAACTCCAAACCCCAATCCATGTAAGGAGAAGCACAAACAAGAAAAGGAAAGAGGGATTGTGGGAAATGTAGTCTAAGGCTCAAGATTCTAAATCAATACACCATTCATCATGACAGTGGGCTGGAGATGAAGAGAGCTATGATGTGTTCAAGTTGCTATTTGATCCAATCCTCGAGGACAGACATGGAGGCTACAAGCCTTTGAATAAGCATAAGACTGACCCCAACTCTGACTATCTACAGGGTGGTGATGATCTGGACCCTAAATATGTGTTGAGTTCTTGTGTTCAAACTGGCATCGTAGATGAGGAGAGCACCATGCCATAGAGAAGCTCTCTGTGGAAACTCTGACTAGCCTAGAGGGTGCCCTGAATGGGAAGTACTCTGCCTTGAACATGACTGAGCAGGAGCAGCAGCAACTGATGGATGACTACTTTCTCTTTGACAAGCCTGTCTCCCCACTCTTCTTGGCATCTGGTATGTCCCAAGACTGGCCTGATGGCAGGGGCATCTGGCACAATGACAGGAAGACCTTCCTGGTGTGGATCAATGAGGAGGATCACCTGAGGATCATCTCCATGCAGAAGACAGAAAACCTTTTCAAGACTATGAATTCATGTGGAACCTGTGGTAGAGACATGAAGAGAGAGAGGTTTTACAGGACAAGCCAAGATGCAAGAACCAAGGCTGGGGACCTGTCTGTCAATCAAGAAGAAGGTTCCAAATGGAATGTTCCTAGGAGAGGCAGTTGAAGCTTGTGAGGGGGAGACCTTGGCTTTGGGCTCTCTGACCAGGGAGAAATCTCTGCTCTCTCTGGGGGGGTGACTGACCAAGAAAGGAGGCAAGCCTAGCTGTAGAGAGAAGAAGCTGAACTGATCTTATTTAGTTTCTGTCCCAGACTGAAGGACCCTGGGGGACGGGGGGGGGGTGCTTCTGGAGTTAAGATGAGAGACCTTGGTGGCTTTGTGAAGAAGAAAAGATTTTAAACAGTTGTCCTCCATCTCTCTAACTGTCCCTCTGTCACAGTTGTTACTGGACTACTTTCCCAAACCCTCAAATTCTTATTATAGAGAAACCCTCATCCCTCTTTCTTCAGTTTCCTTGTCCTGTTATCCCAATAAACCCCTTACCTGAGAAAAGAAAGGAATAAGTTTTTTCTCATAAATATCATAGTCCAAGGGGAAGGGGGAGGAAGCCAAAGGCTTCAAGAAGAAACTGGGAGGGAGAGGGTTGGGGAAGGGAGGGAGTGAAGGGAGGAGGAGGTTAGGAAATAGATTGATCTATCAGCCATCAATAGGGATCAGTAGACAAACACCAGAGCATTCCCCTGTGGCAGTATTCCTTTATTTTTCTCTCTATCTCTCAGTATCTTTCAAAGTACTTCTATCTCCATTGTAACTAAGTACCCTCAGGTGTGTCCCCATACTAGCAGCTCTCTCTAGTCACTAAGCTAGAGTACATCAGTCTTTGCAGCAACAAGAAATAGTGTCACACAGATCACCCTTTCTATTTCAAACCCTAACCAGTGCACAGGTTTATATGCTGGTGTCCACATCAAACTTCTCCACCTGGACAAGCATAAGAAGTTTGGGGAAGTGCTGAAGATGCTGAGGGTGCAGAAAAGGGGAACAGAGGGTGCAAACACAGCAGCTGTGGGTGATGTCTTTGATATCTCTAATGCTGACTGGGCTTCTCAGAGTTGGAGCTAGTCCAGAAGGTGGTGGATGATATGAAATTGCTTATAGAGATGGAGAAGTGTTTGGAGCAGGGCCTGTCCATCAACGATTTCATGCCAGCCCAGAAATGAGCAATCAGTAACCCCTCATTCTGCCACTTCCTAATTTGTTAGACAAATGAATAACCACCATCCTATCTTGCCTGTGGCACCCTGGGGGCTTTGGATATAGTCCACCTAATCATGCTGTAGAGAAGGATATGAGGACTTTAATTACTTTGAGAATTACATGCTCATATCCTTTGACCATTTTTAAATTGGGGAATGACTTGTATTCTTACATATTTAAAGAATTCCTCTATGTATTTAAGAAATTAGACCTTTATTAGACTTCTTGTAAATTTTTTTAAATTTTATGATTACTATATATAACTCTCCAACCTATTTCTCCCCTTTAGTTTTTGACTAACACACTACCTATTTGCCCTATTTTCTATCAACTCCACACCCTTCTCTTATTTCCTTCTCCTCCTACTTTCCTATAGCATAAGATAGATTTTTATACCCCAATAATTGTGTATGTTCTCACTGAGCTAATTCTGATGAGATTCAGGTTTACATTTTCCCCTGCCCTGTAAAAGTTCTTTTATGCCTCTTCTAAGATTACCTACCTATTATATTTTCCCCTCCCCCCTTCTCCCAATGCATTCCTTGTCTCCATGCCTTAATTTTATTATTTTTAGATATCATCCCATCCCATCCAACCCTTGCCCTCTTTTTATGTATCCTCCTTCTAAACACCCCAATAATGATAAAAATTCTTAGGAGATTACAAGAATCATCTTCCCATGTAGGTATATACAGTTTAACTTTATAGAATGTCTTTTGATTTCTCTTTCCTATTTACCTTTTCATGCCTCTCTTGAGTTTTGTATTTTGTAGAGAGTCACATTTTTCATTCAGTTCTGCTCTTTTCATCAGGAATGTTTGAAAGTCTTCTATTTCATTGGATGCCCATTTTTTGCCCTGAAGAATTATGCTCAGTTTTGCTGAATGGATCATGCTTAAAGTACTGGCTCCTTTGCCCTCTGGAATATTATATCCCAGGCCTTCTGATTCTTTAATGTAGAATCTGCTAAATCTTTTGCTATCTTGACTGTTGACTCCATTGTATTTTAATTATTTCCTTTTGACTGCTTGCAATATTTTTGTCTTGACTTGCAAGTTCTGGAATTTGGCTATAACATTATTGGGAGTTATCCTTTTGGAATCTCTTTCAGGAGGTGACCAGTAGATTCCTTCAAATTCTATTTACTCTCTGGTTCTAGAATATCAGGGCAGTTTTCCTTGACAAATTCTTGAAGGATAACGTCTAAGCTCTTCTCCTGATCATGGCTTTCAGTGCCTCCTTTACCAAGCTATTGACTCTTTTTTCATGTTTTCCTTTATCACTCATTTATTTTCCCAAATTTCCTTCTACTTGATTTAAAAAATCTTTTACTTGACTTTAAAAATCCTTTTTGAGATTTCCCCCATTAATTCTTTTTCTTGGAGGCTTTGGATGCAACAGTATTGACTTTGTTGTCTTCTGAGTTTGTGTTTTGGACTTCCCTGTCACCAAAAGAACCTTTTATGTTGTTTCTTTTTTGCTCTATAAGTAGGGTCAAGGAAGTACTATTCCAAACTTCAGGTTCTTTGTGCTACTGTATTGAGAGATAGCTCTGGAGATCTACAAGCTTTCAGTTCTTCTAAAGTGGTACGATGTAAGGAGAGATGTGTTTAATATTCTCCTGGTCTGTGAATAATCACAAGCATTTTCTTCTGCCTTGGAACTGTGACCAGGGTCCCCTACTTCCCTGTGACTGCAAGCACTGAGGGGTATTAGTCTTCTTCCTCATTCTGAGACCTCACCCTAGGACTGTGACCTGGATTTGTGAATGGGCAATGCAACAAGTCTTGCACCCAGAACAAGCAAAGGGCTCCTTGTATTCTCCTTCTGAGAAGTTCTCCAACCCATCCCCCCCTTATCATTTGTAACTGAGAAGTCCAGAAACCTTTACTGCTGATGTAGCCACCCCTAGGGTTTGTTGCCATGGTGGGGCCACCTTGACCTGCTCCTTTTTGTTCCACTTCCACTCCAGTGCAATAGATATTTTGTGTGGGCCTTCTAAGTTGTTTTGGCTGAAAAATTATTTCTCCCCATAGTTTTGTTGCTTATGCTGCTCCAGGATTTGTATTAAGGAGTTATATCATAGTTTTTTTTGGAGGATAATTTGGAAAAGACCAGGTGGGTCTGTGTATCTTCTCTGCCATCTTAGTTTCTCCCTCCCCCTGAGGCCTTTTGGTTCTTGAATGGATCTGGCTTCTGATGAAATCAATGTCCATTGCAAAAGATAGAATCTAGAGAACTTTATCATCTATAGAGAATTCCTCTTCCATTGAGCCTTTTTACAGGATATCCTCCATGACACTGATGAACACCTTCAGGGAGCATATAGCTTCCTGTCATGTCTAACCTAAGTATCACTGGACAGTTTTCTTTGCATTACTTTGTCAAGGAATTTTGTAGAATCTTAATATATTTGGGAAAAGACAGCATGGTACAATGGATAGAGAACTAGCCACTAAACCAGGAATATGGGTTTACTTTTCACCTTGTAAAAAAGAAGGGGGATTCTTTTTTTATTGAAGGGTTTGATGGTTGGTTTCACTGGTTAGGATGTAGTATCAGTGGAGAAGTTGAGAGGACCAAGTGATCAGGAAAACAGGATAAGGTAAACTCTGTTGAGAGAGGGAAAAATGGCAGGCTCTCTCCCTCCCTAGGGTGAACAGGAGCAGGGGCTTGAAATAAACTCCAGAGAGAAGGAAAGATGAATGCCTCTCTCTCTTCTCAAGGGATATCAAACAGATTATACCCTTTGAGTCCCTATGAGAGCAAAAGCTGAAGGGATGAGATGTCAATTCCCGTCAGCCACTTCTGAGGAAGCTTTATGATTTACCTTCCTCAGTGGAGCTGTGTGGCAGACCTTGCCCGGCCTTGCCACAGAGTCTGGATTCAAGCTTTGAGACCTGTCCATAATCACCTACACCCTTCCTGCTGTAGAGATAGGCCAGACCAAATCTGACTTGTGAACTAAGGATTTATTGATGGAATAGGGTAAATAAGGTTGAAGGAAAATGGGAGGAGGTTGCCTTGTCAAGTTACTCCCACAGCAGCTGGATGGAGAGGCCAATGCCCAAGCCCACAAACGCCTCAGTCCCTTTCCCAACTGACTGCTCTCTTTATGAGCTCTATGCTAGTATATCCTAAAGACCAAATCTTAAATCAGTTCAGGGAAGGCAAGGAGAGACCAGGAGGAACCAGGAGGACTGGGCTCTTAAGTTTTGAGAGAGAGTCCTGGTCAGCACTACCTCTGGGTCTGTGATTCTTGGTAGCTGGTGGAGGAAAAAGTAGATGGGTTTCTTTGGGGAAAACAGCTTCAGGAATTAAAGGCAGGAAATCTGGGTCTTCTCTTTTGGCTTGGGGGGTGGGGGAGATCCTTCAGCCACTCAGGAACTGAACCTTTCACCTTTCAGTCCTGGGACGGAAGACCTAGCACTCTCCAGAATGCCCCCAGCCAATGGTTCTCTCCCAGAATCCCTTGTTGTTCAAACTGCCACTCCAGCTCCTGTCAGTCAATCTGTAGAATTCCAAAGCCTTCCTTGCCAGTCCCAACAACCTCTGGCACACGCTATGTGACCCTAGACTAGCTACTTAATATCTTAGTATTCTGGGCAACTCTCTAAGATTATATGTGCCAGAGAAAGTGCCAATCTGCACTGGTAAAGAAGGCTTTCTCCTCTATGACCTCCCTATAGTAATAAAATTAATTCATTGGCTTAATGCACATTTATTCAGTGTCTACTCTTTGTCAGGCACCGGGCTAAGTGCTGGAGATAGAAAAAGAAGCAAATGAAAGATAGTTTCTGCCCTCAAGGAGTTTACATGTTTATAAAAGCTGAATACAGGTTAAATAGGAAATAATTTAAAGCAGAGAGCACTGGAATTAAGGAGTTAGAGAAGCTTCCCTGTAGAATGTAGGATTTTAGTTGGGCTTTAAAGAAAGTCAGGGAGATCATGTCTCCTTTTCTCTTATCCTTAAAATACGAATGGAGGCAGGTCCTTAAGGTTACATTTTACTCAATACAGTTTGAAAAAATTAAATTTGTAAACAGCAGAACCTTATACCTCCAACATTCTTAGTTAATTCTTTGTCTGTGATGATGTGGTCTGCTATGAAGAATTGTATGTGAAAAAACTCATCCTCCTATTGGCATTCATGCTTATAGAAGTACATATTTGGCACTCACATTTTTATGGAAGCATGTATTGATTACAGAAAATATTCAAGATAGTTGTTGTGGTTCCTCTGTGGGAAACAGCATGGGGTAGAGCCAAAATGGCAAAGTAACAGGAAGAATAGCCAAGAAATCCCAACACAGTCCTAGGATAGTCACAGACAGTATGTGTCTGAGGCAGATCTTGAACCCAGATCTCTTCCTGACTGGGTCCAGTTCTTTAGTCACTATCCTATACACCTCTGGACTTTAAAAGTGTTTTATGTATATAAATAACAAAATTTGGGACCCAATCTGTACTACTTTTCTTTGACTACATGACCAGCCATTTTCTCATTGGTTTTATACATGTCCTTGATAAACTTTAACATGCTTTATTGCATGTCAATCATTAGTGGCAAATGCTTCACTCTCACCTTATGCTCTCTATTGTCCTTCAGGCCACCTCCAAAAAAAATCTAGAAAATATACTAGACAGAGTTTTGATCAAGAAATCTAAGAAAAAAATGTTTTCAGTCATATTTCAGCAGGGGGAAAGAGAGAGGTTTGTGGATTTGGGAAGCAGAGTCTGCCTTGTACCATAGGAGCTTTCCTGTGGGCAAAAAATAAGAGAGGACTGAGGTTTTCACCAGAGAAAGAAGGGCTCCATAATCCATCCAGGGGGACCCCAACCTTGTGCAGGACATAGGAATCAGGACCAGCCAGCAACAGTGTGATGCACTACCCAGCTCCTGGTTATAGATGCAGGGCAGACTGAGGTGGGGACAAATGCATAAGATCGGTGGTATAGGGTGAGGGAGTACTGACTCGAGGCTATGTAGTAACTGAGTAAAACGTTCAGAAGCAAATAGTGGCTTATGTGGCTCTTCCTGCAGGACCTGAGCAGGTTCTCAGTTCCAGCCTCTAGCTCAGTCTGAAATTTATAGCAGAATAAGTAGTGCAGGTCATCTAGATTAAAGGGGAGGTTGCAGTTGTCACTATGAACCTGCAAATCTTTCCAGCTAGCTGATAGTGTTTGAGTCCAGCAGCAGTTTTCTGTGGCTTCCAACTAGGGGCAAGCTAAGAATGTTGGGCAGACCCAAGCCCAGGCCAGAAACCTGCCAAGAAAGCAACTAAAGAAACCAACAGGACAAACTCTCAGCCCAGATCCAGAAATGTTCAGAATCTGACTCTATGAAATGAGGAATGAGGAAATTAAAAAAAAGAATTCCACCATAAAGATCTATTAGGGTGGCAGGGACAATCAGTGAGCAACCCTAGAAGTAGGGAATGATACCAAAACTTTTATAAACAAAGTCTCAAAGGAAAACATACCTTGGGCACAAAGGCAACCTGAATTCCTGAAAGCAATTAAGATAACTTTTTTTTATTTAAAAATGGTTTTATGGGATTAGGTTTAAATCAACATTTCATACCCTACACCAAGGCAAATTCAGAATGGGTGAATGAATTATATGAAGGAAACTATAAGTAAGTCAGGTGAACATAGAATAGTTTACCTGTCAGATCTATGGGAAAGGAAAGATTTTAAGACCAAACAAGATAGAAAATATTACCAAATGTAAAATAAATAATTTTGATTACATTAAATTAAAAAAGTTTTGTACAAACAAAACCAATATAACCAAAATTAGAAGGGAAGCAACAAATTGGGGAAAAAACATTATAACAAAAATGGTTTTATAAATAAAATGAGAGCATAGAGGAAAAAATTGAAAAAGATATGGGAGCTATGAAAAAAAGAACTGAGAAGGGAATTAATGGGGCAACTGGGTGGCTCAGTGCTTTTAAGACAGGCCTCAGACATTTCCTAGCTGTAAGATCCTGGGTAAATCACTTAACCCTCATTGCCTTGCCCTTACTTACCACTCTTCTGCCTTCACAACATAGTATTGATTCTAAAATGGAAGGTAAGGGTTTTATTTTTTTTTTAAGTTAGTAAACAGAAGGAAGCATTTAGGAGAAAGTGATAGGGGGAAATATGTAATTAAAAATCATAATTGCAAATGAGATGCATTCACCCCTAAAATGAAAGAGGTTAGCGGAATGGATTTAAAAGCAGAATCTAACATTATTTTGTTTACAAGAAATATACTCAAAACACAAAGATGCACATAGAATTAAAATTAGGGGTTAGGGCAAAATTTGTTATGCTTCGAGTGAAGCATAAAAGGTAGGGGTTGCAATCATGATCTCAGACAAAGCAATAACAAAAACAGTAACTAAAAGAAATAATCAATGATACTACAATTAGCTGAAAACTACCATAGATAATGAATAACAGTACTAAACATATATTTACCAAATGGCATAGTATCTAGATACTTAATGGAAAAATGTATTTAATTAAAAATTTAATTAAATTTGGTACATTTATGTTTAATGAAACCATAAGAGTAGGGAACTCAAATTTACTCTTCTTTTTTTCTATAAATTTAAACAAACAAAAGAAGTAAAGTACTTGAATAGAATGTTAGAAAATTTAGATCTAGTATCCCTCTGGGGATTACTGAATGGGAATAGAAATCAGTACTAATTTTCATCTGTTCACAGCACCTTCAAAAAACTGGCCATATATTGTGTCATAAAAAGGTCACAAATAAATGCAGAACAGAAATATTAAACAAATCCTTTACTGATCACAATGCAATAAATATATTCAACCAAAGAACACTGAAGAAAAGATTCAAAATTAATTGGAGACAAAATAACTTATACCCTAAAGCAGGGGTCCCCAAACTATGGCCCACATGTGGTCCCCTGAGGCCATGTATCCGGCCCCCACTACACTTCTGGAAGGGGCACCTCTTTCATTGGTGGTCAGTGAGAGGAGCACTGTATGTGGCAGCACCTCAAAGCACGGCTTCACTCACATACAGTACTACTTCTGGTGACATAATTCTTTGTGTGGTACCTTAGAATGAGGTGCTGCGCAAAGGATTATGTGGCTGCACAATGGAAGACGTCAGCATGGTGAGCAGCGATCTGGGGGAGGGGATTCCGCACTGTGTACACTGCTGCCCCGTTAGGGATAGGGTTAGGTTTTTATAGTCTGGCCCTCCAACAGTCTGAGGGACAGTGAACTGGCCTGCTGTGTAAAAAGTTTGGGGACCTCTACCCTAAAGTGTGGGCATGTCAAAAAACAAACCATAGAAACACTTTATATTTTCATTTAAAATGACAACAATGAGACAAAATATAAAAATTTTGGGGATTCAGCCCAAGTAGTCCTTAGGGGAAAATTTGTATTTATTATAAGAGAGAGCGGATCAAATTGTTCATACAGCTACCTTTCCAATTCCTGCAGCCTCCTCTTCCTCTTATTGGAGGGCTGAAGGTTGGGCATTAAATTCCTCCTAAAACTTTCCTTTAAAGAAACCTATATCTGAACTTTCTAGCTAACTCTCCACTTTGCTTGTTCAGCTCTGCTTGGCTTGAACTCCATAGAACATGATAGTCTCACCAGATATTCCTTTATTGACCCCCTTTCTTTTGTGTGTTATTTTCCCCCATTAGATTGTAAGCTTGTTGAGGACAGGTACTGCCTTTCTTTTTTCTTATCTGTATCTCCAGTGCTTTGTACAGTGTTAAACACATCATAGATGGTTAATGTTTATCAAATTGAATTAAAATCGAATTGGAAAACCAACAAGTTAAACAATCCCAGTTAAAAGCCAAACAGCATGTAGACTTTATAAAGATACTGTCCTGTTGAGACTATAGTTTTTGTATCTTTTATCTAAATCAATATTTTAAAATATTTGTGGGCCAAATCTTAGCAATTCTAAACTATGAAGGTAGTATCAGGCATTGTTTTGGCATCTAGATATATACAGGTAACAATTATTACTAATACTTAAGTGTTCCAAGTATTTTCTATATTTGTGTTGTTAAAATTGCTTTCTAGTGATTTGAATACTATGAGGATCAATTTTACAATGTGAAGGAAGTCTTAGTATTATTAAGTATATTGAAGTATTATTGTTTGCTGTAGACAGAGAAGTAATAAACAAGGCTAACAGATGCCTGAACGTGATTTGATGAACAACATATTGAGAGTTAAATTGAAACTATCAAAGTTCATAGAAACCACATAATACGGCATTAAATATGATTTTTAGAAGAACCAGTTTATTAATAGGTTACATCAAAAGCATAAACTTCATTTATACACTGAACTCAAATCTGACAGAAAAAAAATTAACAGTCAAGATGATTATTGAAAAATGTACTGTACTCACAATTGACAGAGACTAAATGGATTTGTTCAGTAAACAGGAATGTAGTAATGGCTGTAAATTTCAAATGAAAATGAAAACACTTTTCCTCTTTTTACAATCATGAATGGATGCTATAGACTCGTCTCTATAAAATATCTGACAAAATCAGAGGTTCACTTAGTCTCTACCCATATAGACATATGAAGGCTTCCTTTGAACTTTTAGGAAACCTTTTCCCACCATGATACCTTTAACAATGGCTTTTGAAATGAGTTCCTAATAATATTTGCAAAATTCTAAAGCTATATCATCAAAAGACACTGTTCAACACAAAACTAGGATGCATGATGATCTTTGCATACCAGTCTCTTTTTTTTTCAACAATTCTGAAAAAACGTCACCACCATTTCTCAAATGTATTATGATATGTCAGACAATAAGGGGTGAGTATGGGCATCCATTTCCCAAAGCCCCCAATTGCTTCTTCACTGGTCTTCAATCAAGTCTTTCATTGGTTTATAAAAAAGTACCATCAACACACTCTACGATCAAGTCATTTTAGCCTAAGCCTTTTTAAAACATTCAATATTACAGAAGTTGTGATACAATTGATGAAAAAGTCAGAATTGCTGGCATTACTTTTCCTTCCCACAAAAATACATAAAAATGGACAACACATTAAATAAACATTTTGTTATTAACAGTTAGAAATATTAACACCAAAAAATCATGTATAAATTAGGAAATAAATGTACAAACTATTTTCCAAAGTGCTCTTTTAAATATATACACAACATTCAAGAAATTCTTAATGTAAGACATTTCAAATTGGTACAGTAGTGGTAATGTTTTTTAAATGTCCTTTTTGTCTCAAAAGTATTGTTTTAGTACTTTAAAAATGTACATAAGAGGCATATTTCCATTCTGGCAAGGAACAAAATAAATTGCATCTTCTTTGCTATTTAAAACTTTAAATATTTTCAACGGGAATTTTCAAATTCCTTGAATGAATTTTCAAATTGGTTGTATTAGAATTGTAATGAAGGGAAAGAAATGACACTACCAGAGGGGATAGATCCCTTTAATTCAACTGCTCATATAATTTTTAGCTATTAAGAACTGCTAATTTAGCAATGGCAGAGTTCAAGTAACATTTAATACAGATAATGTTAAAACAAACAAAAAGCAACATATAAAGGAAGAGCAAATATCTTTCTAGCAAATTGCCTAAAGAAAGAAATGGATTGAAATTTGAGGTGAATAAGTTCCCTGTCACAGGAGGTGTTCAGGAAGGGGTTAGATAACTATCTGACAAGGAGGCTGAAGAGAAGATCCCAGCTTTGGTTGGAGGTTAGTCTCTGGGATCTGTTCCTTTTCTGAGATTTGGGGAAGGTCATGGAAAGTCTTTGAAAGTAAAATGGAAGCGTTAAGAATGACAGCTAAGATGGGCAAGGAGCATGGATAAAGAAGTCCAAGGTACTGGCTTTTATTACAAACCCAAAAGGATCTCCTGGTACTGTGAAGTAGCTCTGGGCTGTAATGACTGGAAGCAGAGAAGCCCAGATTTGGAGTCCCTTCTAATTCGAAGTCATATGATACTAAAATACTAAGTTAGAGCTTTTAAACCTGAGCTGCCGAGAGGCTAGCCCCAGAGGAGTGCTGAAATAAACTCAGTAAATTAATACCTTAAGATTTATAGTTCTCAAAGCTGATGACATCTGTTTGTCATAGTCTATACTGACAAATCACTTTAACTGTACTAAGTTGAGTTATATACAACTGTGTATATCCCACACTAGGGAGATAACACAACGGAGAACTGGAGGTATTACCAGTGGAAAATCTAATGAGTATAATGAAAAGAGACCAAGAGTGTGTGGCCTTTTAAGAAGAGAACTATTTTTTTTTTTGGCCACTAGATCCATCAAAGATGATATGAAGAGATTCGGGATGGAAAAAAACAATCTTCTCTTCATTTCATCACATGTTTACAAAGCAATTAAATACTACTTGTTGATCAATTTTATCAATTGATGTATCTGTTGGTGGATTGAGAGGCAATGAAGAACAAAAGGAAAAGCACTGGTCTGGGAGTCAGAAGACCTAAGCTTCTCCTTCCTGTTCTGCCACGAATTTTCTATGTGATCTAAGGCAGGTCATTTCCCTTCTTGAGGGCCTCGGTTTCTCTATTTGTAAAATAAGAGGGGTAGAGTAGATGTCCTCTAAGGTCCCTTTTAGTTCTAAATTTCTGTGATTCTGATCCACTGGTTTTTTTTTTTTTTAGGAAAACAAATGTATATGCCTCAATATGTCATATCTATTTTTTACTCAAGTTTTCAAAATATAAAACCTATAACAACAACAATAAAAAAGACTATCTTCACCAGAATAACACATATTAAAAAAGATGACATTTCCTTCAGGTTATATTTTGTTCTACTATAAAGATTTGTGTTTAGTTGAAGTAATTTTCCCCAGTTATTTCTCTTTTCCTGTTAAGCAAAAGTTTTGTTATCCAGGGAAAGTTTGATCGCATCTCAAACATATGATATTAGACATTTATTCAAATTTTTCCTTTAATAAAGTTGTTCAAAATGAGTTCCTCTATTGTTTATACAGATTTTAGGATCTCAGTCTTAATTTTCACTTAGAAATTAAATTAGCTACAATTCACTAAACAAACTTTCACAAATTTCTACTTTTTAATTTGTCCAAAATAGAACATGAATTGTTAAAGGGGAAATATTTATTCCTTTTCTTAAAGCCTGATCTATATTCCAAATAAGTCCCTGTAGGAAAAGAGGCAAAATAAACTTATCCCAGAAATACATCTTTAATTATGACTACAAAATTTGCCTAGAGATCTGAACTAGAAGAAATAATATACAAAAAAACAACTAACCACTTGACAGGAAAATTTGGCATTAATATTTAAAATATTTATAAATGTAGATCTAGCACATTAAAAATGCAAATGCCAGAAATGTTTTATTAGATAAACACAGAACAAAAGCAATACTAACTTCTAATGGACCAATCCCCAAAGAATTCCCTTTTCTTTCCCT
Organism: Monodelphis domestica; assembly: GCF_027887165.1. Classification (NCBI taxonomy): domain Eukaryota; kingdom Metazoa; phylum Chordata; class Mammalia; order Didelphimorphia; family Didelphidae; genus Monodelphis; species Monodelphis domestica. Next base: position 485,828,802 of record NC_077227.1, read on the forward strand.
TCATACCATACTCCTCAATTTATATTGTTCACTAAGATACCTCTATGGATTCAGACTCTTGAATACTTGATCCCTCTTTACCTTTTAATACAAAAAAATGTAGAGCTTCTCAGCTAGACTGAACCAGAATGAGACATGAGTATCTAATTAGTAAGCACTGGAAAGTATTGTTTATAATATCTCCAGTAAATGAAATATTTATCTTTTTCATTGTGTAGCATGGAAATGGACATACCACAAAGAATGCCCCTGCCCCTAAAGCAGTATAGTTAAGAGGCATACGTTTGAGAGGCAACCATAAATCACGGACAAGCTGCATTGCATTCAGTTAAACAGAAGTTCCTAAACTACATTAGGATGAATAGAGAAATTAGACCTAAGGTCTGTTTGTATGAATACATGGATTGCAGAATATCCTAGATGTTTCCCGTAAATGGGCACAAAAAACTGATGATAAAATGACCCCTAAAGCTATTCAGAAACATCAAGAATGGGAAGAAGAGGAAGGAGAAAAGAAAAAAAAAGTTGCATTGTAGCAACATACAATACTATACACAGCACCAAATATATCAAACCATTAAAGCATTGTCTTTTTACCAGTATAGTGCACTGCTTCATAACCGGCATGAAATGAACACTGTTCACATACAGACGCTGCTTTGTGCTAAGGGGTAACCGACATATTACAAGTAGTCAAAACCTTCTGTACATCAAGTTCCAAAGATGGACGTAGTATTGAAATGAATCCAACAAGGACACTTGTCCCTTATTGCTGGTAATTTCCATACTGGCCCTAAAAGAGAATGGGAATGAGGTTATATTTTTGTGGTCAGTGAAAAGAGGGTTCTAAGTCCCTAACTACAATGGAATTCGAGATTGTCTTTGACTGAAGCCCACCAAAAGCATATAATATGAATGAATTAGTTATTAAAAATCCCCTTCCAAGAAATGATCCATCTTATGATGTGGCTTATGGCTATGCTACCAATGAGTTTAAAGTGACACTTGAAAGCTGGAGACCTAAAACTATTTTGCAAACTTGGAAACTGTAGTTTCTTCTGAAAGGATACTGAAATGAGAAAAGGCAAGAGTACCTTGAGGGTTCTAGAGGAGTGATGGGGAATAAGACCTGGCCGGTGTCCCCTGTAGAATACAAGGGAGATGGTACCCTCGTGAACTGACTCAGTTATCTGGTTAGAAGAAAAGAATACCTACCAGGCTATCACAACTTGATGAAAATATCCCTTATGATCGCTTAACTCTTAACGAGATTGTATATTCACCAAACCACCTTCCAATGATAAATCAGGTTTCCCAGGCATTTTGTACCACTGTTCTCCTGGGTTGGCCTGAATGAACAGCCATTACTTTCCTTTTCTAAATCATTAATTGACACTGATTTAGAAATCATTATATTATGAATTTGTTTGGTGTAAATCTTTTAGAGATGGGTCACCCTGGAAAAAACCCAATGAAATTGTCCTTTATGCTTGGAATTCTCTTCATGTCTACCTCACGGCTTCTTTCAAGTCTCAACTAAAATCTAACATTGTAAAAGAAGTCTTTCCTAATTCTCCTCAATATTAGTGCCTTCCCTCTGTTGATTATCTCCAAATAATTCTGGAAATGTCTTATTTGTATATAATTGTTTGCATGTTGTCTCCTCCTTTAGACTATGAACTGCCTTTTGCTTTTTTTTTTTTAACTTGTATTTTTAGCACAATGTCTGGCACAAAGTAGGTGCTAAATAAATGCTTGCTGACTGAAAACTAGATGTCAGATCCTGCAACACAGACATAAGAACAATCCTTGAAGCCTAAAACAGCTTTCTAGATTTTTTCTTAACCATGCTTTTGCCCTTTAAAAAATAAAATCATATTTCTTAAACACAGACTAAATTAATGTTTATAGGATGTCAGGTGGTTACCTTAAAATCTGTTTGTTTCTATTGTTTTACTTGTTAATAAATTAGCTTGTGGAATTCTGATATAATTTTAGTAATAATCCTATGGAAGGTTTAGGAATAGAAATATGCATATTTGTTACAAGGATTTTGTTTTTCTTTTCATTTGGGGAGAAAATTTTTGTTGATTAAAACAATAAAATCCAATTTTTTGAGGGCAGCTGGGTAGCACAGAAGATTGAGAGCCAGACCTAGAGACAGGAGGTTCGGGGTTCAAATCTCAGATACTTTCTAGCTGGGTGACCCTGGGCAAGTCACTTGATCCCCCATTGCCTAGCCCTTACCACTCTTCTGCCTTAAAACCAACACATAGCATTGATTCTAAGATGGAAGTTAAGGGTTTAAAAAAATGCAGTTTTTAAAAGGATGTAAGCTCCTTGACATCTGAAACTGTTTTATCCTGGGGCTTCATATCCCCAATTTCAAACATTGGGTTTCTTACTAAACAGCTATTTAATTAATGTTGAATTGATCTGAATCATGTATATTCATTCTACCATAATTAAAAATTAGTAAGTCATTTGGATACTTGAGTCCTGTTTTTCCATTCTAACTTGTCAGCATGCTGCCAGTCAATAGCAAATGTCTTCTGGTTTGCAAAACTCATTTACTACCAGAAGCCCTTAGTTTTAAATTTTAAGGCAAAATTCAGTTACAATCCACTATTCTTTTCAGATTCCATCAGAACTACTTGTGTTTGAGGAAGTGAACCGACAAACTTTTTAATGCCAAGGACACAACATTTAGGCTGACTAGTGGCCAAAGGACATTTTTTTGTCTATTTTGGTCACTCCAGTCTAGGACCTTTAAAGAGTTGCCTAAAATCCTGAGAGGTTAAGTGATTTGCTGAGATTTACCCCTCCACTGTAGAATTTGAACCCAGGTCTTCCCAGCTTTCAAGATTGTTCTCTTTCCACTAAGTCACACTGCCTCTGCATGTATCTATGCTTTAAAAACTAACTTTGATCAAGATAAATTTCTATAACAGCTTTCTGGGTGTGGTTAGCAGAGGACTGAGAGAATTGCAAACTCTATCATTAAAATGGAAAGTTTCAGAAAAACTTGCCTGTTCATAACCATAAGGCCTCTGTTGTTGGGCAGACGGTCCTGTCTGAGAAGCTCGATAGCTTCCGTACTGTTGCCCCTGTCCCTGCTGGTAGCTAGAATACTGTGAGGAAGCTCCCTGTGCAGGACCTGAGAAAAGAGCCGAGAAATGGGAATTATTACAAAAATTATACAACATGAATATATATGTGTATATATATATATATATGTTCATAAAATACAAGTTACTTTTATCCTCTGTAGAGAATATCTGTACTTCTTTAACCCCCCAAATTTTGCTGAAATCACAATTTTAGAAATTACCTTAATTTAATTTAGCTCTTTAATTGACTCATGATGAAAAAGGGCATCCACTGCCATAGAAGGAACAGATGAGATTAAAACATACCATTTTTTACTTTATTTCCTCCATGAATTTTTCTTTAGTGTATAAGCAATATGTCTCTTGTTTCACAACATAATGAACATGGAAATATGCATTATGTGATAACATATGTACAATCTGGGTAATATTACCTGTCTTCTTGGGGAGAAGGGAGGGTGGAAGGGAAGAAAAAGAGTAGACAGATTTTTGGGCATAGCTGATGTGAGAATTTGTTTCTCTTGGATAAACATATCTATCATAATTTATTACATATTTTAAACAAATCATGTGTATTATATTATGTTCTAGATAAAAAATAAAAATAAATATCTAAGCTTAAAAAAAAAGAAATTGCCCTCATTCCTATAGTACCATAAATGATTTCAAACTCTTCTGAAGTATGAAAGAATGTATAGTATTAAAGTTCAGACAGAATATGTGCCAATATTGAAATCATGTTTAAGGCATAAATATTAAATATTTAGAGCCCTTGATTTTACTTTTTTTCGCTGCTTAATTTGTACCTTCCAAAATACAAGTGAGGCCTCAGAGATCATTTAAGAAAAGGAGTGTGGGAGCTGGAGCAGAAGAACTTGTAGAAGGAGAAGACATTTTGAAGGATATTTGAATGATTTTGAAATTCCGAAGAAGACCAGAGCCTGGGTTCTGAGTGAGGAGAATGGGGAAGACTTTTGGAGACACTGAAAGAGGAGGAGTGAGAGAACGAGAACTCAAATTGGAAGAGAAGACACTGGCAAAAGCAAGGTAAGATAAGTAAGGCACTAGAACAGTTACTGAATGGCTAGGTCCAAAAAGCAGTCACTGACGGTTCAATGCCATCTTGGAAGAATATGACGTTGGGGAGAAAGGGAAGGAGGATGGGACAGCAAGGTGTCCCAGTGGATGGAGGCAGGAAGGAAACGAGTGCTTATATAGCATTTGCAGGTGCAGTGCTAAGTGCTTTACAGATCTCTCACTTGATCTTCACAACCACACTGTTGGCAGTTGAGGAAAGTGTGGCTCAGAGAAGTAAAGTGGCTTGCCCAGGGTTTACACAACTAATAAGGATCCGAGACCATACTTGAATTCCCATCTTCCTGATGCCAAGCTCAGCATCATCCTGTGCATCATCTGCTTCAATAGTCCTGGATGTAGAACAAGGGAGACCTCAGCCCAGATCCTGCCTCAGATACATAATCAGTGTGTGACCCTGAGCAAGCCCTTCCTTGCTGGCTTCCCTGGGCATCATTTTCCTCCTCTGAAGAACGAGAAGCGTAATTCCCTCTAAGGATCCTTCCAGTTCTAAAGCTGAAATGCTATGAAGAAGGATTGATGAACGCTAGAAATTAAGTGAGGGACATGAGGCTCTGCCCAAAGCACAAGGCACTAACTGAACTCTGAAGAGGGAGCAGCTGCTTACCTTTAAAGGAATGGTGAGGCAGCCCTGTGGGATAGATCATCCAGGAAAGGTCAGAGAAAAGAAAGATGAACATTTGTTAATGAGCAAAAGTCCCGGCTGAGTCAGCTCTTTCTTGGCCGGATAATGACAGAGAGGTTGGCCATCTTCCTAGGGCATAAGCCAGGACTGTCCTAGTGAGGAATCTCCCAGGACCAGGCAAAGCAGCTCACTCCTATCAACATATATACTAGCCCAGGGACAAATGATATCAGCAAAAGGGATACACAAAGTATTGCTAAAGATTGAAAGTCAAAAAAAGTGAAGCCCTCAGAAGCAGAAGGAATTGGTACCTCCATCATTACTAATGATGGAAGGCAGTCTTCAAAAGAGGAAGGCAAATTTGGGAAGCTAGTGAAGGAGATGGAAAGTTAGAATAGGGTTTAGATTTTTAAATGACAGCATAAAATATAGAAATGACACATTCCTGGTCAGAGAAGTAAATCTAACAACGGGTTCTGAAGAATATATTTTCCCAGAGCTGTGCAAATTTAATCAAAATAGCTTTAAAGTGAAAAAGGAAGGGAACAGGAGAAAACTCCCCACAGATACCCACCAAACTATAGGCCACTGAGCAGGAGGTCTGAATTTTGTGTCACAGACCACAGGGGAAATCAGGTGAATAAAACAGACCCATCTCACAAAGGAATTAGAACAACCCAGTAGTAGGAATTGAGTGAACTACACAGACTCTATCTTGTGACTCAGTTCTGGAGGCAAATCTGAAAACGGATCCCATACTGGCCAATTTGTTATGATTCCATGTTCCTTTGACTGAACCCAGGCACTTGGGGATAGTGAAACATCTCTTTTTTCTGATTTCAGGGAATTTTACACCTGTTTGCTCTCTCCCTCCCAACTTGGGAAGTCCCCAATCTTTCCTTGAATTAGACATTAGATTACCTAATTTTGTAACCTGGTTAATTCTTTTCTTTTAGTTAACTGACCTTATTTAATTGTTTTTCACGTATAAAAAATCAGGGTCCCCCTATATTTTGGGTCCAGTGCCAAAGTTGAGGGGTCTAGTCCAAATTTTTTAGGCAATTGGCACCTATTGCTTAATTAACTGATAGGCTCAGAAGCTCAAATCTTTGTTTACTTAGTCATTTTATATTTCATCCACCACACTCAGAATGTTTTCAAATGCATTAAATAAAATACTGTTTATGAAGGAAACCAATCATTGAAATATAGTTATAGAATATATTTTTGAAAAATAAGTTTTTAGACCCTAAGTTATGAAACTGTCAGAGGGTTGTCATAGCAACAATATAAGAAGAAAAGAAGTAAGGACATCCAAAAATTCACAGGAGACAAAATCCAATAAGGAAGACTGCAATAAAACACAAAGTCTTCAGATATTTGTAAACAAACAAAGAACAAAGTATGTATAATAGGTGAATTAGAGGTCCCAGTACAAAAAGGTAAATTTGACCTCATAGTATTATTGAGACTGGGTTGGATGAAACCCATTACTAGAATATGGCTCTGGAATGGCATACTTTATCCAGAATGAATAAGACTGGTTAAATTAAGTTGGGGACAGGGGGAGAATTTATTAAGATCATACTCATAAAAGGAAATAGAAGTTTCAGAGGAATGAAGTAGGCATCTATCTCTTAGCTGGGCAGCTAATACTTTCTTGATTTGCCTTAATGAAAACCAAATCCTTCAAAAGTTGGAAGAAACAACCAAGGAAACTCCTCCAATCTGGTTCTCTCTAGATTTTAAGAGTAGATCTGAAACGTTTTTGAGAAAGGATGGGCTTAAGATTTCCACAGGGAAAGTCAGTCCAAAGTCACAGGAATAAAATCAGAACAGTTTCAAAATTATTTGGAATAAGGATTAAACTGCCTCTAGCCTTTAACACAGAGATTCTATTGCAGGGCATATACTGAAAGGCAATCCAAGACAAAAAAAAATGACTCATAAATATCAGAACATACATGGCAGCAAAGAATTGGAAACAACTGATCCCGCATCAGCTAGGGAATAGTTGAACAGATTGTGGTATAAGAATGCAGTGGAACATTGTTATGCTAACAAGAAATGATAAATATGAAGAATTCGTAGAAAAATGGAATGCTTTGCAAGAATGGATATAGAATGATGTAAGCAAAACTAGGAAAACAGTATACCCAATGGTTAAAGTAATGCAAATGAAAGGACTACTCAAAGTTGAATGAATGCTGTATACTCATAATGGCCAATCTTGTCCCTGGAGAAAAGGTAAGGAAATATGACTCCTTCCTTTTGTTGGAGAGGAGGGGGTCTATGGTTGTGGTATTCAGCATACATTGGCGGATATTGTTACGGTGTATTTTATTAAACATTTTTCACTGTCAAAGGGGAAGGTTCACTGTGTCTACTGGAGAGGGTATATTCAGAGATGACATCAATGAAAGAAAAAAATCCTAAAACAATTAGAAAAAATTCCAATTTTTTTAGAAAAAGCTGCAGTTGTCTAAAGGGGGTTGTTGAAGAAACTGATTGATTTCTTCTACAAAATGACTAATATGGAAAAAAATTACACAGGTCAAATCTATATTAAATGGCTTGCTGTCTCAGAAAGGGGGAAGGGGTGAGAGAGACTGAGGGAGGGAGGATGGATAGAAGGGAGAAAATTTGGAACTCAAAATAACTTTTTTTAAAAAAGAATGTTAAAATGTATTTTTACAGGTAGCTGGGAAAAATAAAATATTAAGAAGAAAGAAACACATTCAACTTAAATTTTATAAAAATGTACAGAAGACGGAAACAAGGGCAAGTAACAGGGGATAAATGCATGTGCATGGGATGGGGCCATAAGAATTCCGATTCATTGTGTTAAGTGTGCTGAAGTTAGAATAACTTGAACATAAAGAAGGAAACTATAAGTAAATTAGGTGAACACAGAATAGTATACATGTCAGACCTTTGGGAAGGGAAAGACTTTAAAACCAAGCAAGACATAGAAAGAGTCACAAAATGTAAAATAAATAATTTTGATTACATCAAATTGAAAAGTTTTTGTACAAACAAAACCAATGTAACCAAAATTAGAAGGGAAGTAAATTGGGAAACAATCTTCATAACAAAAACCTCTGACAAAGGTCTAATTACTCAAATTTATAAAGATCTAAATCAATTGTACAAAAGATCAAGCCATTCTCCAATTGATAAATGGGCAAGGGACATGAATAGGCAGTTTTCAGTTAAAGAAATAAAAACTATTAGTAAGCACATGAAGAAGTGTCCTAAATCTCTTATAATCAGAGAGATGCAAATCAAAACAACTCTGAGGTATCACCTCACACCTAGCAGATTGACTAACATGGCAGCAAAGGAAAGTAATGGATGCTGGAGGAGATGTGGCAAAAGTTGGGACATTAATTCATTGCTGGTGGAGTTGTGAATTGATCCAACCATTCTGGAGGGCAATTTGGAACTATGCCCAAAGGGCGATAAAAAACTGTCTTCCCTTTGATCCAGCCATAGCACTGCTGGGTCTGTACCCCAAAGAGATAATAAGGAAAAAGACTTGTACAAGAATATTCATAGCTGCGCTCTTTGTGGTGGCAAAAAACTGGAAAATGAGGGGATGCCCTTCAATCGGGGAATGACTGAACACATTGTGGTATATGTTGGTGATGGAATACTATTGTGCTAAAAGGAATAATAAAGTGGAGGAATTCCATGTGAACTGGAACAACCTCCAGGAAGTGATGCAGAGTGAGAGGAGCAGAACCAGGAAAACATTGTATACAGAGACTGATACACTGTGGTACAATCGAATGTAATGGACTTCTCCATTAGTGACAATGCAGTGATCCTGAACAACTTGGAGGGATCTATGAGAAAAAACATTAACCACATTCAGAGGAAAAGCTGTGGGAGTAGAAACACCGGAGAAAAACAACTGCTGGACTACATGGGTCGAGGGGATATGACTGGGGATGGAGACTCTAAATGAACATCCTAATGCAAACACCAACAACATGGAAATGGACACATCTGATCAAGGACACATGTAATACCCAGTGGAATTGCGCATCAGCTATGGGAAGGGTAGGGGTAGGAGAGGGAGGGATAGAATATGATTCTTGTAATCAAGGAATAATGTTCTAAATTGACTAAATAAAATTTAAAAAATTTAATTTAATTTAATTAAAAAAAAAAGAATGAGCTGAGCCTGCCACAAACCAGAACAATAACAAAAATAGTATGTGGTTTTTTTTTTTTAAGCTCTATAGTGGAAATGAGCACCACTAAAGAGGGAACAGGACTACTGTTTGGGTAGCTAAGTTCAGCGATAACAGAGGATGGAAAGAAGAGTTGTGTCATGGATAGGGGGCCGCACCTGGAGGGAGGAAGACTTGGGTCCTAATTTTACATCCGGCACAGTAGCTGGGTGATCCTGGGTGAGATATCGAACTCTTCTGTGCCTTATTTTTGTCATTTGTAAAATGAACATGCTAGACTAAGTGGTTTCAGAGGTCTCTTACAGCAATAAATCTAGGATCCTAAGTCAAGGAGGGAGAGAGCAAGAGAGCACCATGATGACTTCACGGAGATAGTAAGAGAGCCAGCCTTGATAAATTCAGGTCCTCAGACCCAGAGGAAATATATCCACAGCCACCAAAAAAAGTGGCAAACGTAATCGCAAAATCATTATTAGTGATCTCTGAAAGACTGTGGATGATGAGAAAAACACCACAGGAATAATAAATAAATAATGTCCCAGTTTTTTTTTAAGGGGAAGGAAATAGCATCTGCAAAGTAGAGGTCAATGAACTTGATTTCAAATCCTGGCAGAATTCTAGAGTTTATTATTGAGGGATAATTAATAACACGAGGGAAAGGAAATAGTGATTACAAAGAGCCAATGTCACTTTGCTGCAGATAAGACATGCCAGACGCATCTCATTTCCTGTTTTCTAGAGTGGAAGATCAGAGGAATGATGCAGCTGGCGTTTACCTAGATTTTTGCCATGAGGTGACATTCTCTCACATTATTTTTGTGAAGAAGATAAAGAGGAGGCAATTAGATATCTCAGTGGTTTAAGAGTCAGGCCTAGAGACGGGAGAACCTTGGTTCAAATCTAGCCTCAGACACTTCCTAACTGGCTGACCCTGGGCAAGTCACTTAACCCACACTGCTTAGCCCTTATCATTCTTCTGCCTTGCAACCAATATAAGGTACTGATTCTATGATGGAAGGTAAGGCTTGGGGAAAAAAAAAGATGAAGAAAAGTATACTAGACAATAATGCAAATAAATGGAACGGGTTTTAGGATTGGACTATAGTCTTGAATGACTCAATATTATCTGAGAAAGAAGCCTGTAGCAGGGTACCTTGTATTTATGCTTTTTGACATTTTAATATATTTTTTAACATTTAACATTTTTATATGTAACATTTGTCTTGAATAAAGGCCTAGATGATATGCACAACAAATATGCAAGTGACAAAAAAAAAACCTCCAACACCGAGAAAGTAACTAACACCTCAGATAACAAAAAGTCAGGTTCCAAAAATGTTCTAACAGCCTAGAACATAGGCTGATCTAATTAAATGAAATATAACAGGGAGAAATATAAAGTTTTACACTTGGATTTTAAAAAATCAACTACAAAAGTATAATGTAGAGATTGGTGTCATCAGAGAGAAGTTTGCCTTAAAAAGATTTCAAGGTAATAGAGACTGAAAGAGAAATACTTAAAAAAAAAAAAAAGAGCTCAAAAGTATCATAATATGGCAGCCAAAAAAGCCAAGGCAATTTTAGACTACATGGAGAGAGGCCTAGTACCCAGGACTCGTGAGATGTTAGCCCCCCCTTTAGTCTGCTCTGGTCTGACCACATTTGGAATATTGTGTTCAATTCTGGTTCTACATTTTAGGAAAGATTTTGATAAGTTGAGGAGCACCAAGTGAAGTTGAATCAGTATAGTGAAAGGTCTTGAGATCATGCCATTTAAAAACTGGGAGAAAGAAATGGGGATATTTAGCCTGGAGAAGAAAAAATATATTTGTTGGAAGGAAGGAACCTCACAGCAGTCTTCTAGCATTTGATAGACTGTAATCTTAATAGCAAATAGACTTATTCTGCTTTGCTCCAGAGCTCATAACTTGGAGTAATGGATATGGGTTGCAAAGAAACAAACGTAGTAAATCTTCCTAACAATCTGAGTTGTCCAAAAGTGGGATCAGCTGCCTCGGGAAGCAGTAGTTTCCCCCTCACTTGAGGTCTTTATGCAAAGGTTGAATGGCGACTTGAGAGGTGTATTATAACAGGGACTTCTGTTCAGGTCCAGGTTGGACTGGATTGCCCCTGAGGTCCCTTCCAATTTTAATGATTCTGTGATGCTAAGAACTTGCACAGTCATAGATAATCACTCCAAATAATTCTGGTGAAAACATAAATAGATGAAAATAATTTTTTTCTTTGTATTCCTGTGGACTTCCTTTTAGACTCATCACAGTATAGAAATGACCCTTGGTTATTGAATGCAATGCCAATGGAGCACACACTTTGGAAAATCCCACCAAGTTAGGAAGCTTCTAGGGCAGGCCTGAGGACCATTCTAGCAGAAGCTGAAGGCTCATCCTAGGAGAGCTGGCACTGTTTGGCTGTAGCCACTCATGAAACCTGCCCATCGAAGCAAAGGGGACTTGTAATATGCATCCATATATGAAGTAGCCATCAGGAGGATTAATGAGTGACATTTATCAGATATAGCCCTATTTCTTTCTCTTCTTGACAGTGTGCAAGCTAATGTGATTCTTCATTCTTCTTTGTGTATCAACACAACTTTGTTATCAATCCAGTGATACATCGAGAATACTATTAGATAACCTCTACTTCCTTTGTTGAGTTTTGGCAAAAGTAATCTTGGCTTTAAAAAATCAATCCTAGTAACCAGAATACAAACACTGTGTATATCAGCAGCCAAGTTATCATATAACCATATCTTATATTTCATCATCATTAGAAGAACTCAACATTGAAACCCCTTACAAAAGGTCCCTCTAAGTATATTTTGCTATGAAACTAAATCAACAGCACCACATCTCAAACTGTACTATAAAGCAGTAATCATCAGAGCAGTCTGGCACTGGCTAAGAAAGAGAACAGTGGATCAATGGAATAGATTAGATACACAATATTCAGGGATAAATGAATTTAGCAATCTAGTGTTTGATAAACCCAAACAGATTTTGGAATAAGAGCTCACTATCTGACAAGAACTGCTGGGAAAACAGTATGGCAGAAACTAGGTATAGGTCAATATCTCATGCCCTATGTCAAGATAAAGTTCAAATGGGTAAATGATTTAGAAATAAAGAGTGATATAATAAGTAAATTAAGAGAACATAAAATATTTTGCCTGACAAGAAGAATTTATGACCAAACAAGAGATAGAGAGTATTATAAAATGTAAAATGAATAACTTTGATATTATATTATATTGCATTACATTATATTATAAAATAAAGCTTTTGTACAAACAAAACTAATGTAACCAAGACTATAAAGGAAACAACAAACTGGGAAACATTTTTATATCAAATTTCTCTGACAAAGATCTAATTTCTCAAATTTATAGAGAACTAAATCCAATTTACAAGAATAAAAGTTATTTCCCAATAGAAAAACGGTCAAAGGATATGAAAAAGCAATTTTCAGATAAAGAAATCAAAGCTATCAATAACATACAAAAAATGTTCTAAATCACTTTTGGTTAGAGAAATACAAATTAAAACAACTCTGAAGTACTACCTCACACCTAGCAGATTGGCTAATATGACAGCAATGGAAAGTAATGAATGCTGGAGGGGATGTGGCAAAATTGGGACACTAATGCATTGCTGGTGGAGTTATGAATTGATCCAACCACTCTGGAGGGCATTTGGAACTCTGTCCAAAGGGCTATAAAACTGTGCATGCCTTTTGATTCAGTAATACCACTACTAGGTCTGTACCCCAAAGAGATTTTTTTAAAAGGAGGGGAAGGACTTACTTGTACAAAAATTGAGGGGATGTTCATCATTTAGTGAACGGTTGAACAAATTGTGGTATATGATGGTGATGGAATACTATTGTACTTTAAGGGATGATGAATAGGATGATTTTAGAAACATCTGGAAAGAGCTATGTGAACTGATGCAGAGTGAAATAAGCAGAACCAGGAGAACGCTGTACATAGTAATAGCACTACTGATTTTGCTGTGAAAGGCTTAGCTATTCTCAGCAATACAATGAACCAGCACAATTCTGAAGACTTATGAAAAAGAATGCTTATCCACCTCAAGAGAAAGAACTGTTGGAGTTGGATGGAAATCAAAGCATATTATTTTTCACAATAATCTGGTTTTAATTTGGGGTTTTGGTTTTATATGGGCATTCTCTTCCAATAGTGACTAATATGGAAGAATGTTATGCATGATAATACGTGATTAATCCAGAGCAAATTGCTTACCATTACTGAGGTGGGGAGGGAAGGAAAGGAGGAATATAATTTGGATCTTAAAATTTCAGAAAACGTATGTTGAAAATTGTTATTACATGAAATTGGGAAAATAAGATATCTTTGAATTTTAAAAAACTGAAATGAAATGGATGTTCTCTTGGATACTAAAAGGAAAAAGAAGATTGAATGTGCTGAATGGACATTTATTAAGGGAGCCAACATATAGAAGACATGTCAATGCTTTTTCTCACCATATCCTTGTTGCTGTCCTGGGTAACTCTGTTGGTTTGGGTATTGCTGCTGTGAATATGTCTGTTGTTGTGCAGCTCCCTGTTGATATCCTGCCTGCTGCTGGCTATACTGGGAATTTCCTAGAACAGGGAAGATAAGAGTTCATTTTAGTTAATGACATTGTCTAACTTTAATTGCTAATCAATAACAGAAATATTCTGAGGTCTTTAGTTTGTAACTTCAATAGGTTTGATTTCCATACTTCTGTGTTTCAAATACATTTGAAAATTTGTTTCAAAGAAAAATAACCCATAATTTTTGCTTCAAAGAGAATCTATTTCCCAATCCAAACATTTCTTTTACAAACTGTTTTATTCTTTTAATGGCTAATAGGATGAAGACTAAAAACTCAGCCTGGGAGAAGTAGAAGGTAAGGAGAAAGAAGAGACAGTGGAATTGGTATTTTGGGGAGGGAAAATTATGAAAACAGTTTTAATTAAGGGCCTTTGGAGTCCCAGAAAAGCACAAAACATACCTCTTCCTTCTTGGCTTACAGGTGGAAGATTGCCAAGACAGAATATTGTTTCTATTGTTAGGCAAGGCTATGTATCAGAAGTTTTTGCTTAATGTTTTTCTTTGTCACAAGGAAGAGTTCAAGCTAAGAAATGGTGGGAAATAACTATGATCTAAAAACAAAAGGCATTAATAAATTGTACCTTACCAAAAAAAAAAAAAGGAAATTAAAGGCCTTTTTAAAGTCATCTGTGGACCAGGGGCTGAGAAGCACTGGTCTAATGGATCTATTTATTTAGAAGCATCTTTTCATTGGCAAGGAGGCCAGCTTATCAGAGCTATACTCAAGTGGTAGCATTTAACACTGAGAAGATATCTTCTAGGAAAAGGAGTCCAAAAGTCAACATCTTCATTATTTAAATGTAGCTATGACTATAGTTTTCTCTGAAATTAAGGGTTTAAAAAGTGAAGCTGACAAATGTCATCTTGTACAGAATTCTGACCTTTAGGGAATAACTGAAATCCTCCTTGGAGAGTCAGTATGGTTCAGAAGAAAGACTACTGGCTATGGAGTCAAAGAACCTGGGTTCAAATCTCAGTCACTTTTCAACCATGGGCAAGTTAACTTCTCTAGATCTGTTTCTCTCCTTTCTAAAATGAGTGGGTTGGACTAGATGGCCATTGAGATGCCTTCTGATTCCATATCAATAATCCTATCAATCATGTTTTTTATGAAATTGTTATTTATCATGTTTCATACAATGTGCCAGGATTCAAAGGACTCCAGAATTTATGCAATTCCTTACTTTTATGTAGTATCACATGGGCTGTATTTGCAAACATTGGCACATACTAGTCATAGTGTGGTTTTTGTAATAGGGATTTTCACCACACTTTAGATGTGGAAAAAAAAAAGGAATTGGAAATTTGACTTGAATTTACCAATGACAAATACTGTTAAAAATCCATGTCATTTTTTTCTTCTTTCCTTTCTTTTGTCATTAAAGCTTTAATTTTTGTTTTTAAAAACTGGCCAGTCTCATCTAGTATTCATTATGAAGACATCATTTTGAAAAACTGTCGGAACCTTATCTTTGTGCTTAAACAGGAGAAAAGAATTTTTATAATTAAATGACTGCATTACTAGGTAATTACAGAAAAGTTAAAAGAGTGATATTAAGCAATTACTGTATTTTAAGGTACTTCAACAAAGTCCTTCTAATATGAGTCTAAAGAGCTGCCATTTCAGATTCAGTTTGGTAGTTTAATTCCATTCGATAATTTTCAAAACATTTTTATAAATAGATTCTATTTGTCTATTTGAATCATTTTTCTTTTGAGCAGGCCTTTGTTTTAAAAAATGCAAAATACACATTGCTTTTAATTTGCAATTTGTTGAATCCTAAATCTACATTAATTCCAGTTCTTATGAAGCCCACAGTGGGGGCAGATGGGATCTAAGGAATTGTTTACTCATCTCCAACACTGAAAATGCAAATAAACAGCACGGCCTGAAATGGATAGTTTTTCTAATCAAAAACTGTCCCAGAGGTAAAGAAATGGAGTCATGATCAACAAATGTGCCAGGACACAACAGCTGGTGTCCCAAGAATCCCCTTCTCATCCCCATATCCCCCATATTTGTTCATAATTTACAGATAGCATTAATTTATTCTTAACTCTTTAAAGGAAGAAATAAAGTGAAATTATTTATTTCAATAAGGCTTCGTTTAATTTTTATTGGAACTACTAAAAAACTACAAGGGAAATTCAATTTGCAATTATATAAAGCAACAAAACAAATGGAAACTCTTAAATAAAAGTTGTATCCTTCATTTGATACTTGAGTAAGTCTTTCCAATTATTAGGCATCCTTAGAATATTTCAGCAGCCATTAACGTCGGCTAATCCTTTCTGAAAATACAACTCTGGTTCCAGCAATAGAGTAGCAAATGAAGCAACACTGTTAAATGGAGTAGACAATTCTCAAAATTGCTTAGTTTTAGACCTTCTTTTTGTGAGTCGGAGGCCAGATGAGTTTTCCTAAACATATTAAGGCGGATAATATTTCTGAGCACCTTATACACTTTGGTGTTCTGCAGTTCCATATTTACTCTTCTTACATTGATGACAAGCTATACATAACTACCTAAGCAAACTGCAAATGTTCATATTTATCTGGAGAAAATAGATAGATAGCCCTTTGATGTGGACAAAATGAAGGGAGAGGTTTTAAAAGCACAGGTATCCAAAGTTCAGGCACCTTGACTGCCCCTTCAACAACAATCAGAACTATTTCACATGACCAAGAAAACAAGAACACCACAAAATACACGGTTATATCTTTCCACAGCTGTGCCATCGATGACAGACCACCCCCTCCCCCCAGCCAACACCAGCAAAACCCGTGTTTCTAAAGGAAAATTCATCAATGACCATTTTGTTGTTGTTGGCATTTTTGTAGGAATATGGCCACACAGCGTGGTGATCCAAGACAAATTAACATTTGTGTTTGATTGTGAAAATACTTGTGCCTGATAAATCGTGGTGTTCTCGAGAAAATTTTCTGTTCTATAGAATTGCTATAAAGCCAACTAGAGGTTTGTTTTTTTTTTTAAACCCTTGTCTTCTGTCTTGGAATCAGAAGAATGGTAAGGGTTAGGCAATGGGGAATTAAGTGACTTGCCCAGGGTCATTCAGTTAGGAAGTGTCTGAGGCTAGAATTGAGCCCAGAACCTCCCATCTCTGGGTCTGGCTCTCCACTGAGCTACCCAGCTGCCCTCACTCCTCACTCCCAGAGTAGTTTTAAAGGCAGAATATAGCTATCGGATGAACTAGAAATAGCAAAAACTACCCAAATCATCATTTTCTTAAAGTAAGGGCATCTGAAAGGGAAATGAATAGGCACCGATGCCGAAGGAAAAAGAAACTGTTTGATACAGTAGAAACAAGCACTGGATTTAGAATTAGGAAATTCCACTTCATACTTTCTAGCTGTGTGATCCTGGGTCACTCGCCTACCCCTCTGAGAATCAATTACTCCAGGAAATAGGCATGTGGGCACCACCTACCTTCCGAGGTCACTGTGAGGATGGAGCTTTGTAAATCTTTAAATGTTGTATCAACATGACTCATAAGATTAACAAAACTCCCATGGAAACCACAGGCAGTATTCTGAATGTTCTACTGAAGGGGGGGAATAAAGGCCACCCAGTTATTGTCTGGCAGCATGCTGAGATGCACACACAAAAAAAAACTGAATTTCAGATTTGTTCTAAGTATATATATTGACCTTTTAGAATTTCCAGTTGCATTTCAATAAAATTGAAAATTGCAAAAGATCCTTTTTTTATGATGTAATCATCCACAAAGGGTTACTTAACTCCAGGGCGGGAGAACTGTGCCTTATTTAGGTCTGAAATTCCCCCAGTGCTTAGGAGAGCTTATGTAGGAGAGCAGGTGCTTAATAAATGAATGGAAGAATCAATACAACTAAACCTCCCGAAGGCCTTTCCTTACTGACTTCATTCAGATCAATTCTTTATTCTGGATCCCCACTAAATTGGAGGGCTCTTGTCATAATCCTGGAAGGCATGCGTGTACAAGAAGACACTGGTCATTCTGGTTCAGATTTGTTTTCATCAGTCTGGTCCTGAGATTTCTTTGGTGGAAAACTCCCTGTGATGAACTCCCTCTATGAAGGCGGACCAGCAAATCCATTACAGCCTAAATAAAGTCTTAGACTTAGTGCCTGCAGTACTGGGAATAACTGGTTCAGAGTCATGGAGCCACTATGGGTCAGAGGTGGGATCTGAGCCCAGGTCTTCCTGACTGGGGGGCCAGCTTTCTACTCTACAACATGGCCTCCAATCTGACAGGTGCCAATCATGTGACTTTGAGTAAGTCACTTAATTTTTCTCAACCTGTTTGCCATTGGTAAAATGGAATAACACCTAGATATGAGAATAATTTAAAAAAATTCTATTATGTATCACTTATATTTATGAAATGTTCATTTCTTCAAAAAGAAGTGTTACTAAAAAGCTCAATTATAAAGCCTAATACTGGCTCTTTGCATAATTTAAATGATGACTTTTTTTCATTCTGAAATATCTTTTCCATATTTATAACTTGTCTCCAACTTGCAAGTCAATGCATAGGTTAAACTATGTTTTTAGTATTTATTCTAAGACTTTTTAACCTTCATTTTAATTTTTTTTAATTTTCTTTAAGTATTTCTCCATGGTTACATGATTCATGTTCTTTTCCTCCCCCCTCCCAAAGTCAACAAGCAATTTCACTGGGTTATAAATGTATTATCAGACCTTCACTTTAAGATTAATAATTAAAGGAAATGAGGTGCTGCAGTGAATAACACACTGGAATTAGGAAAATTTATCTTACGGAGTTCAAATCCTGCCTCAGACACTTACTAACTGTGTGACTTTGGGCAAGTCATTCAAACTATGTTTGCCTCAGTTTCCTCATCTATAAAATGAGCTGGAGGAGGAAATGGCAAACCACTCCAGTATCTTTGCTAAGAAAACCTTATATGGGGTCACAAAAAATCAGACACAACTGAACAAGATTAATGGGTAAGTGCTGTTGTTGTCATTGCAGTCTTCTGACTCTTTGTGAGTGGTTTGCCATTTTCTTCTCCAGCTCATTTTATAGATGAGGAAACTGAGGCAAACAGAGTTTAAATGACTTGTCCAGGGCCACTCACTTAGTCTGAGGCTGGATTTGAATTCAAGTCTTCCCAATTCTAAGCCTGGCATTCTATCTACTCAGTAGCTGATATTATTTTCATTAGACATAAGGCAAGTGTGATGGCCTAATAAATAATCTATACATCAAGATTTCAGTAAGTATCCAGATCAATATAAAAACCACATTAATGACTATTGTTATAAGGAAATGTTAAGTTAAGGAGGAATGTGTGTAAGTTTGCAAAGGGAAGTGGTATGAGACCAGCAGAAAAGATTCTGGAACTTTGAAGAAAGGGTTAGACTGGTACTGAGGCTGTTGGCTGTCTTTCTCTGGAGATATCTGGAGGTGTGGCTGCTTTTCCTTAGTGGCTGTTCCTGTCCTGCTTGCTGTCTTGGGTGCTGTATTTCATTAAAGTAGAATCTGGTGATCCTGACCAACTTGTCTGCAGTGATTGTGAGACCAGATCTAGATGCTTTTGGATCTAGGATCTTCCCTGAGCCCTACTAAGCTTACACAGACCAGTTCCTTATGGACTGGGATTTTTTATGAAGTTAGGAGAGGATTAGAGTAGAAAACCCACTCTATGAAGACTATTCTTGTGGAGACATTAGATGTTTTGAGGTATTAGTTAGAAGTTTAGCTTTAGAGTTGTCGCATACCCTTTTTTATCTATTCTCTTTAATTAAACCTACTTTCCCATTTCATTGAATGGTCTGTGTGTGATCTCAGACCAGGCTCTGCCCTGGTCAGAGTGTCTGTTAGCCTTTTCAGCCCACAGTTGACCTACTGGCACTGGTCCAAAACATCCCCCAAACCCCTGACTTTTTACACTATCTACTGGACAGATGTTTCCCTACATAGCAATATTATAATTTACCAAATTACGTGACGCATTCCTCACACTTTTTTTCCTATAGGATTTAGAGCAGTGGTTCTCAAAAGAAGTGCTGACACACTAGCATGCCATGAATTGCTTCAAGTATGCCAAGAAATTTTGGAATTTATGTTATTTCAGATAAAATTTATGAATCACTTTATTTAATATAAACTTTATGACCCAGCACAAATAGTTCAAATATCACTTAGCGAGCACTTAAATATGTACGTGGTGATTGATTACTGAATAGGGCTATGACACATTTAAACATTTGTTGACCAAAAAAAATGAGTCAGTTTTCTCACCTCCTTCGTAGTAATGCTGGGTGGAATCCTCAAATGACCTGTCGTAGCTCTGTTCAGTGTAAGATGACTGCTGATATGCATAATCACCATGTCCTGGAACCGAAGGGGCACCGAGACAAAATCAAAAGCTGTGAAATGTCTTCAGGATGTGTGTGGTCTGGGGGAGTGTGGAAAGAGGCATGCCCTAAATCAGACTGTCCAGGCAAATACCATGGAGAAAGACAAGAGACCCACGGGGTCGGTCACATGACTCATGGCTACAAAGGAGAACTTCTAGCACAAGCTCAGATTTTACAGATGAGGAAATTGAGATTGGGAGAGGCTAAGTTATTTGCCCAGATCACACAGCTAGTCAGAAGAACTAGAATTATAAATCTAATGTAAATAAATTTCCCCTGTGATGTGGTTCCCATGGAATTAACTATTCCCTGGAATACCACTTTGACCAAAACAAAGCAAAATTTCCTTCTTTTCTTCCTTCCTCCCTTTCTTCTTTCTTTTTTTTCCCCTTAGCATTAGGCAGGGTATGGCTATATGATCTTGTTTGGGAGCATCTGATTTGTCCTGTGGTATATCTGAATATGACCACTGGCCTGCTTATCATAACCTGAATGTTATCTTGTACTTTGCTGACTTTGAGTCTTCATTCACATCTTTCCATCCTCCTAAAATATTCTCTCAATGCCTCCAGTCTTCCATCCCTAGAATGGAAACTGGACCCACCCTTCAAGTCCTAGATGAACTGTTTCCTCCTTAAAGCAGCATCTACCAATCCTAGGCTCCACCTCATCGTCATATTTTGAACCTTTGCAGAACTTTGTTTTGTGGCACCAATCTGATAACACTTTGCATTTACTTATGTGTATACATCTAATCTTCTACCTGGACCGAAAGAACTATGCTTACACTTACTGCTATTACCACCTATCTTTGCGTCTCCCTCTTACCAAGTGGAGACATTTGGCAAATGATTATTGAATGAATGTAAAGATGGGCCTCATGATAAGAGGATTCTGGAATGTTTTCTCTCCTTATTTCTGCCTCATAGAATCCCTCAAGCATAACCTTCTACAAGAAGCCTTTCCTGATCCCCTAAAATGTTAGTGTCATCTCTCCCTAAACTAATTTGCATTCTTCTTATATTTACTCTTTACATACTGATAAATGTTCATGGTGCCTCTCCCCGGGAGAAGGTGAGCTCCCTGAGAGCAGGGACTATTCCATTTTGGATTATGTATCCCTAGGGCCTACCGCAGGGTCTGGCACTCAGCAAATGTTCAATAAATTCATGTTAATTAATTGAGTCTACCACTTAGGAAGCTTTTTATGCAATAATAATTCTCCACTTCCCTCTTCTAAAGACTTCACAAATTTAGAAGGCTGGGATGAGGAGAACATGCATGTTAAGAGAAGCAGAATGGAATGGTTAGGAGTTGAAAGAAGGCTCCAAGAATAGAAGACATTGGATTATTTAGCCTAAAGAAGAGAAGACTAAGGAGGTAATGATTTAATAGGAAGGAAATGGACTTGAAAAAAATTAGCAGACTGTTGTTAAATGCTGGCATTATAAGTTACCGAGTAAGGTTTTGGATTCTTCTGCCTTGGAGCTCTTTAACAACGAGATTTATACACATCTTTCAAGAATATGTATCCATGCCTGGAGATGGGATGGGTGAGACAACTGACATCTTACACCTTCCAACCCTACATTTCGAGGATTCTATACAGTGCCTTGGATGAAAAAGAAAATTAAAGGCCCTCAGATGAAACCAAGGGTGAGGGTACAGCACCAATGGGTTCAATTTAAATTCTGTCACTTTGGTTGCTCACATTTCACACTGCAACAGAAATAGTCTAAGCTGATGGAGTCACTCTTCTAATCTACACTATCAGGTGCAAATCAAATGTCTGCTCTTGATCAAAGAAGACTCAAGTCTGGTTTGCTGGATGAGCAGTCCTATGGGTCAGAAATAAGATGTCATGGCAGAATCCTATGTGAGAAAAGACGACAACTTGGAGGAATATCTGCGTTAAGCAAACTAAAATGGCCTGAATGCTAGGAGTCTCTCTGATTTCATAAGCAATTTGTAAATTCTTCATATGTTTTTAAAAATTGCCTCAAGTTTTCAGTCAGTCAAACCCCACCCCCTCCCCACTCCACAGGCAAGTTACCATCTGGATAATACTGCTGGTTCATCGGCTCAGAAGTGCCTTGACCGTGGCTGTATTGCTCACTGTAATATTCCTCCTGCCCCATGTACTGCTGAGAAGAACCTGTAAACCAGGGAAAAGAGAATGTGTTAGATTGCCTCTAAACCCAAGAAAATATCCTCTGGTCTTATATTTTCAAATACCACAAGTAGAGACCCACATATAATCTAAAAAAGATTATATAATAATATAATCTAGAAAAGCTGGACTTCAAAGATATTCTGGTCTATATAACAGAAGCCACTGAATTGATAAAACTGTACTTACAATAAAATAAGATTGATTTTTGTAGATACCACAATAATGTGATGAAACACAAAGGTGAGACCTAAGATGACAGCAACAACTTAACCCCCAAAACTCCCCATGAAGGACCACGTAAATCTTACTTACACTTGTCTCAACAAAATAGCTTGTCTAGGAACTCCCAATGACTCACCCAAATATTTAGCCATGCAGTTCTACTTCCAGTTCTCAAAAACTCTCATTACTTCAACAATGAACTTGAGTAACCAGCATTTTCTGCATTTTTCCTCTTGGCATTTTGTACTCTCAATTTATTTTCCAGGCTTTTCAGTTATTTCATTAGATCGAAGTACAGTTGGACTCCGCTCTAACTGCTAGTTATACAGAATTGTAAAATGGATCATGAATGTTATTTTGCTAAAATTAGATATGGAGAAATACGGAAATAAAGCATTGATACATCATTAGAATACTCAGCCCTCCTGACCTTCTCCATGTCCTTTCTTGCACAATCTGTATTGCTTTTGCAAAACTGGAAGCGGGGATGAGGGGATGAGGGGATGAGGTACAGCGAGTGTGGAAAACCAAACTTCTGGTTTGGTTGTTTGTTTTTTTCTAGCAACATCTTTGGATTTTACCTTGCTGTGAGGGCCGGTATGGACCCATTGGTCGCTGACCCATCATGCTGCTTCCTTGGTTGCTTTGACTCATCATTGCAATAGAGGACTGTCCTTGGTAATGCTGGCTCCCACCTTGTGCAGAATTGTAATGGGATGTTGCCGCTTGCTGGTGCATCATGGAAACTACACAATACAGATAAAGAACACTTTCCAGCCACCAGACGATATATCTTTCTCCCTTGCCACACATATTCCTTAAAACCAGGACTATATCTGTTAGCGACAATGAATTCTCTCACTCTCTTCCTACTATTCCACATAAAAAAAACTACGAAATTTGCTGATTTCCCCCCTTAATCTCCAGATTAAATTTCCTGTATTCTAATCTGAACCAATATCCCACTGCTTGGTCAGATCACCGACATTTCTTAGTCGGCTATATTAAAATGTACCTACATTCAGAAAATAAGAGAAAGCGGGTCTTCTACTGCGAATAGAAATGTTATTATTCTAGTTCTCATTCTCCAGACACCGAAGCTTTTAAGATTTTTCTTTCCATTAGACACGCTCTCTTTCTGCCTGGCCCCACTTTATATGGAGGTCTGGATCTCATAAAAAATTAAAACTGGGAGAGATGGACTGCTCACCATAATTTATGTGGATATTTCTTAAGTGGATGATGTGTTATTTTATATACATTTATCAGAACAGAATTCCTCTTCTTCACACAAAAAGAATGTTTGTAGTTTCATGCTACATCCACGCTTAGGACATCAAGGAACTGCCTGTAGCTCCAAGTATGGGCAAGGGGGAAGAGGATGAGTTACCTGGGTTAGACTGCATGTTGATATTGGTTCTAGAGACGTAATTCCCTATGGATCCCTGGCCTTGCATTGGCACATTTTGAGAAGCAGGCACAGTGTGGCTATATCCTGGCCCTGTGCCATGGCTACTGACGGTCATGCTCATAGATGTTGTTGGCATAGTGTTTTGCCCTGATTGCTGCATGGACACGTGGTTAGGACCTATTTTAAAAAGGAAAAAGAAGGAGTGAAAGTAATACAAATAACAAACCACATTAATATAGTGATGTCATTTATAAAGAGCTTTTTGTAAACATTGATTTTTTAGTTTTTGGTATTACAACATATATTCTTGGAATAAAGGGAGGGAAAATCTAACCTAACAACAAAATAAAACATTTATAACACATCCTGGTTACAAAGTGAACAGATTATCTCATTTAAGCTTCATAAAAACTTTTTGAGATGGGTTAAGAATTATTTTCACCATTTTAGAGACTGGGAAGTGAGGCTCAGTGGAGTAAACACCTTTAATCCAAAGTCGCAGAGAAAGTGGCAGAGCCAAAACTTATTCTGTTTAGTGTTCTACTCCATACTCAGCAGAACCCTAAAAAAGCAATAAACCAAATGTTGCTCAGAGGCCTGATATGCACTCCATTCCTAGGCATTAGTACTAAATAAACACTACAGTCTCTAACTTGCTTTGAGATTTACTCATACATAAACCTCTCAGACTCAAAGTAAGAGTTATTTCCCAAAGTGACTCATGGATTTCTAGACTTCTAGTCCATCTTGAAAAATCATTTGTAAAGTACCTCTTCATCCACATAGCCCATTATCTATTTTTGTTCCCAGAAAACTTTGGATTAAATTATTCTCTATCTCTTAGTTCTCCCAACTCTCATGACTGTCACCATCCCTTTGCCTTATCTACTTCTCATCCTCTATATTGGTTCACTTATTTTAGTCACATGTTGTCTGAAAAAGGTATCACATTTTTCTATTTACAAACTTGTGCTGACAGTTTTTAAAGGATCAATTAGCTTGCTCTGTACTTCTCTGGTCTGGTGTGAACCAAGTCTCACAGGTTCATTTGGTGGCGAAGAGAATTTCCACAATTCCGTTACCACCATCATCATCCCTCTTTCCCTAACACAAAAGCCATGTCATTCACATTCTGCCATACAAATGAGCATATGAACCAGCAATTCAGAGTTAAAATAAACCAAGTTTATAAAGGTGAAAAAAAGATAAGCCACTGAGCCCAAATGAAATTTAACAAACTGTCTTCCTCAACTTCATCTTTTTATTACAATTTTCCTTATGGGGCTTTCCCCTAAACAAGTGCTTAAATACTTGCAGTTAAGGTAAGTTGCTTTGCTTGATAATATGGGAAACACTGCCAGGAGGAGTTATGCCTGAGCATTAGGGCTTAATATAAAAACTATGTTCTTTTTTAAAAAGTCTGATAGGAAAAAGTTTTTTAAATCTTTCATCTTAGAATCAAGGTTCCTATTTTACTGGTTTTCTTCTTTCTTTATAAAGTTGGCAACTGAATGCAGCGTTAGGAAAATAATTAAATGAATAGTTTAAACGATGGGGAATTTTTTTTTAACCAATTCAGGGATTTTCTAGAACAATTATACTTAAAAAAAAAAGAAGAAGAATGGCTCTGGAGTCTAAAGAACTATGCCCTAATCCTGATTTTTAGTCATGTTATTGTACCTCACAAGAACTAAGTTTCCTCATTTGTAAAAGGGAAGGAAGTATTCAAATAGATAATTTCTAAAGTCCCTTCTATTTTTAAAGTCTATGCCACTATGACCTCATGTTATCCTCAGGTATGGGAGAGGAAGAGCATTACTACGGAAAGGTTCTGAATAAATGAAAAAATGCTAATATTCTTTCAAGGAAACAAATTATGCTTTCTTCAAAAGTTATCAAATACTTCTCAACATCATAAGTAAGATTATCTTGTTTATTTGTTACAAAAAATGTACATTCTATATTGGGAAAATAACATTTGTGCCTTTTGATAGAGAATTCATCTTCAAAATGAATTGTTATTCACTCTGAAATAACAGCTTTACACCACTCTGCATATTATATTTCAGATTAATGTGTTCTATGAACAGTTAACTGTTTATATATGTCCCCACATAAATATCTCTGATCTCTAAACTGTATTTTGCCTTTTGGAAGGCAATTTCTAAACAGACTGTAGCCGTTTTGTGAATATTTCAGCATGTGACTGATAAATTCTCATAAGCCTGAAAGGTGAGTTACATTGTCTAAAAAGCCTCTATCCTTCAAGTATACTTTGCATTAATGATTCTGTTGCCAAGCAACTATTAGAAACACACACACACACAAAAGGCTTTCTGAATGCTTTACCATTGCTAATCTGACTCTGCATAAGAGAGGAAGGTGGGAGGCCTGTTCCAATGGCGTCACTGAGATTGCTCTGGGAATGGATCGATTGGCTGGATCCACTCTGAGGCATTCCTCCTGGCCCAAGGTTCATGTTTTGCGTTGGTGGCTACAAACAATAAAATGGAGTTTATTATTTATCACGATGCTTAAAAAAAAAAATCATCATGTTGCCAGAAACAAGGCTTCTGATTTATTTAACCTCATGATCTTTTACTACACAAGATTAATTATTGAACATGTGTTTCCAACACACATATATACATACATATAAATACATATTTAGCTTGGAGTTCCTTCTAATATTAAGTATGTAGAAACCAAAATATATAAAATTCTAAACCATATATCAAGTTTATGAATATTATTATACTTTAACATCATCAGAAATTTTTTTCAAGCCAGTTATTTGTACACACACATATGTTCAATATACACGTGATCATATGTATATCAGTGTGTCAAAAGATCCAGGACTTAATCCATAGTATTACTCTCTTCTACCAACAGAGATCTCAGGCCATCAGGAGGTATTTTTCACGAATAGGTGTGCCCCTCATTCTCCCCCATTCATAATCTGGAGGCCAATCTTATGGTGTTGAGGAAAAACAATTAAAAAAAAAACATCATCTGTCTTATAATCAATACTAAGTATCAATTCCAGGGCAGAAGAACAGTAAGGGTTAGGCAGTGGGGTTTACGTAATTTGCCCAGGGTCACACAGCTAGAAAGTATTTGGGATCACATTTGAACCTAGGACCTCCCACCTTTAGGTATGGCTCTTTATCCACTGAGCCACTTTGCTGTCCCTGGCAAATAGATTTTTAAGAATAAATTAGAATCATCAGGAACAACAACAGCAATATCAACAACAAGAACAAAAGCAACAGGATAGTGACTTGTCCCAGAGCTGTTTCTATCTGAACTCAAAAAGAAAAAAAAAAGATGAGAAGAGATTTAATTACCATTATCATCATTATTATCAATAATTGATATCACATAATTACAAAATCCTATATAACTATGCTTTGGAAAATATAATATTAGGCTATTAGAATATTTTATACTATTGACTTTTAAACACATATGTTTTTTAATAATCATTTGTAATTAGTACATAATTATATTCACTTGAGCCTTTACTAAAGTCCTATTCTAATATAGAAATAGGTATTGAGTGATAATACATGTATAACCCAGTGGAATTGCTTGTCAGCTCCAGGAGAGGGGAGGGAAAGAACATGAATCATGTAACCATGGAAAAATATTTTAAAATTAATTAATTTCAAAAATAAATTAATTATTTAAAAAAATAAAAAGTCCTATTCTCATGCCTCCTTGTAGAATAGAGTACTGTGGGTTCTAGTTATGCTAGCTTGTAGCATGTACTTTTCAGGGACAAAGTCTTTGAGCCCACCCCCAGGGATAAATAACTGCATTTTATTTTCCCAGGGCAGTCTTCCTATGTTTGGATGGTTCTTGTTGCTGGCAACTCTCAAAGAACCTCTGCTAAATTATGGAGGGGCTGTGAGTTGCATCAGTGAAGGGAGTACCCACACTGAGGAAATCACAAATCCTTTAGGTATATGTATTATTTGATGCACCATCATCATTATTAATAAATTCTTGGGGGGCAAATGCCACTTCTCATTTACCTTTCTTCCTTAGCATCGAGAATTGTGTGTGTACATGCTGCTTCAGTCATTTTTCAGCACTGCCCAACTCTTCATGACCCTACTTGAGGTTTTCTTGGCAAAGATACTGGAGTGGTTTGCCATTTCCTTCTCCAGCTCAGTTTACAGATGAGGAAACTGAGGCAAATGGGATTAAATGACCTGCTCAGGGCCAAACATCTAATTGGTGTTTGAGGTCAGATTTGAATTCAGGAAGATGAGTCTTCCTTATTCCAAGCCTGGCATTCTATCCACTGTACCACTTAGCTAATTGTGTTTGTATATAGCAGAGCTTTAATAAATGATCTGGAATGAATGAATAAGTCAATTT
Organism: Monodelphis domestica; assembly: GCF_027887165.1. Lineage (NCBI taxonomy): Eukaryota > Metazoa > Chordata > Mammalia > Didelphimorphia > Didelphidae > Monodelphis > Monodelphis domestica. The sequence continues at coordinate 485,857,051 of NC_077227.1, forward strand.
AGAAGAATTTGGCATCCATTGGTACATTTCATTTTGAATACCGAAGAACAGAAACTGGATTTCAATTTCTGCAACTGAGAATGGTGTGAGAAACAGAGACTTTATAACAAGCAGGTCAATGGTCTATATTAGTCACTTTGTGAGGAAGTGATTACAATATCAGTGAGATTGGCAAGCAAATGCAAGGAAATGGAAACTTGAAGAAACTGTCAATCAAGGAGAGAAGGAAGGAAGATTTTAAAGAAGAATCTGGTCAGGGAGACAATTAAGAAAGCCAGCATTTGAAACTGGTCACTTGTCTCTTGAACTTTGGAGAAGGAGCTAGCAGGCAACTGCTCTGGATTCCTGGCTAGTGATTTAACATTGAAAAGATTGGAGCATAGCTTTGAAGATCCTTTTCAATTTATCAACAATATCCCCTCAGAGACAAAACAACTTTACTTCCTTGTATTGAATTTCATAATAGATTAGGGAGACCATAAATATTCTCTTCCTCTTCTCCCACCATCCCTAATTTTCCTTCTTTAAGAAGAGACAAGGGAGAGAGAGAGAGGAGAGAGACAGACAGACAGACAGGAAGTGGGGTGGGAGGAAGGAGTGACAATTCTAGCTTTCCCTCTAACCTATTATCTGGTGTCATCGCTCCAGCCTTTCTCTGCTACCTTAAATATCCTAGTGAGGAGCATCTATTACAACTTGCATCAATCAACTAAACAATAAAAACTTTACAGAGCCAAGGTGTCTTAGGCAGTGGTAGAAATGGTCTTACAATGGCGACTCAAACAAGACCAGTGTTGAATCCACTGCATTTCTCTCATTCTCTTTCTCATTCTTCCACTTCCCCATATCTACCACTAACCATATAGGGAGATTTATTATTTATTTTAAAAAATATTTTTCCATGTTTACATGATTTATTTTCTTTCTCTCCCCTCTTTCCTCTCCCCTCCCAGAGTCAATAAGCAATTCCACTGGCTTGTACAAATGTTATCACTTGATACCTATTTCCATAGTATTCATTTTTACTATAGAACCAAAATCCCAAATCATATATCCATATAAGCAAGTGATAAGTCATAAGTTATTCTTTTGTGTTTCTACTCCCATAGTTCTTTCTCTCAATGTGGATAGCATTCTTTCCCATAAATCCTTCAGGAGTGTCCTGGATTATTGTATTATGTATTGCTACTAGTAGTAAAGTCCACTTTATTGGATAGTTCCACAATGTTTCATTCTCAGTGTTCGATGTTCTCTTGGTTCTGCTCATTTCACTCTGCATCAATTCCTGGAGGTTGTTCCAGTTCACTTGGAATTCCTCCAGTTCATCATTCCTTACAGCACAATAGTATTCCATCACCATCATATACCACAATGTGTTCAGCCATTCCCCAATCGAAGGGCATCCCCTTATTTTTCCAATTTTTTGCCACCACAAAGAGTGCAGCTATGAATATTTTTGTACAAACATTTTTCAATATTATCCCTCTTTGGGGTATAAACTCACTAGTAGTATTGCTGGATCAAAGGGCAGGTGTTCTTTTAAAGCCCTTTGCGCATAATTCCACATATAGGAAGATTTAAACCAAAAATGACATTTAGAAAATGTTATTGTAAACAAGAAATCAAAGAGACTCAGACAAGTATCACTAAGGTGGGCTTAAAAATCAAAATAACTTTAGCTATTATGATTTATAAAATATACCCAGAAATCATATAATAGTGACTTTTTAGATGAAGAAATTAGAGCATGAGAAATCAGGTTTATTTTCCTAGTGGAGGAGCAAGAACAATAAGTCACATTTCAAAGTCCTTTAAAGTTTACAGTATGGGAACTTCACAACTCAAATGAAGTAGGTAGTACAGGTATTATGATCCCTGTTTTACATATGAGGAAACTGAGGCTCAGAGAAGTTATCTGATTTGGCCATGGTAATTTAGTTTATATGAAAATTTTAAGACATCAAAGTCTAGCAGCTTTTCATTTTGACCGCACTGCCTCCCCACTCTCTCAAAGGAAGCCAATCCATGGAATCATACTATTCAACATAGAGAGGAAGACTTTATAAGGAGAGGTCTTGGAAGCTAATTTTAGACTCTCAGGGGCAAAAGGACTTAGTTATAATGCTTGTAACAATTGCTGTCCCATGTATGGGACTGTGTGAAGGCACAGTCTAAGCCTTATATTTCTATACCTGGCTCCCAGGATCACCTCTTGGTGTGAGACCTTTGACGACAGGGAGATATGGATAAGAACTGCAAAGATGGGGAGGTTTTGATGAGTGATAATCTGCACTGGAGGAGCACTCACACTCACGGGATCAGGGATTCGGTGAAGTGCTGGAAAATTAAAAACCTTCCTCCACTAGGCATCTTAGTTTCTACTGGATAGAAGTACTTACGGCAGGAAGCAAAGACTGCATGTTCTGGTTAGAGTCTGCTATTGTTGCCAAGTAAACCAAATTTCTGTGTAGTATTTGTTGATATCTATAGGATAAAAGGATAATATTATTCAGGGTTTGGAGACCAATATTGAACATTCTCATATAAATCAGTGTGGGCTTGTCTCCTTGATATCACTGATATCTTGAAGATTTTACCTCAATATCAATCAATAGACAAGTACTTATTAGGTAAATGAAATAAAAGTAAAAAATAAACTGGCTTTTTCATTAAAATCTCATGGTTCCATAATCAATAAGGCAGAATATAAATGCCAGCCCTAAGGAAAGCATCAGATCCATCGCAACTCAGTTTACACATTTTACTTTGGAAATGGTGATAGTCAATAGAAATGTTCCTCAGACACTTCCCGTGTAACCCTGGGCAAAACACTTAACCCTAATTGCCTAGCCCTGGGCCCTTCTGTCTTAGAACTGTTATTAAAACAGAAAGTAAGAGGGTTTTTAAAAAATGTATACTCAATGATGAAGTGGTAAATTCTCACTCCAGAAGTGGAAAACAATAAATATGATACCATGACAACTCAGCAAGAAATCCAAGTACATGATATAGTAGGAAATGCCAATTTTTCTTTAGAAGCTATAGGATTCTCTTTTAATGAGAAAAACGGTGCTTTGGGAGACCACTAATATAATGGCAGCAACTCAGCAGAAAGAAAAGTGTGAATTTGCAGAGTAACTTAATCCTATCTATCAAATTCTATTAACTTCACTTGACTTTAAAGTGCTTTTGGTGAAGTTCAGAATTGCCCCAAACAAAATCTGGAAAGACAGGCTTACGTTCAAAGAGTTAGCAATGTCAGTTCTGAACATTCAAAGAGCAGAAGAGCAGCCTGTAATTAATGCCTATGGCAGCCCTAGATGACTAGCTTGGGACTCATCTGAAATTCTTCCAGATCTTTCGCTTTAAGTAAAAATTCCTATGCCCACGCTGGACTGTTGGTACATACACTATCCCATTTAGGCTAGTAAGTTATTAGCTTCGTGAGGTTGGGCAAGTTACTTAAACCTCTCTGAAACTCTGTTTCCTGATGTGTAAAATAGAATAATACCTATAGTCTATCCCTTGCAGGATTGTTGTGAGAATTGAAGAGGTAGCGTATTTAATGTGTGTGTAAACATCTATTCCATCATCTACTATCATCATTACCATTCTTTCTCTACTCCTAAAGGAATTTCTATTAAAAAATAAGAAAGAGGCCCTTATCTTCATCATTATAACCTTTGTTATTTTCTATAGACATATCCAGAATTCTTTCCAAGACACTATATAATTTCTAATCTGTACAACCAGTTTCTACATTAAAAAACAACCAGCAACCAAAATGAGGATTTCCTGGGACTAAGAATAGCATGGTTCTTGGCACAAAAAATATTCCACAAAAACTAAGTGACAGGTTTGATGTGCCAACCAAATGCCCTAAAACAAGTTGAAAGGAAAACCTACTCTTTATTACTGGACATTTTCTCTAGTAGGATATAGTGCAGAGCATTCACTTTTATGTTAATTTAAGCCTAGCAAAATATTTTTTATAGAAACTCTTTACAATTCTATAGGCTTAAGAGCTGGGAAGGTCCTTAGAGATCATTTAGTCTAATCCCCTCATTTTAGAAATTAGGCCCATAAAGGTTGTGACTGCCCCAAGGTCACACGAGTAGTGAAAAGCAGAGCTAAGCTTTGAACCCAACATCTTTATTTTTCCCAACATAGTGCTCATTCCACTAGGCCATGCTGCCCAAAATTTAATAAAAATTTTTATATAAGTAATCAGAGGATCTATTCCCCTTGCCATTTTAAATTTATATTGAATGGTACCAGGAAATGGAAAGTATATGTACTAGTTAGAGACTATTAATAGCCAATGTCTATTTATTGGCAGATATATTTTTCCACATACATGTTTTTTTTTACCACTTGAAAAAGCAGCATTGGAAGGCAAGGAAAACAGCCTTTGGCACTATTACTTACTGAGTACATTCTGCAGTCTTGCCCTTACTCTGGTAGTCCATAATACACTGAATTAGGTGATGGTTTTCATCTAGCATCTGAATAAAAAAATAAACAAAGTTAAAATACTTACAAAAAAAATCTTTGCATGGCTCTAATCCCAGAGTATCCAAATTCCTGTTTTAGATTTCTTATCAGTTGTGCAAGTCCATTCATTCATTTATTCGTGCATCTGACAAGTATTTGAGAGCCTTGCTACATTCTTGGCATGCGATGTTCATAGCACTACATTAGATTCAAAGGGAAAGACAAGGAAAACAGAAGAAAGACGTAGTCTCTGCCCTTGAGGAGTTTGCAATCTCCTTGGAAAGAGACTGAATATCCAATGAGTACAGATACTTTTATAAATAGTAATATGAAAAAGAAATTTTAAAATAAATTATTCTAAATTTAATTTTAAAATAAATATTAATGTCTTTAATACCACCAGGTATCATTAGTGTACCATGATGTGGTGAGTGAAGATGGTTGCTAGTTTTTAGTTGCTAGGTTTTGAGTAAGGCTTTTAATCAATTACTGAATTTGAAATTATTCAAGAAAAGGGAGGAGGAAGGGCATTCCTGGTTCCATTAAAGGGAGCTCAAAAGTTTCTGGGCACTGGCTAATGCCAGAGAGACCACAATGGATATATAGAAAAACACTTTCCTCAAATAGAATTTATTGCAATATGAAGAAAACACTCAAGTTATACTGTATTTCTTATTATTTTCAGCACCAGAAACTCCAAACAGAAATAAAAGTCTAAGATATGTTCCAATAATCTACAAGGCTGGAATGTGAGCTGAGGAAAAAGTGATATATTTTTAGCTCTTTCTCTCTATATACATATAGTTGTTGTTTTGGCTTTTTTTTTTTTAAACCCTTACCTTCTGTCTTGGAGTCAATACTGTGTATTGGCTCCAAGGCAGAAGAGTGGTAAGGGCTAGGCAATGGGGGTCAAGTGACTTGCCCAGGGTCACACAGCTAGGAAGTGGCTGAGGCCAGATTTGAACCTAGGACCTCCCGTCTCTAGGGCTGATTCTCAATCCACTGAGCCACCCAGCTTCCCCCTTGGCTTTTTTTTTTTTAACAAAAACTTCCTCTTTATTCAAGAGCTTTAAACAGAACACACATTTCTTGAATAAATTTATAAATCCATTAAACTACCTCGCACACATTAGTGACATGAGGGAAGCTTTTATGAGGTTTATAATCAAAATTAGTTGATAAAATCTTTCTGGGGGCAAAGATTACACTTATAACTAATATATTAATTATTAACAATATTAATGTTTCTATTTCAGTGCTTCGGATATAGTAGGTACTCAATAATTGTTTAATTGAAAATAAATAAAATATTTTTAATCACAGAATTTCATATTAGGAAAAAAGTGATAGTTTTCTTTGTTCTAAATCTTAAAAAACACTAAAACAAAATATGCCCACTCTGATAACTGAAATATCATTATCAGTACAAGGAAACCCAGCTAAGCAGATAACAGGAACATGATCTACACTACCTATCACTGAAAGTGAAACTAGGTTTTTGAACAATGATACATGGAAAACCCAGTGGAATTGCTCCTTGGCTCTGGGAGGAGTAAGGGGGAGGGGAGGTAAAAAAAATGAATTATGTAGTCATGGAAAAATATTCTAAATTAATTAATTAAATTTATTTTAAAAAAGAAAAAACAGTAAAATGTATAACAATTTTTCATTTTGTTTTTAAATTAAGAGTATTAATTTTTATTCCTCTTTGATTTTAAAAATAAGTAAAGGAAAAAAGGGCCTTGTAACATATATAGTCCAGCAAAACAAATTCCCAAATCGGCCACACTCAAAAAATATGTAGCTCATTCTGTACTCTGAGCCCACCACATCCCAGTCAGGAAACAGGTAGCATCAGTTCTCCAGAATCATGATTGTTCACTGCATTGATGAGAGGTTCTAAATTTTTCAAAAGTTAAAATTCATTCCCCAATTAGCAGTTTGTTTCTAGTTACAAGAATTAATTTTTAAATGCCAATTTTCAATAGTTCAGCAGCAGCTACATATCTGTTTAAGAGTTTTTATTTCTGTGAAGGTAGTGCTGTTTATTTAGGTGACAGCTAAAATGTAGATAATTTTAAAATGACAAGACATTACAACTTCACTTAGAGTTCCACTAAAAGTTGGGGATACTTTTTGGACTTTTCCCTCCCTTCTCAACCACTTGCAATCTGGTTTCTGTTATCACTCTAGTAAAAAGTGCTTTCCCTAAGGAGAGGTGGTTAATAATCTCTTCACTGCAAAATCCAGTAACCTCTTCTCCTTTCTCATCCTTCTTGACATCTTTGTAGCATTTGAAACTTGTTGAAACTCTCTCCTAGAAGCAATTTTCTCCTCTCTGGGGTTCCTAGCACTGCTCTGTGCTTGCTCTCCTCCCACCTCTCTGCCCATTCCTTCTTAGTCTTCTTGGCTAGACGATCCTTCATCCCTCGCCCTCACCCTGGATGTATCTCTCTCAGGGCTCAGTCTAGGCATCATGCTTGGCACTACGAATGCAAGACAAAAGTGAAAATGTTATTGCCCTTCTCTTCTATTTCTACATGGTCTCTCGTCATGAAGAGCATCTATTTCCCTTTGGTTCAATTATCAAATGATGATATTTTGCAAATATATATGCAAACGATAATACTTGGAGCCAGAAAGGACCTCAAAAGCCATCTAAGACACACTCTTCTTTTTAAGGATGAGGAAACCAAAGCCCAGAAATTGACTTAGCCAAGAGATAGTAAGTGTCAGAGGCGGGATTTGAAACCAGGTCCTCTGACTCCAGTCATGACTCTCTCATAGACAGCACAAAGCACCCCCGCCCCCGCCCTCTCTACAATCTGCAGCCCCACCTCATGGCCGCATTGCCTCAGAGGCTTTCCCCCCATAGGTCTCACAAGGCATTTCAGACACCCTCAGGGTCCCAAGCAGAACCATCTGCCTTTTCCCCAAAGCCCTCCCTTCCTCTTTCCCATTTTGGTGTAGGGGGTGCTGCCCTATGTCTAGCCACCCAAGGCCACCACTCCCAGCCCCTTCCTCGGCCTCATTTCTCAGGTCTGACAGGTTGCTGAGCCTGGGCCCCTCCATCATCTCTTCTCTGTGCTCCCTCAGTCACCTTTAGAGTTCGGTGGTCTCCCTGCCTCCAGGCTCTCTCCCTTGGAACCTCATCCTGTTTAGTTCCTCCACATTTATTCCATACGCTACTGCTGTTGGCCGGAGGATCCAACCCAAACTGGGCTGCTTGGCTCTGAAAGCCCTTCCCCCCTGGGCACCAGACCTCTTCCCCTGTCAGCTGGGCTCTCACCCACCTGGGTGGGCTGTTTTCTACTTCCACTGCCCTGTTCTTCCCCCTCCCCCCCATACAGTCCTTCCTGCAGGAAGCCCACCCCCATATCTCCTGGCTATTTTGTCTTCATCGGTATTCCCAGCAAATAACCTAAAGGAGGATGCCGGCTTGTGAGAGGAGGGCGTGGGTCTGTGACCAAGTGAACCGACTGGGCTGGGCCAGAGAAGGCATGAAGGAGAAGAATAGGAGATTTTTGCTTTCAGAGCTGCATTTTTTTTTCTAAATCCTTCCTTTATTAGTAATAACTAACTATAAGACAAAAGTGCAAGGGCTAGGCAGTTGGGATTAAGTGACTTGCTCAGGTCACACACCCAGAAAGTGTCTGAAGCCAGGTTTGAACCCAGGTTCTCCCAATTCCAGGCTTGGAGTGCTATTCATTGTGCTGTCAGCTGCCCCTCGGGCCATTAAAAAAATTTTTTTTTTAGGTAGAAGGAACTTCCAATGTGGAATCTTCCTCTACTACTACAGATGGGCAATTTATCTCTCAGTCCTAAAAGACCTGCCTGGTGGTACTGAGATATTAAGTGACTTTTCCACAATCACAAAGCTAGTCATGTCAAAGACAGGATTTGAACACTTTTTTTTTCCTCTGAGGACTGAAATTCTACCCACTACACTATTCTACCTCTCAACATGAGATACAACTATCTTACCTTTTTTTTAAAAATGCTTACCTTCCGTTTTAGGATCACTACTGTGTATTGGTTCTAAGACAGAAGAGTGGTAAGGGCTGGGCAATGGGGGTTAAGTGACTTGCCCGGGGTCACACAGCTGGGAAGTGTCTGAGGCCACATTTGAACCCAAGACCACCAGTCTCTAGGCCTGGCTCTCAATCCACTGAGCCACCCAGCTGCCACTCAATCTTACCTTTTTAATCACAATATAAGACAAAGGAAGAGAGCCTCAAGATCAGTGAGGTGCCTGAATACCAGAGAAAGGAAACCAGAGAAAATTCTTGAATATAAAACTGACATGACCATCTGGATTTTTGTATAAATTAGATGATCCCAGCAGCAATATAAAAAAAATGGACTGAAGTAGGGAGAGTGTTTTAATCAGATTTTAAGATAGTATTTGAATCTCTAAACTGAATGCAAAACAGAATGCTTTCTAAATCTGAAAGCTTTCTTTCAGGGAGCATTTCTTTTCTAAATGTTTCTATAATTGCAAATTCCCTGCAGAGAAATTGTTCCAAGAGGTGGCCCTGCGTCAAGGTTGGGTTGAGCCACTAGAGGGAGCGACTGTACCTACTCTTACCAGTGGCCTGTAGGATGTTCAACAGGGATGTGGAATCTCCCACCTCCAAGAAGAACAAAACAAAAGGGGCATTTCCAGGGGCTTTCCCAGGATTGAGTGAAAGTAAGGAAAAAGAAAAAAACCCAGGAAACCATCTCTTCATTTCATGCTGCCATTCCAGTAAGATGTGAAAGTTCAGGAAGTTCCATCAATTGGACAGAGACGGGATTGGGGTGAGGGGATGGGGGGTGTCCAGATCTGTGATTTATCATGGTAGAGAACTCTCTAGTGTGGAAACCATCCACTGATACATGCATATCAGCAACTCACTCATGAGGAATTTCCAGTCCTCACGAGATGCCTAGGGAACCTCTAGGTTAAATGGTTCGCTCTTGGTCACAGAGTTAATACAAGAGGCCTCAGAACTTGAACCCAAGCATGGCAGACTGTCTAAAGAGATAGTGTGTGTCTCTGTAGATATAATTACACTGCCTCACATCATCTATAATGTTTTACTGTAATGGGATTAAATGTGATCATTTAATTTTAATTTATTTTTAATTGCAGAACAATTTTAACTTTCAGAAGCAAAACTGTTCCTATTTCCACTCATTCCAAAATAGAAATTCATTCTCTTTCTTCAAACTTATATATCACGTTATAACTGAGACAATCAATCGACATGCATTTATAGAACAACTGCTATGCACTGTGCACGACGCTCGTCTCGAAGATCAAGACAAAATGGATTTCCATGGGGTGAGAAGACGGCACATACACATACAAATAAGTGTATACAAAATAAATACACAGTAATTGGGTGGGGAGAAGCTGGGAAGGGGAGGCTGGTCAGGAAAGGATTTGTTGGGAAGGTGATGACTGAGCTGAGTTTTGAAGGAAACAAGGGATTATATGAGGGAAGGTATGGAAGGAGGGCATCCCAGTCAAAGAAGGGCAATAGAGAAGGGAGAGGGAATATCCGCACCAGGAGGAGCAAAAAGGCCAGTTTGGCTGAATTTGGGAAGGGAAAGAGAGTATATGGGAGAGGAGGATATGTCATGTTTCATGCTATCAAGGGCGTTAAAAGCCAAGCAGAAGAGTCTTTGCAGGCCCAGTACTTAGGAACATAGTAAACTCTTAATAAATGCTTGTTGACTGACAAATTGATTTTCTAAGACATAATAGGGAGCCAGTGGCGTTTAACTACCCCTTTGGCCATTGGTTAAAGAACATATTGGGGAGGATGGGAACGGAGACAGGGGGACCACTTAGGAGTTTATCACAAGAGTCCGAGTGAACGTGAGCTAGGGGAAGGACCCCCATGAGCAGGGAGCAGGGAGAGCGCTTAAGAGACGCTGATGATGATGAAAAGGGGTTTGTCTGTGGAGAAGGGGAGGAGGCTGAGGACTGCCCAGGAAGAAGGAAGCTGGGAGATGAGGGGATGGAGGAAGAACGGGAGAAGATGATGACTTCCGAGTTTCAGTCTTCTTTTCCTAAAAGCTTCTTACTTCATCTTTGATTTTCTACAAACGTAAAAAGCATTTTCCCGCTTAAGAAAGTAGGGTAGAAAGTCTGGGTGGCTGACTGCATTAAAGCCAAGGTACCTTGAGGTGCCATGAGGAGCTGGCAGCACACCATGCTTCCTCCTTTGGGGCGACTCTCTAACACAGAAAGTCATTCAGTCTGATACACGGGCAGGAACTGTGCTACATGTGCTAATGCTGGAAACACAGAGAAAGGCAAAAGACTACTTTTTTTAACCCTTACCTTCCGTCTTAGAATCACTACTGTGTGTTGGTTGCAAGGCAGGAGAGAGGTAAGGGCCAGGCAATGGAGGGGAGGAGTTAAGTGACTTGCCCAGTTAGGAAGTGTTTGAAGCCAAATTTGAACCCAGGACCTCTAGAGCTGGCGTTCCATCCACAGAGCCACCCAGCTGCCCCCAAAAGACTATTCTTAAGGAGCTCACAGTCTAATGAAAGTAAATAATACCATACAAATAAAATACGTGCAAAATTAATAGAAGGTAATCAATAAAAGGAAGGCATTAATATTAAGGGGAATCAGGAAAGTTTTTTTTGTAGAAGATGGGATTTTAGGAGACAGCTAAGAGGTTCAGGGGATTCAGGGTCAGACCTAGAAACAGGAGGTCCTGGGCTCAAATCTGACAGCAGACACTTCCTAGCTGTGTGACCCTGGACAAGTCACTTAACCCCCATTGCCTAGCCCTTACCACTCTTCTGCCTTGGAACAAATACACAGTATTGATTCTAAGATGGAAGGTAAGGGTTTAAAAAGTAAGAAAGAAAGGTTAATTCAGCAGCTGAGCAGAAGATGGACTGGAGTGAGGAGAGACTCTGGACCAGGAGTCTCTCCAGTAGCCTACTGCATGGCTCCTGGTGAGAGGTGGTGGCAGCATCAGAAAAGAGAAGGGGGCATAGATGAGAAATGTCATCAAGACAAAATGGACAGGACTTGACAAATCGGATGTGGGGAATGCGAGTAGGGAGTGTCAAGGATGACCAATGAGGTTTCAATCCCGCTTGCCTGGGAGGATGATGGCATCATTGACAGTAACAAGGATGTTGGGGGGGGGAGGCTTTGGGGAGACAGATAATGAGTTCAGATTTGGATGTGTGTTTAAGATGTTTATGGACAGCTTGTTGGAGATGTCTGATGGGCACCTGAAAATCATGAGTCTGATGATAGAAAAGACTTTAGGGCTGGATCAGAAAGTATAACATTGCTAAGCCTAGATAAAATTCCTCGAGGAAAGGTTAAGTAATTCGGGTGACTTGAGGCAATTGTCACTACAACCTTTTTTCTGCAGCACAGTTGGCTATACAAAAAAATTTGTAAGGAAGACAGAAAAATACAGTAAACTGTTTATTCCGGATAGTTGGGAAAATGGAGTGTTCTTGATACTTAAATTTTGTGGTTAACTAGAAATTATCATCTATACAAAGATGGCCAACTAGTTCTTTTAAGACTGCAAGGTACTCTTATAATCAGAGAGATGCAAATCAAAACAACTCTGAGGTATCACCTCACACCTGGCAGATTGGCTAACATGACAGCAAAGGAAAGTAATGAATGCTGGAGGGGATGTGGCAAAGTAGGGACATTAATGCATTGCTGGTGGAGTTGTGAACTGATCCAACCATTCTGGAGGGCAATTTGGAACTATGCCCAAAGGGCGACAAAAGAATATCTACCCTTTGATCCAGCCATAGCCCTGCTGGGTTTGTACCCCAAAGAGATAATAAGGAAAAAGACTTGTACAAAAATATTCATAGCTGCGCTCTTTGTGGTGGCCAAAAATTGGAAAACGAGGGGATGCCCATCAATTGGGGAATGGCTGAGCAAATTGTGGTATATGTTGGTGATGGAACACTATTGTGCTAAAAGGAATAATAAAGTGGAGGAATTCCATGGAGACTGGAACAACCTCCAGGAAGTGATGCAGAGCGAAAGGAGCAGAACCAGGAGAACATTGTACATAGAGACGGATACTCTGTGGTACAATCGAACGTAATGGACTTCTCCATTAGTGACAGTGCAGTGATCCTGAACAACTCGGGGGGATGTATGAGAAAGACACTATCCACATCCAGAGGAAACACTGTGGGAGTAGAAACACAGAATTAAAAACAACTGCTAGATTACATGGGTCGAGGGGATATGATTGAGGATGTAGACTAAATGAACATCCTAATGCAAACACCAACAACACGGAAATGGGTCCTGAACAAGGACACAAGTAATATCCAGTGGAATTGCATGTCGGTTATGGGAAGGGTGGTTGGAGGGGAGGGAGGAATAGAATATGATTCTTGTAACTAAGGAATAATGTTCTAAATTGACTAAATAAAATTAAAAACTTAAAAAAGACTGCAAGGTAGCAATTCAGATGACATTTCTGGAGTATAGAAAAAATGATAAGCTGTATTGATGGGATTAAAAATACTTTTTTGCTTCTATAAGGCTCAAAATTTTGTAATAGAAGGAAACATGGGCCCTTTAACTAACCTGCAGCAGAGCCAGTATAATAAAATGAATTGGGCATTAAAAAGTAAAAGAAAAAAAAAAGCTTTATGGACCTTTGTCACTGAGACTGGTAAATCACTGGCACCTATTGTTACCCTGGTTGGCCACCCTTGTATGTAACACATAGATGACCAAACTTCAAAGTTCAAAATGCAATAAAATGTTATTGACTCTAGAATATTACTGAATATCATTTAATCTTTCTTTGTTAATTATTCCACTCATGTGCCTTTCATTCCCAGGGAACACTCTTTCTTTCATCTCTACCTTTTTGAATTCCCATTTCCCTTTAAAGTTCAGCTCAGGAGCTCAGCTCCTCCATGAGTTGGTTTTGTTTTTTTTTTGCCTCCCTCATATTAATTTGTATGTGTTTTGCATATACATTTTATGGTTCCAGTACAATCTAAACTCCTGGAGTGCTGTGACTTTCTATTTTTTTAATCTGTGTATCCCGAGTACCTAGTGCTTTGCATGTAGCAGGTGCTTCATAAAGGCATATGGAATGGAAGAATAATGAGTGAATGGATAGCTGGTTGGACCTTGGATTGCTGAAGGGACATTATTTATAAATTTCAAATAGCACTGGCTAATGCTGAGAGAAAATTCTGGCTTTTTAAGCTTGTATTGTGGATAATAGAAATAGCATTTTAGAAATACACAGACAAGCTCTCACCTATGACTCAGTAATAATTTTCTCTTTTAAAACATAAATTTCTTTGATCTCAGAATATCTATTTTTCAGAATTTTATGTGCAATTACTAGAAAACAAAGGTCAATCTTTTTATTGGAATACTTCAAACACAGCATGGGGCTGTTATGCCTTAGTAGATGGTCTTCATTAGTCACAGAGGCCAAAAAATTAATCCATTGAGTCTCCTATTCTGAAGAGGATCCTTTGAGCTTGTAGTGAGGCTTGTAATCAGACAACGGACACACAGTCAAAGGCTTTGCTCATAAAAACCTAGTAGGATCACAGACTTAGGGCTGGAAGGGATTTCAGTGGTATCTGCACATTTCACAGATGAGGAAAAGGAATTACAGAAAGGTTAAGTGACTTGGCCATGGTGACATAGGTAATAAGTAGGGTGGAAATTAAGCCTAAGTCTTCCTGCCTCCAAGGCCAGTGCCTTGACATCAGGTCTTGTTGGGACCTGCCCAAGCGAACACTTTTCTAGAACAAAAAAGATTCCATGTAGCTTTATATACTCTGAGTTGGCTCTACATCTTTCCTGATTCTCTAAAAAGGGCTAGTAATTGGCACAGGGCTCTAGCCTGCAAAGGCTGATCAAGAGTGAGAGCATCTTCTTGCAGGACCACAATCTGTGTTAAATTTACATGGGGCACTGAAATGAAATTCTCAATCTGCATCTAAATGCAATTTAACTTTGATTGAAACTGGGAAAGTAAGTTTATAATCATCACCATGACTAATTATCACCTGTCTTAATGGGAAAGGCCCCAGAGCTACCTGAGCCTATCCCCAACATAATCATTCGACTACCAAGGACTGAAAGAGGGAGAGAGACCCTTTTCAGGCACAGCAGAGAAGAGGAATTTGATGTGAATGAAAAGGTTCTGCTGCCTAAAGCACAAAAAGAGCCAGAAGGGGCCTCAATCTGTGACCAAACAACAGAAGGAGCATGAAATCTCTCTGGCCGACAGGGCTTAATTCAATTCAATTAAAAAATATTTATTAAGTGTCTATGTGCCAGGCACTCTGCTAGATGATAGGGACATAAAGACAAAATGAATCATCTTCTGCCCTTGAACGCCTTATACTCCACCAGATGGAAACAATAGGAACAGATAAGAAAATACAAAGTAATTTCAGAAGCAGGGAGAAAGGCCCTAACAAGGGGGAGGAGAGAGGAAGCCAATCAGGAAGGGGCCTTTGGTAGGGGTTTGCCCCTGAGCCGAGCCTGGAAAAGGGAATAGAGATTCCAAGGGAGGCACAGGTGAGAAGGGAAAGATTTTAGACATGGGGGACCCAAAGGCACAGAAATAGAAAATGGATTGTAGCATGATCCACTGGAAAGGCTTAAATCAGAGAATGTGGATTCAAGGCTTGTCTTTGATTTCAAACTTCTGGGACTTGGGGCAAGTCACTTAACAAATCCCTGGGTCTTGGTTTCATCATCTTTAAAATGAAGAAGTTGGATTAGAGAGCCTCTGAGATTCCAGATCTACAATCTTTTGTGGAATTCCACATTTAGCAAACATAGTGTGTTTGAGTGGAGGGGAGTAAAATGAAACACCAAATAGAAGAACCTCAATTTTATACTGGAGGTGATGTGGAGCCAATGAAACTTTTTGAGTAGGGGAGAGCTAACATGGTCACACCTATGCTTTAGGAATTGCAATTTGGCAGCTGAAAAGGATTTTAGAGGCCTCCTAGTTATAGGATCATAGATCTCCGATTGGAAGGAATCTTGGTGGCTATCTAGTCCAACCTGCTCAATTTGTAGAAGAAACTGGGCCTCTGAGATGTTTAAGTGATTTGACCTGGTCACTCAGAGAGTGTGAGAGGTTTAATATGAATCCAGGTCCTTCCTCTAATTCTACAGTGAATGTTCTTTTACATGGTCCTCATAATTTAAATTCCTCATCTTGTCAATGAGGAAATCAAGGCCCTGAGAAGCTCTCTTTCACTTTGTTTTTGTAAGTGACTTGTCTAGTTACACACAGAGAAGGCCAAGATGTGAATCTAGGTCCTCTGACTCCAAATCCTGTGCATTGCAATAGTTCTGGTGAAGACTAGCTGCTTTCAGCAGCACAAAGCCCTTAGAAAAATAGAAATGAGAAAAAGCAGATTTAGAAATGAAAGCCAAATCTATAATACAGGAAGGAAGAAACACTACAAAAAATGAAAACTTTATGAAATAACATCAACTAACAAATACTTCAAGTGCCCATGTAGAATACTCATCCTCCACCTGCCCCTAGCCCAGGTTAAGTGAAGCCTGGCAAACTCAGATTTCTGATTTGGGATCAAGCTGTAGGAATCCTTGTCCCATCCCTCCATCTCTAAGGAAATGATTCTGTCTGAACCCTTCCCTCCCTCTAGAAGAAAGTATCTGTCCTAAGGTGAAGGAACAGTAAAGTGACTGGAGAAGGATGAGTAGGGGTTCAGGGAGAGAAAGAAAATAAGCCCCAAGGGAAAAGGCTTTGGAAAATTTGTTTTAACCTCTTCCTCTCCCTGGATTTATCCATGCAGCTGACCCCTTCTTACCGCCCTCCAATATGGGAAGGTCAGAGGTCAGGAAAGAAGAAAGAGAAGAAGGAAGAGAAGCTGGAGGGAAATGAATGGGAATACAAGGGAAAGTTTCAAAGTAAAAAATTTCAAAGAAAGTTGAAATAAAAACTTAGTCAACAGAGAGAATCATGAAGACAGAAATAAGAAAGAGTAAAGCTCAAAGAAAGACCAGAGAACATAAGCATTATGCTATAAAGGAAAATAAACCAAAATTCACCAATGAAAAAAAAATTCTGTGGCCTCCCAAGAAATCATGGGACAGTGAGGAGGGAGGGAGGGAGGGAGGGACGGAAGGAGGGAGAGGAAGGAAGGAAGGAAGGAAGGAAGGAAGGAAGGAAGGAAGGAAGGAAGGAAGGAAGGAAGGAAGGGAGGGAGGGAGGAAGGGAGGGAGGGAGGGAGGGAGGGAGGGAGGGAGGGAGGGAGGGAGGGAGGAATGTTAAAAAGAAGAAATTAAGGATGAAATATGGTGAGAAATAAGGACTCATTAAGAAGAAGGAAACATACAAATGCCAGCATGGAAGAAATTGAATTATATGATGGAGAATTTTTTAAAAGAAGTAGAAGCCCTCAGAAAAAGTCTAACAGATTTGGAAGCCAGTAGAAGAAACTGGTGGAAAAGAAGCAAAAGACAGCAACATTAAAAGAAAATGTGAATTCTATGAAAGCCAAAACAACTGACCTTGAAAGGAGGATATACAGAGATAACTTAAGTATTATGCTTCTCCTGGATGGAAATCAAAAGGCCTGAATATCATGTTATAAAAAAAAATCAGAAGACTACAAAACTTAGAAAAATAGAACAGTTCTAGGGAAAAGTGATAAAAGACTTGAATTAAGGTGATCTCTATATGAGTGAAGAGAAGGGGATGGATATTATCTGTAAATTGAGGGGGTTGAATTGGGTGGCCTCTGAGGTAGCTTTCATCTGTAGAATTATGACTCTAATCTTAGAATGTGGAAGATGCAGAGGGACAACTAACTGGATATGGTGATGGGGAACAGTGAGGGTGAAGAGTTGGTGGTGGCTCTAAGGCTATTGAGTGTTATGGATTCCTAGAATGATCAGAGCTGAAGGGGCGGAGAGGACATTAGGGACCATCTAGGTCAATATCTAAATTTTGTTGAGGAAACCTTAAAAGGTCAATTACTTAAAAACAAATCCTTACCTTCTGTCTTAGAATCACTACTAAGTATCGGTCTAGGGGCAGAAGAGCAGTAAGGGTTAGGAAATGGGGATTAAGTGATTTGCTCAGGGTCACACAGCTAGGAAGTGTCTGGAGCCATATTTGAATCCTTCCTTCTCTGAATCTGGTTCTCTATCCACTGAGCCACCTAGCTGCCCCAGGTAAATTACTTGTAAAAGATCCCCTTCTCCTCCTCCTCATCTTCTTTTTAAATTATACTATACTGTCTCTTGGGTGGCACATTAACAATATAATATTTTGGAGTTTTGGAGGAGGTGGATGGACTAAGTATGGAGAAAATGGGATAGAGTACAAACCTTGTACTCAATTAATCAAGAATGATTAACTTCTAGATTGGCTAATATGACAGAAAAGGAAAATGATAAATGTTGGAGAGAGTATGTGAAAATTGGGACACCGATTCACAATTCTAGAGAGCAATTTGCAACTCTGCCCAAAGAACTTAAAATTGTACATACCTTTTGATCCAGTAATACCACTACTAGGTCTGTATTCCAAAGAAATAAAAAAGGGGGGCAGGGGGACCTATATGTACAAAAATATTTATAGCAGCTTTTTTGTGGTAGAAAAGTGGGAAATTAAGGGGATTCCCCAATTTTGGAATGGCTAAACAAATTCTGGCATACAATTGTAATGAAATAGTATTGTGCTTTAAGAAATGATGAGCAGGATGATTTCATAAAAACCTGGAAAGACTTGAACTGATGCAGAGCAAAGAAAGAACCAGGAGAACACTGTACACAGTAACAACAATATTATATCATGAACAATTGTGAATGCCTTTGCTATTCTCAGTAGTATAGTGACACAGGAAACACTTTCTGGTTTCTCTCTGTCCCTTGCTCTGTTGGTATGAGGGTCTAGAGTATGTCTTCGTGGTCTGTAAGCTCTTAATTTGCTCTATTTCTTTTTGCTTTAATGATTCTTTTGTGCTTTTCAATTTTTGTTTTTATTCTTTCATTGTTACCTGTTGTTCATTGTGATTGTCCCATAAGTATGATGATGCCTCTAGAAGTTCAGAAAGTGACATTGTCATATTTGGGGAAACAGTTTCTGAAGAAGTTTTTCAGATGTGAGTTGCAACCCCAAAGGAACTGCCTCCTCACATGAGCCACAGACTCTTCTGAATCCTTATCTATCCCCATAATAGACTTGGCAGTCTTGGTTAAGTGATCAATAAAAGTGACAGGATGTTCTGGACTTTCTTGAACCAATTTATCAAATTTACCCCATGCATTAGGTTTAGAACAGAAAGACTTTATGGCTTGAAGAAGATCTTCCCTGCATTTCCTCAAATAATCCATGCTAGCAAGATTAGCAAAACCAAAATCTTCTCTCTGCTCTTCAGTGGGCCAACTTGTCAGGGTGCTGTCAGTTCTAGTCTTCTCGATAAATTGCCTATGTTCAAGGGGGCTAAATAATTTCGAAAGGAGGAACTCTGCATCCTGAAAATCGGGCTCAAAGATTTTAAACCTCCTCTTCAATTCCTTGAGCACTCAGTAGGGCATGCAGAGAAATTTTGGAAATCTGTGCTGGATAGAATCAAGTTCCTGAGTGGAAAAAGGTTTGTGGATCTTTAAATGAACCACTCCTGTAGTTTCTGATATTTTTGCAATGTCCCTGAGTAGTAGTATTTTCTCAACATCATTGTTGACTTCCTTGCCATTTTCCTGAGCCCCTTTCTTGTTCTTCCCTTTTGCTTTTTTATCTTTCTCCTGGATTTTGGTCTATAAGCCCTGTATCTTTTTGCCCACTTCCATCCTTAGCCTGATCTAGTCCTTGCTTTTGCAGAAACTCCTCATGTATTTTCTTAACTAACTGTTCCAGATTTGTGTCTAAAACCAGAATTTGAGCTGCCTTTTTAGGTGTTATAAATTTGATAATGTTCTTAATATAGGTGAAGGTCTGTATGGCAGCCATGGTAAACACATACAGTTGGGTGAGGATTTGCCATAGTACAGTGTCATCAATGAAGGGTATAGTCATTATAAAAGCAGTTGAGTTAGACATCAGGCCTATAGTGTCCATCAAAATATTAGTCACTGCACTATACATTAAATTATAAATTCAATAACATACAAAGACCAAGTGTACTAACAGTCCACAGATTATCTGCAGAAACATCTTCTTTTTTCCTATTATCTTTCCTGTTTGGGGAAGGGTAAGACCTTTTCCGGGGTGCCAAGTTGTATTGGAGGCTCCTTTACTAGTATATTTAAGGGAAAGGGAAATGCTGGAACAATCACACTGGGTAATACGGTTATGGGAAAGATTGAGATTCTCACTTTTCCTCCTCCCACCCACTTCCTGTTCTTCTGTTGGTCTTAACAGTTATTCAGCATTGGTAAGTTGACAACAGCATTCAACAGACTAATTTCACTTTAAAATACTGGAAAAGGGATTTATTTTTAAGGAAGAAAAGGTAGGGAGTTGAGATAGGATAGAGGGGATTTATAAATTAAATATAAAGAAAGTAAAGGTTGAATTGTCTTTAAGGGGATATTGTTAAAGACTTGAAAAGATACTAAGCTATGCCCCAAATCTTTCAAGGAGAAACCAATGCCAGAAGTTCAGAGTAAATGTTCTCTGTCAGCTTCTTCCTCAGAGTCTCAAGAAAGAAGTGAGAAAATCCGTTTTTGTGCCAGCTTATTCAAACTGCCTTCTTCCTGGCCACATTCTTCTTTGGAATCTTCTTGATTGACAGGTCTTCAAACTTCCATTTTCTTGCATTTGCTTGCAAGTCTTTCTGTAGTAGTAATCAGTTCATCACACTCAGCAATATAGTGATCCAAGGTCTCATGGTGAAAAATGCCATTTGCCTCCAGGGAAAGAATCGATGGAGTCTGACTTCAGATTGAAATACTATTTTTCACCTTCTTTCTTCATTTTTTGTTCAAGTTCTCTTCCATACAATGATTAATATGAGGTCAACTTTGTTTAGGGAACCCCAAAATTTGCCACTGTTTCTTGGAATTTGCTTTCAGGGAAGTCCCAGAGTGACCTGGTCTTAGACTGAACAATAAACCTTAAATAAAGTACCCAATGATCTCAGCCTAGATAGAATTAGTAGATGTAATCAAATCTTAAGAACCCTTTTGTCTTAGAAGTTTCTCCCATGGTATCGGAGGCTGCTAAAGGTAGTCCAGCCTTTGGCTGTAATCCTCCTCTCCTTGTGTCCATTGTAAAGCACCAGCTTCTCCCAAGGTTCCTCCTTCTCTTGTGTCCATTGTAAAGCGAAACAACTGAATCTTCCAATATTTCCCAAAATGTATATCAGGTCCCAAGTTCTTCAGCTCATTGGAAAATCTTTCCAAGTGCTTTTTCTCCCAGACATCATTCCCAGAGTCTTCTGAGCTTTGTCTCTGTGGAGTATCTACCCTGCTTGACTCTGTGTAGTGGTAACAGAGCATTATCTTCCTTGACCTGATTAAAGACTTGTTCTTTCTAACTACTTTAGTAGTTCTGTGTTTTTCAAGGTTGACAATGGAAAAATATGTTACGTGACTGCACATGTAAAATTTAGATCAGATTGCTTACCATCTCAGGGGAAGGAAAAAGAAATGTAATTGGGAAATATTTCATAAAATAAAATTTAAGAAAAAAGAATGGTTAATCTCTGTATCCCTCAACATTAGTTATCTCACAAAGGGAGATTGCTTTGGTCACTGCTGCCACATACAAAGAATTCTTTCTCTGTTGGTCTACTCATTTAGGGTCCTTGAAGGTTTGAGGTTAAAGAGCAGTGTATGAGTTGTAACCAGGGGTCAATTGTCTTAAAGAGCCATTACTTATAAGAAGTAACAATACTAAAGTCCAAGTCAAATGAGCCACAGAATGCTTATTACTCCTCTAGAGCTCTTCTATAGTTCTATCCATCCCTCCCTCCCTTCTCCCCCCCTCCACTCTCTCTGTGTTTTCAGTCACCAGTCTTCTACCTTTTTCTCTTCTCTAAGATATTCTTTCCATCCTATTTAAGATGCCCAGTACTCTCCTTTTGTCTTTTCCATCCCTGTTCCTTTTAAAACCTGTTCTATGGGAGTGAATGTTTTTATAGCTTATTATAAATTTAAGTTAGTGTGGAAGTCTTACAGGAACATTTACAGTTTGCTTCCTGTAAAAGAAATCTGAGGTCTGTGAAAAGATAACAGAAGTATCTTTCTAAGCAGGAATGGTCTTTCCTCAAACCAAAGTGACTAAAATATCATTTCCTAAATATCTTTAGGACCTGCTCAAAGGAGTAAAATAGCTGAAATTTATATAGGGTTTAACAGTTCTCAATTAGAGAACTCCAGTTCAAATTCTAGCTCTGCCATGTATGGTATACCCTGGGCAAGATAAAACTTCTCCAGGCCCCAGCTTCCTCATTTGTAAAATAAGGGGGTTTAATTAGATGGATGCTAAATCTCTTTTCCAGCTCTAAATCTAAATATATGATCTCATTTGATCAAGTGAATGAACTAGTTCAAGGTTTTCCAAAATGTTCTCTGTTCAGCCAGAGAATGTGAAAAAGGGCTCTCTGAGAAAATGTTTGTTAGTGTTATTTCCCACCTCTAAAATAATAAGTATGAAGTTGTGAATGTAGCAAAAATATTTTAACACCCATGTTCCCCTGGTGAAGCTATAACTTTATGAATTATGGGATACTACAGCTTCTAAAAAATTACAAATACAGGTGACTAAAATGCCAATGAAAAGGTGACAAGAGAAGCATGCTTAGGGATGGGTAGAGGAATAATAGTAAAGAACAGCAGACAGAAAGCCTGAGTGCTCCACTAGTATCCATGAAATATTAAGGGGAACTAGAGGCCTTCAGCAATTGCAGATAAGGACAAGAATCTTATAGGGCAAATGTGAAGGTGTCTCAGGAGTGATTTATATTGGTAGAGAGATTGCACACACCAGTTATATCAGAGACTCATTGAAGCCTTTTAAGTACTTATTATATGTGATCATTTTTTCATATTAAAAAAGGCTTGATTTACTCTACTTTGTTCCAAAAGTTTCCCTAAACCACTTTATCTCAGGAATATTTTGTAGCTCAACATTGGTGAGTTTCATCAACCTATATCAAACACCATCATGTACTGAATCAAATTAGCTTGAGAATTGCCAGACTGATATCTCAAAGATTACAAAGAGAGATTTTATTTAAAAGTGCTTTTTAAACTACAAAATGTTGCATAAATAACATTTTTATTATTATTGATGATGATGATGATATAATGATGATGAGGAGGAAGCAGCAGCATGGCACACTGAATAGAAAACTGGCCTTGGAACTTGAAAAACTCTACTTCAAGTGAGTCCAAGATGCACTTGTGACACACATGTGTGGAACTGGACAAGTTACTTCACCTTCCAAGGGTATCAAGCAACAATCAAAGAAACTAAGTCGCAGAAAAGCATCAGATCTAAACTGGCAGCATTTCATACCAGTTCCTTAAACCAGTAAAATCACAATTCAAAACCTGAAAATATGTATGAATATATAATATGTGTGTATACACATAAACATTCTTTTAAATATATCACTCTTCTCCCAGCCTTACAAACTTAAAAATGAAATAAATATTAGAAGACCACATATTGATTAGCAAGTAGAAATATCATCAAGTAAGAGCAATTCAGAGAACTCATGAGAAATGAATTGCCCTAGGTCACAATTTATACACACTTTGCTAGTCCAAATTTGTGTGCATCAACACACCCTGAATAGTTCTATTCATATCTTCAGACTAAAACCAGTTTTATCAGTGGTCAGCATTGAGGAAACAATCTCAAATGGATTATAGGTCTGTTTTTTTGGATGCCATTTTAACTAGCTTCTTTAGGATTACTCTGGGGATGGGATTTATTCCATTATATGACAACTGCTTTTTCTTTTTATACCTTATCCTTTAGAAAGGTGAGATTCTACCTCCCATGTGAAGATCAGCACCCTGTTAGCAGCTCATCAGTTGACTTTACTCTTTCTCTCTAAACAAGTCTTATTCCAGTGCCAGTTCCTATGCCCTAACTCAGCTACTCTAAGAAGTGTGAAAATGAGACATACATATGTAATATTAGCCCCTTCTCTTGAGAAGGTCTAGGAAAATCCACATTATTTCCCAATAGCAACCATCTGTCAATGAGTCAATAGAAAACACTTTTCTTTTTAGTTATGAGAAGAAAAAGAAAAAAAATCATTGAATTAGATGATTCTAAGGTCTTCTAGTTTCTAAATCAATGACCCTCTGACAAAACATAACTGGTTACCAACCATGGGATAGTTGCTGTGGGAGACACACAGGGCACTGGAGAAAGAACCTTGATTCTGTTGCTAACTATCTATGTTACCTTGAGCAAATCACTTAACTTTCCTCATCTATGAAATGGGAATAACTTCCTGCTTGCCAATTCAGAAGCTGTTATGAAAATAAAAAGAAATCACTTTAAAAAGGCAATACTTCCCATTGCACTTAATCAAACTGTGTACTCCCTGAGAGTAGAAACTATGTCTTATACATCATGATATTTCTGCCTATCTCCTCTGGGACAAATAGTATAAGTCTGGCTCAGATTTTGACACACTGTTGGTAGACAATAAGTATCTGCTAAAGTGATATAAAAGTCAAAAGCACCTGAAAAGAAAGTAGGTTGTGGACATATATTCAGAATGGAGCTCCACAAATGGACAGCATGAGTGAATGCTACATTGGTACCTTTCACAGAGGAAAAGAACCAAAGGAAGGCTTTAATTGAATCACGTCATTGTTCTATGGGGAACTTATAATAAAATATGTCCAAGAATAGTCTAGGATGAGCTATATAGTTTATGTTCTCTGTTAGTGGAAAACTGTCCTCATTAGTGAAATTCCACAAACATTTATGAAGTGGCCACCATTGTGGTAGACATGGAGCAGATCTAGAGGAAAAAATCTAACAGTTCTGCCCTCAGACCTTCCATTAAACTGCACTCATTCCCAGAGATCTAAATGCAAAACAAATACAAAATAAACATGAAGCATGTGGGAGGAAAACTAATGTCTGGATGAAATCTGGAAAGACTTCCTGAAGAAGGTGGCACCTGAGCTGAGCCTTGAAGGAAACAAGAGATTCTGAGAGGCAGAGGTGTGGGAGAGGATTTCAGGCACAAGGAACAATTTGCACAGCTGCATGGATGAAGGAGATAAGCTCTGTGGAAGGAACCAAGAAAGTCAGTGTGGTTTGGCCATTAAGTAATGGAGGGCAATGTGAAATCCACCAAGAAGCATAAATTGGAGCCAGATTGTGAAGGAATTTAAATGCCAAACAGAGGAGAGATTCTTTTGCAGACGAGGGGCAGCACTAGGGAAAATAATGTTTTATTTTGAGCATATTGAATTTAAGGGGCCTGGCTAGGTAGAGCTAGTTAGGAGTCCCCTGCCTAGAGATGATACTTGATCAATAAGAGAGAATTTAGAGAGAAAAGGGCTCCAGGTACACCTACACAGAGCAAGTGGGAACTAACTGTGATAACCCAGCAAAGTAGACAAAGAAGGAATAGTCAGACATGTAGGAAGAGATCCAAAGAGAGTAATGTATGAAAATCCAGGAAGGAGAGTTAATGGGGAGGAGACTCAAATGCTGCTGTAAGGTCAGGAAGGATCAACACTAAAAACAAACAAACAAAAAAGCCATTGTTTTTAGCAACTAAGAGAGTATTGGTAACCCTGGAGATAGTATTCCTTAAATGGTAAGGTCAGAAAACAACAAGGAGTTGAGAAGTAATTAAGAGATGAGTATATGGTGGTAATGAGTACAGACAGCTTTTTCTGAGAGTTAAGTTTTAAAAGAGTCAAAGAGTGAGATGATCATTTGAGGAAACCACATCTCACTAGTGATACCCTAGAACAGTGATGGCAAATCAATGGCACACAGAGTGCTCTCCATAGGCATCCCCTCTCCCCCCAAGAATTTGTTACTAGACAGGCAGAGGGACTCAGGCAGAGCTGCTCCCCTCCCCCTCTCCACTGTGCCTGATGGCATTTTTTCACATACCCTGCCTCTCTGCCCAGCATCCCAGTGAGAGTGCTTCCTCCCTCCCCAGTGTGGGTAAGGGGGTGGGGCATACTCAGCATGAGAGGAAGGGCACAGTACTCAGTCTGGGGGGTGGGGTAGGGACAGGGCCTGGCACTCCATCTCTAAAAGGTTTGCCATCACTGCCTTAGAATATTGTCAATTAGCTCTATTAGTATTTTGAAATTCTAAAAAATAAACAATATATAATTGTTGACTTCTTTTTTAAATATATTCTTTATAATTAAAAAATGTCTAGTTTACATATAATAGAAATCCCATCTCTTCAGATATTGACAAACAATTCATTGTCACCACAGAGCAAAGCTTGGGAATCACTCTGTCTTTAATAATTGTGATGAACAATGTCTATAGGGTGGACGATCTAGAGCCAACCTTATATAAAAAACATCTTCCTTGGTCCAGATCAGCAGACACATCATTGTAGAATCTACCCAGAATCTGAGGAGGAGGAAAGAACTCAGCATATGTGGGTGGGTTCCCTTCTGCTACCTTCTACGACCCTTTCAGGATTCCCATACCACATGAATTCAGCCTGCTATGCAACCTGACTAAGCAACTCATTCCCATCTCATAAGATTTCCTGATATCACCTAGGAGCTATGCTGATGTTCCCTTTGTCACAAAAAATTCCTAAGAACAGACTGCAAACTTAGGTGTCTATAAGGATGGTGGGTGACAGTATGAGGGAAATCTAGAAGGGTGGTGGGTTTGGAATGAAAGGTTTTATATGTTCTATTTTGGATGTAGTAGAACCTTTGCATTACTCACACACAAATCTCTATCTTTCTGGCACCTCAATCAACAATGAGCCACCAAACATTTATTGAACATTGTGTACTAAGCCCTGGAATATAAATACAAAAACGAAAGTTCCCTTATACACAATATAAGAACTCAAATGGATGCAACCTCCTAGATTTGGAAATTTCCTCCAATAATGCAGATCTCAAACCATTGCAGCTTCCCCATCCTCTGGGACTGTAATCACATTCTGCCATAACTTTGGCACCGAGGATCCACCTGACGTGATCCAGCCTTTCCTTGCTGTGTCCAGACACCATGACATACCAGTGGAGCACTCTGGTGTCATCCAGCTGTCATCCCTGCCGCTTCCAGCCCATCTTCTCATCTTGTGGTATGATTTCTTGATGACATTTTACACTTATTCTTCTTAGGAGTTCCTCATACAATTCAGTGTGCTCATACCCACTATGCAGTTTTCTATTAGCCTCTTTAGTCTTTCAGAAAACCCTGTATTCCATGCCATATCGATGGCAAGCAATATACAAAATATATACAAAGGAAGGCATTCATTACTGAATATTTATGTGGAGGAAAGACCACTACAAGAAAAACTGTTAAGACTTAAGTTATAGAGATAAATTGCAAATTCACATTGGTGGAAGGGTTTCCTATATTTGAAAAAAGGTTTCTCCTCTTTCCCAAAAGGTGCCAGCTACTTATGCCTTGTTCCCTAAACAACTTCTTCCCTCTCTTCACCTATCCGCATTTCACCTATTTTTCAAAGCCAAACTCAAATCCAAATGCCCCCACTATACCCATCTATATAAACCTCTCTCTTCCTATGATCTGCAGCAATCATCTGGGTCTTGTCATATGCTGGCATTTTAATTCCCTTCCCATGTTTTTAGTTTTTTTTTTTCTCTCCTCAACTGAAATGCCTGAGGACAGGAACCATATACTATCTTTCTATTTCTCCAGAGATTTCTATGCCATCTGGTGCTCTCCAAATTGTAAGCACTCAATAATAATGCCCCCGTACATTCACATGGCATTTTCTACTTTAAAAGAGACATGAATACCCCATATTTCATTTGATCCTTTTAGCCTGTGTGACATTGGACTAGTTACTTAAGGGAAGGGAATAGCATTTACTAAGCTCCTATATAATGTGGCAGGCACTGGTCTAAAGTGCTTTGCAATATTACTTAATTTCAACCAGAAGTTGGTACCATTATGACCCCTATTTTTCAGTTTAAAAAAAAAAAAGAAGGCAGACTGTGGGTAATTTAACCAAGGTCACATGCTTAGTGTCTGAGGTCAAATCTGAACTTGGGTCTTCCTGACTCCAGGCTTGGCACTTTATCTACCTTTCTACCCAGCTACTAGAAGCTAACATAACCTCTTGAAGCCGTTTCCTCCTCTGTAAAATAATGCGGTTAGACTTGATGGTCTCTAAGACTCCTTATGGCTAAATACTAGGCTCTTCTGATCCAAAAGATGCCAGGGAAATTGATAGGGCAAGTCCTATTATACCCATTTTATAGACAGGAAACTGGTGCTTAGGAGGGAAGCTTGCTTTAGGCCTCTTTGCCAGGGCTTGAATTTTGATGATCGACACATGGAATATAGAGAATGAATTGAGTGCATTCCTCGTTTTTCCTGGCACATGTGCCACAAATAAGCTGCTACGGAGATTGGAGGTCTCCAGTTTCATCATGCCTGGCCACTTTTCAGTTCTTGAGTCTGTTAGTATTAGAGCTATTTAAAACCCCCCTTTTCTCTTCAGGGATTGTGACATTCCTCTTTCCTACTCCACTTGTGCACATGCAAGCACACATTCACTTACTTACATTTATTTACTGTTGTAGTATCATGCTCCTGCTACAAGAACCTAGGTATTTGGGGCAGCTAGGTATTGCAGCAGATAAAGAGAGACAGGACTGGAGATGGGAGGTCCTGGGTTCAAATCTAGCCTCAGACACTTCCTAATTTTGTGACCCTGGGCAAGTCACTTAACACCCCCCCCCCAAATGCCTAGCTCTTACCACTCTTCTGTCTTAGAATGGATATGATACTAAGACAGGAGGTAAGGGTTTAATGTTAATATCAAGTTAAAACAGTGTGGGCTATTCATCAGCTTCAATTTACTTCAGATTTCCCCCCCAACCCCCCCAAGTAGCATGTACAGTTTCAGAGAAGCCTTCAGCGTAATTTGGTTTGGCTCTAATTTCTTCAGACCACAACCACATTTTTAGGTGTTCAGATCTTTCAGGCCTAAGTCACTTGGTGTATCTGAACATGGGCTAGGGACATGGTCCAAATAGGAAGCTTGGGCTTGAAAGCTGAAATTCAAAGTGGATTAAGAGATAAATAATTATGCTTATTATACTCAAGAAGTCAAACAAACAATCAAAAGGCTTTAGGAATTCAATTTATCCCAGCTAATATGCCAGATGTGGATAACTTTCAAATGTCTTATATACGCCTATCTCTACAGTTTATCTTTTCCTACAAAATTAAATTCTTCAAAGATCAAACAAAAGTCCTGTTGAGAAACTGCTTTCCCAATATTTTAAGCAATGTGCTATTTAAACACACCACATTTTGGTTCTCCTCAATCAAACTTGACAAATTCTGCATTCTCTTGTGTTCCAAGTCCTCTTAGGCTCTAGGGTATAAAAGCAAATTATTAAGTGCTAGAAACAGGTAAATAAGATATCATGTCACAACTGCCTATGTGATGAATCGCTAAACATTTCCATAGATTTAAAAAAGCAAATTAGTAAGAAATATTGTTCACATTTGATTAAAAAAAATCAAATCTATTATTACTACTTCCATCCTTATAGCATTGGCAGTTGACTTTCTAACAAAGTTTTCTTTACAATAACCCTAATTCAATGGTAGGGCAAGTATTTTGCTTCCTATACCTGAAGCTGCTCATAATTAAGTAAACTGAATAATCACTGAACAACTGGCTCTCTCCTCCATCCCTTGACAATGTTTTCTGCACAATGTAGAGCTTTAGTGTGTTAGAAAAAGCCTAGATTTGGAATCAGGGGAAACCTGGGTTCTAGTGCACTTTGGGCACATAACTACTTGTCTAACCACAAGCATTTGCTAGGTACCTAATATTTGCCAGGCATTGTAGGGATACAAAGAAAGTGGGGAAAATAGTCCCTATTCTCAAGGAGTCTACAATCTAATGAGAGAGACAACATGAAGACAACTTTGTTCAAAGAGGATACATACAGGAATACTTGGAGATCATCTTAGGAGGAAGGCACTAAGATTAAAAAGGATTGGGAAAGGCTTCTTGCTGAAGGGTAGGCCTTTAACTAAGATTTAAGGGAAAGCCATAAGGAAATCACAAACCTCTCTGAGCCTCAATTTCCTCAAAACTGTTAACAGAAGATATTAAAGCTATCTCACCAGGTTGGTGTGAGGAACAACAAAAAAAAGGTATGCGAAATGTTTTGTAAAATTGATGTCCCATTATAACCAATTATTATTACTGTTTGTTGAATTTAAGTAAATTGACTTCCCCAAAACCACATAGATAGTAAATAGCAGAGCATAGCCTTGAACTCATATTTTCTTACTAAAACTCTAGCCCTTTTAACATTCTCTCTTCTCCCCACAGGGAAGCAGAGAAGTGAATTAAAGCATTCTGTTCCAAGACATTATTACTATTGGGATAGTAGACATGCAAAGAAGAATGGCACTGAGGTTACAATATTTTCTTTGCTTCCCCCCCCCAACATCAAGTTTATGACATATGTTTAACAATATTAAAAAATGGAATAACAACATCAATTTTTTTCTGAATTGGAAACCCTTTCAAATAGCCATAAAATAAAAAGTTGCAATTTTGAGAAATAAATTTTATTATTTTGAAGACTTTTAAAAGGATGACAAAATTCATTTTAATTCCACTCCAAAAAATAAAGTCAAACTTGGACCCAAAATTCGAAAAGCTTCTGTTAAATAAGGAGGTAGGAAATTAAATGTAATAATACAATTTAAAATAGGAACATGCATTACAAACACACATAATAAGATTGTATATGCTACGTTCATCACAGGTTTTATTTATAGGAAGCTCCGAGATTTAAAACACTCATCCCTTTCTCAGCCTCAAGTCTTTGTGGCTATCTCAGCACCTTTTGGGGATGATGAGGTTGGAAGATAAAGTTCAATCCTGCCTCTCCACACACCTGCACTGATACCTAGGCAGGTGAAATTACAAGGGAAAATTATTAAGTACTGATCCCATCCATCCGTTTCAGGGCAGCAAATGAGCCGGAGAGTCAGCCTGCTAGCCTGCTTAGCTCCCGGTCCCAATCGCTCAACGGGAGGGGAGGATCCGTTGCTCGAGGCCGTCTGTAGGCTGCAGAGATGGTTGGCTTGCCTTGGCTAGAAGACTCTCTGAGGAGCAGCTCGCTGGCTGCTCTATTAACATAGACACCTTTTAGCATTCGCCATTAAAACTGACAAATAGCTTAAAGTCTCGGTTCAAAAGCGAGGTTTTATTTCCCTGCCCGAGTCCCCATCCCTATCTTGCAAAGGCTGTGGGGCTGCTGCTGGAATGTAGAGCCCCAGACGCTCTGGAGAGAGGAGAGGTTGAACCCACTAGCAATATCTAATTTAAGGAAAACAGCTCGATGGACCAGCTCAGTACCTTGCATCATTTACAAGGCTCTAGAAAGAAAGAGGACTGTGAGCAGCGACCGTCTTTGCCTCTGGGCAACTTCCCAACTGCACTGCTCACTCGGGCTTCACGGAGAAACCCTAGCCCCAAATTAAAAACAAAAACAAAAAAAATCTGCGACCTGCCCAACGTTGCAAATATATATTTAAAATCTCACCCCCCCAACCCCCATTCCCAGATAAGCCTCGCCCCCCCCCGCCCCCGCCCCCGCCTGGGATTTCCACCCCCAGGTATATATTGCTTCAGACAGTATTAATCACACCTGCTAGTACAGATAGCACCGTGCAAAGCAGAGTTCCAATGCATTCTCTCAGTTTAAAAGGGGAGAAAAGCACGAAAACAAACTTGCCGGGGGACTGAGGTAGCTCCACTTCTTTTCCACAAAGAAATGACAAGAATAGCAACAACGTTGTCCCCGTGCAGATACTGCCACAGAGGCGTGTGTGCGTGCGCGCGTGTCTGTTCACATTACCCATTGCAATGCGTGACGCCTGCTTGCATATAACTGCAATAGTTGCCCAGCTGCAATAATCAGATGCAATAGTTGCCCGGCTGCAAGAATGGGGATGCAGGACCCGGCAGTAAGACCCTGCCAGGATACAATGACTGGTTGCAATAGTTCCCAGGGTGACTAGCCGGTATGCACTGATCTGCACACCTTGCTTTGTTCCACCGCCTCCCTCTAGTTGTCCATCTTTTCAATCCTCGAAATTCACTAGTTCTCCCTCTTCCCTGCCATTGTACATTCATTAGCACCTCAAAATTAAGTCCCCCCCACCCCCACCGGGTTACGAGGATTTGGGGGGGGTGCTCCCCCATCCCTTCAAGCGTTTACCTTCTGGATAGTTTGCTGAGTGACCTCCCCTTTGCCTCTAGGACGGGCAGATGCAAAGGCCACCGACATGTTTCTCTCCGCGGGTCTCAATCTTTAATCATTGGGGTTTATTATCTGGCTCCTCTCCCTGTCCAAAGGTTTCTCATTCTCCGCAGTCAATGGGGGGGTGGGAGGTGGGGGAGGGCACATTAAGGGGAGAATAAGAAGTGGACTCGCCCATCCTTCAGCCCAGACTTACCGTCCAGCAACAACAAAGGTTTAGGATCCCACCACTCAAGTTCATTTAACTAAGTAAGATCTCCATTACTGTGAGCAAGAAAAGAACAACAGCTCTAGAAGGCCCTAAAGCCACATGGTGCTCCCCTCCCTCTGAACGGCTAGTAGTACGTTCCAGATCCCGTCGCTGGCGCACGGCCCCTTACGCTCTCGGGCTGCCTTACGCCAAGTGCGTACGGAAAGGCCAACTGGGGCAAGCCGGGCTCGGCGGGGGCGCCAGGCGCAGACGCCGCTGTGAATCGTGAGCGTCGTAGCGCTGCGCCTAGCGATGAGTGTGCGCTTTTGAGTCTCTCCTCGAGTGGCGTTCGGTTGGGATCTCAGAGCCAGGAGGGCGGTTGGTGGCCGTTGGCTGTCGCCTGTCTGTGGTAGTCTTCTTACCACCACCCCCAACCCGAGCCAGGCCTCAGAGGCCCCTTCCTCCCCCTCCCTTCCTCCCTCCCTCCTTTCCCTCCTTCCCTCCTTCCTCCGTAGCCGGCGGCGCCCACCTCCCTGAGGGAGATGAGTTACGACCGGGCCATCACGGTCTTTTCCCCGGATGGGCACCTCTTCCAAGTGGAATACGCGCAGGAAGCGGTGAAGAAGGGCTCGACCGCGGTAAGGAGCGGGAGCAGGCCTGGGCCACGGGGACGCCGGGGGAGGCGGGCGGCTTGCCCCGCCGCGAAGGAAGGGGTACGGCTGCCGTGGATGCGAGCCGAGCCGAGATGAGGGTTGACCGTCCAATGCCTAGGGAACACTCGGTGACCGTCCGGTGGCTTGTCGGGGGGGTGGGGGGATCTGGTACCTGGGAGCAGCACTGCACATGGCCGCTGGCTGGACTGACTTTCGGGCCTCAGGCCTCAGGCCCGAGGCTGGACGAGCCTTTGAGAATCCCGACCGAAGGAGGCCAGGTCTTGGAGGGGGGAGGGTATCTCTGCGACCGGAGGTTTTAATGGCGTTTTTCCTTAAGGAGAAAGGCACGCGTCTTGGGGTTAAGGGGGTAAGTGGAGCACTAGGTTTAGTTTGACGCGGTAGGTGAGGTAGGCCTCGGCGGGTGGGTTGGACTCGGCAGCGGAGGAGGCCGGCCAGACACCCTTGGGACTTTGCAGACTCAAGCTTTGGAATAGCTCGGAGCGGGGGAAAAGCCACCCAAACCCGATGAAATCTTGCATAAGTGGATTCCTGCAATAGAAGTCTTCCTAGACTATTGCCACAAACAAAGAATCCTACAAACACAGAATTGCCCACAGAAGTTTAAAAAATCATTTCGATACATTTGTGTGTTTTGTGATCTGCCTAATCTTCTAGATGAAGTTAGAAACTAATTGTGACTATCCTCCCATTTAAAGTTTAAATTTTTTTAGTGTCTTTAGCCTTTTGAGTTCACGTGATATATGGGAACCGAAAGAGAAAATAGATACGGAGTCTGCCAGAAGCCACAGGAAGAGAGATAGTATTGAAATTTGGTAAAAATCTGTAATTCCATCAACTAATTCAATACTAGGGTATCTGACTCTTCCCCCCCCCCCCCACTTTCGGACATTAATGCTGTGTATTCCATTAATGAGTGTGAATGGAAGATATATTCCATTTTTGCCATTCTTAAGTGGAATTTTATTTTCATTTTAGAAAACACTTATTACTAGGCTGGCCGTGAAGATACAATGAAAAGTGACAGCCTCTACATTGAAGCCGCTTGCCATTTAAGAAGGGGACTATAAGTGTCTTGTTCTTGAAATTGTTTCTGTCTTAATTTAAATGCGTATTTTGCTAAGGTACTATGAGTTCCCTCCTTTGTGTCAAAGGGTGTTAGGGGTTGGATTTTCACAAACGCTGTTTCGAAACACTATAGTGGAATTGCTTTGGGATGTGGGGAAATATTTTTATTATTTTAGTCTGTTGAGAAAAAGAACTAAGTCAACTATATGGCCCACTGACTTGTTAGGAAAATCGACTTTTTCCTAAAACATCCTAAGGCCAAAAATTGATTATGTTTTAGTTGGAGGCATAAAAACAAGGTCTTTTAATTGAGAATGGAATAATTGTGAAAATAAGGCTAGATTTGCTCTTTACCAGTCATTTGGCCTAGATAGACTACTATTGTCACGTTTAAGGACTAGTGAACTTTGTTTAAAAACCTACTGGTAATTGACTTTCATGGTGTTTTAGAAATGGATTAAAGGAGCTAAAGTTTGATTGTGAAATACTATGGTTATCGTCGAATCTGCTCACAATATTCTCAGAGGTGAATAAGAGTCTTATCAAAGCACTAGTCTGTTATTGACTAAGCTTGCCACCTTTGTTGATTTCACTTTTGTACTGAAGCTTGGGAAGGTTGAGTTCCAAATGAACAGTTGTGTGGAAGTCACCGAGACTTGATGGTACAAAGAGAGAAGCTAGCCTTGACCCAATTTAGTAGTAAAGTAGGCAGTTCCAGACCAACAATCTGACTTAGTTTTGTTTTTTTTTTTAAGCAGGTAAGTTAGAAGGTCAGAAGGCAGTCAGCCTTTGAAATTTAGATTTCCCTTTTACCAGGGTTAGCAGTTGTAGACAAAGGGCATAGATGAATATAAAGCAGAGTGGCATTTAGACGTTACACTAATACAATTCCCAGAATAGGCTTTGGGATTGGCTAATGATTTATTCATTCCTGAATCTGACTTTTCTGCCATATTAAGACCTTAACTGCTGAGCTCTTTGTATCAGGTTGGCCTGTCATCCATAATTCACTTTGTGCATAAGTGTCTCATTTTGCCCACTGGAATTTTGTTCTGTAATTTTATTGGTACCATTTTTGTGATTTGATCATGAAGTCTTAAAATACCTGTCAGTTTTCTGTGTTTCTCAAAATGTCTGATATTTTTCTCCCATGAATTAGGGATTTGTTATTAGTTTATGTGTGTGGAGGGGGAGAGAAGTAGGAAAGTATTTTGAACTTGTAAGACTTCATGCCTTTGATATGCTAGATATAGCTACTAATCTAAAACAGGAAGTAACTTATTCTCATGACTCAGCTTCCCCTTTTTTCTGAGTCTACCTGGGCAATACTCATTTTTATTATTTATGTTATGTTTTGGATTTGGGGTAATTTTCCCAGAGTTTCAGAGGTTGATGGAAATGTTAATAAAAAACACAATAACTATCCTCCTTACTGGTACAAATGTAAAAAGGAAACATTTTGTCTCTGGATAAAATGTTGCATTATTAAATAAGAATAATTGTTGATCTTCCTTTTGATAAATCATGATATATCATAGTTTGTATTTATTGGGGAATGGAAGTGCTGTACAAAACGTGATTTTTTTTTTGTTTCAGGACAGCAAAGGGATGGGAATTAAGAATCTTTTATTTGAATATCATAGTGAGAATATTTAAAATAGAGTAGCCATCAAGTTATTGTCTTAAGAGCCATTTACCTTAAGAGTGCCCTTTGGAGAAAATAATGCACCGAATAAAGTTGAAGTAGTGTACAAATAGGGTAAGGTATCTCAGAATCATTTCTTTCTCTGATCATAACTGAAGAAACTTAGGAAATTATCTTTTGGGTGGTCTAGGTATTAGCATATAAGATACTGAAATCTGGTAAAGTTTTGCAAATACTTTTTTTTTGTTTTTAAAACATTGTTTTATTTGGTCATTTTCTTACATTGTTCATTGGAAACAGATCATTTTCTTTTCCTCCCCCCCCAAAACCCCCACCACCCCTTCCCTAGCCCATGAGCAATTCGTCTGGGTATCACATGTGTCCTTGCTCTGAACCCATTTCCTTGTTGGTATTTGCATTAGGGTGCTCATTTAGTGTCTCTCCTCGATCATGTCCCCTCAACCTCTGTAGTCAAGCAGTTGCTTTTCCCCGGTGTTTTTACTCCCTGCAAATAGATACTTTGATAAGAAACAGTTGAACAGCCTGTGTTTGATAAACCTGATAGCATAAGGTGGTGGTGATGGAATAGAAAGGACTCCATTTGACAAGAACTGCTAGAGAAAATTGGAAAGAGATTTGGTAGAAAGTAGGTGTAAATCAATAGCCGATCATAAGATTTCAATAGAGCTGCAACCTGAATTCTAAAGGTCATACATAGCCTTAAAGAAAAAAAAAATAGAGGATAGCTTGATCAGGTTTGTTTTGTTTTGTTTTCAGCTGGATAGGAAGAAATATTATAAGCAAAAAAGAGGTAAATGTGATTATAAAAGATAAAATACTTAATTTTAATTATTTTAAGTTGGAAAAGCTTTTTGCACTATGAAAATCAGTACAACTAGGATGAGAGAAGTTGTCAACAGAGGGGAAATCTTTGCATAAATATCTTTGGAATAGGTCTAAGTTCACAGATATAGAAGAGTAAAAAATATTTTTCAGTGGATAATTGGTCAAAGAATATGAACAAGCAGTTCTTAAAAGAATTGCAAACTTAAACATTGGATCAAATCATGGATATAAGAAATGCAACTTAAAACAATACCCAAGTTTCACCTTATACCCCCCCAAATTGACAAAGATGAGAAAAGATGGAAATAATTAATGTTGGAAGAGCTATACAAAGATGGGTACACTAATTTATTGTTGGTAGAATTGTTAATTGGTACAATCTGTAATGAAATTTGGAATTATGTGAAGAAAATTACTAAATTGGCTATACTCTGTTTCGAATGAGAGACACATTAAGCAAGGAGTTCAAAGATAGGAAGGAACAATATGCTCTAAAATATTTATTACAGACACTTGTGGTAGCAAAAAACTTGAAACAAAGAAATGTGCTTTGATTGGGGAATGGCTAAACAAATGGTGGTATGTGAATATAACAGAATAACACTGTGCCATGTGAAACAATGGATGTGAAGAATACAGCAAGGCATCTGAAGAGAAACTGATGCTAAGTCAAGTAAGTGGAAGCAGGAAAATGACGTACAGAATGACAACCACATGTAAATAAAAAGTAAAATAATAACAAAACAAATAGATTATATAAAACAATTGTTGCCAGTGTGGCTGGCAAAGATCTTCAACTTGCCAAAAATGGTGAAAGAAGTTAAACGGCAAGGGGATTAATAAGGTAGAGAGGACCTTTTGGCAGTATTCACCTGCCCAAGGAAGGCAGCCATCCAAGGGGATGCCCTTCATTAATATCTGGGTCTTAGATCTGCATTAGGCATGACAGAACCTGATACCATTTTTATTAAATTTATTGAAGGTTGGTGTACGGGGAAAAGATAT
This sequence comes from Monodelphis domestica, assembly GCF_027887165.1. Classification (NCBI taxonomy): domain Eukaryota; kingdom Metazoa; phylum Chordata; class Mammalia; order Didelphimorphia; family Didelphidae; genus Monodelphis; species Monodelphis domestica. Next base: position 485,894,433 of record NC_077227.1, read on the forward strand.
TGTTGTTCTTGGTGTAGAGAAGAAATCAGTGGCCAAATTACAAGATGAAAGGACCGTTCGGAAGATCTGTGCTTTGGACGACAATGTCTGCATGGCATTTGCAGGTATGAGGCAATAAATTGTCTTGAGTGGTGTCCCTTTATTTTTTTTAAAGTCTTTGGAGTTAAATTGGGGATGAATTGATTTAGCAGGACAAGCAAATTTTCTGATTATGTAAAATAGTGTATCTACTCTAAAGAAACCTACCTGTGGGTCTAATGAGAAAAAAGTCTTGCCAGTATTTTAATTACAGCATGACTTTCATTCTTAGTAAACATTTTTATGCACTCATACCAGGCACTGTGCTAAATGCTGGGGAATACAAAGAAAGGAATTTACAGCCTAACAAATAACTGATGCTGCTGCCTTCCCAATATACATAAATGGCACTTTTTACTTGAGTACTCAATAAAATCATCATAGTCACTTTTCTGTGGCAACTGTATCATTAAACTTTAACAAGCAAGTTTGTCTTTTTAGAGCCTGCTTATTGGGAGAATTCGAAAGATTTTATGTTAGTGATAGAGCTTGTTTTAGCTTACTTTAAATAAATATAATGGTTGAGAATCCAAAAATACAAAAAAGGGGAAATTTGATTAGGATATTTTGCTTCACAACAGGATTACTTCAATTGAAAAACTCATGGAGTACATTAAAGCATATCCCAATGCAGTAAAGTGTGGTCTGGGTGGTATAGGACTTAGAGCAAAGAATTCCCGAGTTCAAATCCTATCTCAAAACACTTCTCTGTCAGATGCTGGTCAAGCACTTAACCAAACCCATGCCTCAGTTTCCCCATCTCTAAAATCAGTATAATGATAGCATCTACCTTATGGGATGTTCATATGGATCAAATGAGTTGTGCGTTGCAGATCTTAAAGTGCTATATGTTAGCTATCTCATCATTATTATTTTTAGTATCATCATTAGAAGCAGACAGCTAATGGTACAGTAGATAGAATACCTGTCCTACATTCAAGGAGACTCATTTTCCTGAGTTGAAATCTGGCCTCAGGCACTTATTAGATGTGCAACCCTGGGCAAGACCCTCAACCTTGTTGGACTTAGTTTTCTTAGTTATAAAATTATCTGAAGAAAGAAATGACAAACCACTCTAGTATCTTTGCCAAGAAAATCCAAACTGGGGTCACAGAGTCTGAAGCAACTGAACAATTATTGGAGGCAGCTAGGTAGCATAATGGATAGAGTACTTATTGGGCCTGGAATCAGGAAGACCCAAGTTCAGATCTGTGTAGTTTGTGCCTGGCACACAGTAGGTATTTGATAAATGTTTATTGATTGATAGAATCCAGACAGGTACCTGACCTGCAAGTCACAACTTTGCTTCATTTTCCTCAATTATAAAATAGGAATAATAATAGCCCCTATTTCCCAGGGTGGTTGTGAGGATCATATAAGAATAATGTTTATAATGTGCTTAGTACATAGGTGCTTAATAAATGCTTATCCCTTTTTCTTCCTGTTAGTATCATACAGAAGAATGTTTGTGATTGTGAACCCACCTATACCTCTATATTCAGTGCTGCTCAGCTTCTGTATATAGCTGAGTTCCAAGTAAAAGATGACATTAAGCTTGTAATCAGTATGTTCCCCCCACATCCCCCACCTCTACCTTCTGTCTTAGAATTAGTACTCTGTACTGGTTCCAAGGCAGAAGAGTGGTAAGGGCTAGGCAATGGGGGTCAAGTGACTTGCCCAGGGTCTCATAGCTAGGAAGTATCTGAGCTGAGATTTGAATCCAGGACCTCCTGTCTCTAGGTCTGGTTCTTTTATTTACTGAGTCACCTAGCTGCCCCATAACCTATTATGTTTTGACTTTTCCAGGTGCTTCCTTAATCTGTATGTATGACCTTTGAAAAGAGGGTGGGGTTAATGCCTATTTCAGTAATTCTGTGTAACTTCAATGCTTAATTTGAGCAGGACTAGTTTGGAACCAGGATAACAGGGAATCGTTATTAAATTTTGCAAAAAATTAAATTTGAAGAAAAGAGGAACTATTGTATCATCATTTTCTGGTTATTGAAACAAGTGAAAATTTCAGAACAAACTAAAATTTTAGCCTTTCTGCTTTGATTATAGGGCTTACTGCTGATGCTAGAATAGTTATAAATAGAGCTCGGGTGGAGTGCCAGAGTCATCGGCTAACTGTGGAGGATCCTGTCACAGTGGAATATATCACTCGTTACATTGCTAGTCTGAAGCAGGTTTGTTTCTAAGTTCTATTATGAAAATGTTCCCTCTGGTGATTATTTACTTGAATATGTTGAACATAGATTATACTTCTTTGTAAAGGAAATTGAAGGATTTAATTTGTTTGCTGCATTGTAGCATGTTTCTGCATTTCTTTTCTAATATATTGTAGTTAATTTGTTGTGTAGTCTTGAAAGACCCCCATGACTTTCCTCCTTAGAAAAGGAAAATTTTAAGCTTTTATTTTAATCATTTCTAAGTAAAATATATTTATTTTTTGCTCAGTAGGCTTAATCAGTTTTTCTGAAAATAAGTGTTTTCTTATGGCCTTACTGCAGATGCTTTATAACTCAAAGGTAACCAAAAACCTAGATACCAGTTTTAATCACTGCTGAAAATCACTATTGAAAAATATGATTGTTTCTTAAAGCTTATTCTATATGAGAATATTTTTTAAAAATTATCATTACAGAACATTAATTTTAAAATTCCATCACCTTGTACTTATGGGTGACTGAGATAATCGATTTGTCTTTTTAATAGGAATACAGATACATTGAAGGTGAAAGATGAATAAACAGGGAAGAACAAGAGCTGAAGGAAATTAGTTCACTTTGTCATCATACTTCAAATTTCTAAAAAATGGCCTTGACAATTCATAAAATCATTTCATTAGACTTCTTGTAGTAAACTGAGCCCTATGACTGAGTTGATTGTAAATCATTACTTCTTTTTTTTTCCCTCTAGTCTTTCCTGTTAATATTCTGGGATGAAGGGATAGCAAAACAAATGTTTTATTTTTCCTCCTAAACAGCGTTATACTCAGAGTAATGGGCGCAGACCGTTTGGCATCTCTGCCCTTATTGTGGGATTTGACTTTGATGGAACTCCCAGACTTTATCAGACAGACCCCTCTGGCACCTACCATGCATGGAAGGTGAGTGATTAACTGAAAGATACAGTATGGTCTCCTGCAAGTCTTAATAAGAGCATTGTCTTTTTTCTGCCATGCCTACTAAAAGTTTTGAACCTTTCTAAGAGTGAATTAAATGAAAACTAAAGTAATCTACTTTATCACAAACTTTCCACACACACACACACCCCACCCCCCCATACATATCTACATGGTATCCACAAAACACCTCTAGTAATGTGGGCATGGAAATTGTGGGGGAAATGTAGCTGCCTGTGATATAAGGTTGAGATGTATTATGTTAATGTTCATATAATCCTATAATAAATTTAGAGCTGGAAGGGAGCTTAGGCAATGGTCTTTCAAACTCCTGTCTCATCTTCTAGTTGAGAAAACTGGCAAAGAATGGATGACTGTCTTGCCCTAAGTCACAAAGGGCATAAGTAGAAAAATAGTAAATCTGAAAAATAAGTAAACATTTTATGATTGCATTTCTTCTTGTTTTTCAATAACAGATATTTTGTTGTATTCTTGGTAAAAGAAACTCTAGCTTTCTACTTAAACATTTGAACAGCCTTCTTTGTAGGAAAAATTAAAATTTAAAGACTCAAGATTTTTCCTTTTGGAGGTTATTCTGGAATTACTGGCATGTGATTGTCTTTATTAAGTTCCTAACCAGGTCACTGTCAAATATCTTCATATAATTTTGATTGGAGTAGAATGGAAAAACATTTCTCCAAAACTACTTCTCTTTTCCACCAATAGAGGTAACAGCAACTCATCTCTTTATCTATGTGGTACATTTGATGGGTAGACTAAGTATATTAGTTCCCATGAGTTTTCTACTTAAAAAAAGTTAAATTTTTCATTTTTATTCTAATCATTTATAAGGTAAAATAATCTTTTATATTTTTTTACTTAAAAGACAATCAGTTTTTTAGTAAACATAAGCATTTTCTTATAATCTTAACAGATGCTTTACGACTCAAAGGTAAATATAATTTTCCTTTTTTAGAAGTCCTTGCTATAAATAAAAAAAAATATTAATGAAATTACAACCTCTTCCTCCCATACTCCCATATAAATTTTGCACAGCACAGAATCCCTGAAAATAGCAAAATGAAGAAATATTAAAGAGTAATGTCAACTGATATAAGCAAGGTTTTCAATAGGCTTGTGCTCTCTTAAGTTAGTATAAAGTTAACCAATATTTTTTTATTTGATTTTGTTGTCTGAGGTAATGTAGTTTAATGGCTTAGCACAATACCTGTCACTTGATAGGTGCTTAATGTTTATTATTAAAAAATGTCCCTGGGCTGAATCAGATCTGCGACTGAGTCACAGCTTTGTCATTAATTTGCTTTGTGACTTTGGCAAGTCTCCCATGGACCTTAGTTTCCTTATGTGTAGAAAATGAGAAGGGAAGTGGAATTTAGACCTAAATGCAAATGCAGACCAAATCAAATTGAAATGTTATTAGGAATATTAAACAAAATAAATAAAAGATAGAACAAATATTAATGTGTGGTTTTCTAGGCCAATGTGCAGCCTGCAGGGTTCTTGGTGTATAGTTTAGAAACCCTATTTCTATTTGAGTTTAACACTTTTGGACTAAGGTGATTTCTAAGGGCCCAACAACACAATGATTCTACATATCCGTAAGACATGCTTTTTCAAGTGGATTCTAATGAGTGAATTTGCATTAGCATTTTTGACTGGGTTCTCTTATAAACCCATAAGGACACATTTTCATGTCTAAATATACAGCGAGACAGCAACCTTAGAAATCTTGTCTAATCCTTTTACAGATGAAGAAACCAGTCATTGACAGGGTGATTTTACATGACATAGTAGCTCAACACAGGTCTCCTCACTCCTGGTTCATTGTAGTTTCAAATAAATTGCACCTGGGGTACCTACAAATGTCTGTGAAATTGACCCACGCAACAATGAACCCAAGATTTTAGCCATAGTCAGTTCTACTTTGGAAGTGTTTACTTAGTTATTTTATTTGTTCTTTGTTTTTGCATTTGACTTCAGCATGGAGAATGAGATGTTTCTCTTTCAGGCTAATGCTATTGGTAGAGGTGCTAAGTCAGTCCGTGAATTTTTGGAGAAGAACTATACTGATGAAGCTATTGAAACTGATGATTTGACCATCAAACTTGTTATCAAGGCCCTTCTGGAAGTGAGTTTGACAGTAAAATGTTCTTCTTTATTGCTTCAGAAAATCAGGCTGCCATATTCTATTCTTCCTTAAAAGTCCATGAGAAAAATCATTTAATAGTAATTATCATTATATGAGCACTTCTGAGGATATGAAGCCATGGCATTCCATTCAGTTATTGCTGATACATACTTTTCCACTCTCTTAACATTTAGTATATACATTTTCCATTGGTGCTGGGATGAACATTAATTTTTTGAAACTACGTAGTTCCTTGTCAACCTTTCTGCTATTGCATTTGGGCAGGTATTTCCTTGTCAGTATTTCTGACAGAAAGAATGTTTTGGAAAATATGTGAACTCATATTTTGGGTCCTTGTAATACTTTAGTTCAAGTATACTTTAAAACACATACATGCACATTAGATAAGGGTTTTTTAGATTCTTTATGTCTCTGGCAGAAAGACAGAATCTTACCTGATGATTTGATTTTGTGAAGGTGGGAGAGAACAAAAATGTCCTTACGTTTTTTTCTTCTTGTTTCCCTGTTCTTCCCATTATTGTTATAGGTGGTTCAGTCAGGGGGCAAAAACATTGAACTAGCTGTCATGAGGAGAGATCAGCCTCTTAAGGTAAAATGAATGAAATATCCATCTAAAATCTTTTGCTTACTAACTCCAAGACTTAGGAGCATTTTAAAAAGGTGGTGCTGTCTAACTTTAAAGTGACATTTGTGGGGGCAGCTGGGTGGCTCAGTGGATTGAGAGCCAGGCCTAAAGACAAGAGGTCCTAAGTTCAAATCTGGCCTCAGACACTTCCCAGCTGTGTGACCCTGGGCAAGTCACTTGACCCCCATTGCCTAGCCCTTACCACTCTTCTGCCTTGGAACCAATACACAGTATTGATTCCAAGATGGAAGGTAAGGGTTTAAAAATAATAAAATAAAGTAGCATTTGTTTTCTTGTCTTTTTGGCTTTGTTAGCCCTCCCTCTAGGCACTGTGTTGACTTAGTTGGCTAAACAGATGGACCGTTCCTGTCTATGCCAGTTGCTTTCACAAAATGACTGGTAGAAAACCACAAAAGCCTGAAAAAGAAATTTTGCTTATTATTTAGTGCTTTATGGGGCTAGGCAGAGACCTGCCACAGTCAGATATCTAACTATCTAACCTTAGATATCTAGATATCTTAGCTATCTAACCAACTGAAAATTGGTATTTAATTAGTTAGGAAATGTAGGTGATTTCATATTCTACTAGAAGCGTAAAATTCTTAAAATTGCTATTAATCATCTTGGGCTGTTAGGAATAAAACCAGTAATAAAAGAACACAAGAATATTTACTAGTTGGATAAGTAGGCATAATGGTCCCATGAAGAGTGCTGTAAATTTAGGCTTTGTTACTGTGTGACCATGGTCTTCATTTAAACCTGTCTGGGCTTTAATGTTCACATCTGTTGATCTTAGCTATGTTGGGAAAAGCTTTTTCTTTGCTTTGTTCAGTTTATTTCCAAAAGAGACAGGCTGAGAGTCAAATCTGTCTTGTGAAATCAAAAATGGTAGGGGCCACATCCCTCAGGTTTCCATTTCCTAATGAAAGACAAAAACTCTTAATTTGACTAGAATCTGGTAGCTTTTACCATGGAGTAAGTGGGGGAAAGGGTTTCTTGGCAGGCTGATAATTATGAATGTGGAATCTTTCTTTTGTTAGATTTTAAATCCTGAAGAAATCGAAAAGTATGTGGCCGAAATTGAAAAAGAAAAAGAAGAAAATGAAAAGAAGAAACAAAAGAAAACATCATGATGAATGAAATATCCAGTTGCTTTAGCTATTTGTTTTTAATCCATTCAAATCATGGTGATTCTATAAATGACAAGTAGGCAGCTCCAGTCCATTTATTCATATTGTACCTCTGAGTGACCTACAATAAACCTATGTATTTTTTAAGCCTTTTTTTTTTCCTTAAACAGTGTTTATTATTTGGACTTCTAAAGCGAATGTTTAAAAAAAAATGCCATTTTTACCACCCCAAATTGTGTATCTGGATGTTCATTCTTTAGTACAAGTTTCCCTGACCATTACTTATCTATGTCTTTGCCAGACTGTATACTAGATTTTTTCCATTATGACACAATCATGTGGGCTTAAACTCCCAATTCAAATTTAAGCAATTCTTTTTCCTCTTTACTTTGGCATTTTCACATTTTCATTTCATTTCTATTCCACTAGTCAAATGTGAAATTAAATTTTCATTGAGTTTATCTTCATGTGTCCCTGTTTGGGTGGAACAATTGGGGGGTAGGGGGGCTGTCACCATAAGCACCAGAGGCACTCTAAAAGACTTACCATTGTTGAGCATTTAAAAGAATACATTTCAACAATGAATCTCTCAACTTTGTATAGGATACCACTTTATTAGAAATATAGACCACTTGTTGAGACCATTTATTAGAATGTTAACAATATATTTGTTATTGGTCTAATGTTTCATTTCCGGTCCTCAGATTTACCCTTTTTTTGTCCATTCTTTTCTTCCAGCTTATTAAAGGTAACTAGGAATTTCCAAGTAGTCATCCTGCAAAAAATAGAGGATAATGAACCCAAGTGAGCATGGTTCTAATGCTAGTGTTGCTTTATATTCTTGGCATGTATGTTAAGTTTACTTCTTCAGGCCTTCCCTGTAGATTTGGAATTTTTTCTCTAAAATTTGCATCTCTTTTAAAACGCTCCCTTTTGCCATCCTTAATTTGCTTTTGAAGGGTTCATAACTTTCTTTCTTCCTACTCCCTAAATGGGGGGGGGATGACAAAAAAAACTACAAGCTTTATTTTTTGCAGCTACTTAATAACTTTATCTCAAATGTGGTTCACTTTCTCAACCAAAATATTCATTGTCTTGTTAGAGGCAATAGCCTGATCCCCAATACAGGTACAGCCAAAATGGATCACATGTTTAAATTTGAATAGCAACATTAGTCACAGGTGAGCAGCTATTTTAGCTTAAATATATTTAGTCTGCACTGAGGAAAATAACACCCATTATGTGGAGCCCAGTGAAGTGAATTTAATTATTATAGAATTTGTATTCAGTTGGCCACAAATATTACTACAGAATTACAACTCTTTGTGGTTTTATTACCAAGCATGTGCAGTGTGAAAATTAGTATCGGACTTAAGTCAAGCCTTTGTACTAATGATCAAAGAGAAGATATTTAGCAGCTATAAAAAACCAGAAGGGATAGTTTTAAAAGCCAACCTCAAAAATCTAGAGATGTATTTAAATAAAATGTATTGATACAGGACCAAATAGATCCAAATACATCCAACTGTAAAAGTTTTTGTTGGCCTTCTCATTGCTCAGTGGGCTAAAGCTCAGAGATGCCGATCTTTAAGAAAACCGTTAACAGAGGTATCCCAGTTCCATGGAATCAGTAAAAGGCAGTATGTACAGTTCCTTATACTCATGCCAAATTGGTCACAAGAGTATCTTGACACTACTGGTGACGCTATGGCACTCTGTGTTCTGTGGGCACCTGGCTGCCCTCACTGCCCCTACCCCTGCCAGTCCCTTACTAGAAAGGCAGAGACTGGCAAAGCTGCACCCCTCTCTCTCCCTCTCCACTATGCCTTATAACATTTTTTCACATGCCTCGCCCCTCTGCCCAGCAGCCCAATGGTGGGAAATGCAGAGGGTGAGGTAGGCTGCAAAACATTGTGCCCTCTGGTCACTCCCCTCCCCCTCTACACTCCTGACTGACATTCCTTACTTCACCCAGTAGCCCAATGGGAGGGCTTTTCCCCTCCTCTGAGGCTCATCACCAGTCTAGGCGATAAGGTTAATTTTTGCCATTCTAAGATTATATTGGTTTTTAACAGTGTATGATTTCACTGGTTCCCTGGTAAAGCAAAGCCCCATAGCAAGATAATCGACCAATGGGTCTTAACTGTCCAACTAAATTTTTAGTGTTGGCTTCTTGAAGCCAAATCACTGTAGCCAAGATTGCTTCTGAGGGTCTTACAGAAAGTGGTCAAGTCCAGTTAACCTGTTCTAACAATTGCTTCAGTATTTCTTGGAAGCCATCATTTTTAGGGGGCTTGAATTTTGTCTCAGCAGTGAAACTAGATAGGAGATCTTGGGCTAGTAATTAACTGCTTATAAGGAGCTTAAAGTGAAGGAATTGAGATAAAATTTAATGTAGAGACCTGGGGGCATTTAGATCCCAAGTTCAACTGTGATAGCAAAAGAAGCTAGTCATCATAGGCTTTAACTTTGTATAATGTACTGAATGAAATCGCCTTCAACAAACAGGCTCTCTGGCCTTCTGGAATACTTTTAGTACTGGGTACAATGAGTTCAACTCCAGTAGGATGTCTGAAAAGAGAACTTAAAAACTGTAGTTACATTAATAGGGGTTTAAAAAAAAACCAACTAGGAACTATTAAGCCTCTTGGGATTTAAAGCTGGAAAGAACCCTAAGACACTGTCAAAACCCTTACATTCATTACATTACATGAAATCCTAAGACCAGGACATGGAGTGTCTCATTCAGTAACAGCAGTAGTAAACGGCAAACTTGAATTTGAATCCAAGCTGACTTGGATTCTTGTTCTACATAATATACCATGCTTTGAGAATAAAACTGGGGGCATGATGATATCCACTTGAACAGTTGATGGATTCAGGATGCAGAATTGAGTCATTTTAGGGTATGGCCTATTTGAGCATCTGTTTTACTTGACTATGCTTTTAATAAGGGTAGTTTGGGGCCTTTTTTTTTAATTAGAGGGTGAAAAATGTTTCTAGTATTTTAAAGAATAAAGGGGATAAAGAAAATGCAGGTAGATGGTACCAATCTCCAAGTATGTTTTAAGGGCTGTCTTGAGAAGTTTGTTCTTGATTCCATAATGTACATATTGGGAAATGGGTAAGAGGTAAATTATGGCAATACTTAGACGCTTAATGTAAAGGGAAAAGGTCACTTAAAAAAATCACTAAAACAGAATGGGATGTTTGAGGAGGTAGTTAATTTGCTACCACAAGTATAAAGATTTCTGTCACCTATGCTACTAGGTGAAGGAGGAAAAAAACAGGCAATTAAGCCTCATTTTAAGGCTTATCTCTACTGTTGAAAATCTTTATACCAAGAGTCACTGATGACCAATGAAAAACGCCTCTAAATAAGAAGAGATAAGCTACACATGAATCAGTAGCTGCCCCCATATCGATGAAATGATTTAGTGAAGAAGGGTGGAGGGACAGGGAAATCATAGGTGAGATTAAGCCAAGAAGAAAAAGTATTAAACATTTGAATGTTTTATTTATAATTTACAATATTCCAACAGAGCAGCCCCATTGCTATGCTTCTAATTCTTAGCAATTAACTCCTACAAAAATAAACCCAAGCTTTTACGGTAACTTAGTCAATGCATAACTAAAACTTCTGTAGCTATTTTAAGGGAGTTTTCATTTACCAAGGTGCTTATTTTCAACAAAATGCCCTGTCAACCAGAGAGGGGCACATGCCTATATTAAAGATGTAACCCATTTACTCATGCAACAAGTTTATGTTACCCCCCTCCCCCCTACCTTTTAAAACAAACAAAAAAACCCCAATGGAACTATTTACAGTTTAGAGGAAACATGCCCTTTGCCAACTCAACTTCCACTGAGGAGTAGATTGCTCCCCCTCCCCCCTCCCTAAGTGGATGAGAACAGCATTCAAGAGTGTTATGCCAAGTCCAACACATAACTGGTAAGCAGCATGTACCAGAGACAGGTTGGCAGCGACAAGGAGGGCTGGTGAAGAGTTTTTTTTTAGGGAGGTTAGCCCTGAGTTTTATATCCCCATCAATTCCCATAGGGATGAGCATATTATATCCCTGACCCTTAGCTTTGAATATTCACAGGGCCTCTTGGAAGTCAACTTTAACTCTTCCTCTTCTGACAACTCATCTCTGGATTGTGACTGACACCTACCCTAGGTACTCTGTGACTTGCTTATACATGATCCATGTGACAACCCCAATGTTCCCTCCCAACCCACCCCCAAACCACCCTAAGTACTCATTAACCCCATTTAGTACTGGGCATCCAGGTCTCCAGACACCAAGAGTTACTGAAACATGTTGCCTCTTAGAAGTGGGAGTGACAGACCAGCAGCACCAAAGGGTCAGTTTGGTTACTAAAAATGTAATTGGCTTATTTTTAATGAGACTTGGTTCTACTTTTAAAAGCTATTGTCTCAAAAAAAAAAAAGATTTAATTAAACCCTCTCTAAATACAGAAACCCTTCTGCAAAATACCAAAAGAAAACCTTAAAATTAGGCTGTGCTTTTTAAGAAAACAAAAGGGGGGGAGGGGAGGAGGAAAGAGACCAAGACACCTCAAAGAGGTTACCCATGAACACTTCCAAAAAACAAGTGGTTTTTACTCAGACCAAGTCTAAGTTCAGTTGAAGTCCAAACGATAAGCAGTAGTACTGTGGGACTTTCCAAAAAGTAGTAAACAAAGTGACCCATTTTCTCCCCACTTTAAGTGCAGCATTTTCAATGTTTTCTTATATACACAGCATCACCTTTGTGCCACTTAGCCTGCAAGAGAAAAGATAGTGACCAAGATTGTGTATTTATGCTCCATGAGGAAAATAGCTATAACTTCCCCTGGTCAGCTCCCTTTCTAAATTTGGCCATTTCTAGTACAGAAAAAGGCTTCTCTTAGATTACCTTTACTTTTGAGAAACCTCAGTACTAAGAACACTTATTTTGTTTAAAAGTCAAGTACCTGTTTGTTTTGAAAGGCTTCTCTATTGAGTAAAAGTTTCCTCTCTGGAAGCCCAGCTCCTGAGTTTGACCTTTGCCTTTAATTTGTTACAGCTGACTGTTCCCTAATACCACAGCTATTAGACTGCAGAGGTTTACACACCCGTTTGTGGTTAAGTCTCTGTAGGCTTTCCAAAAGGGTATAAAGAGACTCTTAGGGTCAGTATTTCTTCAGAGTTGGCACTAAGAGCTGTGTCTTCTCCCAGGGATATGGTTCCCAGAATCCCAGAGCCTTTGGTTCTGTGTGGTGGTCAGAATAATGAACCTATCCCTTTTTCCTGATTAAAGAGTGGGTTTTCTGACTACTTGGTAGTTCTGTATTTATTTCCAAGTTATCATAGGCAAATGAAATACATGCCTAAAATTTTTCCTCTTATTGACAATAAGCCAAATTTAATAGATTAGCTGCTGAGTGGAAGGTTCTAGTCTAAACACTCCCAATTTCTCACTAGGCATGAAATAGCTAATTCCTTCATACTTACATAGAGTTACACTCTTAAACTCTCCCAGTACCAGCTCTATGGGAAGTCTGATTGCGCCGGGCTGCTCCAGTGCCTCTTCCACCTCGAAAGCCTCCCCTGAAGCTACGGCCTCGAAGAAATCTTCCTGAGACTCCAAAGGTCTCTGTATTGAGTTTCCTTTCTTCAGCCCATGTTGTACGCCTAGAACTAAGTTAGAATTGAGGTATGTTTTAACACATAAAACTAAATCCCTCAAAAGAACTAAGAGGAAAAATATTTTCCCTCATGTCATTACTGTTGTCTAATGATAAACAGCTTTTTAAAATGTAAGCACTAAGTGAAAAATGCATGCACTAAGTAAATATTTGCTGAATTATTTGATGCTTAAAAAAAGTAGATAAGTCTTATTTGCAGGACTAAACAGCTCCATGCTATTTTCCAGTACACTATCTAGTGGTTGTGATTGGTTAAGTGGTTGGTTAAGAAGTTGTGTTTATGGTGAAAAAAACCCCACTAGATATGGAGAAGACTGGGTTGAGTTCTCCTATTATCTGGAGGATGGATGTGACCCTAAATAAATCTATCAATTCCTAAGGCCCAAGTTTCCTAATCTGTAAAATGAGAGAGTCAGTGTATCTCTAAGGTTCTTTTACTTTTAACATCATTTACTGAGATTTGGTTCTGAGTTCTAAAATCCTGGATGAGAACTAAGATACACCTGAGCAAATGAATGCCAGTTCAGAGTACATAAAAACTCTTTATCTAAGTGACCCTCTAGCCTCAACAGCTGACAGATGAACAAAGATTAAGTGGAGAAACAGAGGAGATTCAGTGATATGCAAATAGGGGACAAACTTAAAATTGCCTAATTTTTTAAAACGGCCAGAATCTGCTTTATTGTAATTCCTCAAATCAAGTGTTCATCATCTAGGGCTTATGCATCCTACAGCAAAGTTCATTGTAGAGGGATTTTAATTTGTATCAGGTTTCTAAGTTTCAGTCTTCAAAGCATTTGCCCAAGTTAAATAAATGAATCTTTAAGGAATGGCCAGCCAACAATCCTTTTCCTTCCCTACATTCACACCTTTACCTGGACTTTAGTTCAGAAGATATGTTGTCAAAGAATGACTTGGATTTGTCATAATAGCAATTAGGTCCCAGGAGGTCCTCCTCTGTGGTACTGTCATTGTTCTGGGTTACTACTGCTGGATCTCCCTTCTCTTCTTTTTCTGTTTTGTCATCTAAGAATAGAGAAATATTAACTATAATGACAAGTCAACTAGAAGGAACGTATAATTCAAACCAGTGTAGAAATATGACCAAGAATCGATCTCCACAAATTCTGAATTAGGCTGGAAAAAGTCTACATACTGGTACACAGATTCAATGCTTACTATGTATTACCTTGTAGTGTTAAGCATAGCTATTTACTTTGCTTTGCTACATTTCACTGCAATTAAGCATATGACTCCTTTCCCCCCTCCCCACCAAAACCCAACATATATAAACCAACTTGGCTACTTAAATATTAATCATTGTGACTAAATTAGGAAATCAGGGGCAACAGACATTTGTTTGCTTTTAAAGTTTAATAGTCAATAAATAGAAGAGGTTCTTAGAATTTACAAGTACTACAATTTTTATAATCAATGCTATCAAATCACATTACAAAATGAAAGAGCTTTCATTCAAACACTGACTAAATTCCTACAATATGCAAAAATCTCCAGTAAAAGGAACTCAGTATCTCATACTAATTAAGACAGTGCCATTTTACTATTGAGCAGTGCCAACTGTTTAGAAATTGAATCTTTAAAAAACCTTAATCTGCCTTTCTTTGGTAAGATCTATTTATCCTTGTATTTCCTCTAAGGTTTTTTTTTTTTTTTAGGTTCAGAATCTTCAGTTATTTATGATATGGCTTTCCCTTCACTATCATGGAAGCACTCGACGTATCACTATTCCAATTAAAAGTGGCAACTACACCTTGAAGTATTATAAACATTTCCCCATAAAGAGTCAAATACAGCTAAATCAAACCTTTAAAATTCAGTTTCTTCTTAAATTCCTTGTCAAGTTCCTCTCTGTTGAACTGAGCATTTGCACTCTCAAAATCAAAGTCACCTTCAAACTTAATAGTATTTTCCTTGACATTTGTTGGACGGTTCTGCCCTCTGGAACGGTTTCTTGTTCGCCTGTTCCCTTTGGGAAGAGAAAAGCAAAGGTAAGAACAAATCAACAAACTTCCATAGAAGAGTACCTCTAAACAACAACTAGATCTTTGAAGGCCTTCAAAGGAATCACCGTTTTTAGAGACATCAGATTTTATGCAAGTTCCAGATATGCTGCCTCATGCCTCTTCTCCCTCCTCTCTACTCTGACCCCAATGTAACAGTGGGTAATTGGGCACCTGCTTTAAGTATTGCTGACTTAAGATTTTTAAAAGTTTATCAATTTTCAACTTTAGTTATTCATGTCACTCCCAAACTAAATTACCTGATCTTCTCCTTTGAGGTCTTCTGTTTTCATCATTCACCTGCCCTTGATTTTGCACAGTTACTGGCTGAACTATATCTATGGCATAAAAGAGAAGATTAGGGGAAAGATATTGAGGTCAGAGACCTACAGGTTTATAATCAAAGATGCCAAGTATGATTCTATGCTTTAAGCAAATGCCTTGTAAAAAGCCACAGACACACACTCTCAACTCTCTTTCTCAATATGTTGCCTTGATTGGGGGGGATGCGGTGGCAGATAACGGAAGCCACACACAAAGAGGAAGTATTTCAAGTACCACTTGTTTTGCTGTTTGGTTGGACCTGGCGACCATTGCGTTGGATCCCCATGGGAGGCTTGGTGGGTAGTAGTTTTTTGGCATTCAGGTTATCAACAGAACCAGTCTGGACTGCCTGTTCCACCATGGGACTCTTACGTACTGGGATGGATGGAAAACCAGCTCCTGAATTAAGAGAAGAGAACAGGGTTTAAAATCAGAGGAAAAAACAAAAAAACATTATAGCCTTCCATGTTTTCCTTTATGGTTGGCACATCAGAAGTAGAAACAAACCACCCACCTATAGAGATTTTATTGAAACTCAGGCAAAACTCATTTACTGGAAGAGTTCCTTCCCTAGAGATATGCAGGTGCCAGGTCTGTAAGTCACAGCCCACTGAAACATCCAACTAGTCTCAATGCTTATTCCAACTTTGGAAACTCATAATGCTCATCTAAATTTAAATTTATTTACTTAATTGATTAATTTGGAATATTTTCCATGGTTACATGATTTGTGTTCTTCCCCTCCCCTCATCCCTTCCCCCTTCTGTGGCTGATGAGCGATTCCACTGGGTTTTACATGTATCATTGATCAATATCTACTTCCATATTATTATCATAATGCTCATCTAAATCAGAGTCCTATGGTCATTAAAAGACATGATACATTTCTATGATACTGAGTAACCTAGAGTATTAAAATATTGGTAAAATCAGCCTACAAAGGGTTATTTTTATCCTGGTGAAAAATGAACAAGAATAGTTGTCCTAATCTATAGCTTGATAGAAAACACAAGTATTAAATCATTTCAGAAGTTATTTTAGGGGAATGTTAGTTGTATCTAAAGACCTTAAGTCCAAGTAAAAGGGACAAACTCAGTCTGAAATGGTATCTCTTATCCCCAAAGTTTCCCTTAATGCAAGTAAAATTCAGCTCTGAAAAACTCAAGAAGGACATTCAATTCTGTATTCTGTAGTAGAATATTCTCATGAGAAGATTTGCTAGAAGATATTTCCAATCCAAAGCACTTGGAGGTAAAAGAACTTAAGCCTAGTCTCTCCAAAGCAAATATGTTTAGACACATACCTTCAGCTTCCTCTACTTGCTTCCTCCAAATTCTTGGGGCTTGGTATTTTGATGGGGTAGTTTGGGAGGTTATGTGGAAACTGGAATGTTCCAAGTGGGGAGGGTGAGCCTAGTTTAAAAGTAATTTTGGGGGATTGTTTTGGTTGAACATTAAAACCTTCTCTCCCTCTCCTATAGAGCAAAAACCAGGTTTTTGTTATAAGGAATAGAGATTAGAAAATTCACTAAATACAGATGAGGAAATGTCAAATAGACTAGAAAATTACTTTCTAAAAAAAGGATTCCAGATCTGTTATGTACACTTGTGTGACTTTCAGGCAAGTCATTTACTATTTAGTTTCCTGATCTATAAAATAAAGGAATTATATTAGAAGACCTAAGGTTCCTTTCAAAGTCTAGATGCTTGAATTAAGAGCTGCAAAATTTCTTTTCAGTTCTAGATGCTACAATCCTAAAAATTCTCTGTAATTCTATTTACCATAATGGAGTTTTAACTCATTTATAAGTTTGTCTGGTCCATCATTTTGCCTTCCTTGTTAACAAGTCTCAAGAGTTTCAACTGCTTAAGCCTGTTCACATGTAAATTTAATTCAGTGAGAAATCAGAACATCAGACAGGTTTAATTTTTTTTTTAATTCCCATCTTTCCAAGAGCAACAGTACCTCCTAAAAGGTCTTAATCTTAATAATATGAAACTATTCAATAGTTTTAAAATGCAGATGTGATATACTGCTATCGTAACCAGAAAATGCTGGGCTCAATGTCATATTCAAACTCAAAATATGCAGAGTAAGACAGATTGACAGTAGTTGTATGAAATAATGCAAGTTATTGTCATTATTTCACATTTAAAAATCCATTCTAAGCTCAAGGACCTTGGAATCTACCTTCAAAGATACCACAGAACTTTGGAGATTCAAGCAGTTTAAGAAATGGGATGTTACCAAAATTACTTAACTCCTTACAAAATCCCACCTCAAAATGCAAAGTAGATAATTTCCATCAGCGCAAAAATAAGTTGAGTGTCATGGTACATGTACTGATCCATTTCAAGACATTATTCTTTAATTTCTTAGGATTTAGAGACATGTCAAAGTCTAGCTTCCCTCCTATGGTTCATAAGTCTCAATAAACAGGACAGAAAAGTTACATTTCATAATAATGATCACATGCAGCAGTATATGAATGTACCTTAACAGTTCTAATATACTGGCTTTTAGAATTGTCCCCAATCTAGATACATGCTCTCTGATCCAAACTATTTTGATCCAGATGGTCAAAACCAGAAGCTATTTCTTTCCTAATAGTTATTTTTCTACCTTATATTCACAAGTGATTTGCCATGAAAGTGATTGATGAAAGGCAAACACTGTGTATGAAAAGAATGAAGAGAATACTGTCAGTTCCTTGTCATCCCTAGTATTTTAACTTTTAAAAAAAAGGGCTATATGCTCTGTCAAGCAGAAGTAAAGCATAACACTAGTTTGACATGAGCATTTACTACAGCTACTGTCATTCTGTTCTACTAGTTTTACCCCCTTGCTCTTAAGCAAGCTTTGTAAGACAGATGCAGTTCTCCAAAACTGCCGTTACCCTTAGAAGAGAGCTGATGTGGCTCTGAGGACATGTCAAGCTCTGAAACAGGCTGTGGAGATGGAGAAGAACTAGGGCTTGAAGCAGCGGCTGAGGCTGGAGGGCTTACCAACTTCTCTAAAATAAGATAAGGGAGAAAAGAGCAAAAAGAGAAAACATACAAATAAGTAATGAGATACTAGTCTAACGTACAGCAAGCTTGGAAAGATATCCAAGGAACCCCTTGCAGGCCAGGTTGCTATTACAAACAATATTGAAGACAAGCAGCAAGCCAGGGTGGTAATGTAATCTGTTATATTAGAAAACAGTCTCAAGACAAACAGAAATTTTAATAGAAAATGACCTATAGTTCTAATAGTCTTGTTCTTAATCTCGATGCTTCCCTGCCATCAGACATTATTATTGGGATATCAGTGAGTAATCATGCCTAGGTTATCACCAGGAATTTTGAACTCATTTGAAAAGCTGTGTGAACAAAAAGAGTTATAGCATGGAATTGCTTCACTAGAGAGCCATTTATGCTACTGAATAAAACTGTATCCATTCTGAATTCTGAAAAAATTCAACATAGCTTAAAAGTTGCACTTAAATTGCTTAGGAAACCATTCCATGGCTCAAATTCAAAAGATTACAGGAGCATGGTTTATTAAATAAAAAGTCTGGAACTTTAGCAATATGCATCTAAAGTTAAAGGTGTCTCACTGCAATATTAACAGCTCAAGTTATTAATTTCCTTTAAGGAACTCTAAAATTCAGAATAAGTCCCAAATTATTTATACTGATGTTTGAAAGAGGTTTTTACACTTTATACTTTTTGTCATTATGTAAACAGACCATGTAATTTGGTCAAGACAAACTTTTTCTAGAAATAGGAATAGAAATAAAAAATATGGAACTGCTAATTGTACTGTGAAGATAATTAGCATCTATTTATTTTTGCTTCTTAGCTGCTGGTATCCATACTTAATAAAAATGTAATATGGATCAAGCTTAACAAAGTAAAGAAGTTTTACTCACCTAAACCTAAGGAAGCTGCATACTGCTGGCTAAGTAATGAGCTGGCAGCAAGCTGGTTGTAGGGTGGCATACCTCTAAAGGGGCTGTAAGGCACATGTGGTTGGAAGGATGATGTAGAGGCGGAGCCCAGGGAAGACTAAACAAGACAATATGTAAGAATGAAGCATAATTACCCTACTAATATACAAGATTCACTCCCAGGTGCTAGACTATAACTGAAAACACACAGAATGTGCTTAGAAAGGGGGAAAAAGAAAATTATCCCATATATCTCTACAGAGGAGCAAATTTAATTAAAGTGTCACTAAAAGCTAGCAAACTATAGCTATAAACTGTCTTAATGAAACTGGTAATTCTTCCTTCTATATAATTTCCCTCCTCTCCTTCCCATCATGAATTTGTGCCCAAAATATTGTAGGGAGAGGACAGGGGCTAATGCAAGGAGACACATTTCACTGGAAACACAGTGATAAAGTTGGAAAAGATTTCAAATTCAATATAAATCCAATTTAGGTAGTTGATCCTTAAAGCTCAAAAACACTGCTGGCCAACATAAGATCAACTCAATGACTTCATATAGCATACCCAATAAAGTTAACTGCCTTCTGGCTATATATAAATGACATCTCTTTTAGCATTGAAAAACTTCTTTAACTAAGACTTCTACAAGTCTTGTTATCTATTTTATTTCCTGGGTCCACTAGTAAGAGACCAGGCTTAAACCATCAAGCCTTCTGAAAGATAGAAAACTTCTAGAGGACAAAAACTTTCCCACTGAAGTCTGCTTTAAGGAAAACAAACAGCAAAAAACATAACACACTTACTTGGACAATAGCAGGATCCTGAGGGAGTGTGTGTTGAGCTTTTGGAGGTTCACATACAGTAATATCTTTGATATCACTTCCCCGGAAAATGATGTATTCATAAATTTCCTCTCTTGGGGGAGCAGGTCTATCAGTGGGACGGTCTTCTGTACCAAAGGACCTCACTTAGGAATTGAAAGAAGAAAGGTTAGGATGTTATACACTGATTATACTGAGGTCTTAATGATTTAAAATCCTTCCTATTATCTGAAAGGTTTCTTCTTGAGGTAAAAGTATATGAAATGGCAGTGGACAAGAGTTCTGAAGTCAAAGATCTTGAGTTCAAATCCTCCCTCAGCCAGTTACTAGCTGTGTGATCTTTGGCCAGTCACTAATCCTCTCATCTTCAATTTTTCAATTTCCTCACCAGGAAAATGGGGATAATAATAGTACCTAATTCATTGGGTGGTTATGAGGAAAATAAGAATATGTGTAAAGCACTTTGTAAACTTTAAAGCAACAAATCAATAGCAATAAACAATAGCTATTATTATTGCAATTCTTTACAAAACCTTGGAGTTCTGTTCATTTTAATACATATATTTTCAAAAGGGATCCAATACCTATTTGTAGTTTATTTGGCAATAAGCAAAGTTTGAGAAAGCCTATGAAGAGAATAACTGTAGTGTTCTACAGAACTAGGCCTACTGGAAACAGGGCAAAAAATTCTGTCTTTGTTGCTCTTCAATCATATTATAAAGAAAAGAGTTAAATCTTAGTACTCTACTCTGAGAAGTCAGCCAGTTTATTTCAAAAAAAGAGGTGTCAGTAAAAGAACTTTCCCCAACAATTTAATGCCATTTAAACTCTGGTGACAATAAAAATGGATATTAAAAAGGTATCCAGAATTTGGGTCAATAGTAAAAACAAAAAACAAAAAAAAACACCTCTTAAGATGAATACATTTAAAACAAATGGAATATATTAGGCACCTGTAACTGGCATCACCTGAGGTAGTACTTCAGAATTCAACTAATGTCTGATTCTCACAGAGTGAGGAACTAAGAAACAACTCCCTATAAACTAAGGACTTCAGGGCTTTTATATGCTTTAAGAGATTGTTATGGTACAACATGATAGATTTCAGTTCATCCTGTTTACAAGATGCAGGCATTTTACTCAATGCACTGTGAGCATAAGTAAAATGTGTACACATACACTTAGAATGCCTAATATATATTTTCTTTTAAAAAATTAAATTGCAATGTCTTCATTCATTTAGAAAATATTCAAACATGCACAACAATACAGATTACAAGACTATATTAATTGGGTCCTGCAGACCTGTTATCTTCCCTGATACAAGAAACAAACTTTGACAGATTGATCCCTTTTGACAATTCCACAAGATAAGCAGGATGCCTGGGAGGTATTAAACAAATTGTAAAATGACTGCCAACTCCAAAGTATAGTCAGATTATGATCAACCCTACTTTACCTGCCCCTTAAACTTCCTTCAATGAAGAGTAAAGACCACAAAAGAGCCATCTTTTGCTTTTACCATCATACAATATAAAAACATACCACAGCAACAGCCACAAAGGAAATCCTTTCACTATAAATCTTACTTATTTGATGCTTCTTTTAGGGGTCCAAGACAGACTGGTAGGACTTATCACATAAAGAAAGTTACAGAAACTACAATTTGAGTTACCAGCTATGGGGCTGGGATGGGATAGGAAAAAGACATTGGGGAGAAAATCCTGGCTTACACGCAGTTCAATCATGTGAAACGAACTGAAGAGAGTCCTCTTGAAGGCAGACATCCTTCTACTTTAGCATCTTAAAACCTGGATTTTGTGCAGTCTCAAGGTTTAAGCCCTTTAATTGGTTCTAGAAGCCTACAGCAACCTTGCCATCCACATGCCCCACCCCCATTTCCATGAATAGGTTCTTCGATTTCTAGTATACACCATCTCAGACCTTCACTAATTGTCTGACCCAGAGTCACTTACTTAACCTCTTTCAACCTCAGTTTCCTAGTCAGCAAAATGAGGAAAACAGGTGTAACAGCACTCTCTTTCCTTTCCAGAGTGGTTAGAATAGAATGAAGTGACCGGTAGGTAGTGCTTTGCAAATCTAAAGAGCTATATAAAAGCATCCTTTATACCACCCGACTAAGCACCTTCTTTGTTCTGAGGGAATCACATCTACAAATGGTAGACAGGAAACTACTAAAGTAGAGAAGGATAAAACCCCATATACTTAAAGAAATAATACCAAAACTGAAGTCAAAGCCTGCATCCCCAATCACCCTCCCCTCTAGATATTTATTATCTGAGCTTAGCAGTCAGAGATCAGGAATACTCCACTTACTAGGACCAGGCTCCATTCAATGGAAATACTAAGACCTTTGTGCCTATGTGTTAGGGCAGGGAAATTCACAAATTAAGTAGAAGGGTTAGTGGGTTGGGGAGAAAATAGGGGGTAGCCAAAGAGGGCAAAGGTTAACTGGTGTCAAACCAGTTCCCCAGAAACACTTTTTGTACCAGGGAAAGAGGATTATAGAGGGCTAGTTAGGAAGACCACAGACTTTAAAAGGAAGGAGGGCTACCTAGAAGGGCAACAATATTAGGGCACAAAGACTTATTCTTCCCAGTTACCATAGAGTTCTTTTGGGCACAGAGCCACAGAGGCCTGATGAGAGGGTAAGGGGATATCCCCAAAGGGTGGGATGAGAAAAATCCTATGTGGCAGATCACCAAACCTTTTATGCTGGCATATGTGCTAGTGTGTGTGGGGGTCTGGGGTGGGGTGGGCAAGGGGACAGTTCCATTGCAGGTGAGCTCTTGAGGGTAGCCTCAGGAAAGAGATCTAAGAGTATGGGAAGGAGGTAAAGAGTGCAGCAGGGGCGGATACAAGACCTGGGACATAACTAAGCGGCTGTAGGTCTCCTAGAATCTTTCCAGGTCAAGTTCACTTGAGACTAAGGTTGGGGAAAAAAGCAAGACAGCTGGGGATTGAGGGAAAATCAAAGAATCAAGTGAGAGCTGGGGAAGGGTAATGGAAGGCTGTCTGTCCTCTCCCCAAAGGTGCAGCAGACAACAGGATCTGAGGATCAGATTCCCACCTCCCTCTGGATGGTCAGAGACACACGAGAGATGAGGAGGAGGGGGTGGGGGCTTCTGGGAAATCAGAAGGCGCCCAGACTCCAAAGAAAAAAGGTTTGGGGCGAGCCAAAAGAAGTGCATAAAGGTGGAGGAGCTGGGGGGAGGGGCAGAGTAGGGTGAGAACTGCAGCTGGGGGAAGACCCACTAAGGGGAGGAGTCGAATTGTGGCCCAGGAGGAGGATCGGTACCAGAGAGAACATGGGTCAGCTACGGGGGCGGCCTGGAGCCGAGTGGGCCCCGCGGCGGGGCTGGGGGAGGGGGCGCAGGCCGGGATCCGAGCTAGGGGAGGGAGGGGAGAGGGATCGGCGCGGGCCGGGCTGAGGCGAGAGCTAGCGCGGGCTGGGCGGATGTCCGGGGCCCGCTGGGTCCGGTACCTTTGGCGAGGGCCACGGTGGAGTTGTCCGTGTCGATGGTATAAAGGATGCCCTCGTAGCGGATCTGCGCCTTGGAGATGAGGCTGATCTTACTGCCCAGGTACGGGGTGCCCGACGAGCCGCTCATGGCCACAGCCGGCCGGGGCCGGGGCCTGGCCCGTGGTCCGCTCGGCCTTCCTTAACACACAGCACCGAAGCTGCCGCCGCCGCTGCTGCCACCTCAGCCTCCCGCCGCTGCCTGTGGGGCCTGGGCCTCTGGGGGAAGGGGAGGGAGGGGGAACGCGGGGGGGCGGAGGGAGAAGAGCACCACATCCGGGTGCTCCTCGACTGCGCTGCGCAGCTCCGTTCCCACGCACGCACACTGCGGCCCGACTGGTTGCACTTTCCGCCCTTTAAATATGGCGGCGGGACTGGCCGTGGGGTGGAGAGATTCCGCGACCTGCGCCTGCGCAAAATCAGGACGGAGAGGCGCGTTAAGAAAAGGTTTTTGGTTGTACTCTTCAGCTTTCCACTTCACACACCCTCCGCCCCCTTTCCCGGCGTGCTCAGCGCCTGCGTGAGAGCGAAATGTGGCCCTGGAGGTGGGCGGGGAAAAATAAACGTAGAGGGAGGTGTAAACAGCTGCCGCTTAGCTGAAGCCAAAGAGGCGCGTGCCTGGGGGTGGAGGCAAGGGCGGTGCATTTTCCTGATCTTAGCTTGGTGGGGTCGAGGTGACTATGGAGAGCTAGGAGGTGGGGCTTGGCACTGGTGCGTACTCCTAGGGGAGGAGAGGAGGGGTTACCTAGGGCCACTGTTTCAGCCAGCGGTTCAAGCTGGGGCGGGGTCGCCCTAAAGGGGGTCTGGCCTCCAGCCTGGACCTCCTCCCCACTCCTAAGAGCGCCCAGTGGGTCTTCTTTTCCCCACCCTTTACTTCCGCCTTACGCGGAGGGAGGCGGATCCAGACTACGCGGTGGGAGACAGGTTTCCATTCTTCTCATCTTCGCTGTCTAGAGGCTGGCGGGCCCGCGCTCGCTCGGTGATTGCTGCTTAAGTTGCCCTTCGCTAGTATAGGGGACTTAAGAATTCACGCACAAGCCTCCGCTTCGGGGCTTCGGGGCTTCGGGGCTCCAGCCAGCCGAAGCACTTCCTGTAGGACCCACTCAAACCCTTCTCAGGTTCTGGACTTCAGTTTCTTTTCAATACAAGAAGAATAGAGCTGATGAAGACCCTTCCAGTTCTGGCATGCTTGAGGAGGAGACGGAGGATTTCAAAACCCATGGCAATAGATGAAGTGCTTTTCTTGACGGATTTGTCTTGGATGTTTGCTTCTTTGGCATTTAAGTGTGGAAGGCTGGTGGGTGGGGGAATGGAGGGAAAGGGGTTCTAGACCCTGGAGGTTGAACTCTTAACTTCTTCCCCGGAAGTGTCAATCTCGGTGTCCTGCCTGCTGCTCCACCTATCCTGGCATCTCCGCCTGAAACACTTAACAGAGGCCGGCGTGGGGTTGCACGAGGCCTTCTACGCCCCTTAGGTATCCGCTCCTTTCCTTGCCTCGGACCCAGAGCTCAAAGCTCCGGCTCAGGAAGTTTCCCCGAGTCTACCAGGCACCAGGAGGAATCATCCGAACTCATCCGAAATGCCACAGGGAGGTAACTAATTGCAAGCGTCAGGTGGTTGGGAAGACGGTTACAGGTAAGGGGAAGATGATTCGGAAACTGAGGCTGCATTCCCAGGCATCTGCTCCACCTGTTGGAAGTCGAGGAGAGGGAGTGTCTACCTTGCTGATCTTCTAGGAGGCTTCTGCTATGTACCCTTTGGGCCAATCAGCTTTTAGAGCTTTAAATGTAAATTTTACTGACCCCAGTAATGTAATCGTTTATTTAACGTTTATTAAGTACTCTATGCCTCTTAAGTTTAGAGGGCAACACTTACCTAGATAGTCAATAAAGATAACTAATTTTGTATGGATTAGCCTGAAAAGTCTAATTAAAGGCGAGAAGGTAGAGGCAGTGACGTATGGACAGATAGCGATGGGCCTGGGAGCTTTTGAAGTGGGGCTAAAATTTACGTTTTGCATTTGGAAAGCCCATTTAGTCTCTGTTTCAAAGAGAAACCCAAGTTCCATATTTCCTTTCTTCCTGGCTTCCCTGTTTCTGTTGAGAATACCACCAATCTTTCCTAACTCAGGTTTAGAAACAGATTCCTTCTCCACTTTTTGTTTTTCCTCCCCTGGTTCCCATCAGGAGATCCCGTATCTATTCTACCTTTTTTTCTTTAGTCTTAAGACCACCAACTTGTTTTATACTGCTCCTCTGAACTATACAGCAGTTTCCTAATTGATTCCCTTGGCTGGTTTCTCCAGCCAATTCGTCATCCACACAACTGAAAAACTGATTTCTAAGTAAAGATTTTATTAATCCATTCGTTAAAAAACTTGACTTTCTCTCTTTTGCTTCCAGACTCTAACACTACTCTACCTCATCATAAATGTTTCAGCCAAACTGGCCTACTTGTTCCCATTCATTCAGTCTATACCTTTGCCACAAATGTTTCCTATTCCTAGAGTGTTCTCCATCTCTGATGGACGTTTGACCCTGGTTGTCGTATCAGTCCTCTAGCTAACTCTCTGAGACTTTTAAATGGGCAAAGTAAGTGCCAACTTACACTGGTAAAGATTTTTCACCAGGAGTTCCCTACACCAAGAAATTGTAGGTCCAGTCCTTGTCTCCACCCAGTAAAATGCAAACTATATATTATATATGTATATATTGAGTATTTCATAAGTGCTCATTGAATTTAATTTTTTAAATCCCTTCTGTCAGTAACAATTCTAAGACAGAAGTGCAGTTAAGTTAAATGACTTGCTCTTAGCTAGATCAGATCTGAATCTAGGTCCTCTCAACTCCAGGCCTATCACTATCTACTGTGCCACCTAGAAGCCCTTGAATTGAATTCTTTTCTATTAAAAGTTGAATTGAGCTTTTGGAAAACTGCTAGAAAATGAATGGAATTATTTCTCCTTTTTCTCCTTAGAGTATAAGAATAGTGGGGTTTTGGCCAGGGACAGATTGTATCTAAAGAACTGTTTTCTTTTGCTCAGACTGTTCCCTGTGCCTCAAATGGCCACTTTCTCCATTTTTATCTTGTGAACTTATCTTTAAAATCTCCACAAAATGCCAGGAAGAAAACTTCCTGATCTACCCCTCCCCAACTGGAAATTTTCTTTTCCCTCAAACTTTACATAGTCCTTTGTTTTGTAACTGTGCTTTTCCTGTAATGTCTATAAAAGTTATGTGTTGATGGTTTATTCCCTAAGCTTCTTAAAGATGGAGACTTGTTTCTCCAAATTTCGAATCTTCCTAGGCACCTGACACAGTGCACTGCTCACAGGAGAGATGCTAATTATATGTTTGTTTATTTAATTTTGTTATGCCTTTGCCAGTGGCTATCACAGTGTTTTGTATCTTTTAGACATAAGGATTGGATCTATGATGTCATTGATATATTGAACTTGCAGGTGAGGAAATTCTACTAATGGAAGTCAACCCCTTTCCTTTTACATATACTGAAATCCTAGTTCTTTAGAACTCGGAGAGATCAAGTGAGTTACCCAAAATCTTAGCCAGTTCCAGAGGTAGGGCTTGAATCCATATCTTCCTGGCTCCAAGGCCACCTTTCTATCCATTATTCTGTAAAAACTTAAATAATTGAGTTATCTATAAATTGTCTGAATAGTCCGGGTTCTGATTTGGCTTGAAAGAGCCTAAATTTAAACATTTTATAAGTTAAGGGAAATGAAGAAGCTCTAAGGAAGTTTATATCTACTCCCTGAACAGTAATAAAATGATTGATTTTGGTGGTGTTATTAGAGAATTAGTAGGGTTGTGCTACAGGCCTTGGTTTCATTATGTAGAGATAAAGAACATCTTAGTTACAGTTATTCAAATGTAATTTTCTGTTTGCAATTGTAACTTAAGGAGATTGAGAATGATGTGTAGCCATTATAATGGAAAATATTTTTAATATTAGTTTTTGAGCAGAGTACCTGTAATACACTAAGGAATGGAACTCATGCCCTTTTCTCCAGAAGTTTTTTCAAGATAAATGAGAATTAGTGAGCAGACAGGGATCAGGGGCAAGAAAGAGAACTGCATAAGAGAATAGCAAACAACTGTATCTGTATTCTCTGATTAGAGTCATTTACCCAACTTGACTGCAAATCCAATGAGAGACTTTCCAGATTCCTCTGAAATATACATTGATACAAGTCCCCTTCTCCCTCCCACCCTTCCTTCCTTCCTTTTGTTTTTACATCATCTTTATTTCTGAATAAATCGTCTTTCCTTTTTAAGAAAGAATAAAAGAGAACCAAATGATTCAGCAAAGTTCCTTGGTACATCAATTGAGTCTAACATATGTAATATACCATACTGTATATATAAGTCCCCCACCTATGCAAAGATTGGAATGAAGTCCATTTTCTAGTCATTCTTCTGGACTGAACTTGATCATAAGTATTCAATTTTCAGTTTCTTTCTCTTCCCCCCCCCCCTTTTGCTTTGTGTATATTATTTTCAGTGTTCTGTATGTTTTTGTTCAGTGATTTTTGGTCATGTTTCATTCTTCATGACCCTATTTGGAGTTTTCTTGGCAAAGATACTGGAGTGGTTTGCCATTTCCTTGTCCAGTCCATTTGACAGATGAGGAAACTGAGACAAACAGAATTAAGTGTCTTGTCCAGGGTCACACAGTTAAGTAAGGCTAGATTTGAAATCATGAATATGAGTCTTACTATCTCAAGGCCCACAGTTCTATCCACTGCTTCAAAGTTCTATGTACTTACCATTAATTCACATATCTTCTACTTCTCTGAATATATCATGTTCATTGTTCCCATAAGTACAGTGCAGTAACATTCCATTCCATTGACATACTGCAGTTTGTTTATCCCTCAGTTGATGAGACTCATTCTTTCAAACACAATATACCTATAGTAGAGGAAGAATATTTTGTCTTACCTATGTTGTGTATATATGTATACACATAAAAAAACTTAATGTTCATATTCAATTTATAATTATGTCACTAATAGTGGCTTGCATTTGTCTATAACTGTAGCTTATAAAGCGTTTTGCATATATTTTTGATATATAAATATATTTTCAGTACATAAAATTTTATTTTTTAATATATATTTTATATAGAGATATATAGAGAGATATTTTGTGATACACTCCTATAATCAATCCATAAACAAGCATTTATGGGCCAAGTATTTTGCTAAACCTTGGGGATACAAATCCAAGGGAAAAAAACCAATACTGATTCTTAAGGAGTTTGCATTCTATTTGGAGAGACAAGTATGTATATGTGAGCAATAAATACACGATAGAGTAGGAGGGCACTAACAGTTGTGTGGATCAGGAAAGACTGTAAAAGTGGTATTTGACCTTCATCTTCAAGGAAATAAGGGATTCCATGAGACAGGTGAGGAATGCATAATAGTCATGGAGATGGGAACAAAGGAGTGTCATAATATGAGAAATAGAGGAGCTTATTTGGTTGGATCACAGAGTTTGCAAAGAGGAGTACTGTATAATGACTGAAAAGGTCATTAAGGGCTTCTTCCAAGGGACAGGTTTTATAGGTTGTTTTTTTTTCCTGAGTCACTAGGAAAACTCTGGAGTTTATTAAACTAAATTGGGGAATAATACAGTGAAATTTACACTGAAGGATAATCACTTTGGCAGCTTTGTGGGGAATGGCTTGGAGTAAGGAGAGACTTGAAGCTGGAAGATCAGTTAGGCCATTATATAGTCTAGGTGAGAGACTACAGAGGTGATGCCATGAGTAGAGAGGAGGGGTCTGATTGGAGAGATGTGCAAATAGAAGTGGCAAGATTTTGCAGCTGATGTGGGGTGAGGGAAAATGAGAAGTTGAAATTAATGCCTGGAAGATTGGTGGTAACCTTGACAAGTAAGGAAGTTTAATAAAGGGGAGAGTCTACAGGGGTTTGAAGTCTGAGATATACAAACTAGCTTTATAAAAACTATTTTGATGATTGTATCAATATAATTGTTTAATTTGTAATCCTATGTATTTTATGCATTTAAAAACATTCTCGGAAGGAGTCCATCCTTCACCAGGCTGCTATATGGGCCACTAACACAGAAAAGATTAAGAATCCTTGTTGTAAGGGATTTATCTTTGTTTTACCTTTTCACAGATGAGGAAGCTGAAAATCAGATGGATCATGTAAGTTTAGGAGTCAGGACATGGGCTCAGATCTTCTGACTTAAGACTAGGTCTCTTTTCTGTATACTATACTATGCTTCTAGATCTCATTAGTTGTAAAACAAGAGACAAGCAATATAGATAGCAAATTCATATCTCATAGGATTGAACAAGTTGAAAGGACTTTATAGCACTTCCTCTGATCAAACAATCTTCCAGATATTGGTTCCATTCAAAGTAAGTCTTGATGAATTATTATATTCCTTCTTCTATATTAAGGATAGTTGAACTTCATTATAAAATCATAGAATTTAGAGCTGTAAGAGATCTCAAGGACAATCTAGTCTAAGCCATCTTTCCTACCAATACAGATGAAGAAAGTGACGCCTATATAAGGTATGTGACTTGTCAAAGTTTATTCAGTAT
Source organism: Monodelphis domestica (assembly GCF_027887165.1). Lineage (NCBI taxonomy): Eukaryota > Metazoa > Chordata > Mammalia > Didelphimorphia > Didelphidae > Monodelphis > Monodelphis domestica. Next base: position 485,924,498 of record NC_077227.1, read on the forward strand.
CAAAACTAGAACTAGAACTCATATTTTGACTCCTTGTTTAATAAGTTGACAATATCTTTGGGAGTTGGTTGAGCCTGAGAAATATGCACAAGAGGACCAAGGAAAAATTTGAACTAACTGAACTAACTTTCTGGGAAGGAAAGAAGGGTTTGAGACTTGAAGCATTATTAATCAGGCCCAGCAATTAAAATGCACTGAGTTATCCACAGGGAACCCTTTGTGGCTCTCACAGGGCAGCACAGGTCACTGGTTTGGCACCTGAGGACTTTAACTACCACATATATAACAGAGCAAGGCAGAGAGCTAAAAATATACCTTGTTCTCAGGACCCAAAGTGAACAAAGGAATGTAGGCAAAACCAAACACAATTCAACATTTTAGACCAGAATTTAAATGCCCAGAAGATAATGCAAGCCATCCACACCAAAGACCAGCTGAGAAAGCTTAAAGAGCTTTGAAGAAACCTTAAATCTGGCCTTTCTAAAGGCTTGATTTGTGTGGCTTGATTGTGTTTTCCAGATTAGGAAACATGCTTACCCTCTTAACAAACTGATTCCCTCCCACCCCCAAATTAGTTTACCAAACTGGTTTATAATCCTGGTTTGAAAATCCTATTTGGAAAAACTGGATTTGGTTTGGAAATAAAATACAAGCAGAATACAGAACCATGAAATTATTGTTTTAGTGAAAAGAGCTCTGGACTCTAGGAGTCAGGAGACTAAATATTTGCCACCCTAGAAATTAAGCTGTCTTGGTATTATTATGAAAATAGTTTTGACTGCCTGGACCCTCTTGACAGGATATTAAGGACTCTCACAAGTCCATAGACAGTTTTTAGAGAACCACAGGCACAAGTTATCCCTACTTAACACCAACACTATCAGTAAGCTACCCTAGGTTCTCTTCAGTGACTTTTTCCTATCTTGGGTTATATCTTTACTTGAGTTATGCTGTTTTTAAATTTCTGTTTTCTTGCTCTTCTTTGTCTTTTCCCACAAAGTTTCCTTTTGCTTTTCTCAATTGTGGCACCATCTGCTCACCTGGCCTTTATGAGGATCTCCTCCCGTTTACAACTGGGATTTTATCTTCAGTTAGATTGTCTCTACTTAGAAAAAAAAAGCCAGATTTGTATGTTAAAAACAATCTCTGTTGACTTCCAGGAAACACTTAAATACTTAGCACTTCCAATTTATATTATTTTATATTTCACATTCTTTGAGGTTGTGAAAATCAAATAAGAATGTTTGTTAGCAAAGTGCCTGGCACACAGTAGGCATTACATAAATCAGGGGTCCCCAAACTACTGCCCGTGGGCCACATGTGGCCCCCTGAGGCCATGTATCTGGTCCCCACCACTTTTCCAGAAGGGGCACCTCTTTCATTGTTGGTCAGTGAGAGGAGCACTGTATGTTAAAGCACAGCGTTGCTCTCATACAGTACTATTTCCAGTGACATAATCCTTTGCATAGTGCCTTAGAACGAAGCACTGCACAAAGGATTATGTGGCTGCACGATGGAATACGTCAGCATGGTGAGTGGCGATCTGGGGAAGGGTATTCCTCACTGTGTACGCTGCTGCCAGGTTAGGGTTAGGTTTTTCTAGTCTGGCCCTCCAACGGTCTGAGGGACAATAAACTGGCCCCCTGTGTAAAAAGTTTGGGGACCCCTCATATAAATGCTTACTTATCTACCTTTCCCCTTATTTAACACTGATACTATTGGCTATAGTTTTCAACTAGGGGTGAGTGAAAGGGAAGGAAGAAGGAGCTCCAGCAATTTGTGATCATAATTATGAGAAGGCTTTTACCATAAGCAATGGATATAGATGTGCTCTAGTGGTAACATTTCCCCAGTGTTGTACTGATTACATTGTGCTCCAGATTCTGTGGGCCACCTCAGTAAGAACCACAGTCATTCAAAGTAGATTCACATAGCAAACCACACTGGATTTTTTAAAATGCATGTTGCTCATATTATAGGCTCTTGATTATCAACATAAATGCATATAAATATATAGAGGGGTAATTAGATGGTTCACTGGATTGAGAGCCAGACCTGCAGATAGTGGTACAGGGTTCAGATATGGCCTTAGATACTTCCTAGCTGTGTGACCCTAAGCAAGTCACTTAACTAACCCTATTGCCTAGCTCTTTTTGCTCTTCTGCCTTAGAACCAATACATAGCATTAATTCAAAGACAGAAGATAAGTTTTTAAAATACAAATAAACACATATATGCAGTATATGCATAGGTGCTACAATTGGACCTTGATCCGAACCCAGAATTAAATAGGAAGAAATCAGACTGGATCACATGTGGCAAATTGTGGAACATTTTCCCTTTTTTCCTTTTTAAACTTGTGTGTGTGTGTGTGTGTGTGTGTGTGTGTGTATGTATGTAATATGAGGTGTTCAGGGAGGGGTAGTATCTCTGGTATGGAGGGCTTGTCGTGCCCTTCTAGGGCAGCTCTCCAGCCTCTGACCCCCACCTGACACCCAGCTCTCACTTGTGGCTCCTAGAAGCTGCTAGCATGCGGCAGCGGCCACACCCCGGGCAACGACTTCGACAGGCCGGCTAAACCTTGTGAGAGTAGCCATCGGGTCGTAGACCCCCTGGTGAACCAGGGCTTTGCTCACCCAGCATGTGAAGTCTGCTTCGGCTGAACAGATGGAAGAAACCAATAAGAAGGTTCAATGGCTGAGAGGGCGACGCAGCAAAGCACTGTGGAGTGCTTAGGCTGTGTTGGAGCACAAAAGACAACACGACCATCCAATGCAGCTGAGGAAGTCTCCAGGTGTAACGACTTTTCGTGCCACTGGACCCAGGCTTCCAATGCTGAGAGAGTGGGACTGCCTCTGTGCATCGACTTTTCCACTTAAAATCTCCTTCACACACAAGTGTCTTTGTGCACACTCATCTATCATAGATGAAAACACACAAAGACAATCGTCATCCTCGGTTACCGAGAGACTACTACTACTAATACAAGCCATAACTTCATGAGTTTAAAAGATCAGGAGTTCTGGGCTGCCACCTGCCTAGAGAGAACAACACTTCTTAGAGAAGAAAGCCATCAACAGGATTGATCACCTTGAAACCTGAACTAAAGAAGCATGCCTTGCCAGGCATAAACTTTTCTTACCTTATCTGAATCTGGGAAGAATACAGAATAGAAGCTTCAAAGTCTCAAACTCCTAAGTAGAATAAAATAAGTCTTCGGTGTTAGGATTTTTTTTATGCATTAGCTCATATTTGTGAGTCTTTTGCCTCAATTATTTTCTGTAGTGGAGATTGTGAGAACCTTTTCTGGCAGAGACTCTGGGGATACCCTAGGCCGGAGCTTTATATTAGATTGTTTTAGAGAGTTCCCTGGAGTTCTTCTCTGGGTTGGATGCATAATGAGCCAAAACAATGGTGTCAAACTCAAAACGAAGGGAGGGCACAAGTACATAAGGATCCCAGCAGCTGCATGTTGGCTTGTTCTAAAATGCAATGTTGGGGGCAGCTGGGTGGCTCAGTGGATTGAGAATCAGGCCTAGAGACGGGAGGTCCTGGGTTCAAATCTGGCCTCAGACACTTCCCAGCTCTGTGACCCTGGGCAAGTCACTTGACCCCCATTGCCTAGCCCTTACTGCTCTTCTGCCCTAGAGCCAATACACAGTATTAACTCCAAGACGGAAGGTAAGGATTTTTAAAAATAATAATAATAAATAAAATGCAATGTTATCTTTATTGTATTTTTATTTTGTTAAATATTTCCTAATTACACTTTAATCCAGTTTGGCGGCCTGGACTTATTTCTGATAAGTCCACTTCATGACTAACCCAATCTGTGTCAGCTGAGGGCTAGAGCCTCTTGTGGGAGGAGATCCCCTGGACCATGGGCTATAAATGATATTGAAACACATTTTACCTTTGAGAAAACTGAGGCCCAAAAAAGTTGTTAAAGGTCTCATTTGTGACTATGCAGCAGACTCAAAGTCAATAAACATTAAAGCACCTGCTATGTACCAGGCATTAGTATAAAAATTAAAATTAAATCTCAAATAATAAAATATTGTATTTTAGGAGATTTATTAATGATCATAGACCACATGTCCATGGCTGATTAGCCATTTCAAAATCCCCACTCACCACCACCTTGCTCCCTGACAGTGCCAAAAAGAGAAGGTGGGACCCTCCACATCTCTGCCTAATATCCACCTAAAATCTCCTGTCTACAGGAAGTATGTAAGAACAGGAAGTAATTGGGCTCCCGGGAAATGTAGTTCTTTTTTAGTTCTGTTCTTTAGAACAGATTTTCAATTATACATGCCTCCCTGAGATCCATAGAAAACTAGTCTCTCCAATGGATCTTGTAAACATAACCAACTTTGAAATTACAATAATTTGAGGATAAGAGGAAAAGAGGACAAAACCAATGATTGCTAGGCGCATTGACAAAAAGCCAGTTTGGGGCAGGCTCCTTCAGCATAAGAGTATACATACAAAAACAAATGCATTCAACCCTACACAGTTCAAATCAGTTCACTCTGGATATTCTGGTTCAGTGTGTGGTCTGTGGAGGCATCTTCATGGTGCCTTCTCCAAACAGTTCACTTTCTGGATTTGGAGAAGTAGCATGTTTCTTATCCTAAAATTACTCTGAAAAGAATTTAAACTTTGCTTTTTAGAATAAGAATACATTTTCCCCTGAAAAGGGTGCTGAAAAATACAGGAATCACTTAGGGATGCATAACTGAGTTATGAGGTGTATGAATCAGTTGTCAAGAGAAATAAAAAAAATCCAAATAAAAGAGAAAAGATACTTCTGGATGAAATATAGACTATCAAAATCTTATATGAAAAAATTCTAAGTAAAGGAAAATAAACCTATAACAGGTCCTTGAATCAGGGCCCAATTAAAGTAATTTCTATCCCACAAGTCTATAGGACAAATGCAATAATATTTCACTTACCCTTTTGCAGTCAAGACTACAGGAAGTTGCCATACTATAAGAGAGAAAAAAGGACTAGATTTTTGTGTGATAGGGAAGTATCATTCCCTGGTCTGATTTTACCTTCACTCTCAGGGATAGGGGAAGCCAGGGTGATAGCCAAACTTTGGTACTTGTCTTTGAATATTTCACAAAGAGTGTGGATAAAGGCTTCCTGCATCTTAACGTGTCAAGTGCCCAACCTCAAGTCTCACACTAGGTGCACGTCCTTTCTTATTGGCTTAGAAGTTCATCAATCATACCTGGATTGGTTTGGTCTTTTTTGACCTTGTGCTCCTTGGCACTGTGCAGATTTTCATCAACCCCTTTGGGATTGGTTGGTCTCCTTAACTTTGTGCTTCTTGGCACTGTGTAATGGCTCTTTTGTCCCCTTCTCCTGGAGTCAGACACAATCATTAATCACAGTCCCATAATATTTATCAATAAATGGAAGGTTTCCATAGTCTAAAACTTTTGGGTATGTATTAATATTATAGCAAATATACATTTTAACTTATATTACTGCAAAATCAAAAAAGTCTAAGAAAATATCAATACTGGTGACATGTGCTTCAAATACAAAAAGCAGAGAAAAAAACTGAAATAGTATATTGCACATGCAAGCAAAAACAATAAAAGAGTTTTAAAAATCAAAAATATATAGCTTACAATCATTGATATACTGTGTCAGCTAAGCAAAGGAAGAATACAAAGTTTCTCACCAAAAAATGGGATCCATTTCCTTTTCAAACTTGGCCATGATCCACTGTGAGTGTAAGCAAATGATTTTCACAAAGTAACAGTATTTATAGAGAACAATAGTACAACAGGTAATGCACATTCAAAAAGTATCAAAATCCCTAAAGTTATAATAGCTCATTTAATGACAATAGCAAACAAACCCACTATCATTAGGATTCACATGTGTGACAAGGAAATCACTTTAAAAGATTGATATATATTAATTTAAGGTCGCCAAGGAATTCAGCTATGTAATTCCTAAATGAAAACTCAAGTCAGCCGTCAACCTTTTATAGAGTTTAATTACAGACAGGAGGAAGAAAGGAATTAGAGATATAGAGAGAGAGGGAGAGAGAAAGGGGAGAGAAGGGAATAGGGCTTAAATACCCCTTCTGTTTAGGCTGGGCCAAAAGGCCCAAGCCCTTAGATAGCTGAGGCAAAGAAAGGAGATCAGTCCCTATTACTCATGTGACCAAAATGGAGAAACAGTCTCAGGGGCCTCCACCTCCAGCTTCCTTCAGAGCAGCACAACCTCTCAGAGCCAAAAAACTCTCCAACCAACCACCCCCCGTCCTCAGACCCCTCTATCTTTAAGGAAACCATCCAAGTTCCCTCCCCTCAGTTCTCACATCTACCAATCACTGTCCATCATTTTCCCTGTGCCAATGGTGGCTCTAGCTTAACCCAGGACCGCCCAGAGGTCTGTGGCTTTGCACATGTCTGTTGAAGGTCATATTCTCAAATAATTAAATCTTGATCTTTTGCTACAGCCCTTCCTAAATCCTGTTACCCTGAGTAGGGTAGAGATTGGAATAATTAAATTTTGATCTATGCTGCAGCCCTTCCTAAATCCTGTTAGGACTGAGTAGGGTGGAGATTGCAATTTCCAAGACCTGGTTCTGTCATTCCAAGTATCTCCATTGTATCAATTCTAAAATCAATCATGACTCAAAGAAATTCCTGTTCTATGCTTAAGCATAGGTCAAAGCCCTTTCCATTGTTCAGCAAAAGGTTTCTGTCCTAAAGTAATCTTAAGAAGGGAGGAGGAACCTCCCATGCCAATGGGGTTCACATTCCAATAGAGTTCCCACTCTCAATAGGAAATTTTTCAAGTATGAAATTTCCCAATGGTGAAATTTCCAACATTTATAAGTCTAAGAAATTTTAAGGTTTACACATGAGTCTGCTGTGTGACATTTAAAATTAATGGATACTTGTCACAAGTTTTTCAGGTGTAGCAATGTTTCAACGTTGGCTGAGATATTTTTAAAAAATCTATTATTGCCATCATTACAAAAATGTGGCAGAGGAGTCTAGAAAAAAAACCTCTGTACTGTTGATGTTGGGTCTAAAAACATCATCAAAAATCTAGATCATTCTGGTGGAAGGGTAAAATAAGCAGAAGAGTTACAAATGAGAGATGCTCCCTCTTGGGAGTCATCAAGGGGTACCATGCCCTGGGATCAACTTCCCAGCTCCTTTAGTATGAGACTATTATGTCCCATTCATTCACATTTTTACAAATGAGGAGGTGGGGATTATAATAGTGCTTCACTTCAGATACTAAAATGGACTCTACCTCTTGTTACAAATAACTCAGAGGCAGGCAAAATGATCAGTCAGAGTTGTTGAAAAAAAATTTTTAATCATGTCTGAAGACCCCTTAAAACCAATTTGAGATGTTTAGCACATTAAATTTTCCAAAGGTTGTTATACAATTGTAACCAGTTTTTGATGAAGTCCATCCATCTTCTATGTGATAATTAACAAAGCAAAAATGGAAGAAAAAGCTGTGGGTTTTTTTTTATGGGTTTAATATTTGTTTAGTATAGTGATAGGGGGAAGGTAACAGACTTTCATAAAACAATGGAGTCTGAAGAGGTTTAAAATTTTCCCCTCCAGACTCTTTTAAAGTTCCTTCTCTATCCATTTGGATTTCTTTTGTCAGAACTGTGATATTTCCCATAATGAGGGAGAACATGGGTTTGAGAAATCTCAAACTGGATGAATCTTAGAGACTGGGCAGGCCCAAATGGCAAAGGGTTGTAGGGAGATGAATTTCTCCCTAAATCTCAGATAAGTTAAGTGAAAGGATCAGTGCACTCATGAAAAAACATCCTAAAACTGGAAGCTGTTTGAAATAGGTAATGCACTGCTCTTTCAAAAAGTGCGCCATGCTTGTAATTTACTTCCTATTTGGAAGAATAACTTCCCTCTTTCCTCCCCCCCCCCCCAGGTAAAATGCTAGGGAACAGTTTGTTTCCCCAGGCATGTGGAGAGGGAGGTAGGATGCTAATCATTGCCTAAAGAAAATATACCCCAGTTTTTACCAGTTCCCCAGAGATCTGCTCCAAGTTTGTGAGTTCCAAAGACACATCGGCAGCTACCAGCAGCCCAGCAGGACCAACAATAGCAGTCAGGGTTGGGGCCAGAGATCAAGAGGAAGATTCAGGAGTAGGAGCAAGAACAGGCAGTAGTAGCAGCGAGGAACTGAGGAATGTGGGCTCAAGCAGATGAGTGAGAGAAGCAGCTTATCTCCTCTTCGCCAAGAGTCCTCTGGCTAAAAATAGTCTGGCTGGTAGGGAGAGCAACCAGGCAAAAAGTAGGGAAAGAAAAGCTCCAAGGAGAGTTTGGAGTTCTCTCAGAGTTTGCAAGGGTGGGTGGGATGGGCAAAAAGCCTTGGCAGGAGAAACATGGTTTAAAAAAAAATGTATCTAGGCTCTCTTAAAAAGTTGAGAGGTTCTTCTCTGACTAGTGATTGCCATCAATGTAAAAATTAAAATTAAATCTCAAATAATAAAATATATTTTAGGAGATTTATTATTAATGATCATTAGAAATCAAGGAATAAAGAAGATACAAAATAAAGACCACGTGCCCATGGCTGATTAGCCATTTCAAAATCCCCACTCACCACCTCCTTGCTCCCTGACAGTGCCAAAAAGAGAAGGTGGGACCCTCCATGTCTCCACCTAATATCCCCTGTCTACAGGAAGTCAGCAAGGACAGGAAGTCAGTGGGCTCCCAAGAAATGTAGTTCTTTTTTAGGGTTTTTAATTATACATTAGGTATACCAAAAAAGGTAATATAGTCCTTGTTCCCAAGGGGTTCATAGTCTAATATTATATAGGAATAACATTCAACTATGTACAAATTATATACTAGATTAACTAGAAACTGTCAACCAAAGGGAGGCACTGGAATCGAGGTATAGAGCATAACTTCCTGTAGAAGGTAGAATGTTAGCTGGTACTTGAAGGATAAAGAGAAATCAGGAAGGAGAGCATTCCAGGCATGAAGCAAACAAATACCTGGATTCAGGAGAAAGATTATCAAGAAGGGCAGTGTCATTAGATCAAAAAGCAACAGGGGGGCAGAGCATAAGGAATAAGAAGATTGAAGAGGTGTGGACTTTGAAGGTCAAACATAAGATTTTATATTTGATCCTAGAGGCATGAGGGACCCACTGGAGTTTATTGAGAAGGAAGGGTCACAGAACAATTTCTACTCTACTGTAGTGGACTACACATTGACTGCTCTCTTGTTGACTTAGTGTAATTCTTGGTAAGCTCCTTAAAACTCTCCCTCAGTTTTCCCATCTGTATAATAAAGGTATTATTAATACTTCTCAGTAAAATAACCTGAAGCATTGGGTTGAAAAACAATATGTTAGAACACTTTTTGTGTGTGTGTGCAAGTATACAAATCTTACTTTTTAGTTCTGTAATCCTGTACTTGTATCACTTCAGTTAACTGCTCTGGAGAGCAAAGAGAGGATTAGGGCTTAGAGTGGTGAGGAATAATACATAGCAGGCACATACACAGTGTTTTTAGACAAGCCTTCACAATAAGGAAGAACATCAAAGGGTTCGGAGCCAAAAATTGTTGAGAACAAAACAAGAACAAAGGAAGAGTTTTTCATCTAGTACTTTTCAAACTTTTCTAGAGGTGTTTTGCAATTAGATATATGCATCTTATGGCGACGCAGCAAAGCACTGTGGAGTGCTTAGGGTATGTTGGAGCATAAAAGACAACATGGCCATCCAATGCAGCTGAGGAAGTCTCCAGGTGTAACAACTTTTTGTGCCACTGGACCCAAGCTTCCAACGCCGAGAGAGTGGGACTGTCTCTGTGCATCGACTTTTCCACTTAAATCTCCTTCACACACAAGTGTCTTTGTGTACACTTGTCTATCATAGATGAAAATGCACAAAGACAATCGTCATCCTCGGTTTCTGAGAGACTACTACTACTATATGCACCTTAAATAACCATAATTAGGGCAAAACTAACCCCTGGTCCTGGCACATGGCAAGTTCTCAAAACATATTTGTTAAATGAATGAGTTGATAAATAGTCATAAATAATGATTAGGTCTTTTCCATGTACCTGGAATGTTAAAAAACAGATTTTTTCAGGGGGATCCAACTTTGCAAATTATTCTCTTTGATGTTTTCACAAGTGACATTTTACACAGTGAAATATAAATGAATCATAAGACTCAAATATTTGGATACTTAAGACTGCAGTTGCCTGGATAATAATACTAAATATCCTTTGACTTATAACAATTTCCATTCTAACCCCTTTCCCAATTCATGTTTCAATTATGCCAGCCTTCCAGGCACTAGAGTTCCATATAGGAGTTTATGTAAGTTTATGCAAGGCAAAAGCCTTGAGTGCTTGTATGCTCCAATGAACTGATGAAAGCATTAGAACTACATGTCCACTTCATTCTCTTGCCATCAATTAAGGAATGGACATTTGAATAGTTATCTAAGAAAAACAATTTAATCCTTTTATGACAAAAAATTTGTTAGAGTAGAAGTTTTTAATGTTTTTGTGTCTTTGTTACCTGTTCCATTACTTTCTCAGTTGGTCAAACAGTTAAAAAAGAGAAGCCCAAAGTTCAGACTTTTACCTCAGTTAACTTCCCTGTGTTTTCCTAGACATAGACTGTATGCTAAATTCTAGGGTTCTCCTTTGCAAATCAAACTCTGTGAAGAGAGAAATTGTATTATTTTTTAACTGTCCCCCTTGCCCAGCACTGAATACAGCACAAAGGAGATATGTGCTCCGTATTTGCTGAATATAGTGACTCAAAATTGAGCTCAAATTCTACTTCCTTCCTGAAGATTTTCCTTACCACCTCTTTTCCCTCCTATTATCTGTATAAATGAAATTATTTTGCATTTACATCATATTATGGTAACTTTGTCTTATGTCTGGAAATGATTTTGCATCTAAGTTATGGTAACTTTGTCTCATGTTTGTCAGAGCTTCATTAAATAGTTAGGCTATGAAATAATGGTATTAATAACAAATGACATTGATAGAGTGACTTTAAATGTTTCATGGCAACCTCTGATAGAAAAAATACAAAATATCCCTTGTTCCCAAGTTGTTCTCTTGCTTCTTTTCTTCCTCCTTGTCTTTCTCCTTCTTTGACAGAAAGTGCCAAGAATTGTACATTTTTAGATTATAAATATTAATGTATCTGTTTAAGCTGGCAACCTTCAGAACTTCCCCAGAAATATATCCCCAATATGAGATGTTTTACAGGTCATGATCTACTCAAAACCATAGCTTATGAAACTCTACTGATCCTTTACTAGTGAAAGAGGACACAGTAGTTTAAAGCAAAGGCTATCCAGTCAAGCCACATAGAAAATAAACAGCAAAGGAAGCATCTAGGTGGCTCAGTGGATTGAGAGTCAGGCCCAGAGACAGAAATCCTGGGTTCAAATATGACCCTAGGTATTTCCTAGCTATGTGACCCTGGGCAAGACCCCTTTGCCTAGCCCTTACCTCTCTTCTGCCTTGGAACCAAAACACAGTATTGGTTCTAAGATGGAAGGTAAGGGTTTAAAAGAAAAAAAAAGTAAGTGGCAAGGAAGATTTCTCTGCTATACAGTCTCCCACAGGTTGCTGCACTACTTACTGTTGGGGAAGGTGACAAAGGGCATGAAAATTGTGTGTCCAAAGAGTATATGTATATGAGCATATGAGTAGAGAATAGTCAAGGAGCACAAATGGCCAGATACACAAATAGGAAACATGTATGGCCAGGGAACATGTACAGTGAAGAGCTACTCATAGCACCAGCATTCTAGAGTTGCTGGTGTACTTTATCATTGTACTAATGCAGTGGCACCTTTACTTAACTGCTATTATTTTACCATCTGTTGATCATCAGTTGTAATGCAGCTTTTTCACTGAGATGCTCCTGTTCTCTGCTTCTACCAGCTGGTCTTATGGAACTTCTTCCCTTAAGGACAAAGTTTTCCAAATTGTGGGGTGTTTGGGGGGAGGGTGAACAGTATGGTATTTAAAGCAGTGGACCAAATGACTGGATATTTTCAATAGCACTATCATGGCTGCTGAGGAGGAGCTGATGGCGGTAGGGCAAGAAGATGGTACGTTCCTCTTATAAAAGATCTTTATTTCACTGCTGAATCTGCTGGGAATTTTCCATCTGTCAGCTTTACAAGATCTCTGTGTTGAACAACGCTTGGCTGACATGGGGAAGGTGATGAGTCTCCTCTGTCACCTAAGCTAAAGTAGTAAAACTTCACCTTAGCCCAACTACTATACTTTTACAATATATCATTTCCTTATTCTCATGACCGGGGTGTATGGGGTCCTCAGGGAGGAGTAATATCTTTGGTATGGAGGGCTTGTCGTGCCCTCCTAGGGCAGCTCTCCAGCCTCTGACCCTCACCTGACACCCAGCTCTCACTTGTGGCTCCTAGTAGCTGCTAGCATGCAGCAGCTGCCACACCTCAGGCAAAGGCTTCCAGAGGGTAGCCATCGGGTCGTCGTCGACCCCTGGTAAACCAGGGCTTTGCTCACCCGGCATGTGAAGACTGCTTCGGCAGAACAGGTGGAAGAAACCAACAAGAAGGTTCAATGGCTGAGAGGGCGACGCAGCAAAGCACTGTGGAGTGCTTAGGGCGTGTTGGAGCACAAAAGACAACACGACCATCCAATGCAGCTGAGGAAGTCTCCAGGTGTAACGACTTTTCATGCCAATGGACCCAGGCTTCCAACGCTGAGAGAGTGGGACTGTCTCTGTGCATCGACTTTTCCACTTAAATCTTCACGCACAAGTATCTTTGTACACACTCATCTATCATAGATGAAAACGCACAAAGACAATCGTCATCCTCGGTTACTGAGAGACTACTACAAAATTCTCATGATCATAAATGGAGAGGCTATCAAGTGTGACCAAAGACTAAAAGTTCTGTGGCCTTGAGACAAGGAATTCCCAGAGACTATGGGGATTGGGATGGACCTACAAACATGGTACATCTGGATATAGTGTGGGTAGACATGTAAATAGGTTGGTGAATTGGTCATAGGGAAATCAAGTTAAAGAAACATTGAAGGAATCCAAAGACAGAAGGGGATGGTCTAGAAGGTAAAGATTCCAAGCAAGCCAAAAAAGAAAGGAACTAGGTAGACTGGAGTTCATCAGGGAGTGAAAATAAAGGGTTGGGTGAGAGGAAGATGTAGGAAGTTATAGGAGGTTAAGAGGGGATCTTGAAGGGAGGGCTAATGGAAAGTATATACTGTATGGGTTTCAAGGGACACTTTTAGGAGGTATCCATGGAGGTAAAGCCTCTGTGTGTGTGTGTGTGTGTGTGTGTGTGTGTGTGTGTAAGTAAAGAAAAAGGAGAAAGAGGAAGAAGAGGAAATTAGGGGCATGGAATAATGTTGATATGAATTGAAAAAAGGTTTAAAAAGGGATGAGGTGGCATAAAACAGTGGAAAGAGGTGGGGCTCTGAAGTTAAGAGGATCTGAGTTTGTATATTGCTTCAGGTATTTATCATGATATAATTATATTCTACAGAAAAAGTCTATGCTATTGACATACACTTTGACTTTCTTATGCCAACATACTTTGATGAGTATTTGAATTAAAAGAAGAAATTGCTATTTTTCTTCATGATTATTGTAAAGATGAAGCTAATTCATCTTATGACAAGAATTTCCTTCTAAATATTCATATTTTGTGGCTATTTTAAAAACAGACTAAACAAAATAAATCAATGTAAATTCTCAAAATTTATACTCTAATCCAGAAGAATAAAGTTATTGCATTTGTGAAGAAGTTAGAGCTATGTATAAAAGTATATTTTTGATATACCTTGCAATTTAAAATTAGGCTGCTCTGCAAATGAAATAGAAGAAACTTAAGAACTGTTTATTAGTCACTTGACTACAGAATCATTTCTCCCTCCATTTTAAGGAAATATATATTTCTGAATATGAATGGGCAAGAAAACTGTTTATTTTGGATAAACATGATGCATTTGTATTTACTTAAGAATGGTTAATGGATATGTGACAGTCTATTGGCAAACACTTGAACACTTATGTTTTGTATGTGGGTAAATAAATATTTCTTTGCTTTATCTTCTCCAACCTTTCTTGACTCCTTTTGTGTGTTATCTACACCCCCCCCCCCCATGAAATTATAAGTCCCTTGTGGCAGGAACTGTCTTTCTTTTTATTAGTTGTATCCCCAGTGTTTAGTACCATGCCTGGCACATAGATGCTTTGCTTTATCAAAGTTTTACAAATTTTACTGACATTCATGATATTTGTATGAAATGGAGGTTTTCTGCTGTAGCTGTTATAAAGACAAAATATTGACTTCAGTGGTTGAAGAATTTTGAAGAGCATAGCATCAATAATAACATATTTTGAGAAATATTAGACCTAAAAATAAATCATTGATAATATTATTATGGTTGTTTTGTAAGTCAAAATGGGAAAATTATAAAGAATGCTATCAATCAAATAACTATATATTGTGATTTTTATTGTATCTTAAGCTGTTATAAAATTGAAATAAACTCCTACTTTCACTTGATTAAAATATGAGCTAAGAAAAATGTTTATATAGATTATTTCATATAAAAAGAGGTGTGAGGCTACATGGTTTGGAAACCATTGTCTTGGAAGCAAGCTCATTAGTTTATAACAAGTGTTATTTTTAATTTTCTGATATAGACCCTGTCCAGCTTCACTTACCCATCCATCCAGCTAATTGGAGAAGCCTTTAGACATTTAAAGGCTTTTGAATTCCTTTCTCCCTACTGGTCCTCAGGGTGTCTTAGTCCAAACTCTTATTTAAGCTAAGATCTAAAATCCTTTTAATTCTTATCATACCTCTGGATAATTAACCTAGGGTCCTTTCAAATAATTTTGTAGACCTTGTAAAGGAGCTAAGGAGAGGAGATTCTTTTTCAACTTTCAGATGCTTCAGTTGCCATTCAAATCAACTCAGGAACAAGGCTGAAAAGGAATGGGTGGAGCTGGTGACCTTTGCCCTGCTTTCCCCTAGCTACCAAAACCATTACATTTCCTATACTCTAAATGTGAGAGCCCTCTTCAGCAGTAACCAGTGGGTGGTCATTACTACTGTAAGAACTGAATCATCTCATCTTGACATTCTTGATATAAATGAATCCAGAAGAAAATAAGTTATAACAAAAGATGAAAGCATATGATTTTTCACTTGTTTACTTAAGTATATATTTTGGGGTTTTGGTTTTATAAGATTATTCACTTATAAAAATGAACAATATGGAAATGTTTTGTGTGAAAATATAGGTATAACCCAGATTGAATTTCCTGCCAGCTCCAGGAGGTGGAAGAGAAGAAAGGAGGTAAACAATTTAGATCATATAACTTTGGAAAACTTATGTGGAAATTTGTTATTACATGTAATTGGTAAAAAAAAAAATTAAATTATTTAAAAAGTTGTAGCAAAATGGGAAGATGGCTCATAGATCTTAGAGCCAAAAAAAAAGTCAATAGAGTTGGTTTCAAAAAATATTTTATTGTACACTGGGCCATCTCATAGTAAGTATAAATAAAAAAGGCTACTGTGAAGATAATTGCTGCTTATACATTAACATTTATTGAAGATAATGAGATAAAAAATTTGATCAACTTCCCTGATAAAAGTTAATATATACTTTAATACTTAATAACTTCAATAATGAGAAATATTTTGAAAAAAGCTTTAGTAACATGAAATGAAAGAAGCCATAGGTTTATTGATTATACAAAAATTGCACATTAACATGTAAACTTTATTTTTTAAATAATCATGTCATTTAAAAATACATTGTCTTTTTCTTACATCATTATAGTTTTCTCTAGTATCCCTTGTTCTCCTTCTCCCCTCCCAGAGAATCATCTCATATAACAAACATTTTTCTTAAAGACAAAAAAAGAGAAAGAAAAATAATCAGTACAATTAATCAATATATTGGAAAAGTCTGAAAACCTGTGCAATGTGTAACACCTGATGACCTTTCACCCCCATGAAGGGATGAATTTTAGGGTGTCCTATTAACTATTCAAGTCAATCTTTATCTTTATAATTTTATTATGTTCACTTTTTATTTTTTTTGCATGTGATTCTTTTCTAGTTATATTGTTATAGTTATTGTGCATATTGTTTTCGTTACTACATCAATTCATATAAATCTTTCCATGCTTCTCTGTATTCACTGAATAATAATTTCTTATTGCACAGCAGTAATCCATTACATGAATGTACCACAATTTGCTTAGCTTTTCCCTAGTTGATGGGCATCATCTTTGTTTCTAATTCTTTTTTATCACAAACACTGCTGTTCTAAATATTTTGGTGTATATGAAGTCTTCCTCATGAAAATCTTTTTCAAGAAGTAAGTCATTTCATAGGAAATCAAAATAGCTTTCAAAGTAATATTGGAGTTATCATATACTTAAAAAATAACTAATAGAGATTCTCATTTTCACATATAATATTTTTTTCTGTTTTCACTTTGTATATAAAAATATAGTCTTGATCCTTTCTGTCCCCTCCCCTCTTTGTGTTCACTAAGCTCAGAATAAAAAAAATTAAATAAAAAAGTTGATCAAGAGGTACTGTGCCCAAGTGGAATCCGCGTTGGCTATGGGAGGGGTGGCAGGAGGGGGAGGAAAAGAAAATGATCTTTGTTTACAATGAATAATGTTTGAAAATGACCAAATAAAATAATGTTTAAAAGTAAAAATTAATTAATTAATTAAAAAAAGAGGTACTGTGCCCAAAATAACACCACAAAAATAAATTTGATTATATTTTAATGTACAGGCAGAAGACGACTAGTTGTTGATTTAGGAATTGTTCTGTCAGTTATCTATATATCATCAATTATCAACTTATTAGAGCAACACTAATTTCAAAATGGGAGAAAGTAAAAAAATGAGATTAACATGGCATATAGCTGAGGCAACTCTTCTTGACATTTTTAAACAATTGACACAAAAAATGGGAGATTGATAAAAGTACAGATATCTATACTGTATATATTCCAAAGAAGTTTAACTGAAATAAATTGCCACAATGAGAAAACCAAAACAACCTTCTATAACAGAAAACAATCTCTGCCAAGAAAGATATATGGTAGATAAAAACATTACTACTTAAAACAGAATAATTTATTTGTAAAATCACATGGAGGACAATGGTAGAAGATTATGATCAATATTACCCCCATACAATGGAATGTACGAAGAAATACAAAGTTGTAGACAACTTCCTGAGAGATTCAATTCAGTACAATTCATCAAGCATTGGTAAAGCATTTTCTAAACATACTAAGTGCTAAAAAACAACAAAATCTCTGACCTCAAGGAATTTACATTAAGTCATCCTGTCCCAGGGACGTTTAAGGATGAAATTGTAAAGTCAAAAAATGAAAAAAAAAAAGAAGAACTATAAAGATCTCTAAAAGTATTTTTCTTCCATTGATAACAATGGAGCTAATACTTTTGGACTAAATATCAATCTCCATTGTGATACTCGAGGAGAAGAAATGGCATTAAAGAAAATAAAAGATATATGAAGTAGCTGAACTAGACCAAGTATACAAAGAAGAGCTTGGAAATGAAGAATATATAATTTGAGTTTGTAAAGGTATTAATTCTCAAGTTAATTTGAAAAAGAAAATGCCATGGACTTTAATATCAGTAATTACTAGTCCTTAGTTTCTCATCTCTACAAAATCATTTTAAGAATAATCATACATTAAGGGCTTTCTTGAGAAAGAAACAGGTAGGCTTTCACAAATTATATTCTGTAGAAGACCATGCCTTTATGGTTACATGTTGGACAAAGAGGTACAGATAATATCAGAACTTGCTGAATTATTTTTACATTTTGAAAAAAAATTTGTTTCGATAGCACAAAATGATGCACTTTGAAGAATCTCCTATAATAAAGCAACTATATATTAGAAATATATAGATTTAAAAGAAATGGCAGCAATAATTCTTCCATTACCCTCTAATTATTAATACCAAGTAAAGCATAAAAAGGTGGTCAAAATTGTTTGCTATTATCAGGGAGTGTGTCCAGTGCGTAATACAGGTACTTTTTATTGACATCTTGCACATTGCATCAAAACCCAGAATATTTTAGAGACTCCTATGTAAGCCATTCAAAAGAATTTAACTGAACTATCTACCCAGAAAAAAATAAGTAAATGAAAGAATATCTGTTATTGGGGTGGAGGTAGGGAAGTTCTGATATGTAGTTTTATTAAACAACAAAAACAAGTGGATGAAAAAATACATACTGTTAAGACTATGCATGCCTTCCAAAATGGCAGAAATTGAAATTTTGGCTCACTCCACTCAGCATTTGCTTCCCGGCTTACTTTTAACTCTAGGAAACAAGACGTTGGGTACTCCCTGATCTTCTCCAGCCTTTCTTGACTCCTTTTGTGTGTTATCCACCCCTCCCACATTAGATTATAAGTCCCTTGTGACAGGAACTATCTTTCTTTTTATTAGTTGTATCCTCAGTATTTAGTACCATGTCTGGCACATAGTAGATGCTTATTAAATGCCTATTGAATTAGATTGGAACTTTAGACAGATTCTGTAGATGGATAATAATCTAGGCCAAGCATTGAATAAGAGGAGAGGTAACTGGATGGCCATAGGGAAGTTGCACAATGCTTTTAATCATCTCCAGCTTCTCTGAAAAAAAAGGGGGCTATCTTTTTAATTTTTAATTTTAAAGTTTTCTGGATGCTTTTGATCTTTTACATTATATTCATTTCCCAATATATTCCTCCCCTTCTTTGAACTCTTCCTTGTGACAAAGGGAAGTAATTAAGCAAAACACCCACAGAATGACCCAAGTCCTCAGGGTAGTTCCATATTCATAGCCTTCCTGAATTTAGAAGAGGAGAATGTTCTCTGGTATCATATTTGGTTTTTACAATTCAAAGTTTGTCTTCCTTTTAATGTTGTTTTTATTTATGTTGCTGCAGGCACTGTAAATATGGTTCTTATTACTATGATTTATATCAGTTTGTACAAATTTTTATGTTTCTCTAAATCATATCTGACCCATGTATTTGAGATTCTTTCAAATAAATCACAATAACTCTTCTATGATCCTCTACTTATTCATATCAATTGAAGAATAAAACAGGTGGTCAAAACGATTTGCCATTATCAGGAAGTATGGCTAGTACAGAGTCCAGGTCCTCCTGCTTTCAGTCAACATCTTCCCAATTGCTTCAGATAAGCTCCATAGGTAATCAAAATAGTTCAGCTGAACTATCCACCCAGGAAAAAACAAGTAGATGAAAGAATATCTATTGCCATGCTGTAATATTCTATCACATTCATGTACTGAAATGTGTTTAGTTATTCCCCAATTGATGGATATATATTTTGTTTCTAGCATTTTGCTACAACAAAGAGAAAGGCCCATCATTTTGACAACATTCTTCATGTCATATGGTATGACTATGAATTATGAAATTCCATAATTCTTTTTTTTTTTTAAACCCTTACCTTCTGTCTTGGAGTCAATACTGTGGGGTAAGGGCTAGGCAATGGGGGTCAAGTGACTTGCCCAGGGTCACACAGCTGGGAAGTGTCTGAGGCCAGATTTGAACCTAGGACCTCCCGTCTCTAGGGCTAGCTCTCAATCCACTGAGCTACCCAGCTGCCCCCCCCCATAATTCTTAAAGAGTGAAAGTTGTAGGTTACCCAGTGGGAAATGGTAAAGCATATGGTGAGCATGAGTAGGATGTAATCTATTCCAAAGAGAAAATTGCTCAAAAAAGGTGGCATGGAAGGCATCAGAAAGATGGAAAAGAAAGTAGATTGGTTATGTATCAAAAATTAGGATAGCTTGTGTTCTTCATTTGCATCCACAAAATTATTGTAAAGGGTTCTAGAGAAAAGCTCTCACTTCAGGGAATCCACTGTGAAGGATTTACAGGAAGGCCCAGGAAAGATTTATACTAGATGAGAAGGCAGAGCCAAGTTGCCAGGATACAATAAGGATTATTAGATGGAATCATCCTGAGGGGGCCCCAAGCAGGGAGCTACTCAGTACAACACATATCACTGTAGAACATCTGACCAACAGACCCCTGTCAGGGAACCTAAATGTGCCGACACCCAAAACGTAGAGTCCAGGAGAAACTTGTGGGCCACGTATGGTGGCTAGTGATATGCTGTCAGGCTTCAGGCATAAAAGACTCTGCACTCACAACTGCAGGCAGAACTCTTGTGCTGAGCTTCCTCTGGTGTATACCAGAATAAAGGACCCTCCTGCTTGATTGCATTGTCTGTGGGTTTTCCTTGGTGGTGGGCGAAGCACTGGACCCTAACATTTGGGGGCTTGTCCGTCTGCCTCGTCCCCACCTTGGAACCCCTGGACAAAAGGGCAAAAGTCACTGCCTTGGACCGGACCTTCAGGTGAGCAGCGTGGGGTGTGAGAGTGTGTGTGAGTGTGGTGACCGGATGTGTATGGGGGAGAAGAGGACCCTCACTGAGCATATGGCTTAGTGAATGACACGTGCCTGCGATTTAAACAGGACATTCTATGCCAAGCTCTGAGGCCCATCCAGTTCTAGAGTGAGGGGGCTTGCCCCCGCGGCATAGGTCCGACCCTCCCACCTGTTTCTGAGTGTGGACTTGGGAGTACCGCAGTTCTGTGTTCTTCGCAAGAAGGCCAGTCGGGAAACTAAGGAAGTGTCTGTGATCAGCAGGGAGGGAAACGATACGGTCCAGGACAGGTGCCGACATTGGAACTTCCAGGTGGTTAGAGGCCCCTGAGGACAGAAGTCTGACTCTGCCATATGGAGTTAAAGTCTCCGTCAGGTTGAGAGAGCCCTGGGTGCGGAGCTCTGTGTCTCCGCTAGGTGGCCACTGCTCTCAACTGGTTTGAAGGGAAAGGGGTTCGAGTCCCCTTTTGGGAAGATACTGCACCCCTAAGGGAGACCGGGGATGCCCCGCAATCTCTAGGTGATTTTTTTACAGCCCCTCATACAGGTCTCATTACAGGAGACCCTCATACACACACTGGGTCTTTTTGGCCGCACGGGAGAGACTGAGCAGCCAGCCTCTGATGAGCGGTCACCGGTATCGGAATTCTTTTCCCTTTCTGGTATCAACCCCTCCTAATCCTAGTCTCCTTAACCTATCTCCTCATCCTCTCCTTAACCGCAGGACCCAATATGGGTCAGAGCCAGTCCACCCCCCTGGACCTGGTCCTCCAACATTATGATGACTTTTGGTCATGAGCCAAAAACCTAAGCCTTATAGTTCATAGGAGAAGGTTGCAGACTCTCTGTAACATAGAGTGGCACATTTTTGGGTGCGGGTAGCCCCAAGGAGGTACTTGGCAGAACAGTATCATCTCTGCCATCTGGGGGCAGATCCTCCTCCCTGGACCAGAAGGGCACCCAGATCAGGTTCCTTATATTTTGACCTGGCAAGACTTAGCCCTAGATCCCCCACCTTGGCTGAAACCTTATACGGAGGCTGTCCACGTCCTAGTGGCTTCACTAGACGATAAGAGCAAGTCCAGGGAACAGCCTGAGAAACCTAATCTTGGAAAGCCCTGTCCACCTCCAATCCTCCCGCCACCCAAGGAATCCCTCCCTGACCCACCTCTACCTCCCCCTCCCTATAACCCCCAGTTATACCCTCCCCTCCTGCTTGAGGGAAACGAGGCAGCAGCAGTACAGGGAGCAGGCTTACCCAGCCCTCCCCCAGCCCATCACACCAGAGGTCGAGTACCTACAATGCAACTGCTGCCTCCCATTCCAGCGGAAGCCCCCTCCTCTACCACCGTCCTACCAGTTCGCACCGTCGGACCTATGGTGGAAGGAGGTCCCCTTGTTTTTCAATATTGGCCTTTCACTTCTTCTGACTTGTATAATTGGAAACATCAAAACCCCCCTTTCTCTGAGCAGCCCCAGAAACTAATAGACCTGGTTGAGTCCATTTTTCTCACCCACAGTCCCACTTGGGACGACTGCCAGCAATTACTCCATACGCTTTTCACTAGCAAAGAGTGAGATAGGATCATTGCGGAAGGGAAAAAGCTGGTCCTGGGGGACGATGGGAGACCCACCACCGATCCTGTGCGCCTCGCCGCGGCGTTCCCCACTGAGAGGCCTGACTGGAACTTCGCCACTGATCAAGGTAGGGAGAGTCTTCAGTCCTACAGCCAGACTCTCCTTGCTGGGCTTCGGGCAGCAGCCCGTAAACCCACCAATTTGGCTAAAATTGATTCTGTTAGGCAGGGCCCCGAGGAGACCCCCACCGCATTTCTTGAACGGCTGCAGGAAGCTTTTCGTATCTATTCCCCAGTGGACCCAACAGCACCCAAAAGCCAGACAGCTGTTTTCCTCGCTTTTGTCAATCAGTCAGCCCCTGATATTCGCAGGAAGCTCCAGAGGGCCGATGCATTTACAGCCCAATCTCTAACCGAATTACTTAAAGTAGCTGAGAAAGTTTTTAACTCCTGCAAAACCCCTGAGGAAGGAGCTGATAGATTAAGACAGGAGGACATTGCTAGACAGGAACGGAGACAGAAAGAGACCGAAGAACGGGAACTCAAGCATTTGCAGGACCTCCAGTCCAGGGAAGAGAGGGCTAGAAAGCAGCTAATGTGGACCCAACAACATACAGCCCGGGTCCTCAAGGCAGCTCTAACCCAATCCCAACCCCCTCCCCTCGGTGAGCAACTGCCTGACCGGTGCCCACGGGGCCCTTGTTTCCTCTGTGGGAAAATTTGGCCATTGGCAGCGTAACTGCCCCCAGAAGATGCAAGGCGGAATGAGGCAAGGCCGGCAGGGACCCCCTCCCTCAAAGAGCTGGGATGGCCCCTCCAACATAGACAGGGGATGGCCCAATAGGAATGTTATCGCCTTTGCTGAGGATGACTGAAGGGGACGGGTCTCAGGTCCCCTCCCTGAGTCCTGGGTAACGGCTTATATTGAGGGGAAACCCCTTCCCATGCTTGTGGATACTGGAGCCGAACATTTGGTCCTCCTGTCACCCTTGGGGAAGACCAGCTCCAAAACCTCCTTGGTCCAAGGGGTGACGGGGTCTAGCCCATACCCCTGGACCACGGCACGGACCTTCAACCTAGGAACCCGCCAAGTTTCCCATTCCTTCCTCGTCATCCCTGAGAGCCCGGCTCCCCTTATCGGGCAGGACCTCCTCCACAAGATCGGAGCCCACATTCACTTTTCTCGCGGGACCGTGTCCCTTACGGATGATTCAGGGGCCCCCCTCACGGTCCTTACCCTAGCCCTCCAAGATGAACACCTTTTATATTCTGACCCAGCCCCCCTGGATATTCCCCCCCCCCCCCCATGTGCGACCGTGGGTGGAATCCATTCCTAAGGTCTGGGCGGAACTTTCCAGAGTTGGGCTGGCCATAAACCAACCACCCATTATCATCCTCCTCAAGAGTGGGGCCACCCCTATACGGGTTAAACAATACCTGATGTCAGCCGAGGCCAGAAACGGCATTCAACCTCACATTAAGCGCCTTCTGGCCTCCCGGATCCTTACACCTTGCAAATCTCCATGGAACACCCCACTCCTCCCCGTCCGTAAACCAGGCACAGGGGATTACAGACCCGTTCAAGACCTACGGGAAGTCAACAAGCGTATTGAGGACGTCCACCCCACCGTCCCAAACCCGTATACTCTCCTTAGCAATCTACACCCTTCCCTGACCTGGTATACTACTTTAGACTTGAAGGATGCCTTCTTCACCCTCCCACTGGCCACTGTTAGTCAGTCCATCTTTGCCTTTGAGTGGTTCTCCCCTGAAACCCACTCGACTATTCAACTCACCCAGACTCGACTTCCCCAAGGGTTAAAACTGAGCCCAACCATCTTTAGCAACTCTTTGGCGGAAGATTTGAAACCTTTTCGCCAGCTACACCCCACTGTGACTCTTTTGTAGTATGTAGACGACTTGCTGATCACCTCTCCTACAGAGGAATCCTGCAAGGAGGCTACAAGGGACCTCTTGCTCTGCCTCGAGGCCGCTGGCTACCGTGTCAGTGCCAAGAAAGCACACATAGCCCGCCAAGAGGTCACCTTCCTTGGCTATTGCCTGCACGATGGCCTCTGCTGGCTCAACCCAGCCATGACCCAGGCCATCTTTTCCATCCCCACCCCCTCTTCGCCTTGGCAGGTACGGGAATTCCTGGGATCTGTGTGATACTGTCGCCTTTGGGTGCCCAACTTTGCAGAAACAGCAAAACCCCTCTATGCTGCCGCCCGAGAAACCTCAAACTGGGTCTGGATGGAGGCCATGGAAATAGCCTTCCAAGACCTCCGAAAGGCTATGCTGCAAGCGCCGGCCCTAGCCCTTCCTGACCCAGAGAAACCCTATCAACTGTTCGTTGACGAACGTCAGGGGATGGTGAAAGGGGTCCTTACTCAGAAACTGGGACCCTGGGACCGGCCGGTGGCCTACCTTTCCAAACGGCTCGACCCAGTCTCGGCGGGATGGCCTTCCTGTCTCTGCATTATCGCAGCAGTGGCCCTCCTGGTCAAGGATGCTGACAAACTCACACATGGCCAGCCGCTTCTCATCGCCACCTCACAAGCCATTGAGAGTGTCCTCCGTCAACCTCCGGTGCGCTGGCTGTCCCACGCTCGGCTGACCCACTACCAGTCACTCCTCCTGAATGAGGCTCGGCTGTCCTTCCGGGTAGTGTCCACCCTGAATCCTGCCACGCTTCTCCCCACCGGGGATGAAGACACCGAGACGCACTCCTGCCAAGAGATCCTTGTGGAATCGATATCTGCATGACCTGACCTCAAGGACGTCCCTCTGGCCAATCCGGACCTCCTCTTCTTCACTGACAGCAGCAGTTTCATGTCCCCGCAAGGTAGGAGAGCCGGAGCCATGGTAGTAGATCTTACTGGCCAGGTCATTTGGGACGCCTCCCTAAAGCTGAACTGGTTGCTTTGGCAGTAGCCTTGCGGGCAGCAAAGGACAAGTGAGTCACTATATACACAGACAGTCGCTACGCCTTCGCGACCCTGCATGTGCATGCACCGATATACCGGGAAAGGGGGTTTGTCATTTCAGCTGGGAAGTCGGTGGCCCACCTCGAGGACATCCAAGATCTCCTCGCAGCTGTCTGGGAGCCCCATGCAGTTGCCGTTGTCCACACTCCTGGACACTAAAGTGGCTCTTCTCTTCCCGCCGTGGGAAACCGCTGGGCAGACGAGGCGGCTAAGGCAGCGGCAACACGGGATCGGGCCCATACCCTAGAGCTGCCCATCCAGACCGACCCAGAGCCACTACGCCCCCCATCCCTCATCCCCAACCCCCCACTGGACCCTCCACAATATTCGGACAGTGACCACCCATGGATAAAAGGGAAGGAAGGACGGCCGGTTGGGTCCTTCTTCCAGGACCCTGCAGGTAACCTGCTTCTACCTAGAATCGCTGGCCAACTTTTGACCACCCACCTCCACCATCTCACGCACCTGGGTGCTAACAAACTCCATGAACTACTCCGGAAAGGATGGATTCGCTTCCAAGGCTCTCGGTCCTTCCTAACAGAATTGGTCGACAAGTGCACCGCCTGCCAGCTGACCCAGCCGGCAAACCCGAATTCACACTTCAGAACCGCCTCCGCGGCACCCGACCCTGTGAACACTGGGAACTCGATTTCACTGAAGTACGGCCTGGCAAATTTGGGTTCCGGTACCTCCTAGTTCTTGTAGACACCTTTACAGGGTGGCCTGAAACCTTTGCAACAAAGACTGAGACCACCCAGGCAGTCGCTAAAATCTTGCTGGAAGAAATAATCCCTCGGTTTGGGGTGCCCTCCTCTCTAGGCTTGGACAATAGCCCTGCATTTGTGGCCAAGACTTTACAGGCACTGGCAGGGGGTCTCGGGGTCAAATGGAAATTACACTGTGAGTATAACCCCCAGAGTTCAGGGCAGGTAGAAAGATTGAATCAGACCCTAAAAGAGACCCTTACTAAACTCTCTTTGGAGACTGGCCGGGACTGGGTGATGCTCCTTCCCCTAGCCCTTTTAAAAGCCTGCAATACCCCTGGGCCCCTCTCCCTCACCCCTTATGAAATCCTTTATGGTTCCATTCCCCCTGTCTTCTCTGCCTTCCCGGATGCGACCCCCAGTAGCCCCCCACTGCGGGACTTTGTCTTCTCTCTCTCCCAGATTCAGTCTGACCTCTGGCCGAGGCTCCAGGCACGGTTCCAACCTCCTCCCCATGACCCTCACCCCTTCAAACCTGGAGACTGGGTCTGGGTTAAGCGATACAGCAAGGCCAACCTTCAGCCGCGGTGGAAGGGGCCCTATGTAACCCTCTTTGTCACCCCTTCAGCCCTTAAGGTCGACGGAATTGGCCCTTGGATCCACCACTCGCACACGAGAGCCGCAGAACCGCCAAAGACCACCGAAGTCTGAACAGCCACATCCCATCCTGACACTCCTCTGAAGCTTAAACTTCACCAAACAGCATAACCCCCCCATCTGCGAGATTTTGTTTTTTCTCTTTCCCAGGTGCATGCCGAATTGTGGCCACGTCTTTGAGCCCGGTTTCAACCACCACCCCACGAACCCCACCCATTCAAGCCAGGTGACTGGGTCTGGGCTAAGAGACCCCGAAAGGAAACCTTGCAACCCAGGTGGAAAGGACCATACGTCGTCCTGCTGACCACCCCATCGGTGGTAAAGGTGGACGGCATTGGGCCCTGGATCCATCATTCCCACGTCAGGCTAGCCACAGCACCAAACCCAGGGTGGGAAGTCAAGGCCCATCCGAACAACCCCCTGAAGTTGACATTAAGCAAACCCTAATGGCTAGCCACTTCCAGCCCCTGTTCCCCATCCTTTTGGCAATAGTGGTACTGAACAGCGGTCCGTGCGCTGGGACTCAGATTCCCGGGTTTCCCGGGTTGTGGTGTGCGAGAGGTAATACTCTTGTACTCATCCGTGACTCTTCAACTTGTCCCCTGCCCACGACGACCCTGAGCACACCAACGACGCCCACTCCAGTAGACCAGGTAACCAGCACCAGCGACAGCGCCATCTCAACCACCACGACTGCTGCCAACGCGGCCTTGACCCCTGAGGTTTCTACCTCAGCCAAAACCCTTTCCCCAGCTAATGCCCCTTCACTGCCCGGATTCCGCGAAGCTTATCCGCGCCACTTGCCGGTAGCCCGCACCGGCCATGGAAGTGGATATTAACCAGTGGACAGTCCACACAACCTGTGGAAGAGATAAGCACCGCAGGGTCTCCCTCCTTTATCGTGTATCCCTGCGACCTGGCCGATACTTC
This sequence comes from Monodelphis domestica, assembly GCF_027887165.1. Classification (NCBI taxonomy): domain Eukaryota; kingdom Metazoa; phylum Chordata; class Mammalia; order Didelphimorphia; family Didelphidae; genus Monodelphis; species Monodelphis domestica. Next base: position 485,951,878 of record NC_077227.1, read on the forward strand.
CCCCTGTCGCTGTGACACGGCTCAACGCGCCAGGGCAGACGGCTATACTCGAAAAGGGACTGACCATGACCCCAGGACCCGACAATACTATGCCTGCCCGGCTTCGAACCCCGGGAAGCCGTACTGCCACTCACCAGGCCAGTACTATTGTTCTTGGGGTTGTGAAACCCTGGCCACTAACTGGCAGACACAGGAACCCAACTGATATTTGCAAATGAAAAGACATACTGATGGCCAGAATCTCAACCTCACAGTACTACAGCCCGAGGATGTCGGATGGCTGTCCGGTAGGACTTGGGGGATTAGGCAGTACATGTCAGGAGCAGATGAAGGAGACCTCTTTCGCATCCAAAAGTTACCTATGGTGACCGCCCCCATATTCTTGGGACCTAACCAAGCCCTAAGGCCCCGACCCCAGCTGCCGCCCAGACCCGAGACCATGACAATGCTTGCTCCGGCTGTCAACAACGCAGCTAGTGCCCCAACCCCCATTGCAACCGCTGGAGCTCTGACAGCTGCAGCCCCTGGACCTGCAGCTCCCAGACCAAGCATTCCAACACCTAAATACTTATACCTGCTACAGGCGGCCTTCGCAACACTCAATTCCTCCACCCCTAATCTGACCACCAGCTGCTGGCTGTGCCTCGTGGCATCACCCCCTTACCTTGAAGCTTTTGCCATCAATGGCACCCCCCTTACCACCTACAGCACCCAACAATTGCCTTGCAATTGGACCGAGACAGGCACAGGTTTGACTGTTCCCCTAGTGGGAGGGAAGGGTACTTGCATCCTCGGGAATTCCTCTGCAATCTCGACTGCCGAAGTTGAGGCATGGGCAAAACAAGCCCCAAACTGCCATACCATCGCCACCTTCAATGGCACTACAGGCACTCAGTATATGACCCCTCCTAACCGGACCCAGTTCTTGTGCTCAGTGACAGGGTTACAACCTTGCATATCCTCGGCAGGGCCCAGGAAGATTTGCCACTTGGTAGTGGTCACCCCGCGAGTCACTGTATGGTCACATCAGGCCTTCATGGTCTTGTGGGAAAGACCTCAGATCCTTAGGGAAAAGAGGGCACCTGGAGCCATTGCACTAACCATTGCCACCCTTCTAGGGGCGGCAGGGGTGGGGACTGGAATAGCCGCCCTCACCACTCAAGAGCAGGGCCTGAGACACCTTATGGCTGCAGTGAACGAGGACCTCGCGAAACTTGAAAGCACTCTGAGGTACTTAGAGAAATCCCACGACTCCCTAGTGTAAACCTTAAAATTTCTTAGACTTATAAATGTTGGAAATTTCACCATTGGGAAATTTCATACTTGAAAAATTTCCTATTGATAGTGGGAACTCTATTGGAATGTGAACCCCATTGGCATGGGAGGTTCCTCCTCCTCCCTTCTTAAGATTACTTTAGGACAGAAACCTTTTGCTGAACAATGGAAAGGGCTTTGACCTATGCTTAAGTATAGAACAGGAATTTCTTTGAGTCATGATTGATTTTAGAATTGATACAATAGAGATACTTGGAATGACAGAACCAGGTCTTGGAAAATACAATTTCCACCCCACTCAGTCCTAACAGGATTTAGGAATGGCTGCAGCAAAGGATCAAGATTTAATTATTGAGAATATGACCTTCAACAGACATGTGCAAAGCCACAGACCTCTGGGCGGTCCTGGGTTAAGCTAGAGCCACCATTGGCACAGGGAAGACATGGACAGTGATTGGTAGATGTGAGAACTGAGGGGAGGGAACTTGGATGGTTTCCTTAAAGATAGCGGGGTCTGAGGACTGAGGGTGGTGGGGTTGGAGAGGTTTTTGGTCTGAGAGGTGGGGCTTTGAGAGTTGGCTCTGAAGGAAGCTGGAGGTGGAGGCCCCTGAGACTGTTTCTCCATTTTGGTCACGTGAGTAATAGGGACTGATCTCCTTTCTTTGCCTCAGCTATCTAAGGGCTTGGGCCTTTTGGCCCAGCCTAAACAGAGGGGGTATTTAAGCCCTATTCCCTTCTCTCCCCTTTCTCTCTCCCTCTCTCTCTCTATCTCTAATTCCTTTCTTCCTCCTGTCTGTAATTAAACTCTATAAAAGGTTGACGGCTGACTTGAGTTTTCATTTAGGAATTACATAGCTGAATTCCTTGGCGACCTTAAATTAATATATATCAGTCTTTTAAAGTGATTTCCTTGTCACACTAGCCGAAGTAGTCCTACAGAATAGGAGGGGCTTAGACTTGCTCTTCCTTAAAGAGGGGGGACTCTGTGCAGCCCTAGGAGAAGAATGTTGCTTTTATGCCAACCATTCCGGTATCATTAGGGACACCCTCAACCAGCTCCGAAAGAATCTTGAACAAAGGAAGAGAGCAGCTATTGGCCCCTGGTATGCCAACCTTTTTAACACCTCCCCCTGGCTCACTACCCTGGTCTCGTCCCTCATAGGACCCTTCACTATCCTAATCCTACTCTTAACATTTGGCCCCTGTATTCTCAACTGCCTTGTCCGGTTCGTGAAGGATCTTCTGGATGCGGTCCAGGTACTGGCCCTCCGACAACAGTACCAACCCCTAGCCACTATCGAGCCCCAAGCCGAGGGCTACGAGATGCCCCCACAGACAGGCCTTCCCTCTGACCCTTGAGAGAAAAAGAGTAGGGAATGAGGGGGCCCAAGCAGGGAGCTACTCAGTACAACACATATCACTGTAGAACATCTGATCAACAGACCCCTGTCAGGGAACCTAAATGTGCCGATGCCCAAAACGTAGAGTCTAGGAGAAACTTGTACTGACGCCCAAAACATAGATTCCAGGAGAAACTTGTGGGCCACGTATGGTGGCTAGTGATATGCTGTCAGGCTTCGGGTATAAAAGACTCTGCACTCACAACTGCAGGCGGAACTCTTGTGCTGAGCTTCCTCTGGTGTATACCAGAATAAAGGACCCTCCTGCTTGATTGCATTGTCTGTGGGTTTTCCTTGGTGGTGGGCGATGCACTGGACCCTAACAATCCATCTAGGTGAGATCACACCTGCCCAAGTGTCTCAGTTAACATTTATAAAGTATATTATGAAGGTTATTTCATATGAGCTGTAAAACATCTCTCTGGAACTGCAGAATTTTTTGTCATCATATTACTAAGAACTAAATGAAAATCAGAAAGATTAAATTGGTCAATAAATATTTATTTTGTTTTATTTTAAATCCTTACCTTCTGTCTTAAAATTGATACTGTCAGTCCCAAGACATATGATTGGTAAGGGCTAGGCAACTGGGGTGAAGTGATTTTTCTGAAGTCCCATAGCTAGGATTGGTTGAAGTCAAGATTTAAATCCAGAAAATCCTTTTCCCAGATCTAACTCTCTGTCCACTGAGTCTCCTTAGTGCCCCCTAATGAGCATATATTAAGAACTTCCTATGTGCTAAGTACTGATATGTCCATGGTTATAGACTAGTAAGGATCAGAGGTAGTCCAGGTCTTTATAATTCCAAATCTAGTATTTAGCTTATTCTGCCAAGCTACCTCTTAAAATAGTGTGTCTCAGAAAATAGGCCTGAGAGAGAATAAAATAGTCATGGGCAGAACCAGTCATCTTTTGATGGGGGAAAAAGAGGAGAAGAATGACTTCACTTGGGTGCTATGGTTGATAAGGGACAAAGAGACAAAATTAATTATTGTCTTGTGTAATGCCCCCAGGGCTATTGATGTATATAGTGTACGCTTTTATATTAAATTTTACTATGTAGGTTGCCATGCTTTTGGAGTTATAGATGTTATAGATTCCTGCTGGTGGAAATGTGCCTGATTCTAGGTGTTTCTCTTCCATTTTTTACTTACCTGCTTTAATATTCTTTGGTATAATAAACTAGATAACACAATTTGTTGAAACAAGAGTAATAACTTTTGCATGAAGGTCTAAGGGGAACTCCCATGAGGAAAACACATGAGCTTTAGTATTAGCAATTTGTGACATTTTAGCCACTCAGGACCTTTTGTGCATCTTTCCTATTTCTTAGCAGAATTTTTGTAATTAAGGTTGATGAAATGTGGATATAGTCTAGATATAATATTTTATATTTTTGGCAATCTTAAGTATCCATAATATCTAAGAATTCAAGTTAAGCAAACAGTGCATCTGAGTAACCACAACTTTGCTCTTAATTTTCCAATTAGTCTGTTTTGCAGCCAAGATAAGCAAAATATAGTAATTTCACTCAAATTTATAAAAACGTGTAATTACCTTTGAAAAATGAAAATGGCATCAGACCTACCTAGAATACAATGTTTTGCTATCAAAATGTTTTTTCTCTATAGTGTAGATTTAAAATGGTTGAAGGCCTTAAACTGTAACAGTTAAAAGAGTGATGTTGTAAACTGTAGTGAGTTAAAATGGTGGAAGATATAAATTGTGATAGATATAAGAGAGGGTGAGTAAATTTGACCACAAAAAATATGTTTCACTACAGTGTCTTGGTTTTTAAATCAAATATAAGGTGGTCGCCAGGGAAATATTCCCAATTATTCAAATACCCAAGTCAACTGGGTATTATAGAGATTTTAATTAATACAAATGTGGAATTAAAGAAAAGAGAGAAAGAGAGAAAAAGGAAATAAGTATGAAGGGCCTTAAGCCAACATGGCCTAGACCTGAGTCTTAAGAGAGAGAGATCAGTCAGTCTTTTAACACTCACCACAAGGTCTGTCTAAGCAAGGATTCTAGTGACACCAGGCCAGCTCCATCTCAGCTGACTTCACCAGAGAGAGTTCTAGCCAGAGTCCTCCTTAAAGAGCCTTTCAGCCAGAGACTGTTCCAAAGGGCCTCTCTCCAGAGCCTCCAGAGGGACAGAGTCCCCTCAGAGGAGCTCCAGAGAGACCTCCTTAGAGATTGTCCTCCAAGATCTTCCCTTCTCCAGAGCCTCTCTCAAGAGATTCTTCCCAAGCGATCCTCATCAGAGATCCTCCAAAAGGATCTTTTTTTTCAAGAGATTCTGCTTTTTCTTATATAGGGGTTTTTATCCTATGTCACCTCCCCTAAGTCCTTACATCTACCAATCACTGTAGATGTTTTCCAAAGGACTGCCCATCTGAATTCCTGCTAAGTCGACTAATCTCCTCAGTAAGTCTGAACCAGAAAAGATGCTGCTGTGTCGACTAATGTCCTCAGTAAGTCTGAACCAGTGAAAACACAGCTGAGTCAACTAATCTCATTAAGAGAAAACTTGCCCGACCCTTTTAGATACCTAGCATCTCATTGTATCAATTCTAAAAAACAGGCATGGCTCAAAGAACTCCTTGCCTTATTATAAGCATGGGTCCAAGTACTTTCATTGTTTAGCAAGGAGTTTTCTCCCCTAAAGCAGTCTTAAGTACAGGTGGAGTAGAGGTCCTCCCATAGCAAGGATTTTTCTCCCCTAAAGCAGTCTTAAGTACGGGTGGAGTAGAGGTCCTCCCATTTCTGATCCTGGCGAATTCTCACATCAAAATGGGGAATGTTTCCCAGTAGGGAATTTGTTCCAATGGAGGATTCCTCAGTGTGGAAATGTTTAACATTCACAAGTTTGAGAAATTTCAAGATTTACAATAGTATGTAGGCCTTGGAGTGAGTGATTGTTATCACTCCCAGACTGAGGGGAACATCCCTTTCTTCATCTTCTATGATGTGCTATTTTTCTAGTAAAAAACTCTGACTAACTGAATGAGTGACAAATTCTCCTTAAATCAAGGGAAATTTTGATCACAAAATATACTTTAAAGATTTCTCTAGGTAAAACCAGTTGATTTTTTCCTAGTGCTTTCAGTAAATTGCAAAGAGGATACCATTGGAAAATCTGGATCCTTTTCATATATGAGTAGATTATTCCCACGAGTATGTTGATGAATTTTTAACATTAGGTATAGGTGACTTTGTATTTAACTCCTTTTCATGAATTGTTATAGTCTGCAGAGAAAAGAAGTATAGCTAATGTAGTCAGAAATGTAGATAACATTAATCACCTTGAACCTATTTTCTAAAAGAACAAGCCTGAAAGCAGGGGTAAGGGAAGGAAAGTGAGAAGAAATGGGTGACTGATGAAGGAAAGAGATGGTTACTGGAAGATAAAAGATTGGGGAGCAAAATGAGTTAAATTAAACTAGGGAAAAAGGATAGAGATAAGGGAAAGAATAAATGAGGGAGAATATAATTTATTAGTGTTTCTATTGGTTTCCCCTCCCTAGGCAGAAATAACTGTCTGTTTTTGGACATCTAACCTCTCAGTGACAAAAAGGTTTCCTTTCTGGGGTGGGGAGAGGGGCCAGGAATAGGTGAAGGAACCAGACAGTTGTGAAGATTTATGGTGCAGACCCATTGAAAGAGGGAAGTTGATTACTAACAATTTTACCTTTCTAGTTAGAAATTCTTCTATAAATTTTCTCTCACCATTCCCCTCTACCATGTAAACGTATTTAAATTTTATTTATACACAGTGGCTATATCTGAGATTTTGTTGATGAGGAGCTCCCTCTACCAGTGTATGTCAACACCTTCTGAAGAATGTAAAAGTTAGAGGTATGTTCACACCACTGAGGGGTTAAATGACTTTTCCCAGGATCTTACAACCAATATAGAGTAGAGACAGGACCTTAAGTCTGCTTCCCTGGCCAGTTCTCTAAATATGACATCACACTGCCTCCTAGCTTCTGCTTCTCTGCCATGTAAATCTATTAATGGTATTTTTCTTATGTATTTTGTTAATATTTTATTTTACTAGTTTCTCAGGGCTTGCTTTTTCCTTTGTAAATGTAAGCCATTTGAACTAGATGCTGTCTGAATTCTGTTCTGGCCCTGAAATGCATTTAGTTGAGACTTTGATGGATTAGTTATTTTATTGGTAGGATCATTGGGCAGTGAGAGTCCATCCTTGAAAAGTGCCTTTGATATGAAAAATAGAAGCATTGGAAGGGATTTCCAAGTATTTGTTGAATTGAAAGGAAGCAGGTAGGAGAAAAAAAATACTTTGGCCATATCCCATAAATATTGGTATGTTGTCTCCTCATTGTCATTCTTCTTTAAGGAAATTGGTTTTATAATGTATTCTTTCATTCGCTGATTCTTTAGAATAAATTATTTAGCTTCCAATTAATATTTCTTTCTGTTGCCCTGTGATGAATATAATTTTTATTGCATGATGGTCTGAAAAGGATGCATTTAATATTTCTGCTTTTCTACATTTTTGTACTCTATTAGATGGTCGATTTTTGTGAAGTTTCTGCTGAGAAAAGGTATATTCCTTTCTTTTACCATTCAGTTTTCTCTAGAGGTCTACCATATCAAACTTTTCTAAAGTTTTATTTACCTCTCTAACTTATTTCTTGTTTGGATTTTTCTAGTTCTGAGAGGGGTTATATTAAGTATAGTTTTACCGTTTCTCCCTGTAACTCATATAATTTCTCCTTTAAGAATTTGGGTGCTATTTAGTGTACATATGTTTAGTATTGATAATATTTTGTTTTCTATGATACAATTTATCAAGATGTAATTTCCTTCTGTATCCCTTCTAATGAGATCAGCTTTTAATTATGCTTTGTGATTGTTACTTCTGTTTTTTTTTACTCTAGCTGAAGCACAATAAATTCTTCTCTAACCCCTTACTTTTACTGTTTCTCCCTGCTTTGAATATGTTTCTTGTAGACAGCACATTGTGAGCTTCTGATTTTTTATTCCCTTCTACTGTCCTCTTGCATTTTATGAGTTCATTCCATTTTCATTCACAGTTATGATTACTAATTGCATGTCCTTCTTTTCTCCATTTATCTTCACTTTTCATCATTTTACTGATCACGGATGTTTTGCTTCTGACCACTGACTCCCTCAATTCACTCTCCCTCTTGTCTATCTCTGCCCCCCTTCACTTATTACCCCTCTCCCTCCTAGTTCCCTGTTGGGTAAGACAGGTTTCTGTAGCCAATTGTGTATTTTATTCCCTCTGTGAACATTTAGATGAGAGTAAGCCTACCAATCCCCTCATCATCTTCTACATGATATTAACCCTTACATGCCTCTTTGTGTAAGATCATTTACCCCTTTCTATCTTTCCTTTTCTCCCAGTGTGCTCCTCTTTCTGGTCCATTATTTATTTATTTTTTAATATCATCCCTTCCTTTTCGACTTGGTTCCTTCCTTCTATGTATACTCCTTCCCTCTGTCCTAATAAAGTTCTTGTATCTCTAGTTTCATAGATATATTAAGTACCTTAATTATCACTTTCCTATGCAAGAATGTAACCAGTTTAACCTTACTGAGTCTCTTAAGTTTTTACTTTTCTGTTTACTTTTTTACACTTCTCTAATGTTGAATTTTATCCTCAAATTTTCTTTTTGTCAGGAATGTCTGAAAGTTCTTTCATTAAATATATTTTTTTCCCCTTGGAAGATTATGCTGTTTCACAGAGCATATGATTTTTGGTTATAATCCTAGATTCTTTGCCTTTCAGAATATCATATTCCATGCTTTCTAGTCCTTTAATGTAGAAGCTGCTAGATCCTGTGTAATCATAGCTTTAGTGCCATGACATTTGAAATGTTTCCTTCTGGCTGCTTGCAGTACTTTTCCCTTGGCCTGGGTGTTCCAGAATTTGGCTATAATACTGGTATGTTTTATTAGGGGGTTTCTCTCAAGGTGATTGTGGATTCTTTCAATTTCTATTTTCTCTTCTTACTCAAAGATATCTGGACAGATTTCCTTGACGATTTCTTATATGGTGTGTAGACTTTTTAAAAAAATCATGGCTTTTAGATCTTCTGATTCCTAGATGATCTCTCCTGTATATTTTCCAATGTTGTGAAATTAACATAAATTGTACTCTTTTTTTCCTTTTGGATAGAAAAGTTTTGAAAAGCTTCACTCCTTGATTTGGCTGTACATTTGTATTGTGGGAGGTTGCCAGAGGCCTCATGGCTCCTTGACATAACAGATGATGCTTGCCTTTTGAGCCCTATGACTCCTAGCATCCAGAAGACTGGCCTCTGAGGTCAAGTCTATTCAATGGGGAGATTCAGGAGTGACATTACTGGCCTCATGAGAAGGAATTGAGGAACCAACAGGCTCTCTTTTTGGCTCTCAGGACTTGGTGTGGGGATTTGGCTGGTATGCTTAGGTTTTAGCTAGGAATCAGGATGTGGCCCTTTTGACTTTCCTGGCATGGCTGCTTTTGGCTAGCAAACAGAGACATGAGGGGAGTATGGCAAATTCAGATTATGTTAGGCCAGATGATCATGTGACTATCTCTCCAACTCCAACCTTTACTATCTAATAATTATAAATTAATATACAGTCTTCAGAGAATTTTAATTCTAATGCCAGGTCAGCTTTTTTCCAGTGAGATCATTCAGATTTTCTATTTTTTCATTCTTTTGATTTTGTGGTTTTTTTTTTTGAACCCTTACCTTCCAAGTTGGAATCAATACTATGTATTGGTTCCAAGGCAGAAGAGTGGTAAGGGCTAGGCAATGGGGGTCAAGTGACTTGCCCAGGGTCACAGAGCTGGGAAGTGTCTGAGGCCAGATTTGAACCTAGGACCTTCCATCTCTAGGCCTGGCTCTCAATCCACTGAGCTACCCAGCTGCCCCTCTTTTTTGATTTCTTATGAAGTCATTTGCTTCCATTTGTCTCAATTATCATTTTAAAGAGGTTTTCTTTCTTACGATTTAGTATTCTCTTTTCCATTTGACTAATTCTGCTCTTTAAATTTTCTTCCTTGTGTTTCTGAGCCTTTTCTGATTGATCCAATCTCATCTTTAGGGACTTTTCTTTAGTATTTTTAAGCTTTGGCCAATTCTAGTTTATAGGGAGGTGTTTTCTAAATTAAATTTTTTCCCAACCTATTAAATTATTTGATTTCTTGACTTCTTTTTCAGGTTCTTTCAGGGGTTCTTTAGAGCCCTGACATTCTTTTTTAGCTTTGCCTTTGAGGCTTCACTTGTTTCTGATTTGGCATTTTAAGTTTGCATTCTTATCTTCCCAGTTACTAAAGCAAGTCTCTCATGTCAAGTTTTTCCTTTATCTTTTATTAATTTTGCCAGTTTTCCTTTTTTTCATTACCATGTCTTTATGTTGAAATTCTTTTTTGCTCCTGGAATAAAGGGTACTATTTTGAGGCTGCAGAATAGTCTGCTCTCATTTTTGGGGTAGGTCTGCTTGCCTTTGAGTCCCACAGTGTACACTTGGATGTGGGTGCTCTGGTTGGTTGCTATGGAGATGTTTACAGATGTTATGTCTAGCTGAATTCTGCTTTCCCTGTTGCCAGTTTCCCTGGTGTCTGGAGGTCCTCATTCTGACTGTATTTTCCACTCTAGGCTGCACTACGTAGATTGGTAACACCAGTACCCCTCCTGGCTATCACTTGTAGGCTGGTCCCATCAGTACTCTTCCATTGTTGGGTGAGTTGGCCTGGGCCTGAACCTTTTCCTAGGCCACATGTAGTAGGCTGGTCCCCACTCTGGTGGTTCTTCAATGTTGCAGTGGCTGGTCTACTCTCCTAGCACCCCTAGGAGCTGGTTTTCTCCTGCTTTTCTTCATTTTGAGGTGTGTGTGTGTGTATGTGTGTGTATGTGTGTGTGTGTTTGTAGATGGTTTGTGTGGGTAGGCTGGGAACATTCCATACTCTTCCATCTTAGTTCCTGGAAGTAGAAGTCATTTATTCAGGGAGGGAGACAATTGACTACATATATTTTACATGTTAGATATAGAGGATATATAGTTGAGATATTCAATGCACAGAAAACAAAATTCAAGAAAGAGCCATTACAAGAAAAACCATGGCCACAAATGTCTTTACTCAAATGAACAAAATATAGGCAAAAATAAGATACATATCCTAATATCAATAAGGCTTGGTAGGATAAGACATGTATATATCTAGATGGATACACACATATGCTATTCAAGAAGAAATAGTATCTATTTAAAAGGATCATTCTTATGAACTGGAAGATTTCCATGTGAACTAGAAAGACCTCCAGAAATTGATGCAGAGGGAAATTAGCAGAACCAGGAGAACATTGTACCCAGAAACTGAAACACTGAGGCACAATCAAATGTAATGGACTTCTCTACTAGCAGCACTGCAAAGACCCAGGATAATCCAGAGGGACTTATAAGAAAGAACTGTGGGAGTAGAAATGCAGAAGAAAAACATATGATTGATTTCGTGGTTCAATGGATATATGACTGGGATGTTGGCTTTAGAAGAATACTATTACAAATATGAATAATATGGAAATAGGTTTTGAACAATGACATATGTATAACCCAGTGGAATTGCTTGTCAGCTCAGGGAGGGGGGAGGGAAGAGGAAAGGGAAAGAACATGAATCTTGTAACCATGGAAAAATATTCTAAATAAATTTTTTTTAAAAAAAAGATCATTCTTCATACCTGGAATAAATGCTTTCCTTACCTTTTATGATCTCTAGCTCCCTTTAAGGTTAAATTCAAGTGCCATTTCCTATATATGGCTTTTCTTGCTATCAAGTTGTTAGTGTCTCCTCCCTTGAAATTACTTTGTATTTACACATGCATTCTCCTGTCATTAGAATATAAGATTTTTGAGGGCAAGGCTGTTTTGTTTTTATCTTGTATCTCTAATGCTTTGCCCAGGGCCTGGTACATAGTAGACACTAATAAATCCTGCTGCCTTGTGAGATCACTTAATTCTAGTTGTTGTATTCTGGTTCTTAAAAACTGAATTTCATCCCTGGATTTTTGGTCATCCTTCTCTTTCTGGTCTGATTTTCTATGGAGGTCATCTTTCATCCTCTTTACCTCATCTTTCATCTCCTTTGCCTCATCTTTCATCTTCTTTGCCTCTCTCTCTCTCTAAAACCCTTACCTTCCATCTTGGAGTCAATACCGTGTATTGGCTCCAACGCAAAAGAGTGGTAAGGGCTAGGCAATGGGGGTCAAGTGACTTGCCCAGGGTCACACAGCTGGGAAGTGTCTGATGCCAGATTTGAACCTAGGACCTCCTGTCTCTAGGCCTGGCTCTCAATCCACTAAGCTACCCAGTTGCCCCCTTCAGCCTCTCTTAATTGTGTTTTGAATTGCATTTTGAGTTCTTCTAAAGCCTATATCCAATTTGCTGGGATTTCTGATTTATCATTTGCTGATCCCTCCCCCTCTGTTCTGTTCACTGTATAGAAGCTATCTATTGTAATTGTTTTCTTCTTTTTCTGTTGTTTGCTCATATCCACCCCTTCTTTGCTCTCCGTATTTGTCTGTGATCTTGCTTCTCTCATTTTTTTGGTTTTGGGGGCTTCTGTCAGTCTCCCCTCTTGGAGCAGAAGATCTCTCAGTGTAGTCTCTGGGAGAGGGTTGTTAGGGGTTTGAGCTTCCCTGTCCTCTGGAGGCTTTTGATTGGATTAAAGTCCAGCAGTCAATGAGGGAGGGGTGTGGAGCCTGGACTTCCCTGAGTTCTGAAGACTTTTGATGGGATTAAGTTCAGCTTGGTTGGGCTGGATGTGCTCTGAGGCCAACACCTCCTGTAAGGCTGGAGCAAATATGGAGGATCTCCACAGCTCTAGCCAGGCTGCCAGCTCTATGTTCCCTCTCTAGCTCCTTCCCTGCAATCTGTGTTCAATGCTCTGAGCTTGGTACAGCCCTGCCTTCAAGGTACACTTTCTAGACCAGCACTTTTGCCCGCCCAGAAGTTCCCGCTGCCACTGGAGTCTCAGAGCTCTAGGTGGGCAGGGGGAGGGGCCCTGAGACCTTCCTTCTTCCTTCCTCTGAGTGTCCTCGGATTCTGGCTTTTCAGGGGGCGTACCTTTTGAATTGAGTCCAGCAGGAGGGTTCCTTTGCTCTGTCTTGTTGTTAGGTTTGATTTTTAGTCCCCTAGGAGCATTCAGTTTGTGATTGGTAAGGAAGGGTATTCAGAGATCTGAACTTCTGCTCCTGCTAGGCCACCATCTTGACTCCACCTCCAAAAGGGAGTTGACACTAATAAATACTTAGTGAATCAATCAATCAATTACCTGGACATCCGTTAAGGAAATAAACAATTATGTAGTATGTCTACTACAAGCCAAATACTATAATAAGCAGCTTTTTATGAATATTATCTCATTTGATCTTCACAACAACCCTAGGAAGACTCAGTTGATTAAACTGAGGCAAATAGAAATTAAGTGATTTGTCCATGTTCACATAGCCTGAACCTGAATTTAAATTCAGTTCTTGCTGACTTGAAAGCCCAACATTGCCTTTAAGTCTTTCTGCCAAAAGCACAACTAATAATTCCTTAACTTGCCCTAATAATTTCATCCTTTAAAAGGTAGAGCATTTCACAAAATGTAGTTTAAGAACTCTTGCATGGTCTCTAGAGACCCTTTCAGGGAGTCCACAAGGTCAAAATAGGTCATAATTATACAAAGGCATTTTAATTTCTTATATGGTATCAGTAGAGATACCCTACCTAATATCTTTTGGAGATCCTCAGTAATTTTTAAGTGTGAAAATGAGTCCTATGGTCAAAATGTTTGTGAAGCACTGAGGTTGTATAGCTAACAAGAAAAATTCTATTTAGATTTAGATTTATCAATAGGGACTAGTTGCTGGAGTGGAAATGATAGGAACCTTGTGAGGACGAGATTATCCCATTCAAAGAGTACATGATAGAGGAAAGCCAGAATGAAGATGTTCTGACCTCTACCTTAGATTTCAGAAGAACAGATTTTAAAGCATTCATCAGAAGGATAGTTAAGATCTGTTGGATTAAAATTCTACAGAGAAAGTTAGTCCAAGAGATAACAGAAGATTTCAAGAATGAAATTCTAAAGAAACAAAGACAAACAAGTTGAAAGAAAAGGAAAAATGGACATTGTCTGAAAAAAACAATGTAGATTTATCAGGAGCTTATGAAGCAACTTTTATTTTTAAGAAGACATATAGAAAATGAATACAAGGAGCAGCTAGGTAACAAAGTGGATAAAGGGCCAGGCAAGTAGTCAGGAGCCCTGGATTAAAATTTGACTTCATATATTCCCTCACTGTGTGCCTCTGGGCAAGCCAAATAATGTCAATTGCTTTTGGGTTCATGTCAACTGGCCCAGATGAACTACATATATCCTTAGTTACTAAAAGATGTAACTAATCTAATTGCCAAGTCATTGTTAGTAATATTTGAAAAATCATGGGAAAATCATGTTGCAAGCCAGAAGAAAAGCAAATGTTACCCAGTTTTTATGAAATGAGAGATTGTGATTAATCTTCATTTGTAAAGTATATTAAGGTAAGGGTCTATTTGTTAAGGAGAAAAGTATCCCAAAATATTGACTAGGCCCTTTAATAAGGCACTGATCCCATCAAATTAGGTTGTTTAAGGTTTGGCCTATTATCTCATTATGTAAAGTCATCCTCATGTAATATTTCCTTTATCACAAATTTGGTTTATTAGTTTTGTCTTTACATGGAATTTATTTACTCCAGGAAAATCTCCAAATATATATCATATTTCTCAAAAAAAATTATGTTCTTTTCCACCAAAATGCAAAAAAGAAATCATACTTATAGCTTAAAATACAGTTGGAATAGATAATACAACAATATTGCAGTTCTGAAAGCAGCTGCCCTTGATAGGGTAAATGGGTCATTATCATTATTAGTAATGCCAATATATGCTTCGTGGCCTGCTGAACCCTTATCCTCACATCCTTTATTAAGTGTGTATACCTGCAACTAGGAGATTCTAAATTCTTTAGAATTAGCTAAAGTTTCAAGAAGAGACCAATAGCTTTAGAGACCAAAAGACTCTAGCTTTTTCTTCCCAAAGTCTCACAAATTCTTATTGCATATAGTTGTCCCTTTTATGCCCTAGATGGGGATTCCTATGCATAATGGCACAGTAACCTCTCTAGTTACTTCCACATGTTCCTTCCACTCTCAAATAAGAGGAAGGATGCTCCTATTGTTTATTGAATATAGAACAGACAGGTCATATACTCTCCTCTCTGTCTCTGAACATGGCTAGAACTACAATCTTTTCCATTATTTAAAAAGAGCAGCTTAGCACTAACTATAATTCAAAGTAGAGTTTAAAAGTGTAAGACACATTATACTACAGAGGTTTTAATAGAAGGAACGGATCACTTTTAGCTGGAGCAATTAGGATTACTTGAGGAGGTGAACATGTGTGGAAATCGAAGGGACATATATGTAGGAATTTTTTTTTATGGGGGTGGGAGAGGTAGGGGGAAGGGTGAATGGCCTCCCAATTATAAGCAGCAGTGTGCAAAGTCAAAGAACCAGGAAAGTAAATGACAGTGTGAGATAAGACTGGAAAAGTAGATTGGAGTCCATGTGGAGGGCCTGGAATGTCAAATTAAAGACTTTATACTTTATTCGATAGATAATATTCTATATAGCTATCAGTCAGGAGTGACTTGAACACACATGTGCTTAGGAAAATTAAAATGGTAGCAGTTTGCTTAATCAACTTGAGATGAAGAGACTTGAACTGAGATACCCAGTTAAAAGGTGGTTTGTAAGTTTGGGAGAGAAGCAGAGGGTATGGACTAGACTCAGGACTGTCACTAAGAGTGGTGTCACTTGGAATGGAAAGGAGATGGATTCAAGATAGGTTATAGAAAGCAACAGTCCTTACCAAATACTTTTCTTGGATGATAGCTTCATTAAAATTATCTACAAATCTGAAAAGACCTCTTGGGAGATGGCACAGTGCAGTGACAGTTTTCATATGTTTAGGTCTTTTAATCTTTCTGTGCCTCCATTACCTCATGTTGTAGAATGAGGGAACTGGACTCTTAAGATTCCTTATGGTTCTAAATCTTTGTTTTGATTTGTTCCTAGATTGCCTAATGATGTCAAATGTTTATAGCTGCTCATGAATAATGGCAATGATCCTTTATATTTTCCCCCTGTTGCTTTAGCTAATTTTTTTCCTCATTAAATTTAGGAATATGATTAAAGACACTATGTTGATAAACTATCTCTTTCCTTTGCAAATCAATGTATTTAAAAATTTTTGCATCACATTTTTTAGAAATATTTGGTGTTTGTGTGCATGTACACACATATACATGTGCATATAATTTTAATTCTTTTTGCCTGTTCACCTGAGACTGATTTAGAAAATGTGAACAAATCACAATGTCAAAGAAAAGTAGATTCAGGAAATTTCCAAATAGTAGGAATTGAAGTCTAGAATACTGGTATTTATTGGGGAAAAAAAGTGCTAAGTCCCATTAAGAATATCAATTTATAATAATTCCCTGTCTTCAATTTATTGTGTAGACAACTTTCCTTCCCTCCCCATAAGCATCTCTTTTGAGGTCCAGTTATTAGAATATATTGGAATTAATTCAATTTGCCTTGTGAGTACATACTTATGAGTCCGATGTTCTTTTCCTCACATATGAATGATTTTATTTCTTGCCTGACAAAATATCCAAATGTACAATATTTGCCATTTGGTATAGGTCGACTGGTGATGCCACAATTGGAACATGGTAAAGAAAGCTTGATAACACTATCAATTAGGATCAAATGCTATATAAAGTTCATTATATCAATTTTATTAACTGAACAGCTAAGAAAGGATAAAGATATACTGAAATTCCTATTTTATCAGGCAGATGACAACTATTAGACATAATTAGTATGTATAACAGGCCTGTATCTGGGCAGGATCAGAGTATCAAGCATTCCTGATATTGAATGGTTTAGCCTTTAAATTGAGTCTAGTGCTCAAGAGAAATTCTTCCATAAAAAACAAAAAAAAAGCCAACCAATAAAAACACCTCTGAAACTTCAGAGCTAACTCTCTCTGTCCAGAGAAGGCCTTTAAAAACCCATTTCCATGGGGGCTGCTAGGTAGCTCAGAGGATTAAGAGCCAAGCCTAGAGATAGGAGGTCTTAGGTTCAAATATGACCTCAGACACTTCCTACCTGTGTGACCCTGGGCAAGTCACTTAACCCCCATTGCCTAGTCCTTACCACTCTTCTGCCTTGGAACCAATACATAGTATTGATTCCAAGATGGAAGATAAGGGTTTATAAAAACAAACAAACACACACATTTCCAATTCCCACCAATAATCTTTCAATTAAGTTTGCTCATATTTATTAAAGAACAGTGCTATGCACAAGGAAGGTATTGGAGGAGAAAAAATTTAAATAGGAAATTTCTGCCCAAATGGAGCTTATAGTTCAGAACAAAAACCAAATAAAAATCTCGGTAATATACAATATTACACAAGTGTATTTATGAAATGCAAAATAAAATGTAAGGTAGGTTACAAGGGTTGTTACAAATCCAGAATCTTTAAGGTGGTAGTATTTTAGTTGGATTTTAAAGAACAGATAAGTAATTCAATAAATGAAGGGCCTCTTAGGCAAAATGATAGGAAGGCTAGCAACAAGTCTTCGGGGATTTAGAGAAGTCCATTTTATTCAAGTACATACACGTGTAGATGAGGTAGATAAATCACAATGATGGCAATAGAGGGGGAAATATAATTTCAATCTTCATGAACACATGGATGGAGATATTTGAAAATTTAAGTAGGTGTTTTTGTGAGTGAACATGATGCAGTAATATGTCTACATGCAGAACAGAACTCTGCATACAAGTTAGAAAAGTAATATTCAGTTATTTATCACTGACAATTGTTTATTTCAAATCACAGCTTTTAGTAATGAAAAAAACATTTTTTTTTTTGGCTGGGGTAAGGTGGGAACTGCCACATTTTAAACAAAGGAAATAACATTTTGACCAACTCTTCTCCACCCCCAACAAAGCATTAAAATATTGATTTACAGTTCTAGTTCTGAGAAACTATATTACAGTTAACACCGGGCAAGGAACAACAAATGCACAGGAAACTTTAAAGCTACCAATATTCATTTAAAAACTGAGGTTCTTCAATAAGAAGTGTGTAGCAACAATTTGACCTACCATCTTGAGCTAAAAAGAAACTACCACCCACACAGCTTGCCTCCTCACAACCCCTCTTTAGCCCCAGAAGCAGGACACATTCCTCCTATTGTAGTCTAATAAAACTAGAAGTTACCATGTAATTACCATTGTTTCCCTGTAAGCTACTTTGTCATTCTTCTAAGACATACAACTGAAGATGTGATGCTTTTGGAGTTTGTTATAATCACGACCTTTTAAAATGGAATAATCAAGGTGATTATTTAAGGTTAGATTATCCACTATATATATATGACTTTTCCAGCTCCGGCTTCTCCTCTGCATTTCCGGTTGCTAGTCGCATCTCCACCAAGAGGTAAGGGAATAAAGTACAACTCAGTCTGTTTAGCAGCTTGTTCACAGGTCTGTGGTAGGGGGAGATGGCAAGCCAAGGTTAATAAGGTTTTTTTCACCCCTTTATTAAGTGTCTCTATTAATTCAGATACGTATAAGCTGGTGTGTAAAGTCACATAATATAGGTGGTAGGTTGATTACACTACTCACTAATACATACGTTTTTAAATGGGGAAATTACTCTGAATTACCCCATGGGCATGGGTATGCATGTGGGACAATGCTCATAAACCTGTGTTTAGTCATCAAGTGTACTGAGAGGTTAAAAAAAATGATTTAAAACCAACCTACAGTAACCCCGCTGGGGATCGAGTAGTCAAGCTTTCAGATGTCACTTCCTATTAAGTTAACCCAAAGATAGTTCAAGTTTGGCCTGCTCCGAAGTCAGGAACACTAATTTCCCTTTGCAGCCGTGGGAGCAATCACATTGCCTTCTCTAAGCCTCATTCCGCATCCTTCCCGATCCAAGGATGCGCAACTGTAGTGACAATTATAGAACTGGGATCCCCGGCTGGCCGTGAACCACATCTCTCCTGGGGTGGGGAGGAAGAACCCACCCCATCCCCTTTTCCCAGGAATGGGGGAGGAAAAGCATTCTTGCCGGTCTAGTCTTCTCCCAGTCGTAGCAAAGCCTGCCACAGTCGCCAAGGCTCGGGTCTCCACCCCCCTTCCCAATCTCTCCCTCCCTTTCCTCCTCCCGCCTTCCTTCAACCTGCTCCAGGCAGAGGCTCCTCCTCAGCCCGGCGCGGGGGAGCCCCACACAAACAAGCCGGGAGGCGGTGCAGCCGGGATGACTCTTCCGAAAAGGACTCCCCCCGCCTTCCCCCAAATCTCTCCACCTCTTGAGGGTGTTTCCCCTTCCGAGGAAGGGAAGGGGGTGTGTGTGCTTGGGGGGCGGGCGAGGAGGAGCGGGTTGGGGGGGGGTTGCAGACTCCGTGGGGGTCAGTGACGAGAAGGGGGTGGGGAGTAGTCGGCAGCGCCGAGGGGGGCGAGGACACCCGTGAGTGGAGGGGAGAGAGTAAGAGACACCCCCTTCTCGCCTCCACGCCGGCCGCTCCGAGGCCCCGAGCTAGCGGCGGCGCTTCCCCCCTCCCGCCTTAACCCCCCCCACCAACAACAACCTCCTTTTCCGACACGAGTGACGAGGCCGAGGTGCAGCCCACAGCCTCCCCCGCCCTGCTTTCTTCTCTCCTCCCCCAGACGTTTCTTCCCACAGCGCAGCCTAGTTTGTTCAAGAGGGCGTCCCGTCCGCGACCAGAGCAGGGGCCCTGGGGGTGGCGGCACGGAGAGGCGAGAGAAGCCGCGCCAAGCGCGCGGGGTGAAATGGCGGTTGGCTTCGGGGTGTGCGGCCTCAACCGCCGTTCTCGTCCCCCATCCCCCCCATCTCCGTCTCCGCTCCCCCGCCTTCCTTTCCTCCCTCCTCCTTGAGCTCGGGCTGGGCGGGGGTGTCTCAGTTACACGCAGCTGGCAAGCGGCGGCGACGGCACAGGTGCGGGGCGGTGGCGCCCTTCACCCCTTGCTCGCTCCAGCCACACTCAACCCGCAGCCATTTTGGAGCAAGCAAAGACAAAGAGCTAACCACCGCCTGTCGCCGCCGCCGCCGCCCCACAACAACCTCTCTACCCCGCCCCATCTCTTCTCCCTCCCCTGCCAGGCCCCGCTGCGGCGTTTCCACTCCGACCCCTTCGCAGCCAAGCCCCGGGACCACCTTCCTCGCTCCCCGGTTATCAAGCAACCGCCGCCGCAAGCGGCGAAGGCTCCGCATCCGCCCCTCCCCCCCCCAGCCGCCACCATAGCCTAGGTCGTCGCCGCCTCCCTCCCCACCCACCTTCCACACTCTTTCCCCTCCCCCCGCCCTTCGGTCTCCCGACTGCTTCCCCTCTCCACTCTTCAATAACGCTCGCAGCCATTTGCCGTCGCTTTTAAGCGCGTCGGGCAGCCAATCAGGACGGGCTGGAATCCCGGGGCTGCGGTGACGCGCCGCCGTGGCGCGCTTGCGCGGCGGCCGCGGAGGAACCTCCCCGCCTCCCTCCTCCCCGGCGGCCCTCCTCCCCTCCCCGTCCCCGGCTCCCCTCCCCCTCCCCCCCCCCTCCCTTCCCCACACAGCCCTCCTCCTCACCCAGTCGCTATTAGCCAAAGCGGCGGAGTAAAAAAAGATGGCGGCGGGTTCGGATCTGCTGGATGAGGTTTTCTTCAACAGCGAGGTGGACGAGAAAGTGGTGAGCGACCTGGTGGGCTCTCTGGAGTCCCAGCTGGCGGCCAGCACGGCCCATCACCACCATCACCCTCACAAGACGCCCGAGATCCGGGCCGGAGGCGCTGGGGGGCTGGGGAACCATGTTGTGAGCGGCAGCCCTGGAGGAGCCGGAGTAGTAGGAGCCGCCGCCGCCGCCGCCGCCGCCGGTGCTAATGTCCAGACGGAGAGCAGCAAAATGGGACTGGCCCAGGAGATCACAAAAGCAGGTAGAGCGGCGGCGGCGGGGGGCGGCGGGGGCGGCGGGTCCCGACCGGGAGAGAGCCGAGAGGGAGAGAGAGAGGGGAGCCAGGGCCGATCCCCCTCAGCTCTGCCGACCCCCCTCCCCAGAAGGGGGCCTGACACCCTCTCGGGGGCACCTGGTGTGAGGGGGCTGCCCGGGCCTTGGGGAGCCCCGGACCCTCCGTGGGCGGGTGCACAGGGTAGAGGGAGGCAGAGGGGAAAGGGGTGGGGGTCCAAGACCCCTCCCTGGCTACAGCGAAGGGACTCTGATGGAGTAAAGGGAAGGTAAGGGGGGCCCCCTTTTCCCAGGGTGGTCCAGCCATCCCAGGGGGCGAACAGGGATGGAGTCTGGAGGAGCTGACATCCCGAGTACAAGGGTCTGACACCTCAGGTGTGGGGGGTGTCAAGAACTGACACCCCCTAACGGGGGACAGGGATAGCGCTCAGTTCTGAAGGGGGACCCTTCCAGAACTGATCTTTTGCTTCCTTGATTTTTCCCATTCCCCAATTTTTGTCTCCTGTTAATATCTTAGCACGTCTTGGCTGAAGTAATGCTCCAGACCTCCTCCCCCTTCCCCTCCCCCTCTTTATTTTATTTTATTTTCTTTTATTTTCTTTTATTTTTTATTCTCTCCTCCTTCTTGTTGTTGTTGTTGTTGCAGGGGCCGGAGGAGTGCAAGGGGGTGTTATTAATCACAACACGACCAGGTCCCAGGGTTCAGCTCTGCTGGATGGAACCTCCTCATCCACCTCCACCAGCAGCAGCAGCACCAGCACTAGCAGCACCACAGCAGGATCCGAAGCTGCTGCTGCTGCTGCTGCTGCTCCAGGGGCTGCTGCCATCAGTCAGGGCAAATCGGTGGTCATCAGCAGCACCATGGCAACCGCCTTGTCCTCCAGAAATGGCAAAATCGGTACCACCACCACGGTGCAAACTTTGAATGGGAGTAACGTCGTGATGAACTCTCACCATTCAGGAAGTGCTGTTGCTTTTGCTGGGACTCCGGCTGCTGCTGCTGCTGCTGCTGCACCTGCTGTCACCCTAGTCAACAACGGACCAGGATCTGTGGTGTTGCCGCTGGGAAAGGGAAATGCTGTCAATGCTGTTTTGCCTTCAGCTTCTTCAAACACTGTCATCCAGACTTCTTCTTTCCTCAGCACTGCTGTATCCTCCTCTTCCTCACCCACCGTTATCTCCTCCTCCAGCATTGGAAGTGCCGGACCTACTGTGGCACTAGTGAGGCCACCAATTCACACAGCAGGACCTGCTGCAGCTTCTGTTGCTGCAGCCACCCAGAATGGGAGCAATACTGTGATCAATTCAACTATCAGTGTGGGGAGTTTGCCTGCTACTGCTGCTGCTTCTGTAGCTACTGTGGGTTCTGGAGTTTCCCTTCAGGCATCCCTTGTGAACAGCCAACCTGGCTCTAGCATGCCAGCCACAGCCACCACACAGGTCATCAAATCAGAGTCTCCTAAAACTATAGTACAGGCAGTGCCTCAGCAGCAAACATTGACAACCAGTGGCCAGTCCACCACAGGGGGTAACATGATCATTGGGCAAACTATGCAAGGTGGTATCCCCAATCCTAGTGGGATACCACCTCCTCCTCCAGCTCCTGGGACCCCTACAGGGATGGCTAAAGGCACTGCCAATACAGTGGCACAAAGTCTGCCAAGGACTCCAACAGCTACTACAGGTGGTATCCGAGCAACGTTGACTCCTACAGTTTTAGCACCCCGTCTGCCTCAACCACCTCAGAATCCCACAAATATTCAAAATTTTCAACTACCCCCAGGTAAGAAAAGCATTGCAGTATTTATTGTGATAGAAGGCAAATGATCCACATACCTGATTTTAGTTGTAAGTCATAGGAAGTTCTTGTTCTCATTTAAAATAGTATATGGTCATTTACCTTTTTTACCATACCATAAGTGTTATGCTGGTTCAAGTACCTGGGATGTGCTAGGGTAGATTTGCTTTGCAGACTTTTCTACTGCTTAAATCTTTGTATTTGCATTTTAAGTCTGTGTGCAGATTTTTCTACCCATAACATGATGGTGTTATGCTGATAATATTTCTATTTAATCTTCTTTATGCCTTGAATTTTAAAGTAATTTTGTGGTTGTATGAATAAATCAAACATGCTGCTTAACCTCTGTCCCTGTATGCCCCTGCTGCCATAGAAGGCAGACTGCTAGCTCTGTAGCAGCACAGGTATATGTCACAGGAGACATTGCTTCACTATGCAAATGTACATTAAAATAATCTTAGATTATTTTTTTAAAATTAGAGTTCAAGATATATAGCTTTGTTCATTAATAGTTTCCATAGTCAGATAATGTGTCTTTATCTCACCAAATACCTTTGTATTTGTTGTGACTTCCTGAGATAGAGGACTATCTGGACCTGGTTTCTAAAGGTGACAGAATGACACACCCCCTGATTTCAGGACTGCTTAATTAAGTCTTTGAAAACTTTTATTCTTTTCAGGGTCTACCTTAAAAACTTCTCAGATATCAGTACTGTTTTACAGTTTTTAAGTGAACACAAAAATGAGCCTACAAGGATCACAGCATTCATGGCCAACATTCTAATCTCCAAGTTGTATTTTAGGCATTTTTCCAATATTCTCAGTATTTATGATATTTTTCAGTGTAGTATTGTTACTACACAAAGAACACCTAATTACATTTTACTATTACTACCTAATGAAATCAATGGTGTGCATATGCTATTCACTTCAGTGGGTCTTAGGACAGTAAAAGTAATATATTATGAAACTACTATGCAGGATATTAATAGAAGGATGCTTTTATTTCAGAAATGCTTTAATAGTTCTTTCTGATTGCCGTATTATTTTATGAATCTTAAAGACAAAAATACTGTGAATAGTATATAACATTTTGATATTTTTTCAGAACACTCAGGCATAAAAAAGAGCTTATTCTGAAATACTTATTTTTGATTGTGCTCAGAGGTAGTATTTTAAAATCTAATCTAAGTAGTTTTTTTATGGTTTAAAAATATTTCTCCTTAAAGTCAACCTCTTAGCATGTAGTAAGTAATTGCATGTGTAGCAGTAGTAAAATCAGTCATGAAAATTTGGTGTTTCACATGTCCCATAGTATTTTCTAAAAATAATGAGTGGTTACTTCAAAACCATTTCTTTATCAATGAAATGAAAAGTTTTTCCTTTCTAATCATTTAGAGGTTAAGAACCAATGGTTTGTAAAACTTCATACTTGGGTCTTTTTTTATAGGTGAAATCCTAGGGGGGGGTAAGTTCCAAATCCATAAAACAACTTCCCCCTCTGCCCCTTTCTTTGCACTTAGTTTAGACTTAATTAAAAACCTCAAAGAAAGGGGATTGACATTTTGTGCTTGTGATTAAAATATACATTTGGGGGTATTCCAGAGTGATTAGCTTGAGTTTTTCTACATCCTGGTCTAATAGCAAGCTTGTATTTGTTTAATCTTAATCCATGGCACATAACATAATTTGTAAAATTTGCCATAGCCTTTTCTGTATACCCATTTTCCTAAAAGATTCCCACGTAAAAGTCCTGCTTATTTAAGTATTTTTCCCATATCAGTAGGGTTCTTCCCTATGGTTTGTAGTTTAGTGCTTTAATTAAAATGGGTATTGTTTGACGAAGAAGGTGCTGCATAGGACTGTCAAATATCTTTAGTATCTTGTTGAGGGGCCATACTCTGAAAGCAGTTTAATTGAGTTCCACTTGTTAAGAAACTCCTAGTTACTGTATCAGTTAGGATACAGTTTACCCCTGAATATGTCACATTCCTCAGGTGAGATTTCTTTTAAAGAAAAACTTAGAAATAACACTGATTATAGGCTACCTGATGGTTTTATCTAATCTAGACTTGGGGGTGGGGGGTGGGAAATAGCCCTATCTTCTGACATACATGGTATGCTAGTTTTTATCAGTTTTATTAAGTAGTTGAATCAACACCTTGGAAATATGGAACTAATTGGATCACTTTTAGTGAGAACTTCCCCTTTTATTCCTATGAATATATTGCTATCAGGGAGGGAAATGTGATTAGAGAAGGGCATGCCCTTTTGTTACTTCATTATTAGTGGTTTTGAGAGGGATGTTTATGATTAATTTTCAATCTTATACCAGCTCTTTCTGGTGCAGATTTGACAAGTAGATATCACTATTTGTTACAATCCTAGGGATAAGTGTTAATTTTTTTATTCTTGTAGTCTTGCAATATTCCTAATATGTTGCACCAGAGAATAGCCTCAAGTCTGATATCTGAGTCAACAAACCTTATTTTCTTGATATTTCTCTTAGTTATCTCAGATATATTGTCATATCTATCAAAATGTTCAGATCATTTTACAGCTATTATTCTATTCATTTTTCAGTAAAGTAATAGACTTGCAGAAGCCAGTATGAACTTTATGAAATTAAGCAGTTTTTTTTTGTGTTCAAGGAAGTAAAAGCAAATGAGAATTAGTTAAAACTATTATTCTTTTTCTTTTAACAGAACAATTGTCCTAATTTAAATTAGTACATTTTAGTTTGATAAATCAAAATTACACATTTGTGAGAATACCATTTATACGCTGTGAATAAATTGCCAGAAAATATCCTTAAGAATATTTATGAATTGGTATCATTTTCTCAAATGGAATCTTACATCTTTTATTGTGAATTAATGGTTTATTTTGTAATGTTTTATTTAACTTTATTACTAAGGTGATAGGTAGCCATAGTCTGAAGAAATTGATCATCTGGGTATCTTTAGCAAATAGAAAGTTGACACTTTTTATAGTTTACCGATACAATTGTTATACCTTCAGATTTTAGGGGAGAAGGAGAGGCTTGTAAAACTGTATGCAAGTATACAGTAAACATCCATCTATGCAAAATTTAAGTTTCATATTAAAGATGACATTTACCTTTCAGTCATTTATATAAATAAGAGATAAATGGGAGACTCAAACCACTGAAAGATAATAATATAAATGTTTACTATGTAATTATACAACAAACTCTTGTACAGAATCCTTATCTTACTGGTAGGATTTTGTTAATGAAGTTCTTAAAGAATTAAATTTTAGATTTGAATTTTATATTACTGTAAATGTGTGTTTTTTTTTGAAAGCTGCCTTTTTACTTGGTGATATGGGTGTAACATTGAAAAAAAAAGACACTTAA
The DNA here is from genome assembly GCF_027887165.1 of Monodelphis domestica. Lineage (NCBI taxonomy): Eukaryota > Metazoa > Chordata > Mammalia > Didelphimorphia > Didelphidae > Monodelphis > Monodelphis domestica. The sequence goes on from NC_077227.1 coordinate 485,977,855, forward strand.
AAAAAAAGTAGCAGGAAATCTTAATTGTCCCAAGTACACTGAAAAGTATGCTTTGATCCTACAAATCTTATGACTAATTTTTGCAAAGTTGAAGGTGATAGGATATAATCAGCTTGTGTAGTCATTGTTTCTAAAATGACCACTTAAAAAGATTAAAAAATATTCTTCAATCTTACCTACTTGGCTTAGTAAAATAATGTTGTGTCATTCCATATATATATATATATATGTACCACTTTCATTGAATTGGCTGCTCTGTTGCTTTAAAGGGTTTGCCAGATAAAAATTCTCAGGCTAAGGCTGAAACTTCCCTAATTTCTAAGTAATTAATTTGTTTAGTGGTTTTTACCCATCAAGTTTTCTGTGACACTTGATATTTAAAAATGAATGTTTCCAAGATTAGTGTGTTCAAAAGTTCAGGTGCCTTAAATAGAGGCTTCTATCCTTGGTGGGTGGTCTCCCCTCTCCCGCCTTCCTCTCGCTCCATTCACAAAAAAAGGTCTTTGGAATTTGACTGTGTTCTCTGCATACTGTTTGATTTTTGTAAAGCACAGGCAGCCAAAGACATTAAGGTTTCTTCATGTAAGTTTTAAGGGAACTTTGGAATTTTGAGAGTTAACTTTAGGAGCAAGGATCCTAGATTGTTTCCCAATTTGCTATAGGCTTGCTCTGTGATCTTAAAAAAGTTGAAACATTCCTTGGTACCTCAGTTTCTATTACTGTAAAATGGGGTTAACAGCTATTTTGTTTAAGTGCCATGAGATTCTTGGATAAAAGGTATTGTATATGTGAGAAGTATTATTTGTTATTCATACTTTGCATTCAGTCTCATAAAATTTTTACTGCCTTGAAACAAAAATGCATTATAGAACTGCAGGTTCTTAGGATAGTCCAGTACTAACCCAGAGCATGATGTAATTTCTGGAGTACTGTATGATCCATTTTCTCTTAACTTTTGCCTCTTTAGAAGGTAGCCAAAATATTGGGGCACAAGCTTCTAGGTTAGTACTATGCCTATTAATTAGGAAGAGACTATGTGACATGCATATATAAGTCTATCTTCAGATATAATGAGTTGGTGGATCTAATTTTAGGCCTAAGGCTTTAACCAAGTTTTTCCTCTTGATGCTAGGTAACAGTGAAATTTGAAAAGAAAAAAAGATACTTTTGGGGAGAAGGCACATGGACAGCACTGGACAGCTCTACTTAGCATAGAACACAAGTAGCTTCCCCAAGTATTCCTGGTCCAACTTGCCCTTCTCTTTGGGAGGAACTATATTTAAAGGGTGAGCAGGGAGCTCATTCTTTGTTGTAGTATGTTCTCGACTTCTTTTCTGACATTACTGCTGTTGTTATTATTAAAAGTTAATTATCTCCTTGATTGGGATTGAGGAGTGGGGTTCATGAGTACCTAGTCAGGCATTTTCTGGAACTGGGGGATCCATCATGTTTTGGCAACAATCAGCAATCATGACTTCTGCATACTTGTTTCATCTGAGGAGATTATGCAGCAGAACATAATGGAGAGATGGACTTGGGGGCAGGAGGACAACTGGGTCGGGTCTGAATCTTGCCTCTGACACTAGATTTGTGATGATGGGCAAGCCACTTAACCTCTCAGAGCCTCAATTTCCTCATTCATAAAATGGGATTAAATAGTACCTACCTCACAGGGTTGTTGTGAGGGCCAAATGACACTATGTATGTAAAGAGCTTTGGAAACCTTAAAGCACCTTATTAACAATGTCAGTGGTTACAAACAATAAGCTATTGAAATGTCTAAGGTCTCTCTCTTTCTGTGGTTTATAGGAGATTTATCTGAGTTATAAGAGGAAACTTTTAAAAAGTTCTTCATACTTGCTATGTGGTATATAAAAATAAGTATACATTGTTTATTAGCTAAGTCTTCACAACAAATCTTTAAGGAAGCTGAATGAGAAAATGTTACCCCTGTTTACAGAGAAACTGAGGTACCAAGAAGTTAGTTAAACTTCTTGTCCACAAGCAAGTAGTGAGCCTGTGCTTATCTCTAATGATACTTAAGATTGCATTACCACAGCTTTCAGAAACTCAGATAGCAGTTGGGTAGGGAGAGTTGCCCATGTAAAGACTCCCATCAACCATTGAATCAACCTGCTAGCTCTGGTCTTGATTAGTACAATATCAATTCAGTTTACACCTGTGGTCTGGAAGTGAAAAGGCCCAGATTCATCTTGTTCCTTATTCAGTGAAATACTTTTGTTTTTAAAAAACAAACTTGGGTTTCCTTGAAATAATATTAAAAGAAAGGTGGTTGTTGGCATAGTCTATAAAGCCATTTCAGTATTTCAATAAGCCTCTTCCCATATGAAGTAAAAAGTTGAATAAAACAAGTATTTTTATAAGGAGCTACATGAACTTATTGAAATACAGTTAACTGATTTAAAAAATGTTGGACTTTCTGAAGCAGTGTTTTAAAAGGAGCCAGATAGAGTGCATAGAGGTAAGACAGACAGAAAGAGACAGAGACAGTCAAAGAGAGACAGAGAGATTTTGTAACTTTCTTAAAAGAATTACTTTTCTTCATTGTCTTCATTGCAATGATAATGAGGAGTCTTAGGGGTACTTTTTTCCTCAGAACTTAAGACCTGATTTCCCTGGAAGTAGTTCGAGTTTAGGGCCCTTCTCAAACTTGAGTCTTGTGATTATATGTTGGAAACTGGAAGCCTTTCAAATGTATTAAGAGGGATTTATTTAATCAAGCCTCTATTGAAGTAAAGTTGTTAGATTAATAAAAGAAAGGAGACTTATACAATTAGGACCTTATATTGTGATTCTTTAGTTACCTGTCAGGTGTTTTTTTAAAAATAATTTTGTCATATAAGGAACTTCATTTTCTTTTGCAATAATCAACAAATAAGCATGCATATAATGGTTATTTTAAAGACTTTTACTTGATGGTCATTAATCCTTAACACCACTGTAAGGTAGATAAGTTATAGTCAAATTGAATTTTGAAGTTAGGAACGTTGTCTAATATTGTATTTTTTGAATTTGAAATTTTGATTTCTACATTTCCCTGATTCTGACTTTAAAAGGCAAAGAGATGTAAAAGTTGTTATCAAGTGAAGAAGTCCTCAAAGATTACTTACCTTAACTGGCATAGACTTTAGTATCTTTTGTGGTTTAATTAATATCCAATTTCATTAAATCTACAATCTTCCCTGTGTTTGCAGATTTTCCTTGTTATACTTATAACTGTTGTGTAGAATGAAAAGATTATAAATTTATTGAAAGCATTGTACACTTAACATATCGTAAATATTTTGTGTTAAGACTATTGAGAAAAAATAATATTCTGGTCCTCTCCCTTCCCTATCCTTTATTCTCTGTTTTAAAAATTGTGGTTTTGCTTTTTCATTCTGAGCTTTTATTTCTAATGGAAACTTAGATCTTTTATTCTTTTAATTAAAAAAAAACATAGATGATGTGAAAAATAGGTGGTTTCCTCTTTTGAAATCCAAATTGGTGGTATCAGAGCTTTAACTTAAATGAGCCCTTCCTTTTGTTGTTATTTTGCATGTACCAATGATTTCTCTTTCTCATTTAGACTCATTTTATTTTATAGTTATTCAACTAGAGTGACTGGGAAAGTACTGATAAATTAGTCTTCTTTTGATATTTTGTTCTTGTTTAAAAGAAAAATCTGCTTTATAAAATTTTAGAGCTAGAAGAAATTTTACAGATCATCTTTTTCAGCCACTTTGTTTTTATATATGAAGAAATGAGTCTTCAAAACGAGAAAGCCATTTCCTTAAGATCACCTCACTAGTAAATGGCAGAATTATGACTAGATCTTCTAAATCTTGGTTTCAGTGCTCCCCACCCTAACATCCTAAGTAAAAACCCAAACAGAAGAATTAAGTTGAAAGTATTGAAAAGTTAATTTAATTATTAAAGAACTTAAAAAATATATTTTGTAGTAGTAATAGAATATCTTAAAACAAAAATTGGACTAGAAGTTAAGAAATTGTTGTTCTGGCACTACTTTTGCCGTATACATAAACAGCCTTGAATAAATCATTTAACCTATTCAATCTTTTTCCTCATCAGATGGGAATAATATTTGTTCTTCCTACCTCAGAGAGCTGTTGTAAATGAACTATTGTGAAAAAGCTTTGAAGAATATAAAGTGCTATGGAAATATAAATTATCATTATTTTAATGTCATAGATAACATTCTAGCTTAATTAGTTAATTATGAGGTATTTTTATATAATTAAAGTAGGAAATAGTCGTTCTGTAGAAATTTTATACTTCATGCTTTTTTTAAAAAAGTGTTTTATTATTCTTGATTTTTATTAGTTATACAAGAATTCTTTGCAGTTAGATTCCTGAATGTTTGTGAAACACATCTTCACTAATTGTCTTACATTTGTATATTTCTTTGCCATTAACAAATGGCTTTCACATACATTGTCTCATTTGATTCTGTAATAATTCTATGAAGCAGAATGGGCAGGCACTATTGTCACTTTTTTACAGATAAGGAAGTTGAGGCTTTGTAAATCATAGAGCTGAGATTTGAAATCTAGTCTTCTGATAAAAATCTATTACTCTTCTAGGATATCATGCTCTAAGACAATATTCTGAAACATTAAATTTAGATTATGTGAGATCTATGCACTCCTAAAATGCTCTTCATGTGACACTGAACAACTACTTTATAAGGATTAGTCACATTATGTTAAATGCTGTGACTTTATTATTTCAAAGAACCTTCTGAAGTTTAGGAACAAGCCATACTATATTGTTATTCATTTGAAAATGACTTCAATGTGCCCTCCCAATCCACTTCCCTTAACCATTTACTTTTATGATGGACAAAAATGGTTCTATGGAGTTATAATTTTAGGGTGCTGGATTTGAAACCACCACTGACTATGGTTTCAAATCATGGCTCTACCAATTCATGATCAAATTTGGGCAAACCATTTCAGTTCCCTGGACTTCAGTTTCCTTATTTACAAAATAAGGTGTTTGGACTAGATGACTTCTAAGTTACCATTCAGCTCTAAGTCGAAATTCATTAAATCTAGTATTGGTAAAACAGATGCCAAGATGGAAATGTGAATTTTTTAATCCCAGGGCAAAGAAATCATATTATACATATAGCATATCCACTCAGATAGGGACCATGCCCTTTATTGTAAAAGGACACACAACTTAAGTTTTGAATGTGTGAAATGTTAGAATGTTACTAATATTTATTAAAATGTAAATAAGTACATGGTAGAGGCTTGAGTTTAGAACCTAATAGGTAGAATATATCATCTCAGTTTAGTATTTTGATTTTTTTTTAATCCTTACATTCCATCTTAGAATCAATACTGTGTATCTGCTGAGCCACCTTCCTGCCTCCTACTTTTTTTTTTTTTAATTCTTACCTTCTGCTTTAGAATTGATACTGAATATTGGTTCCAAGGCAAAAGAGAAGTAAGAGCTAGGCAATGGGGATTAAGTGACTTGCTCAGGATCACCCACCTAGGAAATATCTGAAGTAATATTTGAACCCAGGATCTCCTCTCTCCCTTGAGCCATTTAGCTTCCCCTGATTTGTTTTCATGACCATTGATTTGTATTTTTTTAAAAATATATTTAGTTTATAGCAATTTGAAAAAAATTCTAAAAAAATTTTTGTGAATCCAAATGTGACTCAGCTATGAAAATCAAAATCAATTACAAGCAGGACTTTTGAATTTGGTTTGAATATGTAGTATGCATGTAGTTTTTTGAGAGGCAGCATGATATAGGAGATAGAATTTTGCTGTCAGGAAAATCCTGTTTCAGACAGTCTGATGTATGACCCTGGGCAAGTTATTTAACCACATAGCCTCAGTTTCTTCATCTGCAAAATAGGAATAATAATATTACCTACCTCATAGGGTCTTTATGAGAACCAAAGGAGATAATAGTGCAGGTAATGTGCTTTGCAAATCTTAAAGCATCATATAAATGTCTGTCATCATTATCATCATCATCATCATCATCATCATCATCATCATCATCATCATCATCAACAACACAATAGCTGTGTAATGGTAGGGTAAGTTATTTAACCACTTGGTTACCTCCAGGCAACTATCTGTGATTTTATATTATAGATGATTTGCCAGTCTTTGTCAGAGCAGCAAATTTCTATCCTAGGAGTTTCCTAACAAATGAAATAAAAGAAATATTGTTTTTAAGGGAATGCCTTTTAGTGATTTTTGTGAGATGGAGTTAAAATGTTACCATAGTCATAGGATCTTAGAGATGGAAAGGACTACAAAGGTCATCTAATCCACTATGTATAGGAATCTCCTCCAAGATCTTCCTGTTTAATAGTCATTCAGGCTCTTCCCGGAGACTTCCAGTGATAGGGTACTCCCAACCTTATGAGGCAGCATATTCTGATTTTGGACAGCTCAGATTGTTAGGAGGAGTTTCCTTATATGGAGTTAAACTTTATTCTCATTGTTCTTAGCTTTGCCTCCTGGGACCAAGTAAAACAAGTCCAGTTCCTCTCCTATATGACAGTCCTTCAAATACTTGAAGATAGCCATCATGCTGCCCTAGTCCCCAAGTATTTTCTTCCCTAAATCCAAACCTCCACTTCATTCAACTGACTCAGAATGTAACACAGTTTTAACCCCTTTATTACCCTGGTCCATTTTTCCTTGTATATACTTAATTAATCAGTCAGTGCTAAATGCCTGTAATGTGCCAGGGTCTAGGTACTGAGAATAAAAGCACAAAGCATTAAACAGTCCCTATTCACCCAATATGAACTCACTATGCCACATAAATTCTGACCAGGGAGTTACCTCCCTGATTCTGGACATAATATGAAAAAGCATCCTAACTGATTTAATTTGTTAATACATTACATTTATGTACTACAGTTTGTTTAATCATGCTTTGGTTGGTACTTCGTTTTCAGCTTTTTTCTGCTATAAAGAATTCAGTAATAAGTGAGTTTGACTTTCTTGGGGGTCATATGTTTAGTAATGATATCTCTGGGTCAAAGGATAATTTTAGTTGCTTTTTAAAAAAAGAGTATAATTTCAAATTGCTTTTTATCAGATTGTTGAACCAATTTACAGCTCCATCAACAACTTCTCTCTTCTCACAATCTCTCTAATATTGACCATTCTAGCTTTTGTCATTTTTGCCAATTTATTCACCCAATTCTTTTTTTTATTCAAACTGATTTTTAGTTACACCTCTCTCATCCTGTACTTGTGTACTTGCTTTTTCTAACCACTCCTTCATTAAATGTGTTTTCATTTTTAAAAAATTACATTTTGACTTTCATTTATTGGTGAAAAGAGAATCACAGAATTTCAGATTTGGAAGGAACGTCAGGGACCATTTAGGTACTACACATTCCTGAAAAAGGATCTCTTTCCCATCCTGGTTGCTTTCTTCTGGGCAATAAGTTAGGGCATTGACTTTAAGTTAAGGGTTTGTGACTTTATCTTGGAGAAGAGAGTGTGTGTGTGTGTGTGTGTGTGTGTGTGTGTGTGTGTGTGTGTGTGTGTGTATAGATGGGTGCTTTCAAATATCCAAAGGATCTTCATGTGTAAGAGGGATTAGGCTTATTTTATTTGATTTAAGAGCAGAACTTGGACAAATGGGTAGAAGTAATAGGAAAGCATATTTTGGCTCAATAAAAGGAAAATCTCCCCAATAATTAGAAATCTCTAAAGGTGAAATGGATTGTATTGGAAGGGGGTGAGCCCTTTACCACTTGAGGTCTTAAAGCACAATATATGACTACTGTTGGAAATATTGAATAGGGAGTTTATTCTTCAGGTAGTGCTTAGACTACATAATAATAGCAACTCACATTTCGTGATATTTTACATTTTACAAAGCTCTTCCCCAGTACCAGTCCTCTGAAGTTACAGATCAAAGGATCATAGATGTAGAGCTATATAGGGGACCTCAGAGGCCTTCTAGACCAGACCTTTCATTTTATAGATGAAGTGACTTGCCCAACCTAAGTCCTCTGAGTATAGCAGAAGTATTAACATTCTCATTTTGTTGTTGCTTAGTTGTTTTCCATTTAAGTCCTACTCTTTGTGACCCCTTATGGGATTTTCTTGGCAAAGATACTGGAGCATTTTGTCATTTCTTTCTCCAGCTTATTTTCCAGATGAGGAAACTGAGGTAAACAAGATAAAGTGACTTGTTCAGTGTCACACAGCTAGTTAGTGTCTGAGGCCAAATTTGAACAGGAAATCACCAGACCTGGTATTCTATCCACTGTACTTACCTAGCCAATCATTTTGTGAAACAGGAAATAGGTTCACTGAAGATAACTGATTTGCCCAGTGGAAAGAGCAAATCCTTTGAAAACAGGTCTCTTGGTTTCTACTCTCTATATTCCAATGTCCTTTGCATACTTTAGTGTATTTATTGATTCTTGGTTCTCAGTAAATTTTTAGTGGTCTGTAAAATATTGCTACCAAAATAATTATTTCTCAAAATCAGTTAACTTAAATTGACTCCTTTCTTTCTTCCTTTAACTCTTCCTCTTCTTATTTCCTACTTTTTCCTTCTCCTATCCCATTTCCTAGTCCTTGTCCTTTGAAGTGCTGAGAACCTCTAGCACTTAGGGTAAAATGGTACACATTAGAGAATTTAACTTCTAGCTGCCTCAGTTTCCTCAACTGTAAAATTAGCATAATAATAGCATCTACATGGCAGGGCTATTGTGAAAATCAAATGAGATAATATTTGTAAAAGTGTTTACTTTGCACAATGTCTAGTACATAGTAGGTGCTATATAAATGTTATCACCTTTGTATTGGTAAATACTGAACTATATGAAATCTTAGGACTCTTTCCATTCTAAAATTCTTATGATGTAGACCAGGGGTGTCAAACTCATTGGCTGCAAGCCCATAAAATTCCCAACTGTGACCAGCACCAGATTAAAATGTAATTGGAAAATGTTTAATTAGAAAACAGTGATACAATATAGATAATGTTATTTTGTGGTTTTCAAAGTCATGTAGCTCAGGGATCATTTCTATTTGAGTTTCACATCACTGGGATAGTGGTAGGGTGTAGGACTTTTATTTAGGAAATCCTAGGTTTGAATACTACCTTAGATACCATCTATGCAATTCTGGGAAATTTACTAAATGTCTCTAAGCCTCAGTTTCCTAATTTGTTAAATTTTTGACATAATAACAGCACCTACCTCATAGAGTTATTGTGAGAATCAAACGAGATAAATGTACGTAGCTCTATAAACCTCTGTGTAAATGTGAGTTATTATTGCTTATAGTGGATCAAATTCTTTTCCTAGAGAACATACATGTAATTTTCATTTAAGTCAGCTTCCAAATAAAGACAGCTTAAGGATCATTGAACAGAAATAAGTCCTTTTGCCCACTGTCATCATTAACAAATTTTTATTGTTTTCAGTGTGTTATTCTAAATGCTAAAAATGCGGAAATAAAAGACAACTCTTGCCCTCAGTGAACTTACATTTTGGTGGGGTAGTTGGGAATGTATATAGAAAAGGTATCTAAATACTAAAAAAAAAACTTTACAAGATAAATGCCAAGTAAGTATAGATAACACAGTATGGTTCAGTGGAAGGAAAGATCACCAGACTGGAAATGGTTCCTGGATGAGGTGAGAGTTGAGTAGTATCTTGAAGAATACTAGAAATATAGTGAGGGTTGGGTGATTTGAAGCAGTGTAAATTGTCATTTTAGAGAAGGGAGAGTAAGTTTAATTGGAGCAGAGGGCTTGTATAACAGATATTTGATATGTAAAGTAATTAATGGCATCATTAAAAACACTATTATTAGTTATTCTCTCCATTAATTTGCATAATGTGTTAACAGCTATCCTTAGTTTTAGTCAGTTTTTCTTTGTGTATTTGATTAAATTAAAAAAGATGTTAAAGATGATAGTGAAGGAGCTTAGTTAAGAATGTTTAATTTAAAAAATAACATGATGTAAAGATGCTAACATATCTATGTCAGTGATCATTAAAGCAGATATTGTGGTATAGGGGAAAGAATACTTACTTAGAGGATGAGGTACCTAGTTTTTAGTCCATTATCCATGTGTATAACTTAGAAACCTCTCTGGGCCTCAGTTTCCTTATCTCTATAAAGAGGGAGTTATAGATTTATTGAAGTGGAACGGAAGTTCTTTTCAGAGGCAATAGCATGAGTTAGTAATACAAGATACCAATTTGCCTGGAGTACAAGGATTTTAGGGGAGTTGAGGAAGATAAAATGGAAGAAGAAGGTAGGGTCAGATTGTGAAGGATTCAAATGCCCTGCTAATGTGTTTGGAAGTGTGGCATAGTGGAGGGAGCTCAGGAGTTGAGTCAGGAAACTTGGATTGGCATCTCAGCTAGAACACTTATTTGACCATGTGACATGGAACAACTCTTCACCTTTCTGAGTTTTAGTTGCCTCATTTGCAAAATGAGGGAGTTGGATTAGATAATCTCTGACATCACTTCTATCTCTTAACATGCATGGGGGCAGCTGGGTATCTCAGTGGATTGAGAGCCAGGCCTAGAGATGGGAGGTCCTGGGTTCAAATGTGGCCTCAGACACTTCCCAGCTGTGGGACTTTGGACAAGTCACTTGACCCCCATTACCTAGCCCTTACCACTCTTCTGCCTTGAAATCAATACACAGTAGTGATTCTAAGATGATAGGTAAGGGTTTTAAAAAAAACCAGTCTGTAGTTCTGTGTGACTTTATCCTATAGACAGTGAAAAAGTAGGGAAGGTTTTGGAGCAGCACAGCATTTGCAAAGTGTTGTCTTTAGCATAGATTAAAGTGGGGTAAGCTTAGAGGGAAGAATACAAGTTAGTTTATTAGTCTAGTTGAGATTAGTGTTATAATAATTGGATCCATTAAAAGAGTAATATGATAATTTAGGTATGATGTGAGACTGGTGACATTTAATTTTATTTAACAAATATTTAAGGTGATATTTATATATGTAAGATATTTTCCTAGGTGTGGAAATAAGATGATCAACCACAACAACAGAAACAACTCCCCCCCTCCCCTAACAAAAATTGCTCACATCTGTTGTCTTCCAGGAGCTTATAATCATAGAATTTTAGAGCTAGAATGGACCAAGGTCTAGAGTGGTTAAGTGATTTGCTCATTATTACAGAGGTAGTAGGTGGCTTGACTGGGTTATATAAACCAGGTTTTCTGCTAAATTGAAAACATCTACTATAATTCAGGCAGCTAGGTGTTACATTAGATAGAGTGCTGGATCTGCAGTCAAAAAGACATATTCAGATTCACTCTCAGATACTTTTTGTGTGACTCTAGTCAAATCACTTAATCTGTCTGCTTCAGTTTCTTCAATTTTAATATGAGGATGACAATAGTACTTTCCTCCCAGGGTAGTTTTGAGGCTTTTTGAACTATTTAATAAATAACTAATTTCTTTCCTTCTTAATGTGTTATTTCCTCTTGAAGATGATAAAATGTGCACAAATAAGTATAAAATGAGGAAGGGCAAGGGAAAGGTTCATACAAAGTATTATAAGAAATTTGAGGATCACAGAGCTGGGAGGATCAAAGAAACTTCATGGGGTGGGGGTGGTTAACACCTGAACTGGGCTTTGAAGGAATAGAAGAATTTCAACAGGTAAAAATGTAAAAGCAGTACATGCCAGTAGGAGGAGGGATTTTGTGCAGATTCATCTAGGCAGGAAAGAATAGGATGAGCTCTGGGAAAAATCAGTAGTGTACTTTGGAGGAAAAGTGAAATAAGGTCAGAAAGGTGAATTGTAACAGATTGTTGGATTGTCTTAAATGCCAAAATAAGGAATTTATGTGTATTTTATCCTGTGTGAATTAGGGAGCCATTGAAGATTTTTGGGCATAGAACATGGTCAGACTTGTGTATTAGAAGAATTATTTTGGCAGCTGTTTGAAGTACAATTTGAAGAATGGTGGGGATTGGTGATGGGAGATCAATTAGAAGGATATTTGGACATTATAGAGGAGATAAATGCAAGTGATACCATCAATGTAGGATCAACAGGATTTGGCAACTAATTAGATGTGAAGAAAAGGAAAAAGTCAAAGATAACTTCAGGAACTCAAACCTGAGTCATTGACTCTGACAGTACCATCAACAACAAAAAAAGGGGAAGTTGAGAGGAAAGAAGGAAAGATAAGAATTCAGTTTTAGACATCTTGTTTTGGCTAAACAGTAAGCAGATGGAAATGTGAGACTAGAGTTCAGGGAAGAGATTGGAAATATGGATATTTGTATACTCTGAAACTTAAATGGATCCGTGATCCCACAAGAGATCATATACATCTTATTGTGCAAATTGAAACCCTTTCATTACCTTTTTATTCTTTGTGATATTTGTGCTTTCCCATATACTTTCAATAGGAAGTTAATATTCTGAAGGCCTTCTTCTGAGCCTTTTGACATAAGAATGATGATAGAGTACTCAGGTTGTCCAGTGGTTATTTTTCTTACTCCATGACCATTCTACCTCCTTTTCTGGTACATATATTGGTTATATCTTTATATCCCTTCCTGGCCTGAATTCTTAATTGGTAATATATTGTAGCCATTTGTGCCCAACATTTGTCTTGACCTTTTCTTTTTTAAGTAATTCACAATTTTGTTTCTTTGGAGACTGGTAATCACAGCTTTGTAGCCATATGGCATCAGTGGAAGAATATTGGTCTTAAAAAGGTGTTTTCATTTCAGGGAGAAGCTTTCAGTCATTAAAAAACCTGCATAACTTTCCAAATGTAATAAAGTCCTCTCTCTATTCATTTCTTGACTCAGGTGAATATAAACTTCTCAAGTACAGGAATTATGATGATCTTTAAATAATGTTGCCTTTGTATCTGTAGCACCTAGCATAGCATATTACACATAGTTTAACAAATTGTGACCTTCCTAGAAACTTATTCTTTAGGTTCATGAAATAGAATCGAAAATAACAGTAGTAGTTTGCATTCATAGAGTACTTTGTTTACTGTAAGAGTTAAAATTAGTTGGTTGCCATAAAGTGTAATAATTAAAATAGTGGAAGATATAAATTGTAGTAGATATAAGAGTGGATGAGTAAGTTGTGACCGCAAAGATATGTTTTCAAGACAGTGTCTTGTTTTTAAATCAATTATAAGGTGGTTGCCTGGGAAAAATTCCCAATTATGAAATATACCCAAGTCAACTGGGTTTTATAGAGATTTTAATTAATACAATGAGGAATTAAAGAAAGAGAAAAAGGGTAAGAAAGGAATAAGTATGAAGGGCCTTAAGCCAACATGGCCTAGACCTGAGTCTTAAGATAGAGATATCAGTCAGTCCTTAAACACTCACCACAAGATCTGTCCAAGCAAGAATATAGACACCAGTTCAGTCAGCCATCCTTCTCCAGAGAGGGATTCTTCTGACTGCCTTCAACAGACTGTCCTTAACAGACTGTCTTTCAACAGACTGTCCTCAAGAACCTCTCCCAAGAGACGTCTTAGAGACTGTTCTTTCTTAGGAGACTGTCATCTCCTTATATAGGGAATTTTCTCCTATGTCACCTCCCCTAAGTTCTTCCATCTACCAATCACAGTAGACGTTTTTCAAAGGACAGACCATTCTTAGTTCACACCTGAGTAGACTTGAGTAATTTACACCAGGAAAGCTCTGAGTAAGTTTCTCACCTCTTTATTCCTTGTAAATTCACAAGTTGCTTGACCTTTATAGTTACTTAGCACCCTTTTGTATTAGTCCTAAAATAGGCATGGCTTAAAGAACTTTTTGTCTTACTATAAGAATGGGTTTAAGTACTTTTCATTGTTCAGCAAAGAGTTTACAACTTTAACTTCCCCTAGGGCAGACTTAAGTAGGGGTGGAGTAGAGGTCTCACATTCCTGATCTAAGTAGAGTTCTCACATTCCTGATCTAAGTAGCTTCACTGCCCAAATGGGGAATGGTCCCAATGGGGAATGGTCTTAACCCAACCTTATGAAGTAGGGTCTGGGAAATTTTTTTAAGGTTCACAATCCTAACCTTATGAAGTAGGGTCTGAGAATTTTTAAGGTTCACAATCCCCCCTGATGATCATTGGGAGACTAGTCTCCCCATTGATCATTTAACAATCATCTTGTAATCCTAAATGCATTTCTAACTATAGATATACACAATATTCAATTTTCTAAGAGAAATTAGAATAGTGAGGGAGGAATAGAAAAGAAAGAAAGCAAAATCAATGTTTTGCTAGGCGCATTGACAGAAAGCCAACTTAGGGGCAGTCCCTTTTGGCATAAATGTGTACATTTACAATAAATATTCAATCAATGTTCAGTTCAATCAACCATATCCAGTAGTGTAGGGTTTCTGGCATCTTTCTGCAACAGTTCATTCTCTGGATTTAGGAGTTTTCAAGCTTCTTCCTTGAAGATCTTTTCTCGAACAAAAATAAAAATCTTGGATTTTTATAAAAATACAATCTTAAACAAAAAAATCAAAATTCTTGGATTTTAAATTAAAATACATTACAAAGCACTTCAAACATTATTTTATTGACCCTCTCAACAACCCTGGAGGTATTTATTCCCCTTTTACAGATGAGACCTAGAAAGTAAATGTTTAATAAATGTTAGTTGGGTTATATTCATGCACATGTACATGGAATTAATATTTGGAATTCATTTTGTATAGAAGTGGTCTCTAGAAGCATAGATGAGAGCCAAACAGAAATTGTAGAGAAGAGAGAGAGAGAGAGAGAGAGAGAGAGAGAGAGAGAGAGAGAGAGAGAGAGAGAGAGAGAGAGAGAGAGAAAGCCTAAGCAAAGTAGGTTGATATGAGAGACATTCCAAAAGAAAAATGAACAGTTTATGGTGATTCTAGATATGGAGAGGAATGAAGAGGGGAAAGGATAGGATAACTTTTGGATCCAATAACTTTCCAGAGGTTTTGTGATTACAAATATGAAAACCCATTGGGGGAATGAATTTTGCAGTAAAAAACAATTCCATTTTGACTATGTAGAATTTGAGGTGACAGGATAGCATTGATTAGAGAATGAGAGTCATCCACATAAAGAAGTCAATTGAACTCATGAGGGTGGATGAGATTTCAAAGGGGTGGTGGAATCAAGTGAGAAGATAAGTAGTTTCAAATAAGTCTTGTTATATGAGAGTGAGAGAGTAGAGGATGTGTAGAAAGAAAGAATAGCCCAGGAGGTAGAAGAGAAACTGTATAATAATAGTTTTGTGAAAGCCAAGAGATGAATGAATATAAGGAGTGGAGTTTAGCAGTGCCGTCTGTCAAGAGAGACAGAGGATAAGGAATATTGAAAAAGGACTTTGGATTTGGAGATCTGGAAGTCTGGTGAATTTTCAGTTACATAGTCAGAATTTAGAACTCAATAGTGGTGAGGAAGAGGAGGCAGTGAGTGCATACTACTTTCTGGAGAAGTTTGTTAGTGAATTCTGTCAGAGCTAAAGTTGAAAAGTCTAGAGTGTATAATGGAACACAGTGCTTTGGGATGGATGCAGGAGAACAAAAAAGTCTAGATGAATATGCAAAGGGACTCAGAGTCAGATGTGAGAAGATACTTTAGTGGTAAAACAAATTTGATGTGCTTTGTGTTATTTAAAGTTTTTTTTTTTCTGTATTGTTAGATTATAAGTCATATGCATACACAAAAACATACTTGATAGGTATGGAAAATATCTTCCAGTGTTGAGGAAATGAAATAGTTTTAAAACTTCTTTATTCTCAAGAAAATGGTTTGTAGCAAAGTAATGTTGCCAGAATGCTGGATACATATGACTTCATGTCAGTGTAACAGTTTTACGTACACTAAAATGTCTGAAGTTATATCATTCTGTGTAGAAACAGCTCTCTACTTTATGAACAAATCATATTTTAGTTAATTTGTAAATTGGTTGCTGGAACTTATATATTCTCAGAGAAATAATATATTAATGATGGCTAGAGTTTTTTTATTTTAATTAAAAAATATTTTTCCATGTTTACATGATATATTTCCCCCCTCGATTCTTCCCTCCACCCTCCCAGAGCTGACAAGCAATTCCACTGGATTATACCAATGTTATCACTTGATATCTATTTCCATATTATTCATTTTTGCAATAAAGCAATCTTTTAAAACCAAAATCCCAAATCATATATCCATATAAACAAATGATAAGTCACATTTTTTTTCCTGCATTTTTACTCCCACAGTTCTTTCTATGTGGATAGCATTTTTTTCTCATAAATCCCTTGGGATTGTTCTGGATCATTGCTACCAGTAGTAAAGTCCATTACATTAAATTATTCCTCAGTGTTTTACTTTCTGTGTACAATGTTCTCTTGGTTCTGCTTATTTCACTTTGTATCAGTTCATGGAGGTTCTTTCAGTTTATGTAGAAATCCTACAATTTGATGGCTAGATTCTTAGACTAGCCCATGAAAATAATGTAGTCTAGTTAATGGCTCTTAGGGTGGGGATTCATCAAGACCTGAGTATGAGGGATCACCGCTTTGAACTAGGTAGCCAACCCCCCCCCCCCCAATAAAAACCAAACCCAACTAGGTAGTGCATTGAAGAAAGATTAAGAGAACAGACTGGGGAATGTGGGAATTCAATTTAGAAATGTAGATTCTAGAGGCAAAGAGAAGATGGAATTTTTGGTGACAGGAGTTTTTATGATGGGAGAAGGAACTTGAGGGTATCAATTCCTAATGTTAATAAGTTTGAAACTGCCAAAATTTCAATGCTTTGGCAATTTAAGTTCTTAATATTTCTAAGTTAAACTTTACTCACATCCTTCAATATGAATTTGTAGTTGATTTTGTTCTCTATGTGACTGAAAGTTGATTTTGTACATTTAGATTTTATAATCTTCTTAAGGCAGAAGCTGCAAATAAAATTTGCTTCTTAAAAAAATGGGTACAAACTGCTCCTTAACATGAAAACTTCTTAGGGACTCATTGACAAAATTTAAATATATTGTACTTCTCTGGAAAGTTGGCTGTTGTGTTTACAAAATCAAAGGTTAAGAAGAAAAAGAACTAGCTAGCTTTTGAAAACCCCTTGATAGTTTAGTAAGATAGGGAAAGAAATCTTTTAGTTCTCTCTCCCATTTTGATTGCCATACGTGATTTGTATTTATTATCTTTACTGGAATATGAATGAGAGGGTATTTATTATTCATATTTTTTTTCTCTTCCTGAGGTAGGGTTCCCATTTACAGATGAAGCAAGGTAGACATATAAAAAATGTTCATCCTATTGTTATGCAGTGAGGCTATAATGTGATAGATTCTTGTGAGAGTTTCTTGTTCTGTCTCTTCTATTAGGACCTGATTTTGTATAACTCAGAAATGCTTATTAACTTTAAAAAGCTCATATCCTTTCAGTGTTTGCTTAAACTGAGCTTTGACTTAGTGGATAGGGTGCTGTGCTAGGAGTCAGGCAGATCTGTGTTTGAGTCCTGCTTGAGATATTCTTAATCTCTGGGCTTCAGTTTCCTCATCTGTAAAATGGGGATAATAATAGCATTTACTTTTACAGTGTGGTTGGGAAAGATGAGATGTTTAAGTGCTTTTTATAAACATTAAAGAATATTATAAATGCAAATCTTTATTATTTTAAATTTTCATGAAGGTAGAGAGGTCACATTTTGTAAAATTTTAGACAAAAGCCTCTAACTTCATTTTAATATTTGATACTGACTGCCTTTCTTTGTATATAGTTAATTCATATCTATGGCAATTAGTAACAGCTATTGGAAGAGAGATTAAAAATGAATTTTCTTCATAAAAGTCAACTCAATCATCATATTAGATAAAAAGATATTTTGTTTACCTTTTATGTAACTGATATAAACAGAGTAAATTATAGAGGAATGAATGTAAAAGTTTGGTGACTATTTTTCTTTCTTCCCTGCATAGTTCTTCAGGAGAAAGAAGTTGGTAATGAAATTATTATTTACGTTTTCATTAACTCAGCATAGAATAATTCATATTTTGATTGGGCATCTGAATAGAGGTCTAGTTTTAGAGTTCTGAAGGCTGGGCTGAAGTCCTTCTGATATTCTTCTTTTTTGGTGAATGTTAGTAAATCATTTAACCTTTGAATTCCCTGGGCAATTCTATATTACTATAAATTAAAGATAGTTTATTGGTCTGTATTGGTGAAAGGACTTTCCACACTTGAAGTTTCCTCCTGACACAAGTAAGGCCAGTTTCAATTCCAAAACTTATTTATTGAAGTAGTGCCAAAACTGAGCTGTTTGTTCTTATGTGTTTCATGGTTGCAAATTTTATATTTAAATATATAAATTTAATTTATATGGTAAATTTATAAATTCAATTTATTATAGTAAATGGAAAGAATGCTGAGTTTGGAGTTAGTGGACCTGAATTCAGATGTTAGCTCTTTGCTAAGCTACCTTTGTATCATAGGACTTTTCTGAGACTTTTCTCATCTGTACAGTGCCTAGCATATAGTAGGTGCTGTACAAATGCTTATTTGCTTCCCTTCTACCAGATGACTTCCAAAGATCCTTCTAGTTAAAAAAAAAAGGTATGCTTTGAAAAGTGTCAACAATATGTTCTCACATAGTTCCTACATACATCATTTCCTCCAGTATTGCCAATCTTGACACAAATATGTTTGCCCATCCATGGGACCTTTGTCTATGTATTTCTATAACTTTGCTACAGTAGCTTTTTCCAACTTGCAAGGCATCTTTTTCCTTTCATCTTCTTTACATTCCAGTTATCATAGGTTTAGAACTGGAAGACACCTTAAACACCATTTAGTTCAGTCTCCTAATTTTTCAGGTTTAGAGAAGTGACTTACCAAGGTATTAATTGGCATAGCTGAGATTTGAGGGTCCTAATGGAGAATGTAGGCTCAGTTATCCCTTGTGTTCTGGGTTGGATCTGACTCAGGTTGAATTCCCTGATAGTTTATCATTGATATTGGTATGAAATGACATTTAGGGCCTTTAGTGGTTAACAAAAGATTTACTTAGCCATATAAGGATATTAAAAAAGTATATGTATTAGGTTACCCTGAGTGGATTCAGCTGAGTGAAACTTCTTTTCATCATTTTCCCACAGCCATGAATCAGAGCCTATTTGGAATTCCTTGTAGCTGTGTGAATTCAGGTGACCAGGAAATGATGGAAAAAAAATTGCCTTTAATTTCCCAAGACAATCAAATCCAAAGGATGGTTTCAATGTCTTTTAGGGAAATGTTAACCTAATTTATATGGGGGGAAGGGTTAGGATATTGTTCCCACTCTCTTGTATTCCTTGGTGATAAGATCTGTTTGTTCCAGTCTTATGGTGGCAGTCCAGTTTTTGCAGAATGGTCAACCACAGCAAGAGAATGCTAGACCTAGTACTTAATTTATCTTCTCTAGCAGTGGTTTCCAACACCACCCTGAGCTAAGTGCTTTAAGTTTGGTAGGAATCTGCTCTTGGTTTCATTGAGAGAGCTCTCCTGAAGGGCTCTTGCCTCAGGGTGCTGTATTGCCATACTGGTACATCTTATTCTCTAAATTACATCCCACTTCCTACTTCAGCCTTGATGCAAGCCATTCTGTCACCATGGTCCACTTACCGACCATGCTTATGTGAGCTAGGCCTGATTCAGGTAAGTCTCCTGGTAGTTTATGTTACATTTTGGAACAAGATAAGTTACCTGTAGGTCATCCATAGTTAACAAAAGATTTACTAAACCATAGCAGGAGAAGGCTATCTAATAAAAAGGTCCTTTGAAGTCACCAAGTGGATTCAGCTGAGTCTATCTTCTTTGCCTTAGTTGCTCATTATTTTCCAATAGCTAATTATCCAAGCCCACCTAGAATTTATTGTGGCTGTTGAATAATTAGGTTATCAAGAAGTGATGTTAACAGTCTAAGCCTTTAGTCTTCTGACCCAGTCAGGTCTCTAGGATGATTTTAATGCCTTTTAAAAAGCCTAATTTTTATTTGGAAGGAGGTTAGGATATTTTTCTCATCACTCCTTGCTTTGTCATATGATGAAACAGTTGTAGATAGAGTACTTATTAAGCCCTTGCTATGTGTTAGGCACACGTCCATCTTCTTTCTGGATTATACATTTTTTTGAGACATCCTTTTATAATTCCAAGGTCTACTTATGCTCACCATGTACCTCTCTGGTGCCTTCTATTGTTGTTATCGTTCAGACAGTTTACAGTAGTGTCTGAACCCCATTTGGGGTTTCATGGCAAAGATATGGGAATGGTCTGCCATTTTTCCAACTAGATTATTTTTCAGATGAGGAAACTGAGGCAAACAGGGTTAAATTTAAATGATTTGCCCTGGATCACACAGTAAATATCTGATGCCATATTTGAACTTAGGAAGATGAATCTTCTTGACTCCAGGCCCTGTATTCTATCCACTGTGCCACC